>NC_138552.1:129923838-130523838 GCF_964273705.1 Natrix helvetica | reverse complement strand
TTATAAATTTAATATTTAACCAACACCAGTTCAGTTTCATAAGGAGTTAAAACTAAAGATTTAAATAAACACATTTTTGTATGCTTTGCACTGACCTCACTCTCATTCCCTCCTATTTAAAAGATAACTGACGTGGTTAGATAATTAGAAGGAGATTTGTACCTGACAGATGCTTGTAAACATAAGGCTGAAGTTAACTAAGCACTGTTAGTCCTTTGAACACTTGAGTCAGCGTATATTAGGTTACACAGAGCTGTAAAGTAAAATTTGCAATGGCCGGTCCTGTAAAAGGTAATCCATTTTAATTTATTACATTTAAAGCTGTTGGTGTATAAGAGCAGGGGGATATCTACATTCTTAAACAGTCATTTTTGAACCTGAACAAGAAATTGTATTACAAGAAAGAACTATTATATATTCATTTTGGGTTTTCATATTTCTCTGTCTTTCCCCCCTCCCCCTTTGCCAGTTGATGCAGATGAGATTAAACGATTGGGGAAGAGATTTAAGAAGCTTGATTTAGATAACTCTGGTTCTTTAAGTGTGGAAGAATTTATGTCTTTGCCTGAGTTACAACAGAATCCCTTGGTACAACGAGTAATAGATATATTTGATACTGATGGAAATGGAGAAGTAGACTTCAAAGGTAAGAAAAAATTAATTTGCTATACACACATTCAAACTGTCAGCTTTCACCTAATGTGATAAGATGTATATTTTTTTTTAGTTTTTCAGAATTAGTTATAAGCTTCAGTTATTCATGTTCTATGTGATAATGTAGCTTTCCACTTGAGAAATGTTTTGTATTATTAGCTAGGAAGGATTCATATGCTTAATAAATAATTTCTCTGAAATGTTGGAAAGCATTTAACAGTTTGGTAATTGTATATCTGTTTGGGGAAAGGAAAAACGGTTTGTCTTACTCATGGGTGCAATTCCCTCAGTAGAATCACCTCACTTGATTCAGTTTTTAAAAGTTCTAATAACCATAAGTTAACCCAACTAGGAATTAGTTTCTTGGACAGTTGTGCTACAGTGAAAACTCTACTATCTATCCCTGATAATATTTCAAATGGCACAGAGATTGCAAAAAAGCCATGAAAAAGTCTTAATGCTTAATTGGGTTAGTGTGAAAAGAAATGATCTTGGAGATAGTCATGATACTTCAGAATTTGAAAAGTTAAAACATATTGAAAAGTAAAATAAACAAAAGTCCCTGGGCTGTATTTTTTTAAATAATAGTTTAGGAGCATATTTTTTTTTAATAATCTGTCATCCTAAAGAAACAGGATTTAAGCCTCCACAATCAATACTTTTTATCAGGTCTCTATGATTCCAATATATAGTTATGTACTTATACGGAACTTATTTGCAGTCCAGAGATTACAAATCTCTGGACTGCTTGGTGCTAAGTGAATCTCCATATAACCCTAATGTGATGTGACAGTAAAAATGTTGTAATTCAGTTAGAGGGACACAAATTGTATTCCATCCGTACTATTGAAGTTCCTTGTATCACTTCAGACAGTTATACAGATAGTCCTCAATGACTGTTCATTTAACAATAGTTCAGCTACGATGGCACCAAAGAAAGTGACTTACAACCATCCTTGTGTCCTGCAATCACTTGATCAAAATTCAGGCACTTGGCAGTCAGCATGTATTTACAACAGTTTCAGCTGGGGGTTATGTGTTAGCCATTTGCAATTTTCCAGGAGACTTCTGACTAGTAAAGTCAATGGGGGAAGCCAGATTTGTTTAAAACCATGTAATGAACATGCCAATTGCTATACTGTGGAGTGTCTAGTCTTTGGAACATCAAGAATCCTCACATGGCATGACTCATTTAATAACTATCACTTAATGATGGAAGTTCTGATGCCAATTACGATTGTAGGTTGAGGATTATCTGTATTCAACCCAATGTGCCTCATGGTATTGATGGGAAAAATTGGATGAAATGCTATGTATGCCATCCTGAGCTCCTGAAGTAAAGATGCCGTACATTTTTGTCATGGGATTCCATAACATACAAAGCATGTACAAAAAGAGGAGAAGGTCAAAGAACACGGGAAAATGAAGAGACAACAAGATAAACTACTACAATAGTTAATAGTTAACAATAGTTGAGACCAACAGAAGAGCAAGAGCCAGAACTTTGTATCCTTTTCAACACCCAAAGTGGTAAAAGAGGAATAAAGAAGAAGTAAATTTTTGCAGATGTTGTTGAACTCTTAACCAGCTCATCACAATGATTCGTCCCATTTGCTAGACCCCTCTTTGGAGGCAATATTTTAGAATGGTAGATTCCATTACTCCTTTCACTTTTTCCAAAACCCATATCCTTCAAGTTGCATGGGAACACAGTCTTAATTTCTTGAGCATGGTGGCACTTTCTGTTTCAGTAGAAAATCTCAAAATCCCAATCACACTATTGGCACTGGAGAAATTGGGGCATAAATGGTGTCAACTTTCATTTAGACTGAAAAATACTTCCCCACTCAGTTTTGGTTCAGCCAAAACGAATAAGGATTTAGGCCTTGTAGCCTTCCCAATAATATTTTCAGCAATTACAATTCCTAAGGCATGCCAATCTTTTCCATCTCTGCTGCATTGTTACTGCTTTTTTTGATACAGATCATTCAGTCTAATTTCAGTCTTCCTTTATGCTTAGAGTTTCATTTTAGATAATTTGGGAAAGCATTTTCTGAAATGTAGTTTCCAAACAAGCTAGCCACATATCAAGATTGCCCAGATCAGGAATCTCCCTGTCTCTGTCTCAAAATCCTTGAGGTTGAACTGCTAACAGTTTTCACTATCTTCTACGATTAATCATTGGACCTTGCAGCATCAAACTTGTTACTACAAGTAGTCCTCATTTAGAGACTACAACTGGGACTTGTAACAGGTTCACTAAACAAAGGAGTTGCTAAGAGAAACTCTCAACTGTGCTTATTATCTTTCTTCAGCTTTCTTTTGCTTTACAACCCTGCATTGGTCATTAATGTGAGGGTTGGTCATAAAGTTACTTTTTCATGACTGTCATAACAGTGAAAGCAAAGCAGTTGCTTAAAAAAGGAGTACCTATAGTCTGATCAACGGACATAATTTTGAGCAAGCTGCAGTTCTTTAATATAGATCATGAAGTGCCCCGACCTTCCATTTCATATTTTCATCTTTCTGCCTAATTATAGTGTTTTTTCAGAATGACATTTTTGGGTCCAAGATTTCTTCTGTCAGTAATTAGACGGTTATTTTGTGTCCCATAGCTGATTTGGCTTGGCTCTAGATACTTGTCTTTAAAATGTATATGATAGCCAATAGTTGGATTTTGATGTGGTTAAAATGCAAGGTGATTATATTTTTCTAATCATTCCCTTTCAACCATTGCTGATAATACACAGAGTCTGTTGACTCTTGAATTCTGGAGACCTGTAGGAGGATGAAAAATAAAAAAGTGTTCCGTTGCATTGTTCTAAGACCCCTTAATGCTTAAAGGGAGAAATAAGACCATTAACAATAATTACACCTACATCCAGCTGCATGGCACTTTTAAACATAGGTAATCCTCAACTTATAACTGCAGTTGGAACCAGAGTCTTGCTTACTGAGCGAAGTAGTCATTTAGCAAGACATCATATGCCTGCAATCTTGCTACATCTGGTTGTGGCCACTAAGTGATTTTGCAGTTGTCAAGCAGATGAAATCCCATGCAAACACTGGGTGCCTCCGGTGGGGGAGGTCAACACAGGTAGCAAGCGAGTTGGGCGGAGTGCTGTAATGTGACAATTGACCAGAGCTGCCCATGAAAGCCTCAGCTGCTCACCCAGCCATCAACCCAAGCAAAGCTGCCTAGTCCTGGAAAGCCTCATCCCCTTCCAGTCTGCCAACAGAAACAAAACTGCCCGGACCAAGGAAGGCCTTGCTTGAACTGATAGGCCAGGTGGGCAGTGAATCTTTCCAGGCAACAGCAGCCTTGTTTGCCTTCTGGGACAAGTGAACGATGAGATAGGTAGGTGGAGGGAGCTACAGCATATCTATGGTTGTAAGTGGAGACGGGCTGCCAAGGATCTGGATTTTTACCACATGGTAACAATTGGAGCTGCTGTAATGATTGTAACTTTGCACATGGATAATAAGTCCCTTGGTCCACCACCATCATAATTTCAAACAGTTGCTGAAAGAATGGTTGTAAGTCAATGATTATCATTAAAAGCTGCATTTTCATGTGTCTTCTGAGAGTCACAAGATCTTGTCAAATATGAAAATGTTAGTATATAATACCTAACTCAGGTTCATAAAAACAATAAATAAAACTTGTTGCTTTTAAGATTGCTATGGAAGAAAATTTGAGGATATTTTCCAAGGTTTGGGAAGTACAAGATATTTTCTAAATTCTCTGTATACCTGTGTTCTGTAGAATTTATAGAAGGAGTCTCCCAGTTCAGTGTCAAAGGTGACAAGGAGCAGAAGTTGAGGTGTAAGTATATTATATTTTGTTAACTACAAGCTTCTATGCTTTATTAAAAAGTTGTTTTTTCTGTTCTTCCCTCACTTAATCTTACTTTATAAGCCATTGTAAATTTTAATATACCTTGGACTAGATAACAATTGAAAGATTCATCAACATGTTTTTCATATTTCTAAGGTGAAGTAAACAACTTTTACATAAAAATAGCTATGCTAGTACTTTTCCATCCCTCTTTTTCCTTTTGATACTTTGAACAGTGAGATATTTGCTAAGAAATAGTGCATAAAATTGTTTTTAACTCTTCCTTAGCAATAACATATAGGAAGAAATTATACAGTTCCATAGATGTATCTATCTTGTTGAGTTTTAGCAATGAGAATTTGATAAGATATACAAAGTATGTTTTAGATTGTGCAAATTACATCATAGTTTATATAAATCCCATGGAAGTAGGAATTTATATAAAATAAAATATAAAATAAAGTAGCTATTGGTTATTTGTATAGTGATATCAGACTTTTCATAGCAAGTCCTTAGAAGATAAATGAGATTACCATTACTGACTTAGTTTTAGTAACCTAGAACTAAGGATAAATTTCTCGACAGGGAGAACAAATAACTAGTGGAACAGGTTGTCTCCAGAAGTTTGCGGTGCTCCATGACTGAAGATTTTTAAGAAGAGATTGGATAGGCCAGAATGGTATAGGGTCTCCTGCTTGTGCAGGGGGTTGGACTAGATCTCCAAGGTCCCTTGCAAATGTTATTCTGGTTGAAATTTCAAAACATCCTCTGCTGTAATAAAATCAAAATCATACTTCAGAGTTTTGGAACACACAAAGTGATTAAACAGTCTTATTAGTTAATTAATGGTCTCACTTGCTGACTTTGACTACTAAAATAAGAAATAACTAGGAATATTTAAGCTGCTAAGAATTCACTAAGCTATTCCTTAGAGCAGGGGTTCGTAACCTCAGGGATTCATAATCCACAGACTGCAGCACACTACCGAGCTGTAGCCAACTGGGAATTAGGCCACATACATACATGCAGCTTGATTCAGGCAAGTGGTGGGCCGCTGTGTGGCTTGGTTACCCCTCCCCCCAACCTGGCCACCAAGCTGCAAAGGTTGAGGACCGCTGCCTTAGAGCAGATGGGACCATTAGTAGAAAAAATCAGGAAGTCCTCGACTTACAATTGGTGTTTAACAGGTGCTCAATATCACAGCCAACTCCTCAAAAGCTATTTACAACCCAGTCCCGAAGTTATGGCCACTGCAGCACCCCTGTGGTGGTTCATCTTTACTACAGGCCTCCCTGCTATGTCCCCCACTCTAGTCCCCCACAGGCCTTTCATTCCCCCTCTGGGTCCCCACAGGCCTTTCCCCCACACCAGATCCCAGCAGGCCTTCCCTTTCCCTATCAGGTCCTTGCAGGCATTTCCACCCCTAGATCCTCACAGGCCTTTTCCTCCTCTGTTGGGTCCCCACAGACCTTAAGCTTGATTCCCACCCTACCAAACCCCATACCCCCCTCAAATATCTTTTGAAGAGCTCCTGAATCATGCTGCATGACCACACATGGCATTCAATCTGCGCATATTGCAGTCCGTGGCCAAATAGGCGTGACAATACCACCCACTGGAGCCTCCTGTCCCTCGCTCCGAAAAATTGTTCTATCACAGTAGCAATAGCAATAGCACTTAGTAATACCACTTTACAGTGCTTTACAGCGGTTAACAGAGTCAGCATATTGCCCCCAACAATTTGGGTCCTCATTTTACCCACCTCTGAAGGATGGAAGGCTGAATCAACCTTGAGCCAATAATTCTATTGCAGATCAGAATGGATGAAGAGTTGAGTATGAACAAATGAGAAAACAGGCTAGACAAGGAAGTGTCACAGATAGCTAGTAGGACCAAGAGAGCAAAAACTTCAGTAAGATTCTTTCATGCTATGATAAATATGGAATTTAAAAAAAAATATTAAGAATTTCAAAGCCTGAGTTATACTGATTCACTGGG
This sequence comes from Natrix helvetica, assembly GCF_964273705.1. Classification (NCBI taxonomy): domain Eukaryota; kingdom Metazoa; phylum Chordata; class Lepidosauria; order Squamata; family Natricidae; genus Natrix; species Natrix helvetica. The sequence continues at coordinate 130,517,348 of NC_138552.1, read as the reverse complement.
GCAAAATCTCTTTTTCCAAGTTCTCTTAGTAGCTGCATTGAATTGTTTCTGTTAAAATAAACATTCAAAAGCCTCATTTCAGTTTTCCCAGTCTCTCAGAAAGTCTTATCAGAACTGTATTTTTTCCCCCTTGGTAGTTGCCTTTCGCATCTATGACATGGATAAAGATGGTTATATTTCCAATGGGGAGCTTTTCCAGGTTTTGAAAATGATGGTTGGGAACAATCTCAAAGATACCCAGTTGCAGCAAATTGTAGACAAAACCATAATAAATGCAGATAAAGATGGTGATGGCAGAATATCCTTTGAAGAGTTCTGTGCTGTAAGTATATTTTTCCCCTATCACTGCAGTTAGTACTTTCAGATATCGATATCCAATAGTTCATTCAGTTTCTGCTATTTCCCCTTTATTTGGCAGTTTACTTACATCAGAGGTGGGTTGCTTTCGGTTCGGCCCGGATTGGGCGAACCGGTAGTGGCGGGAGCATGCACAGAAGCATCACATATGCGTGCGAGCACGAACTGTTGCTAGGATTTGCAACCCACCTCTGACTTACATGTGTCATCATAAAGTGTGTGCTTCATAACAATCGTGTATAAGTATTCTAAAACATTTTTTTTCAATGCCTACCCACCATTGAAAATAGGTTGGTTAGGAAGAATTGAAAGACACCCAGAACGATGGTTCCTTTCTCCCTGTTATATAATTGGATTCTAGGCCAATTACATCAATTTTATCTAATGTATTAATTAACATGCTACTCATCATTTATTATTAATATTTTAAATCTGATTATTCTTGTCTTATTGTTTCATGTCTTTTTAATTCTCACAGTGTTTTGTATCAATATTTCAGGTTGTAGGAGGCCTAGATATTCACAAAAAGATGGTGGTAGATGTGTGACTCTTTATGATACTACCCAACACTTTTGCTTTCTTCTCCATCTCTGAAGATCTGCTCAAGACGTCCAGCAATGCTCTCTGTGTATTTAAATGGAAGTATTTTTCTCTGTGAAACCACATTTTCCAACATGAGCCTCATGAAGCCAACTAAGTGTTGTTGAACTTTCATTCTCTCAATAACGCAAGTGTAGCACTTTAAAAGTCTGAAGGACAGCAAAATGGAAAGAGCATATCAGTGTGGTGGAGAAAGGGAAGGGGGTTGGCTTTTTAATTTATTTTTCTCAACTTTTATAACAAGAAAATATCTATCTATATATATGTGTGTGTGTATTTATATATAGATATATATATGTTGTGCTTTCTATTTAGTAGTTAGGCAAGCTTTAATTTAATATACTTGATTTAGGCATAAAACTAGAGTACAAAAGTGCCAAGCAGATTATTATATAGTACAACACATAAGATATACAACTTTACTTTTATGTCACACAGATACACACATGCAAGCAGATATACTTTAGAAGAATATAATGTTTTAATGGATGTTAGGTCAACTTTTTCCTGTGACTGTTTCAGATGTTTATATATTGACTGGCTGAAATAGCATCATTTCCTGTTAATTTATCTTAATTACATTTTTGTATGACAGGAATGTAGATTAGTTTGTGTATATATGTACACTATTTAATAGTATGTGCATGTATATGTACGTACACATACTATTTATGGGTATTAAAATAGCAATGCATGTTATACAAATTTAATTGCCAAGAACTAGATTGTATGTGCAAAAAGATGCTTATGGTCATTTCATTTTTTTTTCATTTAACACAGTTGCATAAAATAAACCTAGTAAACATTGGCTCTTTCCATTTAGATAAAACAGTTGTAAACACTTGTTTTTCAGTACTAATCTTGATACAAAAGAATTTAGGATTCATTTCCTAGGATACCTTCTGCAGTGAGATTACAAAACCTCTCATGCCATTAAAATATCTTCCAACTATATAGTTTATAGCATTTAATATTCTAATTTAAGTTGCATAAAACCTGGTAATATTTTATAAATGTGTATATAGGTTTATTACATGAGAAACATTAACCTCTGCCATATGGAAGAGGTAAGGTTCACATTCTTTTTTTTTTAACGTCCTGATCTTCAGTTGGAGAATTTTTTTCTAAATTTGTTTTTATCATGACTTGTAATTGACAGTAACTTTATATGTGTGATATAAAAGTAGCAAGGCATGTTATAGAACTTTATATCATTCTTTTTCTGCAATGGTACTATTGGATAGAAAAAAATTAAGATTTTTAGGATAGTACGCCCTTTCCTCTAGCAATTTTTCTATTTGAAATGTTTTATAATTCGCGGTGGAAAGGCAGGTTGTTCAAACTTAAATCAATTGCCTCCCAACCAGCCATAGCTGTTCCTTCAATTGAGTGCTGCACATTATGGGCTCTGTCTGTGAGAGAAAAATCCAGGTGCTTGGTGTCCTTGCATGACATGAAGTTTTGCATGTAGATCGATTTGAAATGTTCCTCTTGTTTACATGATTTGCATAATTTAAAAAAGATGTTGCCAAACTTTTGGTAAATAAAACAGAAAATCTCCACTACATGTATCTTTCTTCCTCTGGATCAGTATGTGGATTATAATCCCAGCCAGTGGTTGTATTTGTTCCATTGTCAACTGCCATGCGCTCTGCTTCAGGGGGAACTAGTCTTTTGTGAATTTTTTGTACATAAATATTTGTTACAAATATTTTAGCAATTGCTTTCTATTTCTTAATTGCTTGTGCATATCCTTCCTGGCATAATAGAAAATAGTGCTAATGTTACTTTCGTACTGGGGGAATGAGCTTTTTTAGGTTGTGTGCAAAAAAAAAGGGGGGGGGGTTATGTTGAATGTTTAGATTTTTCCTCTGCATGCTATACCATACATTGTTGGAACTATAGGAACCTTCATAATGTATGAATAAAAATAAACTATTTGAACTTTACTGCATGATGTTAAAGCTTCAGTTGAAAAAAAAAGAATATTCTGAATTTCAGATCTGATTGTACTAAAATTTGATGCTTTTATGTATAATTAAATACCTGTAACAATATTTGCCCATTTTTCTCAGTGACAGTTCATTTAACATCAAGTAACACCTGATTCAACGTTTATAGGGATAACCAGTTCCAAAATTATTTTTCTTTTGTAGACATGTTAACTATCCTGTATTAGTGAATAGGAACAATAAGATCAAGACACATTAAGCTGTAATTTTATAGAGGTTTTTGGCTTACTTATGGGAGAACTGTATTTGGTCAGTTTTATTCTTAGTTCCATAGTAACACCAATTTTATTTTAAGCATAGCATTTTTTAAAATTTTGCAATCTCGACTCATTCCACATATACAGGAAAGTTCCATATGAAAGATATCACCTACTGTAAACATCAGGGAATAATGAATTCAGGATTGAATACATATACTTGTCCATGCCTATTTCAACACAGAATCTTATACTTTTTAAAAACAATATCTTAGATCAAAAGAGCCTCGTGTACAATTTAAGAGTCCCCTTGAATCTGAAAATTGGGTTTTTCCTGTACTATTTCTGAAGCTATTACAAAACTTGAGGGGCTGTAACTAAGAACTGACACCATACATACAATATGTAAGTCAGATACTCAACAGTCTTGAATTTACTTGGAATCTACACAGTAGTTTAAGGACTGGTTTGTGGTACTAAAATTATAAATGTTGCTATGAAAGGATCTTTAATTTGTTATTAGCAAGCCCTTATTAGCATCTGTATTCATGGGGTAGGACATCTTTTGTTAGCTTTTTGCAGAATCTTGCAGCAAAAAAAAAAAGTTACCCCAAAAGCTGCTGTAAATTGTCTACATATTTGGGCCATGAAATAATACAAAATGGGCTGAGATCTAGAAATGCTTTGATGCCAAATTCCTAAAAATTACATATTAACGTGAAGCAGAGGTCCTGCAAGGCTTTTTTTTTTTTTAAGAAAAAATAGATATTCAGGTTCTGAGAGCCAGTTTGGTGTAGTGGTTAAATTAGGCAGAGACTGAGTTCTAGTCCTGCTTTAGATAGAAAGGCAGGTAAGTAACTCTGGGTCAATTCCATTCTCAGAACTCTTACAGAAGAGTCAAGCTACTTCCCAAAATGTCTGCCAACAAAACAGCAAAGACTCTTCAGGTCAGGAGTCAAGATTAATTTGAAGCTGTAAGAGTCCACTCACCTCCATTTTTGCTTGAGATTTCTTTGGTGCCCTCTCAAGTCTAGCTTGTATTCTGTCTATGCTGTAGAATTATAAAGGCAGGTTGGGGCTGCGATGGCTCACATAAGATGCTGGGCCTGTGTACCGCTGAGGCCAGCGGCTCAATTCCCGTAAGCGAATAAATCGCGTAGGGACAAGAAAGGAGCCTCCCCCGATTGTCTACCAGCATTCAGGCGTCCTGCGGGTAAAGATAAAACTGCCCCCAAAAATTCCTTTCACAGAGACACCAGCCACCTCAATGATTCCTGGCTAACGTGCCATACATTAAACAAACAAAGGCAGGTGGCCCTAATGCAAAAGCAACTCTAGGATCTGCTTATCTCCCTCTGTAATGTCACAATATTGAAAAAAAAATCTTATTTCTCTCTTCTTCCAAGAAGGGAGGTTTATCAACATTGTAACAGCTTCCTCCCCCCTTCATCTGAAAAGTTCTTTGATAAAGGAAAAACATTTGATCAACTCATTTAAACATCTGGATAGAAATATTTAGATCCTTGTTCGCTAGTTTAATGGTCTTTTAACCATAAATATATTTGCCTTCCAACTACAAGCAGCCCCATTCTGTTTTTTTTAGAATAGCCCCTTCCCCAGCAATCTCTTCATACCTTAGTATTTTAAAAGAGTTGAGAATTTCTGAATACAATAGTGGCATACTATTCATAGCTGCTGTATTCTGTTAACCCTGTATCCATTCAATTCAAAAACTGACACATTAATCATGTTAGTTAGAAAGAAATTCAAGTACCAGTTTTTATTGGACATAACTTCATTTAGAACACTTGATAATAGATACTTGCTTGAGAACATTGCTGTGGCAGTTCTATTATATACCAGTCATGTTGGAACTGAAAATTGCTATCCGTTTACTAGGGATGTGAAAAATATTCCATGCATGGAACTGCTACTTTTGAGTGTCCTAGGCATGAATTAATTCAGAAAGGAGAGTTTTGGGGCATGGGAGAGAGTGGAAAACCCAGGAATATTGGTGGCAACAGGAAACAAAGTGCAAATATCAGGAATGAGCTGCTGAAGTGGATATTTCCACTGGAAGCTAAAGATGTGGCAGTAGCTAGCAGGAAGTAGGGCAAGTGAGACATTGGGAAAATAGATAGGTAGCCTGCCACAAGCCAGGAGGGGAAAAAGGCCTGGCATATCGGCCTTGCCCAACTTACCCTTAAAATCCTTTTGAATTTTGTTTCAGCCCAAACTCTGGTCAAACAAAATATTCCAAATTTTGGTGTGGCTGAAATGCCACCCACTTGAAAGGGCTTAGCACAATGTGTTTGTTTTGGGTTTTAAAGAAAAGCACACTTTCTTGTAATCAGTATTTTGATATTGCTTCCTTCAAGTGTTTTCCAGTATCTTGTGTAGAAGTGTGTGACTTCAAAAACCATGGTCTTAAAATCTTTCTGCTGCTCTGCTTGCTACTGCTCTAATATTGCCATAAACTTTAGATGGAGGACTTCCTGTAGAAGAAAAAAGTACATTAATACAACTGATTTATAGATAATGATACTATATATATATTAAAAAGCAAAAGATCTAGTTTTAATTAGTATAATAAAAACTATTAATAAACTTGATTTAAAAATAGAATTTTAGTTTTCAATGCAAACTCTTATAAGGCTGCTGCGTCATACATTCTTCTGAGCGAGATAGGCATTGTGAAAATGTTTGTGTGTGTGTATGCATTCATGTATATGTGTGTGTGTGTGTGTTGTATTTGTGCTGATAAATAAAAGGGCAACATTAAAAATAAAAATATGGTTTTCTGCCTGGATGGTCCTCTGTAATGAGCCGAAGGACAGAAAGGGGGAGTAGTGAGCTCCCTCCCATATTTGGGCATACCTGGGGTTGTAACACAAATACATACCTATTTCCCTGGCCTAGCTGATAAGGAAGAGAGCCTGCGGCTTAGTGGCAATTACATCGGCCTAATATGCAATACAGCCCTGGTTCGATTCCCAGTAAGGGTATGGCTAGCTGATGAGACCTAAATAGGTTGAAATAGATCTATACTAGTCTCCCTTTATTTATTTATCAGCACAAATACAACACACACACACACACACATTATATAAATTGGTACAGCTTAGGCCTTTTTTCTAATTAGAATACCCCTAAATGAAAACATAGTAGTTTACATTAAATATAAAATCCTATATATTTAGGTTAGAATTTAGATGCCAGATGCAGAACAAGGGTAACAATGAAGGCCACTGATGAGCCATTAGTTTGATGATATAAAAAAAATACTTCATTTCCTGCTCCAAAAATGCCTTCCAGTGTGACATATATGGAATGCAGCAATTTTGTGCCATCCCAGTTTTTCTGTGTTTGATGACCTACCCTTAAAAACTGAATTGTATAGAGAAACAGTTAGTAGTTATGTACTTATGGCTCCTGATCCATTGATCATTGTTTATAGTCCTTTATATTATCCCTTCCCCTCATAGAAATGTCAAGTTACATTTCTCCAACCAAAAGCACTTGCTACTTGCAAATCTTTGCTCATTAACTGGCTATTCAAAATATAATGTTAACAAAAGGAATACAAGTTTTACCTAGAATGAGATTGCAAATGGCTGTCCGTGCCATTTTAATGTTCTGGAAAGATCCTAAAATGTGAACTTTCCTGTAATTAAAATTAAAAGATTTCTTCACATATGTTTAAGATACCGAACTTCTGAATTTTTATTCACTATACAATCTTATATAGCATTTTTATACAAAAGCAGCTCCAAGCTAAATTTACTTTCATAAGGACAAGTGTCAGAAATTGGATCTACTTTGCCTTTAAAAATGTTCATCACATGATGCCATCTCCATTTATTCATTTCACATCCACTTTCCTGAACCTCTGCTGGAACACACTGAATGTCTTGAGGCTCATTAACTCTTCAATATTTGCTTCTCTTACTGCATTATAATACAATTACCATTCTACTTTTAAATATAGTTATACAACTCATTACCCTTTGGATCATTTCTAAGATCCTTGCCATTTTACTTAATATCTTCAATAATAGCAGAACTTTTTAATGTACTTAAAAAGTTCTGAAAATTCAAAGAAATATTTAGAGATATATCTGGCTTGAAAGTAGCTCATGTTGAACTGTGTATCATAGTAAATATCAGAAGTAGCTCACAGAAAATATTTTATGACATTTTGTATTATAGAATGCTTTATGATTATTTTTATCTCACATTTTATAAAATTTGCCAAATTTCAATTCCATGGGAGTTATGGCTCTGGATTTTGGATGTATTCTGTAAAAGTTAGCTAATTTGAGGTACTTTGACTCAAAATCTATTGCCCTATGTTTCATCCAGTTAAAGTTGTAGTAGTATATAGATACAGCTGCTATAGACACTGAGACACACACACACACCTGATTGTGATATTAAACAATTTGAAATAATGCTCCTAAACCTTTTCTATTGCTACGTTTGTTTTTGTAGTATGTTGGCTGATGAGGGTTACAAATCTTGACAGCTTGAATATTTTTGGAATCTCTGAGCCAATCAAATCCAGGCATTATCATTATATGAGTAATAACAATGCAGCATATCTAGAGAATTCATCTGCCACAAGTGATGCATGCAAGCATATCAATTTGTATATTATACTACAGCCAGAAGATACACTGTAAAGTCCTTAGGGAGATAGTTTAGAAACATGAAATATAAATATAAATGTTTTGTGTTTTCAAGGCAGTATTTAAAATATCATCATGGTAGTGTCTTGTTCCTGGGAATTTATCAGTAGGATCCAATAAACTGAAGATTTAGTTTCAATATATACAGCATATATAATAAGCATGGCAAAATTATAGGCTCTGCAATTGCTTAAAAAACACAGAGGGCTATTACACTAAAACCTGGAAGTTTATTAGCCAAGATTCAAAATTTAAAGAATTGGGAACTGTATAAGACTTACGAATCTGCAAGAACTATTCGTGTCCTTGTTACATTTTCAATAGTAAATTTGGTTTTTCCTCCTTTTCCAGCAATTCTTCCTATTGCTCTTGAAAGATGATCTCCTTTTAAAGGTTTGACTAAAGAGAAAATGTTGTTTTAATTATTTGCCTTTTCCCTGGGCCATTTGTTGGAATCCAATGTGATTGCTAAATCTGAGTACTGTTCACTTAAGAATAAGTGAGATCCAGTTATTTTTAAATATATATATATATTTCAAAAAGATTCACAAAGTTCTACCACTTATTCCCTCCATATTTTAATGGACAGGATTCTACCATTTTCTCAACACTTGTCTCAAGTACACTAATGAAACAAGGCAACCCACAGAAATGAAATCCAAACCTTTGTTGATACAGAAAGTCTGCTAACAAATAACATTTAGAAATATATATGTATACATATAGAGAAACAAGTTTTCGAGAGACTGCTGAAATCAGACTAAATTCCATAACTAATCACAAATCATTATTTTAGTAACATAACGATATACTTCTAACAACGGTTTTGCTGTTCAATCTGTATTAAAGTTTCTTATGATAACTCAGCAGAAGGCCTAACAGGTACAATACAAAATAGTTGATCCTTTAAAATTTCAATATATCTTGAAATCCACAAGGCAAGTTACAAATGAAGGCTGGCTGGCAGTTTTAACTGAAAAATGGTTCAACTAAAAATTAATCAGTGTGAAATGATATTTCAGACCAAGCAATGTGAATACCTGTTTCAAAATTATTTTCAGGTTATTTCAGATGTATTCCTATCAATGAACAACAGTTCTATATGCATCTCACATCCCCTAATACCCATTATTGTTCTGATCTTTTGATATATTGATTTTCATACTTACCATCTGTTACTTCAAATGATTCTAGAAAAAGCTCATCTAATCTGATTAATGCAAGTGCATCCTGAAAGAGAAAACATAGCAAACAATGTTTTTTTAAATAATTATGATTTAAAAAAATACAGGATCAAAAACAGTCACTAGTAAGTCAGCATATGGATTCTCTAGCTTTGCATTACCAAAACATAATAAAATAGGTTAGAAATCTGAAATAATGGACAATAATACTAAGTTCCCTAATATGCACACTTATATAAATATTCCAACGAATACCTGCCACTACATACTACCACTACTACATACTATCCTGCAAGTAATCAATTGGCAGGAAATTACCTGCCAATTAAAATGTTCTTATCCCATGGGTTTTACCATCTCAAAATACTTTCCAGATCTTTTCTCAATTTATTTGCATATGCTAGCGGTACACTTGCCCAGGCAAAGTAAAAGCAAGTTTTGACACTTCATCTTTATTGCATATGAAACCTCATCTACTGAGACATTTACTTAGATAATTTATAATTTATATAATTGCTGTTATCACCTAGGTCAGTGGTGGGCAACCTTTTTTTTCAACTGAGCCAAATCTCGCCAAAACCACAATTGAAATTTATTTGGAGAGCCGCATTTTTAAAACCGAAAATACATAGGATGGTACACTGTTTTTAGTTTCAATAAGTTTTTATTGAGAATATTCCGCATGCAAGTATCCACATAGGTGGGGAGGATACAAATAACACAACTAATAAAATAAAAACTTTAGAACGATATTATTTATCGATAACGTTAAATTCCATAAAATTTGCCTTACAATGTAGAGAAAATTGCATCCTGACAATGACTGACAAAGTCACAACCACTAATGTGAACATTGGCCTTGCATTTCCTTGGATAGTTTGAGTAAGTCAGGTTTGTATGTTGTTGCTTTTAATTTCATCTCCCTCTCCCACTTTCTTTCTTTTTTTCTTTTTCTTTCTCTCTCTCTCTCTGGCTCTTTGTCTCTCTCTCCCTCCCTCCCTCTCTGTCTCCCTCTGTCATTTTCTCTGGGTGTCTATCTGTCTGTCTCTCTCTCTCTGTATCTCTGTCTCTCTCTCCTCCTTCCCCCATCTCTGTCACTCTGTGTGTGTGTGTGTGTGTGTGTCTGTCTCTGTCTCTCCCTCTGTCTCTCTCCCCTCCCTCTCTCTCTGTCACTCTGTGTATGTGGGTGTGTCTGTCTCTCACTCATTCACTTAATCACTCACTCTCTGTGTCTCTCTCTCTCTGTCTGTCTATCTTTCTCTCCCTCCCTCCCCCTCTGTGTGTGTGTGTGTGTGTGTCTGTCAGTCTCTCTCTGATTCCCTCCCTCACTCCCTCTCTGTTCCTCTCTCTGTCTGTCTGTCTCATTCACACACACACACACAGACACACACACACACACACACACACACTGTGGTCACCTTGTTGAGTGTTCCAATCACATTTGAAATGTGATTGGAACACTCAACAAGGTGACCACAGTGTGTGTGTGAGTGAGACAGACAGACAGAGAGAGGAACAGAGAGAGGGAGTGAGAGAGGGAATCAGAGAGAGACTGACAGAGACGAATCAGAGAGGTACTTTTAACTACCTGGCAGCGGCGTTTTGGCTTGGGGGGCTCCTCAGAACTTCCCAAGACTTCGGAGGGAAGTTTACAGCCCTCCCTCGGAACGCTTCGGAGGGAAGCTTCTTCAAAAGCCCTGGCGAGTGACAAGAAGTCTCCCAGGCTTTAATTTGCCGAGCTGTGCGCACGCGCCTGTTTTCCACGCCGTGGAGCAGCGGCGAGATTCTGCGCGGCGAGCGATGATTCCGGGGGCCATCCGGGAAGATGAGGAACGCGAGGGGGGACCCTGCCCCCCCACTGATGGCCCCCGGAATCATCGCTTGCCGCCCAGAATCTCGCCGCTGCTCCACGCCGTGGAAAACAGGCGCGCGCGTACAGCTCGGCAAATTACAGCCTGGGAGACTTGTCTCGCCGGGGTTTTGCAGAAGCTTCCCTCCGAAGCCCGAGAGGAGGGAGGGAAGCGGGCGCCCGGCACACAGAAGAGCCAGATTAAAATGTTTAAAGAGCCGCATTTGGCTCGCGAGCCGCGGGTTGCCGACCACTGACCTAGGTAATGTATAAAAGGATAAAACCCAGAAAAAACACATTACAAATAAATGTAAAACTTTTCTGTACAGATTCAGCAATTGGGATCACAAAATATTGAGCCCCTCAGTTAATTATCCGGAAAGAACAAAATTCTCTCCCCCACCCCCCACTCCATGAAGACACTTCTTAGATCTTTTCATTTAAAGTATCAGCAATATTCATTCATTCAATATTCATACAATGAACTACGGTAGACGAGAACTTACCTCAACTTGAAATCCTAGTATAAAAGCTTTTACAAAATCAGCTGCTTTTGTCAAAGCACCTATGTCTTTTGTTTCTTTACAAGTCTAGAAAATAAAATAAGTCTTAGAATTTAGGACGTGATCCTTGGGGAAGATTCATAAAATATTACATGAAGCACCACAATCAACTCTCCTAAATATTTAATTCAAATCTAAATAACAATTTATAAGCTATTAACACAATATTCTATTGCTTCTACTATATAAGACTATATTGACACTGCTAATGAATTTTAAAAATCCCTCCAAATCTGTATGGAAAGAATTATTATAAACACATTCTATGTTGTGATTGCCTAAAATGAATTGATACATTAATTTCCAAACATTTAGAACTGACTTTTCCAACTCTAATAGATCTAAAATGCTATTTTAACAAACTAGCAAGTGATGTCCATTTTCTGAGATTAATAAAAGAAACTAATTATGAAAGCATTCTTTACAGATTCAAATACAGATGTCAAGTATCACTGGGCCAAAATAACTAGTGAAGTTGTGAATCAACATATTGATCTACTCTTCCACATTTACCAAGGACAAAAACAGAAGGGGGAAATTTTTGTTTATCCATGCCAGTAACATCCAAGTATAATTGCAATATAATTTGCTACTATCAAATCTGTAACATGTTCTGGGTGCCAACCAGATAAAAAATTCTCTTTGTGAAAGATCTGCAGAAAGTTATAGGCTCCTATTTAAACCATGCATATTTGTGTTATCTATTTACTGTATATTTGAAGGATTATTTATTTCATTGGAATGCCTTCTCACATAATGTAGCATTGGATTATTTGGAATTTTTATTAACCAAAATAATGAGGCTTATTAAGGCTTACTGCATTAAGGTGATAATTTGTTTTAACAAAATATTTCTAATGCTAAAAAGAAATTTAGAAGTGATTTTTTTCCCAACAGCAGACACAAAAAAACAAGATAGTAAATTTTCAGAAATACTAAACTTATTATTTACCTTTATCTCTACATTCCTTGTTTTTAAGTTAAATCTAATCTGAAGCTGCAAATGTTCTACAATTGGTGTAAAAATTTTCATCCAGTTCTCTTTCAACGGAGTATATCTATTTGCTGGTACAGGAATTTTTCTCAATTCACCTTTTCCACACTAGAAAATATAGTAACCATCACAAAATAAAATGTTAAGCAAATAAAATTATTCAATGTATTCATTTTATTTATCACAGTTACATATAATAAGCTAAAGAAAATAAAAGCAATGTAAATAGTTTTTTTCTAATATTAGGTGTATCAGAGATTCTTGCCCTTAAGGTCCTACCATATTCAAAATTAGAGAGCTGTGTTAGTTTATGCTATTATTAGTCTCTTAGTCCATCTTATACAGATCTAATAAAAACCCTGATTTCTATATACACTATGTATGATGAACTCAGTCACCCTATAACAGTACACTAAGGATCAAATAGAAATTTGTTAAGAGACACTAAAGTAACGTAAAATGATAAAATCCTTTGCTTCCAATCACAGGGCATTGCAAGTAACCAGCATTTTATCTTGCACCAGGAAGCATACTGGCCACCAGAGCAACTCACAAAGCAGAGGTGTTACCTGGGCATACTAAGGCAGGCCCATCATGCATTTTGCACCAGTTGACAGCTTCCAAGAGGTTTTCAAAGGGCAGCCAATTGTAGAGTGCACTGCTGTACCTAAGCCAGTGCCTAGAACATGAATGGCCATCTGAACCTCTATCCCACCCACCCCCATCAAAGGGAGGGAGAACTCTACAGGTGCACAAGTATGGGATCCACCATCCTGGCTCGGCCACAGGTCATTGACAAGGGCGACTAATACTTATCTCAGTACTAAATCCTTGCCTGAAATCTAATTTGGATTTCCACCAAAATAGCTTTTGTCTCCGAATGAACGCCAAAGGGAGCAATGGGAAGATTGGGGGGGGGGGGGGGGGGGTTTGCCTACATTCTTACACACCCACCTTACCCACCCACAATATAACTATAATAAATCAAGCTAAAGGTTAAACATGAGCTTAAAACCCGAGTAAGCCACGTTCAATTGGAATGTGGCATTGAAACGCCCGCAGCTTAACCATTTGTAAATGCTTGCCATTCCTATTTCAAAAGGCAATGCCTTTCCCTCGAGAAACGGGAGGGGAAAACGTAACCTGCTCCTAGACATTAAGAAGGGATTCCCGGCGACCCTTTTCTACTTTGGCCAGTCCAGCGCAGCCACACTAGGAGCCACTTACTGCGAGGGCTTCCCCGCTAAGAGGGGGGAAATCCGGCCGCTTCCGAGGCACCGGGCTCTCGTTCGTGTCCATCTGGGGCTCCCGGCGCCTCTTCCGCTTGAGGACCTTCGTGAAGCCTTCTTGGGGAGTGTGCGTTTCCATCTCCGTCGGCAGCCGCTCTTGACCAGAGGTTTCCATCTCCACGCTTCGCCAGATCTATCTAGCACGATATCGACAGGAAGAGGCGGGGCTGCGTCTCGGGCCGCGCAAGACGGCCGCTATAGAAACCTTCCTTTTCCTCCAGGTCGCACTCTATGGTTGGAGGTCGCGCTCTCTTTCCCTGTCCCTGTTCCGCCCTATACTGGAGAAATAGGCGGCCTAACCTTGCTCCTCTCGCGCCCTTGCCTGGGAGTTTCAGGTGGTGCTGCGCAAAAAAGGAGCATGGATCGCAACCCTCGGAATCTCTATGACGGAGGTCTTCAAACTTGGCAACTTTAAGACTTGTGGACAGCTATGCTGGCTGGAGAATTCTGGGAGTTGAAGTCCACAAGTTTTAAAGATGCCAAGTTTGGGGACCTCTGCTCTATGATCTAGTATCCCGGATGTGTTGCCCTCATGTCGCTTACGCATGCGCGCAGACGCTGAAGCGGGCGGCGGGCGGCGAAGGTTCCGGCACCGTCGGGTGCCGTTGGGCGTTAGGGGCGGGTTCTTGCCGTCATGTCGGCAGGAGGCTTGCTGGAGAAGCCGCAGATCATCGCGCATACACAACACAGCTTGAATTACACTGTCTTCGATTGCAAATGGGTGCCCTGCAGCGCTCGCCTCCTTTGCTTGGGCAATTTCCCGCGCGGCACCGGCGTCATTCAGCTCTACGAGCTGCAAGGCGGCCGCCTCGTCCTCCTCCGTGAAGTAAGGAAGGGAACAAAGCACCGGGCTGCAGCCCCGGTTCTCCCGCAGGAGCAGCAAGAAGCCCATGAATACCAGCCTCACTCCCAGCAGCGTATACTTGCCAACCACGGTGTTAATTTTGCTTCCTTGCCCGGGCCTCGGAATGCTTTCCTGGGCTTAAGTAGAAGCTCAACCGTGGATTCCCTTAGTTTTGTGTTTTTTCGGCTGAGATCGAGGGATGATATATTATTTCCAATAGAAGAGAGAATATGTGTAGCTCAGGGTTGAACTACCAAGTCCTTGTGCTCTCTGGGCTTGATTGTTTGCACGCAGGTGTTTCATTACCCAACTAGGTAACATCATCAGTGCTAGTGAGTGTGGGGCTTGCTCCCTCTTCATGTACAATAACATGCCCTGTTAGAGTTGGTGGGATGTGGTTTTCTCTTTGGTAGTTCCTTGATTAGAAGGTTTTTTTTTTGCTTTATTGTTTGCTTAGTATTAATCTCTGCGTATCTAGATGTGGGTTACTGGAGGAAATGCATTCTGGTCTTTTTTATTTCCTTTTTTTATTGTCTTTTGAATGGTATGTAAATGTGTCTGCCTATTTTTCTGTATGTGTCATTTAATGAAGTTTTATCATTTACCAAATGAGGTATCTCGGGATTGAGGTCTTGTATGAATTATATACGTTTATCAAGAATTAACATGAGGAATTGGCCTCTATCACTCTTCATATACTTAGTAAAGATTGTCCTATGTTGGGGGCACCCACATTCATTTTCTTACAAGTAGGATGCCTGGAGTTTGCCTCCCCTGGCATTTAATTGCAATGTAGCATTTGTACAGAGTCAGAAGCATGATGCAAATGCATGCACAAGGCGGAATAGGAAAATGGCTGAAAGATTATTGATCATTTCAGTATTAACCTTTTAATACTGGAAGGCTCAATTCCAATTAATAGAATACGTACAATTGCCCCTTAGAATAAATAGTGAAGAAATATATATAGGTAGTTCTCGACTTAAAAGCATTCATTTAGTGACTGTTCAAAGTTATAATGGCATTTATTTATGACCATTTTTCATACTTATGACCATTGTAGCATCCCCATGGCCATGTGATCAAAATTCGTATGCTTTGCAACTGGTTCATAGTAATGACAGTTGCATGTGATGTCATGTCATGTGATCCCCTTTTGCGACCTTCTGACAAATTCAACAACCATGAATTCATTTAACAACCATGTTACTAATTTAACAACAGCAGATTGAAAAACAGATTCACTTAACAACTGTGGCAGGAAAGATGGTAAAATGCAGCAAAACTCATTTAACAACTGTCTTACTTAGCAACATAAATTTTGGGATCAATTGTGGCCACAAAGATTATCTGTATTGATATTAGTATCTTTTAGCTATGTCAGCACCCAGTATTTGGCAAAGCAGTATGTGTTAAGAAATGAGTAATAAAGAATGCCACCAGTGCTCACCATGGAAATTGGCATTAACTGTTCTTGTATACATAACACTCTACTAAACACAGTGCAGTTAATTACTGTAGCCATAGCAGTGTAAGAGATGCACCACCTATTGGACTTAAAAAGCTTTAAGGACAAATAAAATCCTTTTCTATAGTACATATTGACTTTGTAGACTACAAAATACAATAATTAAATCCTCACAGGGAAACACATCACTTTTTGCTACTTCAGGGAAAATGAAATTAGGATTTAGTTGCATTAGTTTCCAAAAACAAGCATATTTATAAGAGATTTTGTTTTAATATGAATGGATCAGCATGAATGGCATTGATGAATTGTTGGCAGAGTTGAAATAGGATATATCTCTACTTTGAAATGAAGTGTTCTCTAGAAGATCTACATCCTTTCCCTAAACTAGCTGGATGTTTTGTTTTGTTTGCAACTGAAGTGCATGCAAAATATACTGGCTGTGAAGAAAAGTATGTGGAAAAGCACAGTATATTAGTATATATCTTATAGGAAATGTGGGATCTATATTTTTTGTGGACTTAAAAAAAAACCACCAATCATCTACAAAAACATAATAAATGTAAGGTTGGGGAAAAATAAATAGATGAAGCTGCCCATATAAAGTGGAATTGTGAAGACAAGCAACAGAATATAATTGCATGTTTTTACAAAGCAGTTCATCTTGTCTCAAATGTTATAGGAAATAATTGCATCTTAACTTGATTTTCTGTAAAGAAATTGGATTTTATGGATCTGGCAAACTTGAATGTTGATCATTCAGAATTTAATGGTATCTTTCTGTGTATAAATTTATAGAGATTAGTCCTGTTAAACACATGTGTGATTTGTAAGGAATGTATAGGTAGTTCTCGATTTACAAGCACAAGCATAAAATTTCCATTGCTAAGCAAAACAATTGTTAAGTGAGATTTGCTCCATTTTACAACCTTTCTTGCCCCAATTGTTAAGTGAACCATTGCAGTTGTTAAATTAGTAACATGGTTGTTAAATGAATCTGGCTTCCCCGTTGACTTTGTCAATGTTGCAAAATGTGATCACATGACCCTAGTACATTGCAATCCATTATAAATACCTGCCAAGTATCCACATTTTGATCACATGACCATAGGGATGCTGCAACGGTCGTAAGTGTGAAAACTCATCAGAAGTCACTTTTGTCAGTGGTGTAACTTTGAACGGTCACTAAACAAATGGTTGTAAGTTGAAGACTTACCTATATTTAGAAGCTTGAGATACGAATTGCAATTAAATGACTTCATGCTAAAAGGTGTCATTTACACTTTTTTTTTTTTACAAATTTACAAATTAAAGAGATTTAGTAGTAATCTAAAAGCAAGCAGTGTACTCTTGTTTCTCAAAAAATTAAATTTGAAATGTATCCTGTTTATTTTTTCAACGAGGGAAACTTGGATGGCAGCTTCTATTTTTTCTGTTTCATGTCTATTTAGATTATGCATTTAGATTATGCATCTAGAAAGAACGAGGCTAATAATTTGTAAATAGGTTCAAAATAAATTGGAGAAAATAAAGGAGAAAGTGCATGGGAGAAGCAGTCTTTATGCCTTTGCAATGATAAGCTGCTTTGACTTATTTAGAATTCTTCCCCAAAAAGTGTATAGAATTGCAATTTTTGTATCCCAAAATCTAATTATTAAAGTCAAACCTGTTCATTCATTTGAACCCTAATGGAACTAAAAAAAAGTGTTTAGACAATGTTTGACTCTAATATTATCTAACAGGTAGAATGAGAAATAAATTGAAAATAATAATAATTCAATGTAAACATTTCTCTATTTCCAGATTGAAAAATCACGACCTATTAAATGTGCAACCTTTGGGGCTGCTTCTTTGCAACAAAGATACTTAGCTACTGGAGATTTTGGTGGAAATTTAAATATATGGTAAGAAATGTTCTTTTTGCAAATTTTAAAGATATGGCCTTATCTTTTATTGGATAACTTAAAGTCATTGTAAAACCAGTATTGTTCACTGTCTTAAATATGCATAATTTAGAAGTGTCAAGTTTTTAGACAACAATAAAACATTCACTTTGAAGAAGACTGAATTAATTTTATTATCTTTTATGGTTGTCTTTCTGAATCTTCCAGCCACAATTATAAAGTATATTTTTAAGCCCAGGTTAGTTTTCAGACTTATCTGTGATGCAGTACAGGTAGTCCTGATTTATGTTTCATCATTTAGCAATCATTCAAAATGGCAACCTACCTGCAAAAGGGGGCTATGACCGGTTTCTGAAGTTATGACAGCTGCCTCTTGCTCCTCCCATCATACGTCCATACTTTAAGTCTCCACAGCATGGCTGGTTGGTGACATAACCGAACTGATTTATGACCATTAGAACATGTGATTATAATGGGCAATTTATGATTTAGGACCGTTGTAACATGTGATTGTAATGGGCAGGCTCCATTATGATCATATGTGAAGGACTATATAATAAATGTTTGTAAAAACATTTTTTTAAACCTCGCATTATAACTAAATTATAATTTTGTATCTTTCCATTTTACATCATGAGGGTATTAACATATTTTCTTTCGACTTCTGCCATGTTTTAAAGAAGAAATATGTTAGTATTCTGTATTCTGTGTAGTAAAGACAAATGAGCATACTGTATTCTGCAACTGTTACTTTCTTGCCATTGGCTCTTTCATCAGAAAATTTATAAATGGCACTAGGTAACAATTTGATGACTGGTGTGCCATGTATGAATAGATGAGCCTAGTTTTTAGATTTACACATTAAAAATAGTTCTGAAGCACTTTGAATCTTTTGCAAACATGTTTCTCTACTACTCAGTAAAAGCAGTCGTCTTTTTGAAAGTTTCTATATGATTCTTAAAAAGGTGGTTACTTCAAGAATGATATTTACCTTAATAAATTGATTCCTTAAAGGAGCTGCATCTTTTCTCCGATCTTATAGGTCAAATTAGGAAATTGTAAAACTTTCAAAAAGATGAGAATGACAAACTCCTTCCATATTGCCATATTGCAAAACTGTGATATCCATGTAGTTGTCAAGAGATGAACTCTAGATGAAGGAATGTTTATGAACAAACAACAAAGTAACAATTCCATTTTTGCTGTTTAGGAATTTGGAAGCTCCAGAAACACCAGTATATTCTGTGAAGGGGCATAAAGAAATCATAAATAGCATTGATGGAGTTGGTGGTCTGGGAATTGGTGAAGGAGCCCCAGAAATTGTGACAGGAAGTCGTGATGGTAAGTTAGTCCCCTTGCAATGTCATCAAAGGCGAGAACAAAGGAAGTAGATTAGAATAGAATATACATAATTTAAATCTGTAAAAACTGCAATGTTATGAATTAACTTTGATTTTAAATTTAAGATCATCTTAACTTTAAATTGAATGGAAAATACATAGTGATGAGTTCCTTATGGGTTTTTTTCCCATCACTATCAAATCTGAAAATCTGCATTCACATGCTATAAACAGGCAATTTCAATGAGTAATACATTTGGTTTGCATTCAATACCAAATATTATGATTTCTCCTGGAAATGATACAGTTCATTGGCTGAACAATATAATCTTCAGTGAGCAACCCCTGTGAACATAATAGAAAATCTTAATTCTGAAACAGATATATAAGTTTCTTAGGGTTTCTTATACAATAATACCCATTTTTCTTAAACTGAAAGAGAGATGAGGCCTCATGCAAAAAGAACAAGCTAAGGCAACTTTTCAATAAACCGTTTTCTAAGAATTAAAAACACTGAATATTTTAAGCATTCAATTTGAATGCCTATTTCTGAGTTCATAAAATGGACTACATATACTACTTTTGCAAATGAGGTCTTTTAGGGATAGAAATAATTGTGTGGCACCTTATTGGTAGGATTAATACTTCTATGACATCTAATGTTTCATAGCTTGAGTCATATAATCACTTTTTAAATGAGTGGTGAATTCTGTACAGTACATGTTATCTTAAAAACAAATTCCATGTATAGATATTGATGGTGAGAAAGTGAAAAATGTTTTTAAGAGGCATCTCATTGTTAAAAAAACAGCATGAGATAAAAAATATCCCTTCACCTCTTATACTCTGCCTAATCCCCCCTTGAAAAGTTGAACAGAGTTTAACACCAGGTTTAACACCAGGCACATAGGATGCTGTATTAACTATCCATGCCTTGGAGAGTAGGCCATTGTCCTGGCTCATTTAGCATGAAGTCTGCTCCCAGCTATTCTCTGGCCTGGGATTGGTGGATGGGTTGATTTTGCTCTTTTGAAGAGCAATGTAGCTTTTCCTGTATAATATCTTCAGAGCTGCTAGAAGGAGACCAACCTTCTCAGTAGAGGGAGAACAAGATTGATAGAGATATAAAAAGATGAGAGACAAACATTTTTGAGTTCTTGGAGAAAAGATGAAATATAAATCTAATAAATAAATATGGATGGGAGAGAACATGTAAAAAGAAGACAGAAGAATGACAATTTGTGTCCATATGTTGACCATCATCTCCCTGGCAATTTCCCTAAATGGCAGAAGGTGATATTTTGTTCCTGGCCTGTCTAGTTGTATGCCTGCAGCTCCAGCAAATATATTTGCTGTAGATTTTTTCCCCTAGATGGAGTAGCAATTACTCTCTCTAGTGGGAGGCAAAAGCACCAGTCCTTATTCAAAATTCTGCATGCTATTTTGAAGAAGTTTTTGAACCTTAGGTTTTTTTTTTCATATTTTTGTAAAAAGCTACTGTGTGGCTACATCTCAGGCTTTGTAAAACGATACAGTTTTGAAATAAATCAGTGTAGGTATTGCTTTAAGCAGAAGATCACTGAAGTTCAATGTTCATGCTTCCTGTAAGATATTAATACATGTTTTCATATGTCAGCTAATGAATAAATTTGGTTGCATATAGTTCACACTTCATTGAGACTATGACATAATAGATCTGGATTGCATCCAAACATTAGAGCAAGCAAGTTAATTTGGTCAGCTTTCTCAAACTGCAACCTCCAAATATGATGGACTAATTTCCCACTATTCCCAGCCACAGCCAAGTTAGCTGGGATTCTTAGGAATGGTAGTGCTGCTTGTTTGGAGGCCATTAGATTGGCAAAAACTGATTAGATCTATAGGTATAGGAATATTTTATTGATCACAATTGAGAGCAGAACTTCCATTGCTAAGCAATGTGGTTGTTAAATGAGCTGTGCCTAATTTTACAACCTTTTTTTGCTGTGGTCATTAAGTGACTGAGACAATTGTTAAACGAATCCAGCTTCCCTCATTGACTTTGCTTGTTGGAAGCACCTAAGAAAGTTGTAATTGATGATCATATGACTCTAGGATCCTTCAACTGTTGTAAATATATGCCGGTTGCTAAGCACCCAAATTTTGATCAAGGAACTGTGGGAACATTGCAATAATCGTAAGTTTGAGGACTGGTCATAAGTTACTTTTTCATCACTTGTAACTTCAGTCATTAAACAAATTGTTGTAAATCAAGGAATACTTGTATTTAGAGAATTTTAAAAGTATGACCTTACCGTATAAAGTTTTTTTCCTGTGAAATTAAGTTATCACTATTACCACATTTATTAAACAAGCAAATATTTTTGGAATATCAATGATAACAAGCTTCAAATTTATTTTTAATACAGCAGATTCTGAATGTTACAACTCCAGCTAAGCAGATTAAATTTGCTGATCATTGCAGTTTATGCCTGACATTCCATAGACATTTTTCACTGGCATAAAATTGGTTATGGCATTATAGGCCAGCCTTTTTCCATGTGAGAGTCCTCAGTTGCCATATGATACGGTTACAAGATTCTGCAATAAGATCTACATATGCTGTATGTTCTATTTTGAGTCTCCATCTAACAGGATTTTCACATAAGTCATTAGAGAGCTGGAACAAACTGATAGCTACATGTATGAAATGAAAAAAAGAGAAACACAAAATAAGACAGTTACGAAAATCTAAGACTGATTTATAAAGTATATTTAAGCTGGTAGTATTTGGCTGACTGTCTGGGAATAGAAACATTCAGATCTGTTAAATCCTTGAATGGGGAAACTCTGGAAAATACGAGAGCTATAGATTAGCCTGTGAAGCTGAAAATATCCCCAAATAAGGTTATGACAAGGAAAGGCAAGGAGATATTTACTTAGAGATGTGCCCAGTTCAATTTCATATATGATCCCCAGGTAAAAATTTTTACTTTTGGGCACCAACTTATATTTCCTGGGGAGGGAAGATGGGGTTCAGGGCCACCAGGATAACTATGAACTTGTTCTAGGGCAGTGCTTCTCAATTATTTTCTGTCATGCCCCCCCTAGGAAGAAGAAAACATTTCGCGCCCCCCGCGCGACTAAATAGTATCATTTGTCTATAAAATTGTTATAAGTACACCTCTGCATAACACTGTATCCTTATTAACGTATAAGAGAATAAAAAAAGAAAGAAATGTGGATCAATTTACAACAAAGAATAGCTTTATTAACTGTAGCAGAAAAGATTTAAAGCAGCACAGGATTTAAAGGAACACAATATTAAAAAAAACTTTAACCTGCAAAACAAAAATATATAAAATAATTTGAGCTGAGCCCCCCTTTACGGAGCCTCACGCCCCCCCTGGGGGGCCCGCCCCACTATTTGAGAAGCACTGTTCTAGGGGAACATAGGCCCAATTCATGTAGGCAGCCTCACATTAGATCTGATTTGTGTCTTTAAGCAGCTAAAATGTAATCAGAAGACAGAACATTGCATTAGTTCTTTGTGATAGTCAGATCACGCTCTGGTTTCCATGGTGGCATAAACCTCTGCAGGAAGAAGAGAGGACCTCTGACCTCTCTTCAGTCAGAAGAAATTATAGAAACATGGCTCATCAGAAAGACATTTGGGGATGGATATGATCATGCTTACATAATGTTGGCACACCAGACTGACTGAAATGTTATCTTTTATTAGTAATATTGTCAGTCATTGATAATTTTTGGAAATGAAGAGGCATAGAGTAGAAGTTGTAGAAAGCAAAATGGTAATCTCTTTTTATACTGTTACCAAGAAAACTACATGGATTTATTTGTGAAGTCACCAAGGGATAAATTAAACCCAGACTTTTTTACACACAGATAACTCTGCACGCATATGCATAATGTTTTCTCAAAAGTAAGCTGAAAGTGTGGTGTAGAATAAATAAATACAAATTAATTTGATGGTTGCAGGAACAGTGAAAGTTTGGGACCCAAGACAAAAAGATTTTCCAGTTGCCAATATGGAACCAGCACAAGGAGAGAATACAAGAGATTGCTGGACAGTTGCATTTGGTAGGTCTGAGTTTCTAATCCATTCATGCTATATAGAAATTGACCATGGAATTTACCTTGCTTCTCATTACTTTGTTCTCTGAATGGCTGTTTGCCCTTTTTAAAAAAAATGAAAAAAAAGTCTTTAGGTTCTTACACAAATGTAATATTTCTCTGATATTCATTAAAACAGCCGTTTTTTCAGGCTTCAAAACCTGAGAACACTGTTGAGCGGTGTTGAGATGCTTACATTTGTATGCAGAATTTGTGCTCTTGAAACAATAAACTGTGTTTGTGCATGGTCCAAAGCATTTCTTCAGAATAATTTTCAAATAATCCACAGTATTACCGAATATCACAATATTCCTTTTTTCAGATCTGACACAGAAAGCAAATGCAAATTATTGGGGAAAGTTGAAAATTTTGTTTGAAATTTAGCCCATAAAATTATTCCTCTAGAAATCAACCTATTACCTTTAATCCTTTCCAGTATCAAACAGAACGTTTGAATCAAACGACCAGTTTAAATACTCCAAATCCTATTATTCACGCAGAAAATGTGTACATTAATGTCTTGTTTAAAATAACATATAAATTCTGCGATTGCTACTTCTTTTGCTTTAATGCTATGATTTGTCTATTTCATTGCAAAACTGTTTTACTAGAAATGTATTTCCTTAAAATTGGTGTACAAATACAGGATTGTTAGACTAATGTTTGGTTATTTTATTGTTGATTCTTTATTTGAATACTGTCATCGTATTTTAATTAGGCAATGCATATAATCAAGAAGAACGGGTTGTATGTGCTGGTTACGACAACGGGGACATCAAGTTGTTTGACCTTAGGAATATGACATTACGATGGGAGACCAACATCAAGAATGGGGTTAGACTTTTTTTTTTCTTCACAAATTTTCTTCACAAATCTTCGTAGTTCTGTGGGGATGGTTAACATTTTAGAGTTTTTGTTTGTTAGTTAATCAGTTTGTTTTACCTGACTATTAGACTAGCACTATGGTCAATCTGTAATGGAACATTATGCCAGACCAAATATTCTTTAAATAAACATGAAAATCAAAATAAATTGTAGTTTCAGTGATACTATTAAATGACAAATTCAGAAATATTATTGAAGTGTAAAATGTTTTGAAATTGTATAATTCTTGATTCCATTAGGGATAAGCAGAGAACTAGAAGAGGATGCAGCTAGCTATTCTCTGTCTAGATCAGGAGTGTCAAACTCAAGGCCCGTGCCCCGGATCCACTCCATGGGGTGCTTAAATGTGTGGCCCATGGGGCCAGCCTGAAAATAAGAACCAGCCCGTGGTGCCTCTGCTGGCCAAAATGGGCCACAGGGGGCGCAGGCAGGCCGTTTTTGGCCTTCACAGCCTCCTACATCAGTCTGGCGGCCAAAAACAGGCTGTGGGAAGGGGGTGTTTATGGCTCCCACTGCCGCCTCCAGCAGTCTGGCTGGGACGTGTTTTATATATTTTTTTCTCCGCCCCATGCACTCTATCTTCCTTTCTGTTGGCTGTTTTACACATGATTCCTGGTTTCATCCAATATTGTGCACATATTCAGATCTGCTCCTATACAAAAGAGTCAAGCCCTATAGCAGCTGGGGACTCTACATATCTTTAAACTCTACGTTATGGAATTGAGACTATTTGTGCCAGAAAGTAAATCTCCCTTTGTCTGGAATAGCTTTTTTGAATGCAAAGGGGGGAAAATACATCTTGGGCCTGTGTCAAATGCCATGGCCACACTCACCCTGACCACACCCACGATGACCATGCCCACTCCAGCCCTCCAAGGTCAAACACAACCCTGTTGTGGCCCTCAATGAAATCGAGTTTGACACCCCTGGTCTAGAGTATGCACCCTTGATAGAATGTGCTTCTAAATAAACTGCATTACAGTTCATGTAATGAACTCATATACATATAGTACATTAATGATATGTTATTCAGTTGTAATTTATTGGTTGCTTGCTTTAAATTTCTAGGTCTGTAGTGTTGAATTTGACAGGAAAGATATAAATATGAACAAATTGGTGGCTACATCGCTTGAAGGAAAATTTCATGTTTTTGATATGAGAACTCAGCATCCAACTAAAGGTTTTGCTTCTGTTTCAGAGAAGGTAAATTATTTTGTTTAAAAAGAGGTTGCTAATTTATAGTGGGAGGTGTTCTCTTGCCACATGCCATTGAAGGAGGGGATGGAGGTAGAGGAGGTTTTTCAAAAGCACTCATGCCCCAATCCCTGAAATATTTGTCTCATACAAATCTAAATTGAGAATGAATTGGAATATTATTCTTTTAGCTAATAAGGTTAGAAGCCTTTGAGATGTGGAGAACACTTTATCTCAAGATGCACATCTAATCTAGAAAAAGGAGAATATGTTTGTATTTGTATCTAGCCTTCTCTGTGGAAAATGTACATTGAACAAGATGAATATCTCCCAGAAGGAGTGCTACAACTGAATGAGCAACCTAGAAGAGTCAAATATGTATTTACATATTGAGCTAGGTAACTCTGCTATTAAGCAATTAATTGTGGTTGTGATGAATCCTGAGTTGTCTTGTATTTCTGGAAGAACTGTAGAGAGAAAAATGTTTTCTTATTCACCATGGGCTATGTGCATTGGAAGAGAGACTTTTGATGCTTCCATTTTCTTCTCAGCTTGCCCAGACAAGAAATCAGACCCTTCTTTGCATTCTCTGGCTGCATCTCCATAACTGTTTCACTCCTTTTTGTATCCAAGAACTTGAGAAGAATAAGGTCTGTCTCCTTCACCAAACATGAAATGAAACTTCCCCCAACTTCCATCTTTGTGACAAGTAGAAAACATAAGGGAAAATCTCTTTCATTTTACAGAATTAGGTACAGGCATGTAACTGCCAGAATTACAACAACTTCTAAACTCAAGGGCTCATGCTTCTTAGTGATTAAATAAATGTGTGCTCATTCTTTGCAGCCCATTAAAACTGGGGCACAAACACAACTTTTTAGGTATTTCTAATCATTCACTTTACTGGTTTTTTTGAGTCTTGATTTCAGTTTGTTAAAGAAAATTATCAAGAAATCTCTTTATTTTCTCTCTCATTTTATTACATAATTTTGTTGTCAGGCTCACAAGTCCACTGTGTGGCAAGTTCGGCACTTACCACAGAACAGAGATGTCTTTGTGACAAGTGGAGGAGCTGGAAACCTTCATCTCTGGAAATAGTAAGTATTTTACTTTCCATCAAAGTTATGTTTTTGAGTGATGCAAATGTTGTACCTCTTGCTGAAGTACAGGCATATAACATTACATTGCAAGTACCGTGTTTCCCTGAAAATAAGACAGGGTCTTATTTTCTTTTGACCCACAAAATATGGCTTGGGCCTTATTATCAGAGAAGGGCTTATTGTTTTGGGGTTGCCGGGTAGCTGCTCCCTTGCGAGCGGGTTTCCGAAGAGCTGGGCACAGCCTCAGGGGTGAAGCAGCCATGAGATGACCACGCTCATGAGCAGCTGCTCGGCAAACACCCTCTCCAGCTGGGCAGAGCGCCATTCACTGACCTAGGGGGTATCCCTAAGGTGCCAAGCCACGTGGCGCTCTGCCTGCCCCCCAGCTCCCGCGGATGGGCACATTCGGGATACACCTAGGTCAGTGCATGGAAGTCTGCCCGGCTGGAGAGGGTGGTTGCCCGACCGCCTGTTCCACCCCAACTTGCATGCCTCCCAGCCTCACCATGCCCTGGCTCAGCTCTCCCTGTAGGGCCAGGGCACCGCTGCTGCCGCGCTCCGAGCATAACTTCTTCTCTGGCTTCCAAACTCCAGAACTCGGCTTCCGATTCTTCCAGCAGCGGCTGCTCTAGGAGTGCGCTCTATGGTTGTGGGTCGGCTGCCATAGGACAGAGCGACATTCACTGACCTAGGGGGTATCCCTAAGGCGCCAAGCAACGTGAGTGCCTTCCCCCTGGCTCCCGCGGCTTGGCGCCTTCGGGATACCGCTAGGTCGGTGAGCGGTGCTCTGCCTGGCTGGAAAGGGGGGGGGTTGTCCAGGGGGGGTAATTTTCAGGGGGGGCTTATATATTTTTCCACATGAAAAATTTGGCAAGGACTTAGTTTCAGGACAGGTCGTATTTTCAGGGAAACACGGTACTATATATTTACACTTACAATAGAACAAAATCGTAGAAGTATGCAATTAAGTAATTAAAAGACAAAAAAATCAGTTTGAATGAAGTGTTTCTAACAGCAACAACTTAGAAATCAAAATATTGATTAAAATTATATAAACTCCTCAGAGAATAAAAATAAAAGGTGCCAATCCCTCCTCCACCTCTAAAAAAAATCAAAACAAGAAAAAACAGGCAGACATTAGTGAGATGCAAATTACCATTGAAAGATCTACTCCTGGCCTTTCCTTTGAGCATACCTCTTTCTTTTGATCTAACACATGATCAGAAAGTTATTCAGAAGATAAAATGCAATGGCACTTGGAAGCCATCATGAGGCTCTGGGAGAAAATGTAGGAAGTTAGAATAAAACAATTTGCATTGTACATATTCAAGTGGTTTTAACCTTTTTATTTTTCCAACTTTAGTGAGTACCCTGCACAGCGCTCTAAGAAGGATTCAGAAGGAACAGAAATGGGAGTAGCGGGTTCAGTTAGCCTTTTACAGAATGTGACATTATCAACCCAGCCAATTTCGAGTCTTGACTGGAGTCCTGACAAACGTGGTCTGTGTGTCTGCAGCTCATTTGACCAGACTGTGAGAGTACTCATAGTCACAAAATTGAACAAAATTTGACAGGATTTCTAACAGTAAAAAACTTCCAACTGTGTCCTTGAACAAACTGGGAACTTTTATTGAGAAGACACAAGATGTGAAAAAGTTTTCATCAACTCTGGATTCTACATTTCTAGAAAATGCACTTGTAGTTTAACATATTACGACCTATTCACTGTTATAGATGCTTTAAAATCCAAGCTACCTTACGCTTATTGTAGAATTATTGCAATGTAATCAATTTTCTTTAAATGAATTATTTTAATTATTTTGAATTCGTAAGTACTAATACCGTGTTTTGGATTACACTGACTAAAATTTGAACAGCTGTTTTAATAGATTAAATTTGTTCTTTTGTTATTGACTACCTGTTTAAACATTAACATATGTGTTCAGATCAGTAAATATTCTACCTTTAAAAACAAATGTCCTTAAAATGTGTGATTATTATAGATGTTAATCGGATTTATGTCATTTAAATATATAGATGTAATTTATCTGATATGTTTATATAATTGTTAATAGGGTCAAATAAAAAAATGTATTTTTTGGATTATTTAAGTAAAATGATTTTAGATTGTGTGAAACAGCCAAGAGTATAGTCACCCTGTCCTCTAGTGGGAAATTGGGCATATTACAGAAAAATCAAGCAAGATAAAACAGGGTTTGTGTGACAAGCATTGAAACAAGTATGTCAGAGAAACTACCTATAGGATTTCCAAGGGTTTATGAAGAAATTGTTATCAGTGGCTTGTATTATGGCTTTGTGGTTGTATGAACCACAAATCACAACCCCTATAGATAAATGGTCAGCACATTATGTGAAATGTAATTAACTGGGTTAATTGAGCTATGATTATATTAATCATGGATAAGCCTTACATGAATTTAGTAACACTGAACACAATTAGTCAATCACTTTTTAATCTAATGTACTAGCAAACAGTTTGGTTAGTTTATGATTCAGAGCGTCTTTTAAATCCAACAACAGCAACAATGATTTATTAAATAATTTATTGTGCTGACTAAGTCACAGTGATTCATTAGATTGAATACAGCCTCATTTATAACGGGTTCTGCAATAAATAGCAGTTCCCTCTTGTACAAAAGGATTTTATTTGTCTGCTTCGGTACAAAATCCACATTTTAAACGAATTTAGAAGTCAGTTTCTGGAAGGGGTGAATATGAAAATGAGAATATGAAAAATCTCAACTTTTGCTAGCTCTTCAGTACAAAAAGCTGATATTTTTCAGTAAATGAAAAAAGCTTAACTGCAGTTAATTTAACTAAAAGTTTTATGGCAATGTTCTTCCCCTCCAGTATTTCTTGTATTATCAGATAGAAAATCAAAAGTGGAAAAATGGGATCAAGAATGTTCTGATGTACATTCATCACAATGGTTTTTTCTTATTGGCAATCTAACAGAAATTATTACAAATTATTTTCCTTTCAGTTCATATGTCCAGACTATGTAGCTATTTATCCTTGAATAGCAGGAATTCATGAGATTCATGAGCTCTCCCAGTGTCTCTAGAATCAGGATGGTTTCTTTTGCTAATCCAAGTTGGGAATCAAATACAGTGATTTTTTTAAAAATAGCTGTATAAAATTGAAATATATTTCAATGCTGGTTAACATTTTCCCCCAATATGTTTCTTGGAATGTAAATTAGTAAAGGTCAAACTCTTGCCCACTTCCCTGAAAGTCAAAATTTACAGTATTGTCACAAGATGCTGATAAATCTCTCCTGGGTCCCTTTTGTTCATAATTTATTGACCAGACTACAGTAAAGTCAGAAATTAACACCCTAAAACCTACATCTGTATGTAAAGGAACAAGTATAAGAAATGCTACTGCAGATGCAACCAAGTAGACTTCAATTATAGAGGTTGAGCTAGTGAGGCATAGGAAGGTTGGGGTGAAAAACAAGGGCCCAGTGGTGGGAGAACTAGAGGATTCAAATAAACAGCAATTGGGATTATGGATAGCTACCATTCTGTAATATACATGAGGAAAAATATTGTCTTGGCAAATTGCTGCTACTGAGTGAAAGGTTAGAAAAGCTGATGTTTCTGTAGCTGCACTTCTACTTGATTAAGACTACTTCTATGGGCTCAAGTGCCTTTCTATGGGTTCAAGGGCAAGCTGCAAGAAACAGTAACAAAGGGAGATTCCACATGTGTATTAGATTTTTTTTTTAAAAAAGAACAGCAAACATTCAGGGAAATGAGGTCTCTTACTACATTTTTCTCTCTTTTTGGACACTTCAATTTGATTTCCTGCACCAATTGGCCCCTTCCACCTCACTGATCTATGGCAGATGTATTCTGAAATACTAACAGGAGGGATAATAGAAGATGGTGTAGAGGAGGGGTGCTAGGACTCCCGAAATGTGTATTTGTGAATCTTAATCTTCCATTAGGGAAGCATTGAATAAGATTGAATAAATAGGATGGCCAGTATCAGGATCCAGATTAGGAACCCTTCACTGTTTAAAAATAATAATAATGGGTAGAAATGTTTCAAATAAAATGAGTCAAAAACATTTTCTGGGGAAGAGAGCTGATATTCTTTGATATTCTGCTTAAAATTGATTTAATGACAAAAAATGAATGTGTGACACAATAAATCTTGCACTGCAAGAAATCAGTTAACATTAAATTTAATTGTATAATCTTTTCTAATTTGTTTCTAATTTATCACTTAGTATTTTCTTTTTTCTTTTTAAACGTTTATTTACCAAGCTTGTTTTTCACCCCCCCCCCCAAAAAAGATGTAGGTGCTAGATTAAATTCTGCCATTTAATCTATCTGATGTCCAAGAGACTTCTTTTAATATGCACTAACTAGCTTTATCTCAGCATGAATCTCTTTTCAGCTATTTTTCAAACAAAGAAATGCTTTAATCATTAAGTATAAACTTTAAAAAAAACACTAAATAATGTTTGTTCATTTGTCTTATTTCTACATTTAAAGTTCTATAAAAAGAGGCGAACTTTGGGAGATAGGACATCTTCCTAATACAATTAAAGCAGAGGGAAATACAATTATATGGCTCATGGGTTAATACGAGGTCATGCACGCAGGTTTCTTCACTTGAGTTATATATGGCCTTCTGTTATATGCCTACATATGTACAAAATATGATTGAAAGGTATGGCACACCGTTCTTTTCATATTTAGATCTTTGAAGGTTCACTTGCAGTTATCTTTTTTTAACTCTTCTCAATTTGCTGTTTACACAGCTTCAACTATTACTTCCGATCTCAACTGTGATAGCCCAGACACATGTAGTTTGTCATTTTGTACATTGGTTGATATCACACTTGTGTCCTGTACATTCCATGAAATATGTCTTTATTCTGGGAAAGTCTTTGTGAGAACTCAAGCATACAGAGCTAGAAGTGAATAGATCCTATTTTCCTTTCTTGTAGTTGAAATATGATGTACATTTTTTCTAGGATTAACTTAAAGAGAATTGGCTTCCTGCACGATTTCCCTGATGTTATCAGGGCCTTGCAGAAGGGCGACAGATTTGGGGCCAACCTGGTCTCAAGTGTTGTTCCACCACATATTGCAACAGAAAAAGCTTTCTCCCTGGATCCTGCAGGTGGCACTCTTAAAAATTGATGGGTTTCATAACACGCCTCCCCTGCCAAGTTACTTGGAGGACAGGTAGTTATGATCAGGCAGAATCAATTTCCCAAGTAACTTGGCTCTATGCCACAGCATATGGCAAGCAATGCAGCTTCCGAAAACAGAAATGTAACTTGTGGACATTGAGAAGTGCCCATCACTGCCCACACTGCTATATTTTGTACCAAACTCTGTTTCCATATGCTCTTCAAGGACAGATTAACGTAGAATGCCATTGCAGTAGTCCATCCAGCATAGCCTGCCCTCCCTAGGAAAGGGTGAAATTGGTACACAAAGTAAAGCTGCACAAAGGCTTTCCTGATCATGGCCATTATCTATTCCACAGTCATAAGTGAAAGAAGCTTACCTAATTGCCAAAGTAGGTTGGTGAAACCCCACTGATAATTTGGAGCAGGGAAATACTTCCAGGAGATAAAAAATTCCTGGAACCAAGGGAGGTCTAAAATCCAAAGCCACTCAGTCTTAGGGATGACTTAGGGAGACTTCCGGTTTGCTCGGAGGGTCGTTTTGAGCCCTCCGAAGGCTTCAGGGACTGTCCGGAGGCTTCCCTGATGCCTCCGGAGGGCGTCCGGGGGGGCGGGGGAGGCTGTTTTCACCCTCCCCAAGCTCCTATAATGCCTCTGGAGCCTGGGGAGGGCGAAAAAAGCATGTAAAAATGGGGGAAGAGCCTGTAGTGCATTGTTGCATTATGTTGGCATTATGGGTGCGGCACGCCCACACATGACCCCCCTGCGCTCCCCCCACTTATGGCACGCAAGCCAAAGGTTTGCCATCGCTGGTCTATAGGGTTTCCTCCAAGGTCCCTTCCAACTCTATTCTATTCTATTCTAAAATTGGCACTGGTAACTAATGATTACCAACAATCCCATTATTGGTAACCTTACCAATGGGATTATGGGTAATGGGACACTGAAATGCAGTTTTCTAGGCATACGGAAGCACTGTACCCCTACCTTCTTCCATGAGGTTGTTTCAATTTCCCATTCTAGTCTGCTCCCCCAAGAGTCCTGGGTGGTTCTCCAGCCACAACTAACCACAATCCTAGGGTTTGGAGTTAAAACTAATATCCGAGTGCCACTAGCTGCTGAGAAATAAGATAGGATTGAATTATGTAATTGCACACGCTTTCACACGACCGAACAAACCTTGAAATAGGCCAGGACATTTGGGGAAAAACTTTAATCCGTGGGGAAAACACCCCACAAGCCCCAATAAATCAGGAGCATTGCAGCCTCTTCCGCCCCACCACCGACCTCTTCCGAAGGCTTGGCCTTCCATTTTTAGGGCGAGCGGGCGCGAAGCCGGGAAAGCTCTTTTAATAGCAACAGTACTGATATAACTCCGTCGACCTTTTTTGTTCCTTTTCCTCCGCTGACAATGCATCGCCTGCCGAAATGCCTTCTACATAGGACCACAGCAGGAAACAGAATCACCTTCCCGTGCCTGGCTCTAAATAATCACCATTCAAAGCAAGCCGACCGGCTATTTCCTTGCCAGGCTTCTTCCTCAAGGCGCCAAACCCGGAGGGCCACGCCGCATTACTAAGGCAGCTTGATCCCATTCTTTGGATCACGGCTGCGGAGGAAAAGGATCGGATTGGACCGCCTTTCTATGTTGGGGAGAATCTTCCATTACTATTGCGGGGACTAGCAGGTCCGGAACAAATACTCTAGCTCCGCCTAATTACGTCTCGTCTTTCGCATTCGCCTCCGTCACGTGGGCGGCAAGGGGCGGCGAGGCCGGTGCGGGGCAGGTTGCGCCCTTCTTTTCGCGCGGAAGCGTTGCAGGAGGCTGGGTAGGTGGAGGGCAGACGGCACTTGCCGTGGCCACGTTGATCTTGTCGTCAAAACGGGGTGCGCGGCCCTGAAGGTTGAGAGCAGCCGTGGCCGGACATCCTTTTCCAGCTGCGCAAAGGACGAGCCAGCTGAGCAGGCCTTGGAGAGAGAATGTCTATGGAGCTTCTCAATCATCCAGGTCCCAAAGGAGCTTGTTTCAAAAGGCAACTGGGCTTCCTTGGTTTTTCCTTTAAGACGTTTTGCTTCTCATCCAAGAAGCCAGAACTGAAGAAGCTCCTTGGATGAGAAGCAAAAGGTCTTCAAGGAAAAACAAGGTCCAGTTGCCTTTTGAAAAAAAAAGCACTTTGGGACCTTTGAGGGAGAAGTTACACCTTGCGGGATTAGTGCCATCATCTCTGCCTTTGCTGGACTGAACAAAGATCTTGGCTTGCTAAGGCTATGCTTTAGCTGGAAGTTCTGCTTAGCTGCTCTAGCTGTGGCAGGCGACTGGACGCCTGATTTTATCCACTTTCTAGCCTCCTTTCGTATCCCCTGTATCATTTTGAAAAGATGCTATGGACTTTTTTGGGGCTGGGATCTTAGAACAACCTGGGCTATGCCAGTATAAGGTGCCATGTTGTAGCATCTCTTTGAGAGACTGATGGGTAAAATAGAAGCACCCCATCTTATATCAGTGGACCTGATGCACTTTGGTCCACTAGAGCAAATCCAATCTCCAACATGATGCTTTATCCTGTACAGTATAACTGAAAATAGATGCCAAAGGCAGAATGCGGTTTTTCAGTATTATTCAATGTGGAGAAATTGGGTCAGTTTTACTTACCGTTTTCCAAAATAAAACTGGCTAGGTTCATACGGCATTACATATGTTAGTGCTGTTTACCTGGTTTTGGCATGGCAGAATGTGGGAGGCTAATCACTTGGGTTCAATCAATAAACCATGCTTAATTGAGGCTACCACATTTGGGGTGCACAAATCTGGGTGGCAACAAAATGATAACGTTTATGGAGCTCTTTGCTCTTATCTGGATTTTTGCAGCTCAGATCTGGTAGTCCTAGCTTAAATCATCATTTAGTGTAAAATGTGAACCCAGTTTGTTAAATGGTGTGTGTGTGTGTGTGTGTGTGTGTGTGCATTTCAACAAATGAAAGTTACCAGAAGCCAGAATCCATTTATAGACTGATTCTTGAAAAGTAATTTTTTTCTATTTTTGTCCTGTTTCATAATTGTACAGAGCCCATCAATTGCCATTTAAAGCTATTGATTAAGTGGCAGTTTCCTGAATGCTTACATTTTTATGCTTCATATGATTCAAGAGTTTTAATAGGACATGACTTTCCCTTATTTCAGTGTTGTGTTTCTCTATAATTGGGCTCTGAATGTTTCATGAGTCTAGTTATGCAATCTAACCTTTGTAGTTTGTAAACCAAGATTTATGGTTACAGTGGTTAAACATCATGGCTAATGAACCTGGCCTATGTATTAAATATTTGAAACAATATGTAGTAACTCTCAGGAGTTGATGTTTGGTAAATAGCAATTTGCAAGGAAAAACCCGTTTTAAATGTTGGCATTATTCATATTCCTAAAAACCAATATTTAAGCAATCAGCAAATTCAGAAAACAAAAAGATGTAGTTTTCAATGTTTGCTATGTCTCTTAAAAACCAAGATATTTCTTTGGCCTCCATGTATATCCTAACTAGTATAATTAAATTTCATGATTTTGAACTATGCTTGGTGGTTGTACAAGTTCATGTTCCTTTCATAGTTTATTCAACATGTTTTATGAACTAGCAGTAGTATTATTTTTCTATTTTTTTATTATATAAACCACACTAGTGATATTTTGCTTATTGACATTCATTCAATTGTTTTCAGGGTGTCACAGATATGACTACCGGTATTTAGATGGTAAGCCTCCTGCTGCAGTATAAAATAATTGCCTTCCTAAATCCAGCCTCCATTTGGGTTGGGTATTGGTTTTTCACAGTTTCTCTTTTGCAAGCAGCAGAGGGAAACATCCTCCATTACTCCTTTCCAATTGGGATTTGGAAGCATAGCACCCTTAGTTATATCTAATTGTATAGGTTGTATATAAAATTGTATATAACTTTTATTTAAAAAAAAAATAAACAAAAAGTAAAAGCTAACAGAAACAAATACAAAGTGAGGAAGATACGGAAACATAAACAAAATGGCAAAAAGTACAAGGAAAGAAAAAAGTTGAAGAAAAATAGCAAAGAAAGAGTAAAGATAGAAGAAGCTGCCAGTCACCAATAAATGTAGATATTGTCTTTTCTCTAATCAAAGATTACAAAATTGTATTTCCTCCTTTTAGCAAAATCTGCCAATTAGTAAATAGCATCAGATTCCAACAATAATTTATTCAGCCTAGTTTCTCCATTTGGTATTGTTTCCCTAGTGACTCTGCTTA
Source organism: Natrix helvetica (assembly GCF_964273705.1). Classification (NCBI taxonomy): domain Eukaryota; kingdom Metazoa; phylum Chordata; class Lepidosauria; order Squamata; family Natricidae; genus Natrix; species Natrix helvetica. The sequence goes on along the minus strand of NC_138552.1, from coordinate 130,481,327 downwards.
ATTATCTGTTTGTCTTTCACTTTATGACTGGGAGTATTTAGAAACCTCTAAATATTTTGGGGGTTTCTAATTACAGTTTTTGTTTGGTAGAATAGCCTCTCAGATGGTTTGTTGCTTATTTATTATCAGTGCTTCTAGGCCAATTCAATTATATAATGCTAAGTAATTTATATCATAACATAGAATTCACATTAAGTAAATTAAGATTCAATGAATCCAAATGGTCAGAGAAAGTTCGTGAAGAAATCAAATGACTGCCTATAGGCAGAAAGGACTTTTTGTGTAGGTGGAAGTAAATCTGACTGTCCTTAAGGACTCATGAGAGATTGCCATTTTGTGAGAAATCATTGTGAACTTTGGTGAGATACAATTTGTTTCATTATATGTGCAAAATATTGTGCTGAGTAATACAAATATTTTGGCACTGGGTAAAATGTGTAACAATCAGCTGTGCATTTGGCAATTTTTGTGAGCATGTTCATATAATATATAATAAATATATTGACTTTTTAATTAACTAGAAATATCTTTCTATATCTGAAGATATTGTGAAAGTACTCTAAATGATTAATTGACAGACTAATCGTTTCTCCATTTCAGTTTTTTTTAAAAAATTAAATAATTGTTCTTCTATAACTGCAGCAACATGTTCATACTGCCTTAAGTCATGATTTGTTTTAATTTTTTTTTGAAGTTATATCCCAACCTCTTCCATCAAAACTCTTTACATCACATTATTCATTATCACTCTTTAAGTCACATCACATTAGGTTATGAAACATGGTTTATCATTCACAGTTCATACATTGTACAGAACTTTAATACGAAATGTTTAGTTTTGGTTTCCTGTGTTTTATGAACCCAGCTAAATCACTTTGATTCTCAAAGTATGAAATAACTCTTGATCAAGCAAACTTCATTTTTGAATATGGAAGGTGGGAATACGGATCATTAAGGCTACCTTTGTGAATGGCTGTTGTGTAGAAGATGCAGAGCAGATAATCTTTATTTTTTAAAAAAGATATTTTTTATTAAGATTTGAACTTGATGGGCCTGTGTAGACAACACTCCATGTGAGTGTTGTATTTATGAAACGATGATGGTAATTTCAGCATTTGCTATTTCTGCAACATATTAGCACTATTATATATTAAATAAGTACTTCCTATTCCAGAATAGGTGTTCTGCTATGCAGACAGTTGTGCCTTGAGAAAAGTTTGGCCATGTAACTTAGTCTTCCGTTTGATGTTAATCTCAAATGTTACCAGACCTCCTGAATTTAAGAGGCGTGATCACACTGCCTATATCACACTTAAACCTGGCAATAGAACAGGTTTGTTATGGAAGTTGTTGATACTGTAGGTAGTCCTCAATTTACAACCACAGTTGAGCGCAAAATTTATGTTCCTAAGCAAGACACTTGTTAAGTGAATTTTGGCCCCATTTTATAACCTATCTTGCCTTAGTTCAGGGGTGTCCAAACTTGGGAACTTTAAGACTTGTGGACTTCAACTGGCTGGGGAATTCTGGGAGTTAAAGTCCACAAGTCTTAAAGTTCCCAAGTTTGGACACCCCTGCCTTAGTTGTTAAGTGAATTAGTGCAGTTGTTAAGTTAGTAACACAGTTGTTAAGTGACCCTGGCTTACCCTTTGACCTTGCTTGTCAGAAGGTCACAAAAGATGATCACATGACCCCAGGACACTGCAACTGTCATAAATATGAGTCAAGCATGTGAATTTTGATCATGTAACCATGGAGATGCTGCAATGGTTGTAGTGTGAAAAATGGCCATAAGTAACTTTTTTTCAGTGCCATTGTAATTTTGAACGTTCATTAAATGAACTGTTGTAAATCAAGGACTACCTCTACTACTCTTCTTTGAAGGGTCCAAAACTTCTCTTATGTATCTTTGATTTACATCCTACAAGTTAAGCGCAGTGGTAGCCTTAATACCATATAAGCCTGTTTTGCTACTTCATGAACGATATAGCTCATGTTTTATATTGCGCTAAGCCACATTCTTTCTATAGCATTTGTGAATCCAGGCACTTGTGACCTATTCAGTATGGTTTGGCACCATTTGTGAACAGTCTTTGTTTTCTTATTTATGTCTTGGTATTTTTTTCATGTAGCAAGTGTCATCTTGAAAATGGATCCTTCCGAAGAAGACTACCCCACGGAGATTCATGATTACCTTTTAGCCTTTGAAACAGCTGTTGGCTCAGTAGATGCAGTGTTGAAGACCATGATGTCCATATCCAGAAGTGAGCTCCTCCAGAAGGTAAGAAGGGGATGAGAGCAAGGAACAGTTTGCTGCTGTTTTAATTTTTGCTTGCTCCCTTGATGAACTTGCCTTGTTTATTTATTTATTTGATTATGATTCTTATAATTTTTCGTTATCCATACTGATGGACGGGTTGGAGCTGTAGAACAATATATCTGGATGCCAATTACAGAGTTAAAGTTACATAGATTTAGAAGAATAAATAAAAATGACAGGGCTCGGTGCTTTCTTAACACTTGAGTGGGTTATGCATAGTGACCAAAAACTAAAGTATATTTCATGCTGTCTTTGTCTCTAGAAGGGAGTTCTGGTATGGAAAGTCCAAAAATGTTTAATTTAGATGGATTTATGATACAGTATTAGGGAACGTTTTTTTTAAAAAGTAAAGGAATATATAAGGCATCCTTTGTTCCCTTTTTTAACCTGCAGCAACAGCACAAGATGCTGCCTGAGTTCTTTGTACAAGTACCTGTGTACATCCAATTTGTAGTTTCTTTGGGGCAAAATGAGAGCTCGTATATCAGGAAATTTCACCCCTGAAGTCTTCAGCCTTTCAGTCAGAAATAAATTATAAGCACAACAGCTTTACAATACAGCCCTTTGACAGGTTCCCTGTTGAAACTTGTAGGCTGTGTTTTTTAGAAGTCCTAGAGGAACAAAATGATAGATTGGCATTGGCAGCCAAAACTATTTTTGCCTTTTAATGTGTGGTCATGATATTTGAGAGTCATGAATTGTGCAAAAAATGACAAGTGGCAGGTGTCTAGGGCAGGGTCCTTCAACCAGTGCCCACCAGAGGTTCTTGACTTTATTCCCATAATTCCTTAGCTGGCTGATGGGCTATGTGAGTTCATGTACTAGAAGACATTGGAAGAGAGAAAGAACTTAAACAGACAACGATTCTCTTGTTTTCCAAGAAAGAACACATACTCTCTTTTAGATGAGAACAAGGGCAGCATAATGGATAAAAGACTAAACTACAGGTAGGGAATCCTTGTCTGAATCTTTTTCAAAGACTTGTAAACTCATTTGTTCAGCCTAGGTGAAAGAGTGTCTTGTTCTGCAGTATAGAGGCCTACCTTAGCCACATATTATAAACATGCAAAGTGGCGTGCAAATTGTTTGTCACATTGTATGCTTTCAGAACTACTGTGTGGAGTCCAAATGGCCTCTAGTGACCAAACATATTTCTGTTTAATTTTAGAACTGTTATTTCTTAAGTTTACTCATATACGGAGGGTTTTTTGAATTTTGTATAGCTAAGTTTATATAGGATACAAGACACAGAATATTTTAATAGGCATCTCAAAGAGAAAACTTAGTCACCTAGCTAGACACTAAATTATGTTCATACCCAATTTTCTTAAACTAGTTGAAATTATTATGTCAGAAACAGAACAAAATTTTCAACCTAGAACTAAGGAGAAACTTCCTGACTGTGATGACAATTAATCATTGGAACAACTTGCCTCTAGAAGTTGTGGCTGCTGCACCACTGGAGATTTTTAAAAAGGAACTGGACAATGATTTGTCTGCAATGATAATAAGGTTTCCTGTTTGAGCAGAGGGTTGCACTACAAGACCTCCAAGGTCCCTTCCAACTCCTTTATTCTGTTAAATCAAAAATGTTACATTTGATTTCCCTTGCAGAGTGCTTCTTGTCCGTCTAGCTTCAGGTAATGGAAGGAATGGCATTCACTGTGATTTTCATCTAATCTGATGATTCGTGCATAATAAAATGTTATAAAGATAATTGTATCTTTCTCATTTTAGCTAGATCCGCTTGAACAAGCCAAAGTAGATTTGGTCTCTGCTTATACATTGAATTCATTATTTTGGGGTGAGTATGCAGATTAAGAAATGTATAATGACATAATGGATGAATCTGCATCTAATGTCATTTTGAAATATTAATGAACTTTAGTGCTCTTTATGAATTTTAGTTCCCCCTTTTCATATAGTTATATTGCTATTGTGTAATTTATTTTTTGGAATGTCAGCTGCCTGAATCTCTGGAACTGAGTGATATCTTAGCAATTAAATAAATATCAAACCATTTTGTGTGGCTACTTGTGTGACAGGTCAGCAAATAAATAAACAAACAAACAAGGAAACTATTTCTTGTGTAGCTCCTTGCACTTACACCTGCACTTAATTTTGTAATCCAAAATATATTCTTTTCCCAAGTCTTAAACATTTTACATTTTGATTGTTAAGGATTTGGCAAAGAACTTTTCCAGTCATGCAAGTGATAATGCATTCCCTATATTTTAAATACATAGTGAAGAATATACTGCTACATCTTTCTAATTAATTCTGATACCAAAAAATTCACTTTGCAGTGTACCTTGCTACACAAGGAATAAATCCAAAGGAACATCCAGTCAAACAGGAATTGGTAAGTTTCTTATGTTCACTGCCATGCAAAATTATTCTCACGTTGAGAAAATGGTTTGCAGAAATGTTTGTGAATTTCAAACCAAGTATAATTGAGTTAAATATTGATTATTGCACATTACAAATGCAGTTTTCAGTCCTCTTTTTCCACGAAGTATGTAATTGTCAGAGTAAGAAAACACTGCAGTACAGTTCTCTCATATTGTTAATCACCCCCTGAAGGGGGTGATTATTGTAAACAGTCTGTTTGGTTTAACTGCCAGTCAGTATTTTGACAGTAAAAACTGTGAAGGTAACAGAGCAGCATTGGAGAACAACAAATCTGTGTCTTAGTATAATCCTTCCATATACATGGTGGAGAACAGAGATGGTACTATGACTCGCTTCACTTCTACTGTAAATGGGGAATCACACCTTTTGCTGTTTGATTGAGGGATCACTTTGTTGCAAATGTTGCTGTAGCAAAAAGTTGGACCACTACTGTATATATGGGTTGCAAAAATCTTGATGACCTCTAGATGGCAGCAAAACAGGACTTTCAGTATTTCTTTGTTGCCCTTTAACAGGTCAGCCACAGTTTTGCAGAGCAGGTATGGTAGCCCTGAAGCAAAGCTGCCATTGGAGCGGATCTGTTCTTCATCTCATTTGCTTACCTTGCAAAAACCTTGAGGAATAATACCTAGGCATAGTTTTTACTCAAAACGATATTGTCGTTTTCAAAGTAGATGTTTTGATCTCAGTTCAATTCTCAAATAAGATTTCATTTTTTAAAAAAAAATGGTTTGAATTTTGTGCCAACCGACTCATTCCTTGCGGAGTGGAAAAATGTTACGTGTCTAATAATTATTTATAACTTCCAGTACAGTATGTTTTCCTATAAATACTTGGACTCGTGTTAATCTCTAAGGCTACCTTTTCTTACTCCTGCCTGCCTTTAAAAGTATCATGTGTTTGATTTACTAGCAAAGACGGGAAAGATTCCCCCTCCCCTACTCCAATCCCTCCATTAATTCATTTTCTCAGCAGTAAAGAATTCAGTTCAGCAACAAAGCTAAAAGCTTTTTTGGCACCAGTTATATGTGTTCTGTCCAGTAATTCTGCATTAGTGACATATTTACTGCCTACAATAAATCTCTGAGGTTTGTCTTATAATCCATTTAGAAGCATGAGCCGAGTGTATAAGGCTGGATATCTTACAAATTCTGCTGACTTGAAGAAACAGATCAAATGATTTAGCTTGGCAGATAGAAAAACTACAGATCAAATCTACAGTTGGCTACCAGAATTGTTACGTTCTATATATTACACCTATCCAGAAATGCAGCATTGTTAATACAATAAAAGGGTAACTACAAATAAAAAGTAAAACAATTGTGAAATATAATTCACAGGGAAGTGTAGGTATATATACATATTGGCTAGTGGCAATATGTTGCTTTTATTTTTATTTTATTTTTAGCAAAACCACTTTTGCTCAAGAGTGACTAAATTGCCACTCAATTTTTTAAACTCCATCCCAGGTCACATCCGTATGAAAAGTATGTCATACTAGTAAATATCCAGTACAATAAATACACTGAATGTCAAAAAGCTCAATTACTGTTACATTTGCTGTTATCTTGAACTTCTCAAGAGGAAAGCAGTTATTCTTCAGCTTCTCTCATTTCTTGCAGGCTTGGTAACATATGCAGTGTGAAATGGGTGTTATTTCCTTCTAAAGCTCAGTTTGATGTCCATGTCATGTTGCATATCTAAAAGACCAATCAGGTGCTCTTTTTTAGTTTTGCTATTAGCCTGATACTGAGACCTGACTTCTCATCTGCCTGGAGAGAAAAGTATCTTTTCAGTGAAATAGTTATTTCATGTTGCTTGAGAATTCATTTTGCATATCATTTCTTACTAGCTCTTTTTTTTTGGGGGGGTGGCGGTGGCGGTGGCAGGGGATTTTGACCTGGTTGCTACATAATGCCAAGACATAATTTAGGACCATGTGTACAAGTCTGTGTAAGCCTTGATTTGTACTCCTCCTTGCAGCAAGAAAGAAGACTTATCTTGGTTTGTTATTTATATATGAACCAAGAACCATACTATAAATCAGACTCTTGATTTGTTCAGTTAAACAGTCTATGAGTTAAGCCAAATATTTTGTGACATATTTAGTGGCTGAGTTGGGGTTATAATGACAATACAGAAATTCAAGGCCCAACTATCTTGCCTGGCTTATAGAGGCTTATCCACATAATAATAAATTGTGATTTAGGATTAAGTGTGAACGTAGTCACTAACTTATTGGATAGGTTTGCAGGTTGTACTAGACCACACTTCGTTGAGTTAAGATACCAGGACTGGATCCACACAACCTAATCTAAAATAAATCATGCCTTAATATGAAGAATGAAACCAGCCTTAACTTGCGTTCCCTTCTGATAATCTTGGAAAGCATTGCAGTGTAGATTTCCAACCTCTCAGATCATTAATGAAATCTAGTGCCTATGTATATTCCTAATTTGAAGCAATTTAATCAGTGTTCTTTTGGTGCCCAGAATAGAGTGTGAATTGCTCTGCTTACTGTTACTTTCCGAACCAGAATCCAAAAGTGCTGCAGGTATTCCTCACCTAATGACTTACAATTGGGATAAGGAAGGTGGTTCTTAAATGAAGTGGTTGCTAAGTAAAATGGCATGTTAACCACCTTCTAAATTGTGAATGAACACTAAACAAAGCTGTTGCTAAATGAGGACTTTTGCAGTAATAATATAATTAAACATTATAAACATTAAAAGCAATATAATAAACAACCTGTGCAGAGATGTTGCAGGATACAGAATAACTGATGAACATTCCTGCCTTATTCTGTTATTTGATTAACGTGTCATGAGAATTACAAGTGAAATGGAATTCAGACAGATTTGAAATCTTTATTTAGGTAATTTTAACATTAAAGGCTACATTAAAATGTGCTTTTACAAGTAATTTTGTCAAAATTAATTTGCACATTTTGTACAAAAGGCAGTAGTACTAAGATGTGGTAGTAGACAAATTTAAAATAAAGCAATTGCCTTGATTGAATGAAGGGAAATCACTTAATTTTCCAGAGAGAGTTGCAACAATTGGGTGATTGCATTTAGCAATCTCTAAATTCCCTTAAAAGGAAACCATAATTAATCCATCAATTTACATTTATTTTGTGTGCATGTGTCCGTGCATATTGGGGAAGGGGAAGTAGAAGATGGTTTTAATTGCTATTAAAATATTTAAAAAGATTTAGAGAAATAGGGAATTCCTTTGTTAAGGGAATGAATGGTGGTGACTTGGATCAAAGGGTTAAAATTATAATTTATACAACATTCCTTTGCTAGAATGGCTCCCAAACTAGGTTACTGATAATTCAGGAGTCCCTCCCTAAATCTAAAAAGGGATGAAATAAAAGGAAGAATTGAAAGGGAAAGGAATGCAAAGCAAGGTCATTCAGGAAGCAGTTTTTAATTTTATATCCATTTTGTAATAACCAGGTATTATACAACTGGAAGTTCTTGATCATTTTTTCGCAGCTAGCTGAAAAGGAGCCCCAAAATCTCATTTTTTTAAAAGTTGAGCTAGTGATGCAGTTCTATTTCCTATCATACTCTTTCTTATATCCTGACAGAATGATTGAGATAAAGTAGAGTAGAAGCATGCAGTATGAATCAAATAAAATGTTGGCCCTACCGTTCTAGTGGAAGAAAAATCTCCCATTTCTTTCCCAGTTCCAAAAATGATCTTTTTCAGAGATGCTGAGGGCAAAAGGGATGGCTGAGAGCACGGGGAAATTAACTGAGACCAAAATGGAGGTCAGAGCTGTTCTCCTATTTTGTACATGACTGCTTAGTCTAGACATGTCAAAAGACATGTCAATTGTCCAAAGAAGCAGAGTTCTCTTGGATTTACTAAGTCTTTGTCTGGTCCCCAATGCTTCATACGGCACACAGCAGCTTACCTAAATGGCTGCTTCCTCTATTACCTCCCTCATAAGATCCTTAACAACATTTCCGCCATTCTAGCATATCTTAAGAAGAACCATGGTGGGTAACCAAAGGCATATTCTGATTCTGGAATGGCTTATTCAAATGCTAAAGGTTCCTACTCGTGCTATCCAGCAAGAAACATAGTTATTATTGTGGCACGGAGCCATTGATTAGTTAAACTGGTTGACTGATTATTTCAAACGTCATTCTTAGCAATCATGTCGATAGACATGCTCCAAAATGATCTGTCCCCAACCTGGCCTTTCAAGGCTTCTGTGTGTGTGTGTATGTAATGGAGTATATGAAAACATTTACACAAACTATACTTAATTAGGATTAAAATTAAACCTCTTCTTTGGAATTGAGAAAAGGACATGGTGGCTCAGTGACTACGATGCTAAGTTTGTTGATCAGAAAGGTCGGCAGTTTGGCGGTTCAAATCTCTAGTACCACATAACGGAGTGAGCTCCTGTTACTTGTTCCAGCTTCTGCCAACTTAGCAGTTTGAAAGCATGTATAAATGCAAGCAGAAAAATAGGAACCATCTTTGGTGGGAAGGTAACAGCGTTCTGTGCGCTTCGGCATTTAGTCATGCCGGCCATATGACCACAGAGATGTCTTCAAACAGTGCTGGCTCTTTGGCTTTGAAACGGAGATGAGCACTGCCCCCTAGAGTCGGGAACGACTAGCACATATGTGTGAGGGGAACCTTTAGCTTTACCTTGGAATTGAGAACAACTGATACTTGTCATATCTACTTAGATCACAACAATTTGATTCGGTTGGTAGTTTTAAAACCTGCCTTTTGATTATTTTGGCCAACTTCAATTGAAGGAAACACCTAAGCAGAGTCAAATGGCCCTCTTATCTGTTATATTAGCAATAATGTTTCAGATTTGGGTTATCAGAAAGAGAGAGAGAGTAGCTCAATAACATGAACACTTCACAGGTAGCACTGTCTAAGACAGGGCTGTCAAACTCGCAGGCCCCGATGTGTCACACGTTGACCATGCCCACACTCGGTTTAGCAAAGGGGGAAAAATTGTGATATGTCACGTGATGCCACCATGATGACGCGAGTTTGACACCCCTTCCTTAGGAGATTGCTGTGGATATGGGCTCATCCAGAGAATTGTTCACTCGTGCAACCAATGAAACCTCCTCATGCAACTTCCTCCAGGAAAAGAGCATCTTACTTGGATTTTGTCTGTATCTCTGAAAAAACTTGCTCAACATTCAAAAGCCTCCACTGTACAGTATTTTGAAATACTGCTCGAACATCTCCATAACTTCACTGTTCGCCTTTTTTTTTTCCAGCTGACTTGAGTTTGAAAATATTTCTGCTCTTTTTGGTATGATAGGAAATGTGCTTTTTTATATTTTCATGTGTTTCAGGAGAGAATAAGAACATACATGAACAAAGTAAAAGAGATTGAAGAAAAGAAAAAAGCTGCCAAGCTGGATAAAGGCGCAGCAGCAAGATTTTTACGAAATGCACTGTACGAACCAAAAACTCAAAGCAAAGCTGCAAAGAAAAGTCCCATTCCAGCCAAAAAGAAAAAAACTCATTAGAATCTCCCTATTTGATATCAATTAGGATTATTTTAATAAAGTTTTATATGTAATAAAATGGCTTTGATATTTCTATTTTTGCCTCCTATAACTTTTTTTTTAATCTGATCTTTATTTTTATTTCCACTAGAAATGAGGGATATCCAGAAAAGGCTATTCACAAAATGACTGGTAAAATAGCATTTTTTAATTTAAAATCTTCGTTATTTCATAGGCAGATAATGTCACTAAGTGCCATGTTCCAAACTACCCATATTTGTCTCAAAGGTGCTTTTTTCCAAGAGGCAACTGGACTTTCTGGTTTTCCTTTGAAGACCTTTTGCTTCTCATTCAAGAAGCTTTTTCAGCTCTTCAGCTTCTTGGATGAGAAGCGAAATGTCTTCAAAGAAAAACCAGAAAGTCCAGTTGCCTCTTGGAAAAAAGAAGCTTTGGGACAACCTGTCAACCCTGAAGCTGGTCCACCTGAGGCCATTTTGAGATTTCAGTGCTGACATACCATAGAACAGGGGTGTCCAAACTTTCATGCTGGCTCGGGAATTCTGGGAGTTGAAGTCCACAAGTCTTAAAGTTCCCAAGTTTGGACACCCCTGCCATAGAAGACGGATAGGGAAGGGAAAATAGAGATAGTTGGGGTGTTGTAGCCAAAACAAAATAGTTTCTTGTGGGAACCAAGGACATTCCTGCAGGTGCTCGGAAGGAGGGGACTGGAGTCACCTAGCAACTGGAGAGTATCCTAATTGGACCATGTGTCTGATTGTTTTGTGAAAGTGACAAACTTTCACTTTTAATTAGGTGAAAACCATGGGAATATTCAGAGTCGGTTTTTACCAGCCTGTGCCAATATGGCATATCCAATAAACCTATTATTTGAGGAAATTGCCTGCCTCAGAGTTTTGTACGCTACATGTATGTTACTTGGAACCCTGTGAAAACCATGACCTGGATGACGAGAGAATCTCCATAGATACCCATATTTGTGTGTGGGGCATTTTTAGAATTATTTCACATGGTTATCTTTTTCCAGCTTGGATCTGAGAAGAACATGTACATAGTCCAGTGTAGTCTTCAAGTATTAGATTAGCACAGAGAAGACTCAAAAGTCCACCTTCAATCATGGAACTCAATGCACGCAGTGTTCCTGCTAGCCATTTCCCCAGTCAATCAGAAAGGTCAGTAGTTCGGCAGTTCAAATCCCTACCGCCACGTAACAGAGTGAGCTCCCGTTACTTGTCCCAGCTTCAACCTAGCAGCTTGAAAGCATGTAAAAATGCAAATAGAAAAATAGGAACCAACTTTGGTGGGAAGGTAATAGAGTTCCGTGCGCCTTCAGCATTTAGTCATGCTGGCCACATGACCCCAGAGACATCTTCGGACAGTGCTGGCTCTTCAGCTTTGAAGCAGAGATGAGCACCACCCCCTAGAGTCGGGAACGACTAGCACATATGTGCGAGGGGAACCTTTACCATGATTGATGCCCTGATTCAGTGTCCAATTGTCCAAGCACAATTAACACTGGACACCATAATTGCCAGCAGTCCAATCATATAAAGTAAATAGACTCATACATGTTTACAATTGACTGGGGAAATGGCTAGCAGGAACACAAACTCCTGCTGAGCTTTTCATGATCTAAGTATTTTTAAGATTATGTACAATATCAGGACTAGAAGCTTAAAATAATAAAAGATCTTGGGATACTTAAAACCTTTTGTTTGAGGCCTGTTAGAAATCAGCTTAATAAGTTGCTTTTTAAAACAAATATCTTTATTACGTTTCATAAGCATTAAAGTATCAATTAATATAAATGGGAAAACAGAGAAGGAAATAATAGAACAGATCAAAAAGTGACCCAAAAATACACCAAAAAATATAAAACAAAAGTGACCTCCAACTTTTCCAATGCAAATATAGGAGTACAATAGTGGTGGGTTCGGATCCTGTTCCAACCGGTACGGTTGGAACGGGCCCGGCGTCACCCACATGGACACGTGCAGCGTGTGTGCATACACACGTGGCGCACGCATGCATTGTACATGCCTGTGACGCTTCTGCAAGCCTCCGTGACGCTCCAGCTGCTCGGCGGAGTGTCGCACAGGTGTTATGTGCGACATGCGCATGCACGGAAGCACCAAAGGCTTAAAGGACAGGTAAGGAGCTCAGGCAGGCGGGTGGGCCCTCCAGAGCACCGTACTGGAACTGTACCCGGTGCTCTGGGCGGGCTCCAGTATGCCCGTACCGGGGCGTACTGCCTGCAACCCATCATTGGAATACAATATAACAACCTCTCTCTAGTTTAAGAGGGAAGCGGCTTAGTGGCTAAGATGCTGAGCTTGTCGATCAGAAAGGTCGGCGGTTTGGTGGTTTGAATCCCTAGTGTCGTGTAATAAAGTGAGCTTGTCCCAGCTTCTGCCAACCCAGCAGTTCGAAAGCATGTAAAAATAGTAGAAAAATAGGGACCACCTTTGCTGGGAAGGTAACAGCATGCCAACCACATGACCACAGAGACATCTTCCGACTCTTTGGCTTTGAAATGGAGATGAGCACCGCCCCCTAGATTTGGAAACGACTAGCACAACGTGCGAGGGGAACCTTTACCTCTAGTTTAAATGAATAGCCAATATTTAAACTAGAACTAGCAATAGCATTTAAACTTCTATATCGCTTCATATACTTAACAGCACTCTAAACGGTTTACAAAGGCAGCATATTGCCAACAATCTGGGTCCTCAGTAACCTTGGATGGATGGAAGGCTGAGTTAACATTGAGCCCATCAGGATCAAACTCCAGTCTGTGAGCAAAGTTTGCCTGCAATACTGCATTCTGACCACTGCGTCACCAGTACTCCTACTATCTTAAAATAATAATAAAAATACAACCGTGTGTCTGTTTTTGCAGTGTAATGTCAGAGAGATCTATGAGATTAATAACAACGAAGTCCAGTTTGGCCTTTTACTGACATATCTTTTCCAATGTAAATGAGGCCATTGAAGGGGTATTGAATTCAGGCCCTCTTGAAAGTCACACTGCAGTTTTATTGTAACACTATTTCCACAGGTAATTGTAAGCATGATTCTTTTTGAATGTTAATTTAAAATCAGGGCATGTTACTTTTCCTCTTTCCAGTTCATTGAGAGGAATTGATCTTGTTGTTCTTCTGCAAATTTACTCCATAAAGCTATGTGCAGATTTAGAATGGTTTCAGGGGAGGAAAGGAGGGGGGGAGGAATCAGGAGTGTATTTAATATTTAGTCTTTAAATAAAAATATTTTACATCTTTTTTTAAATAGACAAAAATAACACAAAGATATATTAGTACGTGGACAGAGAAATATTAAATATTACTTCGGGAAAAACCAACAATACAACAGGAGAGATATTTGGACATTTATTTTATTTATACGGTAGTTCAGTCTGCTGGTATTAATTTTCTTTACCTCTCAGTCTCTGAGTACTTTCCTACACTTTTTTCTTTTTAAACTTTTTTCTTGTTTAGTAACATGTTTTTCCCCAGCCAACTGTATCCAACACTATTGAATAAACATTAATTAGCTATCCAAACTATAACGTATCCCCTTCCAAACTCATTTGCAAAACATCAATTGAAGTAACTCAAAATCCACTTCTGAATAAACAGGAGATTAACTTCACAACTAAAATACAGGAATCTCATTTTAGCACAGAATGCAGATAACTTTAAGTCTGGGCTAATACAGAACATAACGAAAACTCTATGACTGCATTAAGGTAATTTAGTGACTGTTCTCTACATTATTTTAATGTAATACCTTGTCCTTCCATGAGTGAGCAAAGAGGCGACTGCTTTTTCAGTGGTGAAGCATAATAAGTGTTTTTAAAAGATTTTTTAAAAAAATATTCTTGAATCAGGATAAATTTATTTCATGCAAACCTAGAGATTTAAAAAAAAATAGTTGGAAAAATTGAATCTCATCTGGTTGGGGAAAAGGGCTTTTCCAGTTTCTAGTCTGATACCTTAAACCAATACATTAAACTGGCTCTATGTAATTTAAAAGAATTTAAAAAGAGAGAACTCTAAACCAACATAGAGCACGGTGAAATGAAAAAAAAAAAGATCGTTCATGCTGTGGGGCACATGTGATGGCATGTGATGTGCAACGAAATACTGCATCTGCGTAAGTGACAGTTTTGGTCATGTTGGAGAACCAAAATTATACCTGCTCCATGATCTTCCATGTCTTGTTGGCACTTACACATGTGTTTTTTATGCCTTTCCCAAAGAAAAATAAAGATGGTAGACAACAGCTTGCAGTGTTGGGCCATAATATGTAACATGTGGAGGTTAAGGCAAGGACTGTGATGTGTGTGTTTGTATGTATGTGTGTTCAATACCACATCCTCCCTCTGTAGATACAAAATGCCATCTGTATAGATTTACTACAATCTGGACACATACAACATCATAAAGTTTGCCACTGTGTTGGATTTTCTGCAGACCATTAGAGGTGTGTAATCAAAAATATTTTTAGATACAATGAGCAGACTGATCGATGTTTGGACAGGAAGCAACTGAAAATGTTTTTAACTTTGAACTGCCAAGCTTGATGCAGGTAGCTGGTAGGTAGATTTTGCAACAATAAATCATTCCGTGGACATGTTCCTACCAGCTACGTGTGTGTGCCAAGATAACTCATGTGGCATTCTTTTTTCATGCATAATCGGTGCTACACTTTATCCACTTTGTAGAGTGTTTCCCCTTAAGGGTCAGGGGACTGTTTTTTTGCTACCTCCTTTATATGTTCCATGTTTAATAATTTACTAGGTTGGGTAATGAAACATCTGCAAGAAAATAAGCAAGCTCAGAGAGCACCAATGACCCCTCATAATAATTTACAGACGCTTCTCTTTCTTTCAGGTTCCTGAAGTTAAGAAGGAGCATGTATGTTCCTAAAGAAAAATTAGCAATTTGAAATAGCACTTCCTTTTGACAAAGAAGATGATGAATTATTGACAGGGCATCAATCTTGCTGAAAGGGATGTAGGTAGAAATCCTAGGAATCTAAATGGTTCAAGCTGCACTATGGGATCTAATCTTGAACTGGGCAGGACTCAGAGGTTAGTAAATAGCTGGTAGGTAGGAAGGAGAACAAATGGAACAAGGAAAAGCTCAAGTTTATTAAATCCAATATGTTGTGGCTTTGTGATTCTTCTTACATTTTTAACTGTCCTGGTTTGACACTGAGGGACGGGGGTAAATCAGCCTTCCTTAGCCTGTTGCCTTCCAGGTATGGTGCAGTACATTTCCCAAAGGCATGCTGGCTGGAGATGATGACAATTAGAGGCCAGCATACCTGGAAGGCACCAGGTTAGGAAGGTTGATATGGAATGACAAGTCTAGTCTTCTGAATTTCCCCTGAGGAAGGAAAATGACTTTTTCCAAATATCTGGGCCTTAATAACACAGATGCGCTTTTGAGCCTCTGTCTGGTTTTCTTAATCCCCACAGTTGCATATTAGGACTTGGATGGTGTTTTGCTCAAAAGGAAAAAGAAGGATTGAATGTAATGTTACAATCGTTTGCTTTGCAGTGTGATTTCAGGATGTGTGTTGGAAGAGAATCACAAGGAAGATTGGGATTGTTGCCTGAGAAATTGGCAATCACTCCCAATCAGTCTTCAGAGTTTTGTTTAAGAAGCGACTGGACCCTAAATCATGAGCTCCACGTGTGAAGAACTAAAAATGGTAAATGAATAAATACGATCAGGCCCGATAATAATTTTAAGAAGGCGGCTCTTCTGAGGAAATAAGTTTTAAAAGATAAATTGTTTACAACGATGTTTTTCACATGCTGGTTTCATAAGTGGCATCCTGCTTATTTCAGGATCATCATACTGATTTCCTTTCCTGAATTTTGAACTTTCACAGCCAGCTGGATGTGTTTACCCAAGCCCATCAGAAAACTGAATTGTCGGCACTGTAAGTCTTATTCAGAGCTTAATTCTTGCTTTAAAAGAACCACAAAGGAAATGCCTTCTCAGAAAATGCTTACATATAGTTAGCTGCTTAGGGATTACGGTACAACATATCTCAAGAAGACAAGGTTTGGGGAAACCAAATTAAGAGCTGGACATTGACTTGTTCATTTTGCTTTTTAATCTACTCAAACTTTTCCCCATAATAATTATTTCTAAAAACTCAGGCAAGTTTCTCTGAACTGAAGAGAAACCAGAATAGAAGTTAGTTTGATTTCTAGTAACTGCATCCATGCAAATGTTTTGCAAGTATTATGGGAATGCAGAATCATCCATGTGTGGGTGTCAAGGAAGGCAAATTATGTACACAAAGTCATGCTGATGCAATTCAAGCTCTGCCCCTTTTGTAAATGCATGATAATTCAGTATATGAGCGAGAGGTGGGTTGCTATTGGTTTGCACCGGTTCGGGTGAACTGGTAGTGGCAATTGTGACTGGTCCCTGAACCGGTAGGGGTGGTAGGCTGGCCACGCCCCCAAACTGGTTCCTCTGGTCTCCCATGCCATTGGCGGCATGTTTTTTTTTCCATTTTATAATGTTCTGCGCATACGCAGAACAATTTACATGCAACTGCGCATGCACAAGCAACATGTGGCATGCAAGCGCAAGTGAAGCGAACCGGCAATAACGCCAACAGGAACCCACCCGTGATATGAACCATGGTGGCGCAGTGGTTAGAGTGCAGTACTGCAGGCTACATCTGCTGCCTGCGATTTGGCAATTCAAATCTCATCAGGTTCAAGGTTGACTCAGCCTTCCATCCTTCCAAGGTGGGTAAAATGAGGACCCAAATTGTTGGGGGCAATAGGCTAACTCAGTAAACTGCTTAAGAGATGGATGTAAAGCACTGTAAAGAGGTATATAAGTATAAGTGCTGTTACTATATGTGTGTATGAGAGAGGCCAAGCTATGCTGGCAGCTTTGTCATTTTGAGGAAAGTGTAGGATCTCGAGGAGACCTCTGGTTTGCCCTTACTTTCTTTTGGGAAGTTGAGGTACTGATTGTTTTACTTCCCAGACTAGCATGTGATGACCTTGATTGCTACAGGAATTAGAGGTCTCACAGGCAATGATTGGAGGACCCAACTGTTGGATAAACAATGATGATTACAAGAGCTAAAAAGCCATTAGAGAAGAAATCTTAATGGCTTCAGAGTATTAAAAGCAAGACATCTCTCTCATTCACACCATCTCTTTCTCCCCCCACCATTCATGTTAATAGCTACAATCCAGCTATACTATTAATATCCACACCAACTTCAGTTTTGAAGTTCTAATTTTATGTCTCTTCTCTTCAAGGCGGGAAGCAACCTAGAACTAAGGAGAAATTTCCTAACAGTAAGAATAATTAATCAGTGGAACAACTTGCTTCCAAAAGTTGTAAATGCTCCAACACTGGAAGTTTTTAAGAAGAGGTTGGATAACCATTTGTCTGAAATGGTATAGGGCTGTGATGGCACATGGAGCCATGCCACCTGGCACACACGGTGTCACCCATTACTCTTCTGGGTTTCTGGCATGCATGCGCATGTGACAATCAGCTGGCCTTTGTGCGTGCTGGAAACTGGAAGAGTTGGTCTTCCATTTTCCAGCATGAGCATGCTCGGCAGCCAACTGATTGTCACACGCACATGCGTGTGCCAAAAAGGCTCTCCATCACTAGTATAGGATTTCCTACCTAAACAGCGGGTTGGACTAGAAGACATCCAAGGTGCCTTCCAAGTATTCTATTCTATTCTATTCTATTCTATTCTATTCTACTCTACTCTACTCTACTCTACTCTACTCTACTCTACTCTACTCTACTATACTCTACTCTACTCTACTCTACTCTATTCCATAGTGTAACAGACTAAACATTTCTCACTTTTGCTGTGCATGCTATTGAATTGTAACTACTACATCTGACCTCAAGCTTTTTGTTTCTAGCCTTCATTCCTAACTTCCAAAAGGATCCAAGAAGTACCTACTCATGTTCAGCTAGGAACTACCACCTCCTGAGACAGTGCCTAGAAAAAGCAGTGACTAACACGTTTTAATCAGCTTAATCCAGCCTGCTTTGTACCACTGGAGTTATTCTGGAAGGCTTTGTGACTACTGTCACTGAATGACAAAAATTAGGTTTAAAAATCCAGAGTTAACGAGATAAAGGTAAATCCTTGTTCCAACCTTATTTCCTCCTTCTTGTGTATAAATGGTTTTCTTTGCGTCTATCAACAGGATTCTCTGGAAAAGTGATGGCAACCATTTTGTGTTTGTTGTCTGTCAAAAGTCTAACTTGATTCTGCTAGTTTGTCACCCCCTTGCTCTGAACAAAAGAGAAACAATTCTTTACATATTGATTTATAATTCAGCATGTTTCTTGTTCACACTAATGCAAAAGTTGATTTCACACCATCCCTGATGGTGCATTCATTTTAGAAACTGTGGTCACAGATATCCTCTATACTTGGATCTTGAAAATAAGCTTCGTTGCACAAGCAACCACTCTGGGGGTTGGAAGTCCACTGAATTGTGCATCTGCCATGCTCCTGTTTCATTTTGCAAGTTGCTATCCCTTTCATGTCACCACAAAATACAGTTCTGAAGATGACAGATCACTTGCTGATACGGATGTTGAGAAGAGAACTAAACTACAGGGATGAGACTCACATGATCAAATCTATGCACCCAGTAGCAATGTGCAGCCACATTATTGCAATTGCTTGGAATGTGACCATGTGTTGAGTGTTTGGGCTGAATGAAAAAGACCCAGTTGGCATCAGGTGTAGTTATGCAGACTTAGATTGTTGGGTAACAACTGTAATCACTTCTTTAATTCTGTAGAGTTTCCAGCTGTTCTAATACACTGTATGGGTGAGCTTGGAAAATGCCTTTGGTGGAAAAAAATACCGAGAGAAAGATTGTTGCTTAGGTTTCTTGCCAGTCACTGCCATATAACATCACTACAGATGAAAAGAGATTGGCTGCATATTTGTTATGGACCATATGTACATTTATAATAAACTATAAATATCCAAAGCACTTGGAATCAAGGAATTTGAGATTTTTATGATCCTTATGGTGAATTAGAGGCCTTTTTGGTTGAATCTCAATTCATCTGGCATAAATCAGGAAAACCTCTTTTTTTGGGTATGGCCATCATTTTTCCTAATATTCTTCTCTTAAAAGTAAAGATAAGAACAAGATTAATATAATCCAGACATGTACTGAAAATGTATCCATTAATCTAGGCCAATGATGGCAACCTTTTTTTGTTGTCGTGTGCTAAAAGTGTGTGCGTGACAGCACACATGTGCACACACACCCATAATGCAATGAACGTGCAACTCCCCGCCCG
Organism: Natrix helvetica; assembly: GCF_964273705.1. Lineage (NCBI taxonomy): Eukaryota > Metazoa > Chordata > Lepidosauria > Squamata > Natricidae > Natrix > Natrix helvetica. The sequence goes on along the minus strand of NC_138552.1, from coordinate 130,461,723 downwards.
CCCAGTGCACCCTGTTCCTGTACATGTCTGTGTGACCTCCACGTTCCCCCACTCCTTGTGCATGAACGTGCGACCAACCCCTGCATGCACCTCACACGTGCATGCTTGACCCCCTGCCTCCCTGCGCATGTGCATGTGTCTCCTGAATGCGACCCCCCGCCCCCATACATAGCAGAGACCTGAAAACCAGCTGGCCAACGGAAGGCATGGAGCTGAGCTGTGGCAATGGCTTGCGTGCCTGCAAAGAGGGTTCTGTGTGCCACACAGTGAAATCCATATTGTTATGTACAGTATATAGTTTTGGCTTTGTCCCAAAAACTGTGGTTTACTCACAAACCACTATCAAAAGAAGAGAGTTTAATCTGTGTGAACTTACTCCTTACATCAGATGAATGGTCGACCTTGCACAACATTATCTGATAGATGAATGTTTCCAGTCTTACCTGGGATTCAACTTGAATCTTTGACAGCTAAGTGTATATAACACTCGGCCGCAGAGCTATAATCTCTCACCTTTCCTCAGTTTCTATTCCTAATCTGTATGACAGGAAGAGCAATAGCTCTTTCTTAGAATAGTTGTATATTTGAGCAATCCAAAAGCATATTTTCCATTAAGATAGATAGATCAGTGATGAAAGGAAAATATTGATGTCAGTTTATAGAGAATAATTCATCATTTTAGAAAAGCTCCTTTCATTTTGGCTTGAACATATAAATAAAACTATAAATCTCAAATGATGCATTAATTTATGAGATATATTTATGGAGTATAAATCTCATAGATCTGAATCAGGTTTTTTCCAGACTCACAGCAAGAACTTTTAAACAATAAAAACAGACTAGATTAGCAGCCATGTATTCCAAACACATCAATATTTTTTAGGCTTAATTATGGGATGTAAATACCTGTCTTCCTTTTATAATTACGAGTTATGAATTTTGAAATAAGGCTGTAACTGTAGAAAGAAAAGTCATGAACCCAGAAACAATATGATTGGGAATAGCAGGAAAGAAATATTTTCTAATAATTTTTGTTTGGCTCTTGTCTACCCTGCTGCTTTATTAGGTAAAGGTAAAGGTTCCCCTTCCACATATGTGCTAGTCGTTCCCGACTCTAGGGGATGGTGCTCATCTCCGTTTCAAAGCCGAAGAGCCAGTGCTGTCCGAAGACGTCTCCATGGTCATGTGGCTGGCATGACTAAACACAGAAGGCACACAGAACGCTGTTACCTTCCCACCAAAGGAAGGTCATATTTTTCTACTTGCATTTTTATGTGCTTTTGAACTGCTAGGTTGGCAGAAGCTGGGACAAGTAACGGGAGTTCACTCCGTTACGTGACACTAGGGATTCAAACTACCGAACTGCTGACCTTTCTGATTGACAAGCTCAGCGTCTTAGCCACTGAGCCACCACATCCCATGCTGCTTTATTAATGTGGCCTAAAAATGTGAATTTAGATTATGCTGAGAATTCTGCTTCTACCATCCTATGTAATGCTGTTTATAAAAGTTGGGTTGATGAATTAAAAATATAGACCAGAAAGAGGAAAACTTTGGGGATAACTATTTTAGGCCTTACCTTTTCCTTACATGTGATGATTTCCTTGAATCAGTGGTGGGTTCTGGCTGCTGCTACTGCTGGTTCGCTCAGGGACATGCTGCTCATGCATGCTTGATGCGCACTATGCACGCATGCGTAGTACTAAAAATGCTTCTGCACATTGCAGAAGCAAAAAACAAGATGGCGATGCCTATGGTGGCGCCAAGAGAACCGGTTCGGGGGCGTGGCAGGACGAGTTACTACTTACTCGGTCGAACTGGTCCAAATCAGTAGGAACCCACTTCTGCCTTGAATACCAGTTTTTTTTTTTTGTTATGCTCTCATACATTTCATCTCCAGTGAGGAAGAATTAGTCACTGTTCAAATTCCTGTAGTTGTCTTATTTATAAGATGAAAAATCCAGGCATCTTGCTGGTGAACCTTGTCAGGGAGGACATAAACAGGCTTTTTAATTTGCTGCCTAAGGCTGATGAAACCTCCTTCAGGAAGAAAGAAGGAGTGAACATGTGGGGTTTCCATGGAGAGACATTTTCATCAAGCCCCGTTAACATCTCAGCCTGTTTGAGTCTCACAGTGAACTCCCTCATTCTCGGTTCCTATTTATGACCTGGTATGAGCAGTTTTCCTATGCGTCTATACACAAGGCATGATTTATATTTAATCCATTTTATTAGGATGCCTTCCTTTACCATCGTAGGAGATCCAAAACATTAGCATCAGATAAATGTAGACTAAATTTAGTATGTAAGGTCACCAAGCTTCATTTAACACCTTTATTATGGCCCTTTTGCTTTCCCTTACGAGACCTGCTTTTACATTTTTCTGAAAAGCTAAGAAAATATCTCTCATGTCCTCCAGGACACTTTTGGAAGGACTAGTTGCAGGAAAATCTGATCTTTTAAATGACTTTTTTTCCTATCTGCTTTTCATTCTTCTCTCCCCAAGGAAGAATGCTGCTTTATCACTGGAGGGGATGTTCTTGGAGGAATGAGTGAAGAACATTGTGAATGTACAAGGTGAAAAGGTTACCCTAGTGGCCCAATATACCGGTAGGTGTCTGCTTCCTTTAGCTGGGCAGCTGGGATGACCAGCTACTGTACATGAGAGATGATAGAGGCAAATGATCACTTCAGTGACAATGGCAAAGGCATTAATTTGTACTGTGTGGGAGAAAGCAATGGTAAATCACTTACCAAGAAAACCACATGGATAAACAAAATAGATGATTTAATGCCAGATGATGGACTCATGTTGGATGCCACTCAAACCTCTACAGAGGAAGAGCTGATGTGCTAATGGTGTTTATGATGCAGCTAGATAAAAGCCTTCCAGGCATCCAATTGCTGATGTGGCCATGCAGCAAAAGAAAATCTGAAGCTGTAAAGGCAGAATTACAGTTAGTACATGGAACATAAGAAGCATGAACATGTGTAAGTTTAACACCATGTAGGATAGAATGAATTAATCACACATTGACATTGAGTAGAGCCTTCTCTGTGGCGGGCCCAGCCCTGTGGAATGACCTCCCTCCGGATATTAGGAATACCTCTGACCTCCGTTCCTTTCGTATTAAGCTTAAGACCCACCTATTCCAAGTAGCTGGCCTGGCTCAACTTTGATCTAACCATATCGCTCCTGACGGGTTTTTAATTGGGTATTTTAATTATATTTAATTATTTAGGGGTTTTTTAATCACTGTATTCTAATTGTTTTTTATTCATCAGCCGACCTCCTCCTTGTGTATGTCTCGGTATATGTCTCTGTTATATGTTTGTTTTGTCCACATATTTATTTCATATGTTTCATTGTACGCCACCCCGAGTCCTTCGGGAGAGGGTGCGGCTAAGAAATAAATATTTATTTATTATTTATTTATTTATTTTAGGCATTGAATTGGATTGAAATGGTGTGCCAAATGGACACTTATGTCAGAAAGTCATACTGTTCTTATTCAGAGAACAAAAAACAAGAAATGGCATTGTTTTCATAGTTGAAAAAGATATGGCAAAGATATTACCCGGATAATACCAATTCAGTTCATGAACAGCCCTTAAGTATGATATTATCCAAACTTATGTATGGATGCAGAAGAAAAGGAAGTTGATGAATTTTATGGTCAGGTTCAATCTGAAATCAGCAGAACATGCAAGCAAGACATGCCTCCTGTGGTTGGAATGCCAAAATTGAAAACAGTAAGCGGGAAAATGTAGATGAATTGAATGGCCTAAAAAACTGGAATGAAGCGAGAGAATAATTTATCAATTTCTGCCAATCCAATTATTTCTTCATTCCTTACATGTTTGTAATGAAAATTATTCTTACATATTTGGGTATCATCAAAGAGAGTACCCAGTAATCAATTGACAATATGTTTGGCACAAGGAGGTGGAAGATCTCAGTTATAACTACAAAGAGGGACTGACTGTAGAATAGAGGAAAGAGACTAGTTCATGTACAAATTATCTGTGAAGCTAAAGTAAAAGAGCAAAACTGACCAATTTCCCTGACCAATAAATCTGTAAATGCCTACTTTCAACCTCAGGAATCACTCTGAACCAGTGATGAAATATATATTTTTTTGCCACCAGTTCTCTGGGCATGGCGGCATGGCTTGGTGGAGGGGGTCATGTGACTGGGTGGGCGTAGCAAACTTTAAAAAAATTTAAAAGCATTTTTTACTACCTATTCACCTGAACCAGTAGTAAAAACTGCTTTAAGAAGTGGAACAAAAGGTTCAACTGTGCCGTGTGATCATGGGAACCGTTTTTTTCATTTTTTAAAGCATTTTCTTCCTGCCTATTCACACAAACCAGCAGGGAAAAAGATGCTTTAAGAAGTGGGAAAAAAGGTTCCCACAATCGCATGGCACAGTTGAACCTTTTGTTCCACTTCTTAAAGCATTTTTCCCCTGCCAGTTCAGGCGAATAGGCAGGAAAAAATGCTTTAAAAAGTGGGGGGGGGGGGAAAGAAGCTTCCGGCAATTGCGTGGCTCACAGTTGATCCACACGATAATTGGAAGCTCCCCCCCCCAACTTTTTAAAACATTTTTTTCCTGCCTATTTGCCTGAACCAGCAAGAAAAAAATACTTTAAAAAGCGAAAAACCCCTAATTTGTAAAACTAATTAAGTTACTCTGTGAAACAATGGAGCCCCAATTAAATACAAAGAGGATCAAACAATGACAACATGTATATTCATCAGCTTTAGAACTGGCAACGAAGACACTGACGAGATGAGTAGCTTCTGCCTTTTAGGATCAACTGCCAACAGTAAAGGAACCAGTAGTTCTGGAACGCCTTGGAAAAATATTCAGATGCCAGGAGGTAAACCTATAAAGGTCAAAACTCTGCAGGTAGTGGTTTTCCCTGTGACAGTTACACGCTATGAGATAAAAATTGGTCTTTAAAGAAACAGAATAGAAAAGTACCAATGTTTCTGAGATGTACTTGTTAAAAGGTGAAGGTTCCCCTTGCACATGTGTGCTAGTCGTTCCAATTTCATCTCCATTTTTAAAGCCAAAGAGCCAGCGCTCTCTGAAGACGTGGTCATGTGGCCGGCATGACTAAATGGCGAAGGCGCATGGAACGCTGTTACCTTCCCACCAAAGGTGGTTCTTATTTTTCTACTTGCACTTTTAAGTGCTTTTGAACTGTTAGGTTGGCAGAAGCTGGGACAAGTAACGGGAGCTCACTCCTTTACATGGTGCTAGGGATTCAAATTGCTGAACTGCTGACCTTTCTGATCCACAAGCTCAGTGTCTTAGCCACTGAGCCACCACGTTAGTGCTTACTTAATATCCACTTTGGACAATAAATAGCATGGGGAATATCTTCACATCATAACGGTTCCTACCTACTTTTCTCAACACTCTATTTTTTTCTATTATTTGTGGTAGTCAGATGGCTGCTAAGTGATACAAGGTACTGAGACCTTATGGATTCTGAATGGAAAGAACTTCAGTGGCTGTCAATTGCTTATTAGGGAGAATTTAACATGTTCTTGGTCTTTAAAATCCCAAATGGCTTCCCTGAGAGATTGCCACTCCTACTATGATTCTACTCCATAGCAGCAGGAGAGGCTTTCTGTAATTCTCCTTAGGGCCAGAAGCTTATCTACCTGGCACATGGAAAGAGGTACATTTCCCCTTTAATTCCCAGAATTCAGTAAAATAGCAAAAGCAAGCTTTCAGTTGACATTTAGACTGAATTTTAAAGACATTGATTGTAGTTTTGTCTCTCATTTTAACTGCATTGTTTTTTTTATTTTTGCAATTCATTATTTTTATTCTTAATTATTGCGATATGCTTGTAGCTTTGCATATCTAGAATGGTGAGATATAAAGCTAGTAAACAAATAAATAGCTGAACCTCCATTATTGAAGTAGACAAGATGTACAATAAATGTACTAGTGACAACTAGCACTACATATTTGATTTATCAGTATGGTGCCTATCTCAGTCCCAAAGAATCAATTGATAATTTAATGTGGAAGATGGAAGATCAAATAAAGGGTAGTGCTTATCTGGGAAAAGAACAGGTTTTTCTTCTTCTTCTCACATTGTTTGAAAAATTGTATATGCATTATGTAGCCAAGTGAATCTAATAGTGATTAACACTATTGGAGAATAAAGGTAGGGAAAATAGATAGCTAGAGCAATTGTATGATTTGTCAAACATTTTATGAAAAAGAAATGACATGGCAATCTAACTTAATGTTGACTGTTAAGAATACAATTGAACGCACGTTTACTTAGCATAAATCTAATTTGCTCTTTCCAAATGAATACACCTAGGTTGCAGTCTGAAAGGTCTAAGATATTTTATTCTGGCAATAATTTGGATACTGGTGAATACTATTGGTCAAGTGCCAATGGGGTTAGAGCCAAAATGGAATTGTTAAGGGAGACATTTGTATACTTGGTAGTGGGAGTACTATGAGATTTATGGAGAGAGGGAGGAAGGAAAAAAGGGAAACTGTTTTAGGATTTTCTCCCATTTGGTGAGTAAAACTTGGTGTTATTACAAGAGGACCTTTTTCTTTTTGTCTTTATGGAGACATCAACATTCTGATGCAGTTAACAGAATCCAGAATCAGCTGTGTCCTGGACCGCTCATTTGCTTATGCCTAAGAGTGGAGAGCTCCTTGCCTCTCTTCCAATATGTTCCTGGTCTCATGTTCTTGTCCCTCTTTGTTTCTATTATTCATGACTCTTGATTCGAGGCTCGGAGCCTCCTGACTGTAGTTCAAATCTCCAGAGACCATCCAAAACATTTTCCTAAACTCTAATTTTAATGTGACAGAAGGGGAAAGTTCTTAAATACTTCATACGTAATCATATTAACTGAATTTAATTAACTGAATTTAATTTTCTTATAGTTAAACTAAATTAAATTAAGCTGCTTCCTGGCCCTCTTATACTTTTTTCCTCTTTTTTTGAAATGGAATCCCAAGACAATATATGGACTCAGTCCAAAACAGATTGAACATACTTGCTCTAGCTCAACTAACTGCCGTTTCTGTGCCTCATCTCTATTTTTGTTTTGAGAACACAAATCGTGTTTTATTTCTTCCAATAAAGTCATTTCTCCTTCCCTGACTTCATAAGAATTCCCCCCCCCCTACTCTAATGCTGCTGATCCTGAAAACAAGACATATGAATCCTGCTATTTACTTTTCACCTTCTCTAGAATTTATTGGTGAATAATCAGCCTTAGAAATAGAAATTATAAATAAAAATATAGTTTTTTTCAGGGCTTCATGCCATCCAGCACTGCCATATGCCATAAGAACCCTCTCCCATGGACTGCCAAGTGTCCAAGGGCAGATGCAGCTTGGTAGCTAATTGGAGTGTTGCTGTGAAAGTCTGAGGTGATTGTAGTGTGTTTAATTGCATGACTGAGGTGTGTTTGGTGACCTAATGTGCATGGTAACTGAGTGTAGTGAATGGATGCCTTGGCTGAGGTAGGGGATGATGGGTAGGAGGGAACTGGGAGAAGGCTAGAAGCAGGCTGAACATCAGGATTAGACAATGGGAGATAAGAAAGGATCCTGAGAATGGGCTCATTGTTTACAAGTAATCTCAACATCCAGTCCTCAGGATATCCTCTCAAGGTCAAGTTTATTATTTTATTTGCATCCTGCCTTTATTATTTTTACAAATAATTCAACACACTTATCCAACACATCTTCCTCCTCCTATTTTCCACACAACAACAATCCTGGGAGGTGAGTTGTGTTGAGAGAAAGTAATTGGCCTTAGCTCATCCGACTGACTTTCATGGCTAAGGCAGGACCAGAACTCACAGACCCCTGCTTTCTAGCCTGGTTCCTTAACCTCTAGACCAAACTGGCCCTCAAGCCTTGATGGACCTGGGCTGTGGCTGTTGCTGTCAAAGTAGGTTGATGTGTAATAGGTCTGTCCTCATCCACAATTTGATAATAGATCTTCTTTTCCTTGTGGTGAGTTGTGTTGGAAGGTGGGGAGATATTTTGCCTGCAACCCCTCATTTGTGGAGTGTCCTCTCCTCTCCTCTTTAATGTCTGTAAGAGTTCATCCATCACTTTGAGGTCACATGCCATCAATATGCTGATGATACCCAATTGTACATATCAAGACCAGACTGATCAAGCAAAGCTACTGAAATCCTGGCTTAGTATCTGGAGGTTGGATGAGGAGACTCAGTCTCCATCCTGAAAAAACCCAATGGTTATATTTATTCAGGCCTGCCAGCTTTGAGGATATTCTACTGCTACTTCTCAATGGGAACCCACTTCTCTGTATGAAATTTGTATGCCATCTGGTGCTTAGACTCATAGCTCATGGCAGCTGTAGTCTGAGGACCTTTGCTAGCAGTATGCCAGCCACAACATGTCCTGCACTGGGAGGCCCTTCAGACTGTCACTCGTGTCCTGGTTAGTTCACATGTAGATTATTGTAATGCACTCTACATGGGATTGTCTTTAAATAGTATGCAGAGCCTACATTTGATCCAGAATGTGGTAGTGCATGCAGTTGAGGGCAATTGAACAGTGTTATCTTTTATGACTCAGAAGGTGGACGGTCTTTGTTGTGGTACCTTCCTTCTGGAATGATAACTCTCAGACATTTGTACAGCTCCCACTCTAATGATATTTAAGACATGATTCAAACCCTGTTGTTCTCCCTGGCAGGGTAATTTTGGAATTCCCATTAGTTAATTCCCATTTGGCTTCTACAATTTGTTGACCTGGTCTTCTGGTCAGCTATTATCTGTTCATGTACACTGTCTTCTTCTTTTCTATGTGTAACCATCAAGAGTTATTCAAAAACGAAACAAAATGAATGAATAAAAGGGATGTCTGGGTTTTTGTAACCTAGATTTGTCAGCTCCAGAACAATCACAAGTTCTCTTATGGGTAGTTTTCTTTTCTTATTTTCCAAAATGAAAGCAAAACTCCATTAACTCAGGAAACCCACTAAAGGGGTCTATTTATTTTGCTGCTACCACTAAACCTTTTTCTGGCTTAGAAATTCTTTTGCTGTTCCCTCTATTAACTGTGAAGGAAATGGTTAAGTAGAATGTGAAAGATATAGCACAATCTCTTTGTTAACATTTAGAAGTAAATTCACCTTCAACTAACTTAAAATAGGCTTTCAATAGCTTTAGATAATATTAGAGGGTATCTATAGTTTGTCAGTGCTTGCCTTCCCCAGCGCTAAATACTAACATTCTTACATGTGTCTCCCTAACAGATGGAGGTTTTCCTAGGCTACAACTCCCTCAGGCCTGTCCTTCCACTACGACCTCCCAAATGTCTTTCTGCTTAGCTTCTTCTCCCTCTGGAATATAAAGTGGAAAGAGATGTTCTGCACCACCATGACTTTTACTGGTAGTTCACTTTTCATTCCTCTTATTAGGAGATTCCTTTCCATGGAGCCCTCGCTGGTAAAGCTCCCATAATTCCTTGCCACGCCAATGGTGGCCGGATCAAATTATCTGAAAGACATTGATTGGTCCAATCTTGCTTTAGTGAGCAAGTGTACAATTCACGTGGAATCCCTTTAATGGGACCATTTATGGACTGTAATGTAGAACTTTTGTCCCTTCCTTTTTAAAGACAGAAGTTCTTCCAAGCAAACAGATATATTCAATTTCTACTCCTCGTTTGCAAATGTGGGGAGTGGGCAGTGGCTGACTTGTAACACTCTTTCCTTTTCCTTCCATTTTTTTCAGTTTTCCCCTACTTTGGCAGGATCCATGGAGGAAAAGTTGTAACAGCTCCATCTGGTATCGCAAGAGGCCCTATGCTTGGAAACTTGCCCACCATTTCCAGCAAATGCAAATGTTATCCCCGTGTTTATTTCTGTGTACACTTAAGAAATCTGGAGTTTTTACAGCCAATATTTTTGCCTCCTCTCATAACTGTTGATAATTCAGATAGGAATGGTAAATGATTTTGAAACATAGGTGCATTTTTTAAAAAGCAACTCATTTTAAAAATGCCTTTTCAGATGAGAAATTTTAATACGAAGATCAAAAACTATGAAAATGTGTTGTAACTTAGTTGGGGATTTTTCATACATCCATTTTGCACTGGGTGGCAGCAAAGGAACACTGAATGCTCAGGCCACGGCTTCAGCTTCACAAATTGCTGAAAGATTTTCCTACATTATTGAGGCAGGGAAAGAGAAGAGGGGCAGAATACTTACCAAAAAAGGAAATTCATGCATAATTAGAACATGCGAGATACCTGCAGGCATTTTCCATTCCTATCAGGTCATTATAGTTGCAAATCCAGCAACCTCCTCCCCTACCCCTATAATGTTTTTATGAGATCATAGTTGAAATTAAAGTTTCTGAAGTCTTTTATTCAATATGTTTAAAACAGTTTTTTTAAAAGAACCTCTGACTTTTATCTACAAAGGCAGAATTGGGATTTCAAATATAATAATAGTAATAATAATGATAATACCAATAATTATAGGCGCCGTGGATGCAATCCCAAAATATCTGGATCACCACTTGAATATCGTTGGCATTGACAAAATCATCATCAAAATTGCAAAAGGCAGCTTTACTCAGAACAGCGTTCGGAACAGAGTTCACTTTTTGAGTAAAGTAAGAATTATATGTCACAAGGGGGGAATCAGGATTTTAAAGATGCTTAGGTGGGGCATGGCCAAAAAATGGCTGGGAACCACTACTCTAAACACTATCAAACAACCAGTGACGTGCGGTGAGGTTTATGGCTGGTGAGGCTGGTGACGTCATCAGAAAGGTGGGGAATGGGACCACGTGTGCAGGAGGCTGAGGCTGCTTCATCCTCCCTCCTGCACACATGGTCCCATTCCCCGCCTAGGATTTCCTGGGTCCCGAAGATTAATCAAATCTGACCCCGCTTAGTTTTCTTGGAATCAGCCATGGCCTTCTAAGCACTACGTTCAATATCGTATCACAAAATAATAATTGTAAAAAAATTACATCTGCTTTTTCTGTCTCTTTCAGCAGCGCAATTCTTAACAAGGCGCCGGCCACGACTCGGTTTCCAGGCTCCTTTCGGAGCAAGCTGGCAGGGAAATGGTAGCTGCCGGTCCGAAAAGTCTGTCGCACTTTCCGCTTTCGTGAGCAACTTCCCGTAAACCTGCTGTTGCTCACTGCGAGGAAGAGAGCCGCTCGTGCATGCACATTCACCCTGGAACCATGAGGTCTGGCGTCAGAACCCGACAGAAGGCGGGGAATGGGACCACGTGTGCAGGAGGGAGGCTGAGGCTAGAGGAGCCTCCTGCACCTCCCTCCTGCACACGTGGTCCCATTCCCCAATGCTCCTCAGTGCTTTTTCCCTTTCCCCTTTTTTTTTCTTTTCATGATGAGAGCGGTGAGGCTCTGCCTCCCCTGACTGCATGTCCCTGCAAACAACAATATCTATCCCAGGTCTTTAGGTGAATAAAAATGCACAAATCTAGTCTAAGCAACTGCCTGACTGTGCAATCATCACCTTCACCACCACCATCACCACCATTGCATTGATTGCAATTTCTAAATGACCCACTAGCTGAAGCTTTCTAGGGATTTACAATGAAATTGAACAGTATTATTAGCTGGTTTGTCATTTGAAAATGAATGGAGTTGTATGTTTTCAGAAATATCAAACTGTTCATCAATCTATGCCATCTTTTACAGAAATCTTCCTTCATGCAGTTCTACACGTGGGGCAGTCAGTCTCACTCAGCCCAACTCAGGCAAAGGGTTGCTGTGGGGAAAATAGGAGACAGGAATATTAGGCTTGTTCACGAGTGAGTTATATATTAATGGATTGAACTGGAATGAAATGGATGAAAATAACTCTGTTCTGACTGCCAGTTGTCTCACATTCTGTTACCTCAGTTCAAACTGGCAGACGTTCCAGTTCTTCACTCAGGAGCAGTCTGGAGCTCCTTCCAGTACTAGAAGTTGATACCTTACCAAAATATCTATGCCTTCCACCTACGGAACTGCTTCTGTACTCAAGGCTATGGGAGAGATATTTCCTTATGTGTTTCAATCACCATCAATCACTGAGCCAATGGATTTAATGTGAGTGAACCGGATTTCTCCTGCATTTCCTGATCACATAGTTTCATCACGAAGCACGGGTATCCAGCTAGTGTGTTATAAAAGCAACAAAACTTCATAGTATAGTTACATCTTGTGTGAGTATATTTATTTACTTATCTCTATCCAGAGAATTTGTGAGTCAGTCAGCATTTTAATTGTTCAGCACCAAAAAATAAATAAAACAAAATTTAGACATGCAGAAAAACTCATGATCGAATATATTTTACAATATAGCCTAAAATGAGTCGTCTGCATGGTGTTTATAGCCTAAAAGGTGTTTACTATATTGCTTTCTGAAAATTACTTGTTGCTATTGCAACAGTAGCCTCGTTCCTGGCAGTTAATATCATTTGGCAGTACAGAAAGAACCACTCTGCTTAAGAAGTATATTGCAATATATAATGAAAAGGCTCCTAAACTGTAGATAGAAAATCTCTTCTCCCAATTTTTATGAGACCTCTCTTCAGCAGCCTCTGTGATTGTAAGACTGAAATTAGAGCAGTTAAAAAAAAAAAACTCTTCAAAATCAGCGGAAACCTGGACGTCCTTATTGTCATTAAGAATAAACTATCTCTACCACTCTAGAGCATGAATAGACCCCCCTCAGATGGCAAATGCAGCGAGGTGTTCATAGCCACAGCTGTGGGTGCGCGCGCATGCGCCATACTGTATATCTTTTTCTGGGTCCTTCAAGTAACATCCTGTCCTTTGAACATAGTTGATGACACAATTCCACATTTGAAGAGAAATATCAACTGCTCATCTGGATTGCTTTTGGATGTGAAATAGAGCAGAGTAGCAATTTAATTTTGACATGAGACAACTAATTATTCAGTATAAACTCTGTTGCTAGTAAATTTCAGTACAGGTAGTCCTCAACTTACAACAGTTTATTTAATGACTGTTCAAAGTTATAATAACCCTGAAAAAAAGTGATTTATGACTAGTTTCCACACTTACGACCATTGTAGCATCCCCGTGGTCATGTGATCAAAACCTAGACGCTTGGCAATTGACTCATATTTATGATGGTTGCAATTTCCCAATGTCATGTGATCGCCTCCTGACAAGCAAAGGCAATAGGGAAGTCCGATTCACAGAACAACAGTTTGACTAATTTAACAACTATAGTGATTTGCTTAACAACTGTGGCAAGAAAACTATAAAATGGGGCAAACTCACTTAACAAATCTTTCACTTAACAACAGAAATTTTGGGCTCTATTGTGGTTGTAAGTCAAGGACTACTTGTATTGTTTAACTTGAAATGCAAGTTAGTAAATGTTTTTGAATCAATCATGAATTGATTCAATTCAGAGAACTAAGTAGTAGAAGGGCATTTTTTAAACCATGGATCCCCAAAGTAATCAATATTGACCCCTCCCCCCAAGGTCTACTGTTGTGGTTCTTGCTATTATTATCCATAGTACTATTAATTAAATATTTATTAAATTGTTTTCATATAATAAATGTTTGGGGTTGATGAACAATCTGAAACATCAATAAAGGGTCAATGAACAGAAGAGTTTTGGGACCCCTACTTGAAACTGAATGTCTGAATATGACAGTCATCAGTTTCATGGGTTTTCTGAAAAAAATATATCAAAAGAAGTAAAGTCCCTACTGTGTTTTTCACCCAAGAGATGCAAATCAGCAGTATCTCCACTATAACAGGTGGGAACAAATAGAAACCATTAAGGAGAACTGAGTCTTTGGCTAATTTTATAGTTGTGGATTTCTGTTTTTTTTTTTAAGAATTTTTTAAATTTTTGGCTAAACAGACAAACACAACATAAAAAAATAAAATAAAATCATCTTTCGTTACATATTGTAGAAGTGTGTTGATTGGTTACAAATAACTTTCCTGCATCTCTTCCACAGTCATTACTTATAATTCATATCACATTGTATATTTTAATTCAAAAATCTTTATATATCTTACTATCAACATCCCACAATTCTCATTTGACTATACTTGTTTTAACGTCCTTTTGCATAAAATAATCCAAAATTGAAAAACACAACCACATAATGACATTTCATTGATTATTTCTAATATCATCCAATAACATTTACACCTTTATAACATGTTCTAAGTAAGAATTAATTATGATTGATAACAAAATTTCTAATCCTCTTTTCCAAGTCGCTGTTTACTATTTGTATCCCAATACCTTTTATTGAGCCAGTACATATATATATATATATTGTTAAGTATATCCCTTGTCATTTCATTATTATTATAATTGTTATTTATTAATTAGAAATTCATTCACTAATTATATCAGGTTTCCTCTCTTCAAACCAGCACATTTGTGTACCTTGTTATCATTATCAATTATTTATTTAACATATCACTCTAAAGATTACTAAATTACTAATCACTAATCATATTGTACAAATGCGTCGATTGGTTATAAATAACTTTCATGCATCTCTTCCACAGTCATTACTTATAATTCAAATCACATTATATATTTTAAATCAAAAATCTTGATATATATTACTATCAACATACCACTCTTCTCATTTGACTGTGGTTGTTTTAACATCCTTTTACATGAAATAGTCCAAAATTAAAAAACACAAGCACATTGTAGCATTTCATTAATTATTTCTAATATCATCTAATAACATTACCCCTTTATAGCATGTTATAAGTAAAAATTAATTATGTTTGATAACAAGGTTTCTGATCCTCCTTTCCAAATCGCTGTTTACAATTTATCCCTTGTCATTTCATTGTTATTGTTATAGATATTATTTATTAACAAAAATTCATTCGCTAATTATATCAAATTTCCTCTCATCAAACCAACACATGTATATACCTTATTATTCTTATCAATTATTTATTTAACATAGCACTCTAGAAATTACTAAATTACTAATCACTAATTACTAAAATTAATTAATTTTTATTATCAATTTTCATATATCAGCCTGTATCCTTCCAGTAAAAATACAGTCTTACTTCTTTTGTCATTTGTGGAATTGATCTATTTATTTCCTTAATAAAATTTTTGTGGACTTCTCTCCGCAGTTTGTTGCTTGTAGCATCACTTAAGTAATCTCAATGCCCTCCATCTGCTATTTTAATCAGGTTATCTTTGGTTGTCAATCTTGCTTCTGAGAAGTTCTCTCTCCTTAAATCCATTGTTTTTCCTCTTTTTTCTTCTTCCATGCCTTGAAATCCGGGGTATAGTTCCTGTCGATCTAATTCTCTTTTCCATATTCCCCTTTTCCCACTTTCAACCAGGTTCACTCCACTGGTAAAGTAATCAGTTGTCTTGTCTTTATAATCATTTTCCCCTTCAATTTTTGGGACTCTGACCCCATCATTTTTTGTTGTTATAAACTCTATTTTTTCCATCTTCTTCTCAATTCTCTCTGTTATTTCTAATAAATTTTGAATTCCAGCCAAGATGTTTTGCAAAGTTATTGTTTCTTTTGAATGTTGTGCCATTTTGACAAGCTAGTAGATACTGCCACTCTGGCTTTCAAGGCTTCTTATACTAAATTAGCTTAAACACTAGTTCATTTATAATCTTCAAAAAAGAAGGTTCTGTTTCTTTTTCTCTCCCACTGCCAGTAAGACTCTCAAGTGCACCTGTAAAAACAATTTGTGCCCTTGCTTCTTATCACTTTCTATAAACAAGTTGCCAAGCTTTGAGATACAAAGTCAATGAGATCAAAAGGAAAAGGGAAAGTGCATTGTTTCAAAAACTCAAGCCTCCAACCTCCAAGTGGCAGTATTGCTTCCCACTCTCTAATGTTATTTCAAACTTAAAAGAAACAGAGTTCTCAAATAGAATTAATAGCAAGTAATAAAAGTCCTTGTTGAAATAAGACTTTAATAGGTTAAAAAATAAAAAATAAAAAAGAAGAAAAACTGATCCATTCTCTTTAAAAAAAAGTTGCGAGCACTTCAATCCACAAAGTAAAATTAAACACACTATTCAAAGCAATCCAATATAGGTTAATTTCGCCACTTATTTCCGACTGCTTTCGGATTTAATTTAACTTAATTTTTTTTGGGGGGGGGGGCAGTCTTTTCCAAAACAATAAAGTTTCCTCACCAAATGGACACACTTTCTCTTTCCGCTTCCATTCTGTTCTGGAGCCGTCCCAACTTCATCAGCCTGAGGCTGGACTTTTTGTCGCCGGCTTGAAGAACTTCTCTTGGATCGATCAGGGACTTTGCAGTGTCCCTGAGATCAGCAAGATGTATTCTTCCTGTTCACCATTTCTACGGGATGGTTTAGGTCCGATTGGACGACCCAGTGGCAAAAGTATCGGCAGCAGTCTTGAAGCATCGAGACTGCATGTCCGTATCGCTGCGACATTGGCTTCTCCTTCACAGTTGTAGTGGATTTCTTAATGAATCTCAAATGAGGGTTTTGTGTATAAAGTAATATAGGACTATACCCTTTATTTTTCAGACACACTTCAAAAATAAAACTAAACAATTCACTGAGCATCAGTGAACTTTATCGCAGCTGATTATCAGAAGACTATGCCTCTTTTAAGATCTCAACACAGTTCATTCAGATAAGGTTACAAAGGATTAGTTCCAAGAAGAATGCTTTCTGTTTATGCTGTGAACATCAGAACACAAAGGTTTAGCTTCCAAGGTTGGTCAATTATCATATAATACTCCTGCCAAAAATTACCCTACTCCAATTCAGAAACTAACCCACCAACAAAAAGAAGGAAATGGAGCTCAACCAACATAGCACATAATTGCCATTTCATTTTTCTTAAACAAACAAACAAGACTTATTGACTATAGCTCCCTTTTCTTACCAAAGTCATGTGGAAGAAATGGCTGATTTCAAAAGAATGAGTCTCCTGTTGTGTGTTTCTTTTATATTTGTGAAAATTGGGTTCCATCCATGCACTGCCATGGAATTCTTTATATACTGCTACCCTGGCTACAGGATTAGCCTGGGAACATTTCTAAAGTTTAGAGACAATGAAAAAACTGGATTAAAGCATGAGTCTAAAAGATGAAACATTAATACATTAGAATATGGGAAGATATGTAAATCTTCCCATAGTTTTAAACTTGGGAACTCCAACACTTTTTCCGAATGAAGAAAGATTAAGCTCATGATATGTGCTTCTGTTGTTCCTTCAAGCCAATGAATTCTGAAACCATCCAAAAAATTCCCAGAGACTAAAATCTGTTAAAACAATGGACTGTTTATGTCAAACAGCAATGCCCATTTTAACTGGTGATGTACGTCAGATATATTTCAATGTCGGGACTCAGTTCTGGAACACACAATGTGAGAATGGTTTTTAAAAGCTCTTTATAATACAAAATGCATTCCCTTTGTAGATATGAAAGGGTAGCAGATCCACAAAATAGAGAATATTGAATCCCATTGTATCTTTTTCTAGAAAGCAAGCACATTGTTGGTGGTAGGCATTTGCTTTGCATGAGGAATTTACATCATGCCCTATCAAAATTTATGTTGGCTAGAGTGAATCAACAATCTTGAAAACAGAGCATCATCAGCTATATCGCTCCTCACTGGATGCTTCAATCTGAATAAAAAGAAGACTAGAGGATATATAAAAAGTGGAAATCTTACATTAAAGATTTGAATGCCAGATTTCATTTTTACTCTAATATATAACGGAAGGCTTTTGGCAATGCTACTTCTAAATCTCTCTTAAATTCAGCTTTACCTCATTCTTGATAAATGTACACTGCATCTACACTAGAGATACTTGCTAGGTAACTGAGAAGTGAGAAAGAGAAACCTTTATCTGTAACCATCAACAGAAATGCAAAAACATATTTAGGTCAGTTATCAGTATCTTTTATTTTATTTTTATTTCATTGGTTTATATAGCCACCTGTCATGCAAATACAACTCTGGGTAGCTAACAAAATTTAAAAACAATACAACCAACAAAATGAAATCAATAACCATAGGGAAATATATCCCAGGGCAACTGAGGAAACCAGCAACCTATTTACCCGGATTCAACTATCTTCCCAACCTCCATGCCGCTGAGGTATTAATTGCTCTCTGAAAAGCCAACATGCCTTGAGGCTAGCCTAATGTTGTGCAATATGGTGTAGTTCCAGGCAACAGAAAGCACATACTTCCTAGATTCTGCAAGATACATTTTCTAATAAACAGGAGCTACGACACGAACCTCCTGACATAGTTGGAGAAAGGCAGTCCCTCAAATAATCTGGTCCCATCCCATGTGATGAGGGGCTTTATTGGTGATAACTAGCACCTTAAATTTCACCCAGGATGCACTTCACAAAGCAAAAGTATACCTGGATATATATCCTAATTGCTTTCACCATTCCTTTTAGATCAATTGCAGCTATAGATGTTTTTCAAGGGCACTACCATATAGAGTGCAATACAATTGTCCAGATGAGAGCTGTCCAAATAATGAGTGGCTATGCTTAGTACCTTCTAGTCCAGAAAGGGGCACAACGGGCCCATTACATAAAACTGTGCAAAAGCCCTCCTGGTCATGGCTACTAATTGCTCCGTGAATAGCAGCTGTGAATCTAGCTTGGTTGATCCTGGGCAGAGATGTACAACTGAGTGTCATCAGTATACTGATGGTATCTCATATCATAATGTTGGATGACTTCATCCAATGGTCTTATATAGATGTTAAATAGAAACAGGAAGAGTTTTGAATTATGAGGAACTCCACGTAAAAGGGAATGTGCGCCAGAGCAAATAGCACTTTGATGAAAAATCTGGAGAGCTGGTGCCAAGCAGAATGTAGGTCTATGGATGGGTAAGAGACATAAATAAGGTAGTCACAAATGTAGCACTTATCAATCATGAAACATGCTGGTGGATTTTAGTTTTGCTAATGGAGTGTCAGGGAAGCTCCAGGTGAGGTTTGTACCCTACTGAAATGAGCAGAAATCTTGTACTGACTCTTTAGAACCTGTTAGATTGTTCCCATCTTGAAAAATAATAAATGAAAATCAGAATATAGGTTAAATGAAAGTTATAGCAGAGGGGAGGTGCAGTTCAGACTGTTATGAACTTTGCAAAGTGAGGCATAGCAAAGTTATCTGCAAGTTGTGATGACTGGAACAAGCTACTAGAAACACAGGAAATACGTCTCCAGGGCTTTGTGTTGAGGCCAAAAGCACATCCTTGGAAACATTAAAGTCTTAACCTTTTGTGATACGATTCATGGGTTGGGTTTTCTTGCATCTTTTTTTGTGGCACCTGAAAGAAGAACAAAATTGCTCAGACACAGATCAAGAATTTTGCTGAATCAAGACAAATGTGTAATCTGGATTTTAAACAGATGCATCCATCCAGGAAATTCATGAGCAGGAAATGAAGATTTCTTCCATTAGTTCTGTAGAAGATGACATGTAAAGCATTCTATTTTTTTAATTTGGAGCTAGGGAGCAACTCACAAGAACAGTACTCATAACAACTTATTGTCCAGAAAGATGTCTAGAACTACTTTAAAAGATGCCAAAATGGTGGTTGTCACTACACCTGAAGGCAATAAGTTTGAGATTGCAATCATGTTCTTGATCCTTTGATTATTACTTTATGTGCAGAACAATCAATTGGCATGAAAATGAATTTTAGATTCTATCCTGCCTGGGACTGACCTATCACCCAGCACAAGATCTTACTTGCTGATAATGCCCATCAGCAGATAACTGAAGGACCAAGGGAGTTAGTTCTTTGGTTCTTCCATAACCGCATTTTACAAATCTTTAGGGGATTCCTAAGGAAAAAAAACACATAGGTTGGAATGAGCACGCCCAAGATTTTAATGCATCTTTCAGGATTGTGTCTCAGATCTGAACATTGCAGCTTCAATTAAACAAAAATAGAATAACAGAGTTGGAAGGGACCTTGGAGGTCATCTAGTCCAACCCCCTGCCTAGGCAGGAAACCCTATACCACTTCAGACAAATGGTTATCCAACATCTTCTTAAAGACTTCTAGTATTGGGGCATTCACAACTTCTGGAGGCAAGCTGTTCCACTGATTAATTGTCTGACTGTCAAGAAATTTCTCCTCAGTTCTAAGTTGCTTCTCTCCTTGATTAGTTTCCACCCATTGCTTCTACTCTCAGGTGTTTTGGAGAATAGTTTGAGTCCCTCTTCTTTGTGGCAACCCCTGAGATATTGGAACACTGCTATCATGTCCCCCCTAGTCCTTCTTTCTATTAAACTAGACATTCCCAGTTCCTGCAACCATTCTTCATATGTTTTAGCCTCCAGTCCCCTAATCATCTTTGTTGCTCTTCTCTGCACTCTTTCTAGAATCTCCACATCTTTTTTACATCATGGCGACCAAACTAGTCTTTATTATTGAAAAATTAGGAAAGGGCTGGAAAGGGAAAAAAACAAGTTTTCTTTAGTGTCTTATTCTTCAAGGTTTTCACATTCTCAAACTTTAAAATTAAAGTAAATCTATCATTTGCCGTTTTTCTTTAACATAAGAAGAGGTTGCTCGGAATTAAATGAAATTTTAAATGCTAAACTCTCCACAGTCATCTTCACATGGAGTTCTCATTTATATGCACAACTTGTATCTGTCTGAAAGTTCACAGTGATGTGTCCTCAGCCTTGTATTCACTGGTGGGTTTTTCTTCAACTGGAAAGAACCGCAATCATCATCATCTTCTTTTTTTTTACTGTTGAGTTAGCTAAAGTATTTTTAACAATTTTATCAGCCTTCTAGTTAAGATGGACTATGAATTAAAAACAACAATACTTTTATTACAACAAGCCAAAGCTTTGCAGTAGTGTATCCCTGAGTATTTTTTCCTCCTTGAATTTGTTATGGTTTATTTGAGCAGGACTCTTTCTTGGTTTTTCTCAAGGCAGTGAGTTCCCTGGGTGAATTAATGGTTACTAGCCTCAGGCATGAGGTATGTCCCTGTAAACATTTTCAGGCCCACTAAAATAAGGTGGGGAGGTTTCAGTCTGTCAGAAGCATTCCACCCATAGTTCAAGTTATATAATTTTGATTGGAAGTTAATTAAATCTTGATGATGGATGAGTTCAGGAAATTTACAAATACAGCCCAATGATACAAGGTGAGCTTGCTGGTTGCAGCTAAATATAATTTTCTAGCTGTCTTTAATGATTAGGCGGATAAGTCCTTAAAGCTGTAGTATCTGATCCTCATCAGATGTAAATCAACAACATAATTCCCTTAAAGCTAATGGCTTTATGCTGATTTATGGCAGCTGAGGATCTGGCCTTTATTGTACTTTGTCGCAGATGTAATTATTTTTTATGGTTGTTTTATCTTTATTAGCAGTAAAGAAAGGGAATGCTTAGAATATCCTTGTGGGGGCAGGGGGGAAGGAATCTTGCATCTATTGCCTTGGAGAAAATAAAACATATTCTTTTCTTGTTACACATAGCACATTTAAAAATTCTTGCTTGATCATATCAGGTATTTTTTAAAATAATATTTGCGTATAATGCAAAATACAATGATTAACTTGAGGAAACAAAAGGTTCTGAAACATATATTTTATTTATTTGTAGTGAAAAAATATATTGGATCGTTCAAGGATAGTAAATTCTATTGTGGGAGACCTGTTTTGGGCTAGGATTATTTCAGAACCATTTTATTAAAGTCAGCCATTTTGTTTACAACCACGCTTCACCATTTCAGCCATTTTCATAGAATCACAGAGCTGTAAGGATCCATCTATACCATGGGTGTCAAACTCATGTCATCACTGCGTTGTCATGTGACGTATTGGGACATTCCTCCCCCTTTGCTAAACCAGATGGGGGCGGGGCCAGCACGTGACGTTTCTGGCCTGTGGGCTGTGAGTTTGACACTCCTGATCTATATCAATCAGTCCAACCTCCAGCTCAGTACAGGAATCCAAATTTAACCATCCCTGACAAAGTACTCTCTAGCCTTCCCTTCAATGCATTTATCAAAAGGGAGCCCCTATTTCTGTAGATTTCACTGCTCAGCTGCTCTTGATGTTAGGAATATTTTCTTAGCATTCAATTTTACATTTTGGGTAGAGGCCTGCTTCCCTGCATTAGTCTTGCATGTTCTTCCCTGTCTAATGTACTCACTACCTCAAGAAAATTTGACTCCATCTGTGGTAGTTTTATAAGGAAGCATGTCTGCTTGCCCCAGAAATGGATCACTTTGAACATTAATTAAAATTAACAGCAGAGAAAGATAGAGCTGTGGCTTGTGACAAACACAAGGATATCATTTGGCAGCAAAATGACATGTGTGAAAGGGAGGCAAATGATGGGTTGTCTCCAGATAGGATTTTCATTTGTCTTTATTCCATGGAACTGGAAAAGTTTGCATTGAAGACTGGAAGACTTTGTATTGAAGCACTCCATGGCAGAACAGGATACATTCATTACTCAGGCAAAAGTATTTGCAAACGAACTACTTATCCACAAGCTGCCTTTGTTCCGGTAGCAGAAAAAAATATATAATAGTGGAAAAAGCACCAGTGGTAATGGTTAAAAAAATAATCTTGTTTTTATTTGTTTAAACAAAACCTTTGTAACATTTACTGTATTTTTCAGAGTATAAGACACACCTTTTTCCCTCAAAAAAGAGGCTGAAAATCTGGGGGCATCTTATACGCTGAATACAGCATTTTTTGCCTCCCAAAACTCCACCCCTTCACCAAAATGGGCATGCAGAGCCTCTAGAAAGCTTTTAGAGAACTCCCGGGGGCTGGGGAGGGTAGAAATGAACAAAAAACATCCTATTTTTTGCTCAATTCTTCCCCCCCCACCAGCAGCACTATATAAGCTTCCTAAAGGCTATCCATGCCCTTTAAAAAAAAATAAAAAACGAGCCCATTTTCACACAATAAACAGGCCGTTTTTTGCTTGTTTTTGGCCCCCCACTCCCCCGGGAGCACTTTGCAATCCCCCTAAAGGCTATTTATGCCTTTTTAGGGGGGAAAAACAGGCCCGTTTTTGCAAAAAACGGGTCCATTTTTGGGAGGTTTGCAGAGTGCAAAAACTTTATTTTTATTTGCCTCTTCAAAACCTTAGTGCGTCTTATATTCCGGTGCGTCTTATACTCCGAAAAATATGATAGGTTTTAAGCGATCAAGGATTTCCATCTTTGTCCACTTTCAGTGACAGATGTCTGTTCTGGCAAATGTTTGTTCTGATTTTTTTTTAAGTGTAGAAAAGAAGTATCAATTTTGAGGGGCGAAATTATATTATAAACTTTATGAAATAGCCTCTGTATTTTGGTCTGCTTTTCTACTGCAGTCTATTTGCAGCACTGCATAGCTCTGTGAAACAGAAGCTTTTTCCCAAACAATTTTGCCACTGACCAAGTAGGTCAGGCAGTTCTGACAGGTTCTGGAGAACTGGTAGAGAAATTTTGAGCAGTTCGGAGAACCACCCCCACTGCCTCCCAGCTGATCTTCTTTTGTTGCCCTGAACAGGAGAACGGAGCTGGAAAGCAGGTTAGTGGGGTGAGGAGGCAATGGGGATTTTGCAATATCCTTCCCCTGCCACACTAACCAAGCCATGCCCACCAAGCCATGTCATGCCCACCAAGCCATGCCCATAGAACCAGTGGTAAAAAAAATGGAATCCCACCACTGCTACTGACCATGTCATTATACAGCCTTGCATGCAAGACTTCACAATACCCACTGTACAATGAAGGAAGGGTTGGTGAACACGATAACACTTGCTGAGGTGGTCAAATAGACTTGTTTGATTGGAGAAAATACCATATCTACATTTATTGCTGACGGTAAACCCCTCATGGACTTTTTGCATAAAACAGAAAAATGAACATGATTTATGATTTTTATGATTAGACAGGACAGATCATAGAAAGGAGAGAGTCATGATGTAATTTTAAAGAGAGAGTCGGTAGAGATTCTCAGTCATCCAGGTCATGGTTGTCGCAAAGATGCTTTTTCAGGAGGCAACTGGACTTTCTGCTTTTTTTCTTTTTACTTTTAGAGAGAGGGGTCAATTTTTAATTGCATTTATAAACTGTTGTACAGATGATTGGAAGACCCTTCTTTGTATCTTTTTTCTTTCTTTTCGATGTTACCTTTATTTTTTACTCTCTCTTTGATTTCCTTTTCTTTTTTCTTCCTTGCTCTATATTAGTTGTATTAGTTTTTATCTTTGTTTTTAAATTTGTAATAAAATTAAACACATACACACACATGCAAACAAACAAACAAACAAAAATGATCTGTAGCGGAACAATCTTCAGGAGCACAGATTTTTCAATTCTGAACTTTATTGATTCATTTCTCATGACAAGACATTGTATCCTATTTAAAAGTTGGTAGGCTGCATTCCCAGATAAATGTTCATCTTCTTTTTAGTTTCTAGTGTGCTTATTCCAGGAAGCACTATGGACATTTTCTACAAACTGATCAAAACAAAATAATTACACAGTAGGTGAAGCTACACAATTCAATGATAAAATATAGACAGGGACAATGCATAAGAGAGTCTTCCACACTTTTTCCCTATAAAGGTTCTTTGACCAGTTCCCACTTCTGCCAAGGGTCCTCCTTAATGTTGAGGCTTTTTACTCCTTGCATAAACATCTGATGCCACTTGAGTACATTCAAACAGATCTAAAATCTCTCATGAGACTAATTAAAAGTTTGTGCAATGTATGATATGTACTTTATGATTTGGGCCCTTGCTTGATTTAATTGACAATATACAACTTGTATAAAGAACCTTTTTATTTTGAAATATTCTCTTTTGTAAATATAACTTTATTGAATTTACAAAACTGACAAAATATGAAATAATGGTAAAAGAAGAGTTAAAAAAAGAAAAGCAAGAAAAAGAAGAATTAGAAATGTAATGAGAGAAGAAAAAAAGATATGGAATATTATTAAATATGAAATAATATTTTGCAGTATTCTCTGAATGAATTGATATCATTGTAGCAATGCCCACTATGCCTTTAATTATGAAAGCATTGAGAGACACCCAAGGCTTTTGGAAGCTCCGTGACAGTGTTTCTCTGATTCTGAAAGTTGTACAGATGACAAGAGCTGGGTCCACACAACATTGTAAGTCAAACAGATCACATTACAGCTTAGCTTGGTGCTGAATCTACCTGTTTATTTGGTCTAGTGCAGGGGTGTCGAACTCAAGGGTGCCTGGAAATATCAAAGGACTGGCCCATGGGGGTTTCTGTGTGGCCCGCTTTTGGTTGGCAGAGTGCTTCTGGAGGCTGGGGAGGTAAAAAATGGGTCACGGTGTGTGTGTGTTCTCAGGGCTTCCTTGCAGCCCATTTTTCACGGGCATAGTGCTGCTGGAGACTGGGGAGGCCACAAATAGGTCACAGAGGGGCCTCTGCACATCCCCTTTTTGGCCGGCAGAGTGTTTCTGGAGGCTGGGGAGTACTGTGAAAAGAAAGAAGAGAAAAAGCATATCTTAAACCTGTGTCAAACCCCCACCATGACCACCCTGGCCACACCCACCATGACTATGCCCAACCCCGGCTGCCCACCCCCAGCCCTCTGAGATTAAACCTAACCCCAATGCAGCCCTCAATGAAATAGAGTTTGACACCCCTGGTCTAGTGCTTTACTTAAGAATTCTCTGCTTCTTTCCCCCACTATAATTATTATGAAAAATAATTTACTTCCAAAATGCCTTTATTTTTTTTTAAATGTAACATTTTTATAAAGTTTTATAAAATATTTATGTGCATAAATATTTTCATGATTTTTGGTTTTTGACCCATCCCTTGCTTCCTTTGATGGCACACAGGATTGTACAATAAGCGGTATAATGATCTGCAGCCTCCCTGGTTTCTCATATTTTTATTCAATCAGAAAAAAAACATCTTCCTATTGGTTTTTTTAAGTAGAATTATGGGCAGCTGGGAGATTTCAAAGGGATGAAGAAGTGAATATGTTGGCACTAGAGGTGGTATTCAGCAGGTTCTGACCAGTTCTGGAGAACTGGTAGCAGAAATTTTGAATATTTCAGAGAACCAGTAAATACCACTCCTGATTGGCCCCGCTCCCATCTATTCTCTACCTCCCGAGTCCCAGCTGATTAGGAGGGAATGGAGATTTTACAGTATCCTTCCCCTGGAGTGGGGAGGGAATGGAGATTTTACAGTATCCTTCCCCTGCCACGCCCACCAAGCCACGCCATGCTCACCAAGCCCCACCCACAGAACCGGTAGTAAAAAAATTTGAATCCCACCACTGGTTGGTGTCTTTTCGGTTCACCTAGTTGCCTTCCAATCCCAACCTCGTCGCCAGTGTTAGATTGGGTAATGGATAGGCACACACAGGCTTAACGGTAACAACAGCTCTTTATTAAGTACAACAAGTGAGAACAATCCAGCGAAGGTTGAGTCTGACAGCAGCCCTTTTATAGGGAGCTGTCAGACCCTTCGACCAATAGGATTAAACCTCTGTTCCCGCCAAACAGAGGACCTTGGTGGAAACTACTGTAGTTAGAACAAGTATCTAACAGTTGGCATGCTGGCAAGGAGATGAAATTTCATTGTGAAGATACATTCTCAACAAATGGTAAGAGGCCATCTCAGCTCCAGGGCAAGAAAGATATGTAGATGAGCCCATTGGATAACTATCAAGTGACTGACTGATAGCTTTCTATTCTCCTTTCTCACTTAGGATTTATCTCTGGACCACGTTTGGAGAAACAAGCTCATGGGTTTTATGCAATCTGAAGATAGTATCAGAACAGTATTCTGGGAGTGAGTGCCATATTTTGCTATTTATAATTTGTTACTTCATAAGGATGTTATGAAGGATTGTTACCCAGAAAGGATGACATTCTAAGCCAAAATCTGAAAAGAACAACTTGCATGATAACATTTCATAAAAGCAAAATATGCTGAAGTGAAGATGGGAAGGGGGAAAATAAGGTTGTAGAAAAACTCCAACCCGGAGATGCATAGCTGAAGATGATTAAGAAAGAGCTCTCCTCTCATCTCTACCCCAACATCTCTTATCTGATTACGATTGGAACATGCCTTCTATTCAGTTGGGAAAAACTGAGGCAAACATTTCATTTGATTTTCATATCTACTTTTTTTCCCTTTGAAGTACCATGAGAAAGACCGCTGAACTTTACCATTTTAATTCTGTGTAGAATATTCCCCAACATAAATTTATTTACAAAGGTTAATGACTAAGAAGGATCTTTTATTAAATTTGTGTGTTAGAAATAGGGAAAATCTTTTGGCTACAAGTTGTGTTTTAAAAAACCCTGGTGTTGCAAAATGTGACGTTCACATAATTGCAGAAAAATGTTCTAGTTATAAGAGGGGTAAGATTTAATTTCAAAGGGATTTCAAAAGGTATTCAGTTTAAAGAGATTTTTTGAAAGCTTAAAGCAGCAGCTCTGGCAAAAAGTCTTTGGTCAAGAAAGACCAACTGTAACCCTGTTAATAATTAAAAAAACAATGGTCAATGGGAAGAAAAATTATCAAAAAGTGCAAGTCAATCTCTTTGGCAGAATAATTGGTAGCTCATTATTTGGCTCGAAAACAACATAATTTGTATTTCTAAATTTGCAAAATTGCTAAATGAATAGCATATGTTTTCTCTGTCTGATTGCTAAGCGGCACTTCAGAAGGGACATCTGAACTGTGATACAAGAGGTTCGCTGGCATGATCACATGTTATTAGTTATTATTTTCACAAAGAAAATAAGGCTGGCTGTACTTGAAGTGACATCTAGAATAGAGATGTGAAAAGTTATGGCATTACATTTTCTGCAGCACAAGAAGCTTGGCCAAATAACTCATTTTTAATCATTAAAATATTATGTTTTAAAGTTCCTTTTTGCTGTTTTGAAAAGGAACAGATCCTTTTTCTTTGCTGAACTGATCCCTCTAGAGATCTAACTTCAGGTTCTCCTATGGCAAGTCATTAAGATGATCTGGAGAGACCCACTGACTGATGGAGCATCAAAATAATCATGATGTTAATTGAGTGAATGTATTTGCTTGTACTTTTTACAATTAATTAAATTAATTAATTAGTTAATTAAAATGCTTCTTGGTTGCTTTATACAATCAAATATTTACTAAGCAATAGACATAAAATAAATAAGGAATGGATATTAACATATTCTAGAATGAGGTAGACAGGTAGACTTGGAGTTTCATCAAATGTTTCAGCAAATTCTACAGGGACAAGAGGAAATTAAGAAACAGCTGAAGGAGATGAAAGAAGAAATTAGAGGGAACCAGGAAAAAATTGATAAGAACTCACAGAGATTGGATCTCTTGGAGCAGGGGACGGCTGAGATGAAGGGGGGGGGTGGAGGGCGTGCAAAAGGAAAACAAAGAGTTTGACACCCAACAAATGAAAACAGAGTTTGAGAGAATGTCCTTTTTTCTTAGATTTCAGAATGTGATGGAGACAGATGATGAAAACATTAGGGACATCATGACAACTATCTTGGCTGAGTATACCCAGAAAGAAAAGCAACATATGGGGTGGGAAATAGACCTGGTCTATAGAGTGAACTCCGCATATGCTAGAACACACAATGTCCCCAGGGAGGTGCACATTAAATTTCTTAGGAAAAGCACAAGAGATGAAATCCTGAATGCACAAAGGGGACAAGCCCTGATATACAAAGATAAGGAGATAACCATACTGAAACAGATCCCCAAGAAAGTGAGGGAGAAAAGAAAATATTATTCGCAATTGGCGAATAAATTATACCAGAAGGGGGTGTGGTTTCGTTGGTTGCTGCCTGAAGGTATGTTAATATTCTGGGAGGAGACAAGGGTCAGAATTAACACACCCATAGAGGCGCAGGTCTTTATGGAAAAATATAAACTACTCCTAGAAAAACTAGAAGACATCCCAGTAGATACACAAGACATGGGAGGGGCCGGAGCACTGCCAATGGGGGGAGATGGGGCGACATCAAGAAAGCTTAGATCACACAAATAAGTAAGAAAATCCACATGATACAAATTGATTGAAATTATCTTTAATTTATCACACTGACTATATGTTATTATGTAATATTTGAATGCTATGCAAATGTACACCATGAGTCTGGAGGGGGCGTATACCTACCGCAGTTTGCGGCTGCCACAATTTGTAACCTTCCCCATACCTTTTCCTTTTGTAAAACACCAAAAAACCAATAAAACTTTGTTTTAAAAAAAAATAGAATGAGGTAGACAGTTTAAAAGAAAGATGAG
Source organism: Natrix helvetica (assembly GCF_964273705.1). Taxonomy (NCBI): domain Eukaryota; kingdom Metazoa; phylum Chordata; class Lepidosauria; order Squamata; family Natricidae; genus Natrix; species Natrix helvetica. The sequence goes on along the minus strand of NC_138552.1, from coordinate 130,432,381 downwards.
AGAAGAATCGCTTTATATTACACCATCCATAAAAAACAACAACAACCAGTATGTGTTTTAAACAGTTTTCATGTGTCTGTTTGAATGTTGTCTTTGAAAGAACATTCTCAGTGTGACAATTCTAGGCTTGCATTGAATAGACCCTCTCTTCATGCTGGCTATCCTGTATGACTTCATAGGCAGGGATTTAAAGACAGCCTATAACAAAACAAAACAAAACAATACAATACAATACAATACAATACAATACAATACAATAGTAGAGTTGGAAGGGACCTTGGAGGTCTTCTAGTCCAACCCCCTGCCTAGGCAGGAAACCCTATACCGTTTCAGACAAATAGCTATCCAACATCTTCTTAAAGACTTCCAGTGTTGGGGCATTCACAACTTCTGGAGGCAAGATGTTCCACTGCTTAATTGTTCTAACTAAAACCAACCAACAAAACAAGCAGGTTACAGAGCATCAAAAGGAGAAAGTACTTAATTGCACAATGAGTTTGATAGGGTGTTCCATTATTTTCAAGCATTAGTTTTTTTTTCCTTTTCTTTTATGCAACCTGCTTATCTTCTAACTCTAACTCTGAATGCTACTTCTTTTCTCTCTAAATTGTTTAATATTTATTCTGGCCTTTTTGGTTAAGGGGAATGTTGCATTCTTCTAGTGCAACAGTTTTCTATTTCATCTTAGTTAGCAGTTGGAATAAGGCTCAGAAATTTAGGAGCTTTAACAGGCAAAAGACCTGACGTACTGTTTGTTCCCCATTAACACCCAGGAGGCTGAATTTCCTACCCACTGAAGGTTTTTTTTCCAAGGCAGACTAACATTTCAGTAAGTAGCCCAGGGCAAAAATGCTAGCTGAGGCTTTACTTCTGCTTCAGATAGGACTACAGACAATGCACAACTAAGCTTTATCAAAGGCATTCCAGGACTGGAAAAGTAAGCCAACTGTCTGAAATCAGGCAGACTATTCATCATTGCTATGTCTCCATACCCCTCCCTCTATCTCTATCTCTGCAATCTCTATCTCTATCTCTCTATCTCTCCCTCCTTCCCTCCCAGCCCTCCCTTCCTCTCTCTTCAAACAGCCATGTTATAGATCAGTATTTCTCAACCTGGACAATTTTAAGATGTTTGGACTTCCATTCCCAGAATTCCCCAGCCAGGAGGCTGGGGAACCCTGGGAGATGAAGTCCACACACATTAAGATTGTTCAGGTTGGGAAACACTGGTATAGGTGATCACTGTATTTCTATATTTCAAAGGATGATTTAAGGCTCCAAATACATAACTCTGCCATTTGACCTCTTTCACTTGGCCATCTTCAAGCAACAGATTCCCCACCCTTGCACCTGATATTCTTAGAGGCACATCCTCAGGGAATCTATCATCCAGAGAAATAAAATTATGGGTATGTAGCTTATTTAAAATATCTATTCTTTTAACACTTTGGACAGTAAAAAAAAAAATACAGTCTTCTATGTAATCTAGGTTGCCAAAGTTATGCGTGTATGTGTGTGTGTGCTTGTGTGTGTGTGTGTGTGTGTGTGTATGTATGTACATGCATGTTGTGTATTTATATTTAATGTCATGTTTCTAAACCATCAATCTCCCTCAAGAAGGGACAATTTAGCATGTAACCAGATTGATAGCGCAGGAGCCCAGAGAAGAGAGTGGATTTTTGATCATGGACTTTCATCTGAGAATTTCAACGCTTGGCATAGAATTTACTGTTTCTTAGCAGAGTTATTTCCATTTTCTTCTTCTTTTTTAACCTATTTATTATCTCTTCACACCAAAAGTTGGGCAAAGAAAGAGAAGATCAAAGGAGAAATGCAGACACACATTGTGCAGCTGACCCTGGGGGTGACTTAATAAATCATCCCAGAATGCACCATGCTCCAATCAATATGTGAATTTTCATAAAATGCAAGCCACATTATGGACCACCATTATTCATTATCCATTGTTTTTCATTGATGAAGTAGCCTGTTTCCTTCATGACTCAGATCCTCTTCATAATTCTCTTTTTTCTTATAGTTTATTTCCACTGCACAGCTGAAATTCTTCATTCTGGTGAAAAGTAAAACCTAATACCTACACATGTTGAATGCCAAGGGTTGAACCAAGATTGTGTAGAACACTCAGCTTGGAAGCTGTTATTTCTATCACTAGAATACAATTTCTTCCTCCAGAGAACATTAACATTTGAAAACATGTCAATTTGGGAATGAAATTTATCATGGGTGAGAACTACTTCCCAACTAACTAAAATATAACGTTTTGATTTCTTTTTTTCTGCTATTAATCTAACATTTGACCCTGAATAGACACACTCTTTTTTGTTCTATTGCTATCTAACTCTATATCTATTCATAAATACTCCCCCATAAATGATAGTTTAGCCAATCCCATACATATAAAAATGTGATCTGATCTGGAGTGAAGTTCTACAATTAGAAAAAAAATTCAACAGGCTAAATAAAACCAGATGACTTGCTGGAGAAAAAGTGATCCATACAATTATTCAAAAGTAGACTTTCTTGGCGTTCTCCAGAAATTTTGGGTTTTAATTTTTGTCATTTTCAGCCAGTCTGACCAATGGCAAAGGATTTTGCATATATGTTTAACCTGTGCTTGCAGTAGCAAACCTGAGCCCTGGCTGAGACACCTCAGTCAAACTGCATGTGAATTATCCACTTGTCTGTTGTTAATGCTGCTCTATAAAGACTGATGGAGAAGACTTCCCGTGAATCCCTTGGACTGCAAGGCAATAAAACCGGTCAGTCCTAGGTGAGATCAACCCAGACTGCTCTTTAGAAGGCCACCTAATGAGAAGGAAGGACTTACTGGAGAAGAGCCTAATGCTGGGAAAGATTGAGGGCAAAAGAAGAAGGGGATGACAGAGAATGAGGTGGCTGGTTGGAGTCACCGAAGCAATAGGTGTGAGCTTAAATGGACTCCAGAGGATGATTGAGGACAAGAAGGCCTGGAGGAACATTGTCCATGGGGTCGTAATGGGTTGGACACGACTTCACAACTAACAACTAACAACAACAACAACAACAACAACAACAACAACAACAACAACAACAACAACAGTAAAGACATTTATTTCCAGAAGACGAAATATTGGAGAACAGGTTTCTAATGAGCATATTTCCTTTGACATTCAGGTTTTCTATCTGGATGAATCCCAGTCTGCTATTTGAGGTGCAACAATGACAGGCTCCTAGGGAGAATTCCTCCTTCCCAATTAATGTCAGGGGATTGCATCCAATTTCTTTTTTTAGACTATTCCTGCTGCTGCAGAAGTGGAGAAAAACAGGTGGGTTTTTAAAATCAATTCTTTCCTCTACCTGCAGTCAGGGACTATCATTTTCTTTGTCCCAATCTTTATCTTCACTGGCCTGTTCCCCATTTAGCCAATGAAGAAAGTTAGCTGTATTAAAATCTTTCCAAAAAGTATTTCAATTAACTTGCAATCTAACCTTGTGGCTCTTTTATGGGACACAATTTGAAATAAATCTTCTGTTGTTGAAAGAAAAGTTTTCTAAGAGCAAGCTGCATTCAAAAACTCAGTTAAGCTGTACACTTTGACTAAAACTTGCTGCTCACATTTTAAAGGCAGACAACAAAGTGTTCTGCGACACTAGAATTGGATCAATTTCCCACTGACTTTGAGTGAATTACCAGCCCATGTCAACCTTTATCAATTTGGCCAAGACATGAAATGAATCCTACGGTGAAAAAATCCCCCAGGGTTTTATTTTCCATAGTTCCTACCACAGACTAGAATATAAGACCTTATTTAAAAGTCTCTTTTCAGCAAAGTAAGAAAATTAAAATAATTGGCTTTTTAAAAACATTTTTGCTTAAACAACAACAATAACAACCTGATAGAGGCACAGTTCCTTGGGAGCACCTAAAACTACATATTTAGTATTTTAAATATATATATATTCTGCACTGGTCCACATCTTCTAATCATACCCCTTCTTGAGGGAGAAGAAGGGGAAGGAAGGACAGAGTCAATACAGACAGTGAGCTGTTGTGGCTATTATTTTTATTGCCGAATTGATTTCATAGCCAGTTTTTATACTCTAGTTCCTCAGAGTGTCATTTTAAACTATGGGCTGCACAAAGGGTATTGGGCAAGGTATTCCCAATCTGGTTCTTATGAGATGTTGAAGTAGCATCCCAAACTTTACAAAGCCTAGTAAACAGAAACCATGAGCTGGACTTGGCAGAAGGCAAGACTGATTTAACTCATTCCTCTCCAACTCTGTGGATAAGCCCTACTGGATCAGATCCAGGATTGCGGGGAGGGCATCAAACAGAAGAATCTCACCTGAGCTTCTGTAAAAAGCCTCATAACATTATTATTTCATTGCAAAAATGGCATGACTCATCTCAGAAAATGTCCTTAGCTCATAAGAATGGCACTGTGTAATGCAAGAACTAATGCTGCAAAGGTTGTCAGTGATATTATCTAATCTTTTTGCTGGACAAAGGATCTTACTGTATAGTAATTAAAACTATTTTTGGAGCTCTCCCAGCTACCTTTGCCTTTTCCCCCTTTGTAACTATTCAGAACCTGGCTGCAAAGCACTGGAGCAGAAACTCCATATTTTAAGGCGAGCTCCTTCCAACCCTCTTATCAAAAGCCGGCCTTCGGGACCTGGTGATGAAGCCATTTCCAGACAATTACTGCCTGCCCTTAAGGTCAGTTGCAAGGCAGAAAGCAAAGAAGACATTGTCTTCCTTTCCCTTATTCTTGTTGCAGTGGGAGCTTTTCAGCTCTGCCCATTCAGCCAACATCTGAGCCTGAAAACACAGCAGCCTCCTCTTTTCTCGAATTTTATAGACTCGGTTTGTCCACTTGACAGGATGTTGGGGATTGAAATATTTATTAGAATGAAAATAAAAGTTATATAAAAATGCATGGACAAGGCACTTGATCATTCCTGATGCTGCTACAGAATGGATTTGTATATCCAGCATGCATGATTCCCTTCTATTTTGCCCTGCAGAGAGCTTGGGCTGCAGAAGGGAATGGCTGTCTCAAGATCAGTTGGTAAGTCGCTGAGCTTGTAGATCAGAAGGTCAGCAGTTTGGCGGTTCGAATCCCTATTGCCGCGTAATGGAGTGAGCTCCCGTTACTTGTCCCAGCTTCTGCAAACCTAGCAGTTCGAAAGCATGTAAAAAATGCAAGTAGAAAAAATACGAACCACCTTTGGTGGGAAGGTAACAGCATTCCATGTGCCAGCCAAATGACCATGGAGACGTCTTCAGACAGTACTGGCTCTTTGGCTTTGAATCAGAGATGAGCTCCGCCCCCTAGAGTTGGGAATGACTAGCACATATATGCAAGGGAAACCTTTACCTGTACCTTTACATGCATGATTTCCTTCTATTTTGCCCTTATAATAATCCTGCAGAGAGCTTCGACTGCAGAAGGGAATGACTGTCTCAAGTTCACCTAGCCAGTTTCAGGGCTGACTAGATATATAAGCCAGGTTATCTTTAGACCTCATCCAAAAATCTAAACATTCTATATCAGTGATTATTCTATGACCCATTTTAGGTAACACAAGCTATTTTTAGAAGGAAGTTGTAATTGGGAAAACAGTGAAAGGGGATGTTGAGTAATTAATCATCCCCTGCCCACTTTCTTCCTGGACAAAAGGGCTAATTTGGAATCCAGCAAAAGATACGGCATGGGAATAGATGACTTGAGCATGGAAGCAGAGAAATATTAAACACCTTCTTTCTCCAACCTCTCTCGGATTTTGATTATTCCCCTCTCTTTCACCTTTCTCCTTCCACAGGAACTTCAAGGAAAATATTGCATTCATCTGAAAAGAATGTTATATTTGGCCTTTAAACTCCTGGTTGTGAACTCTTCTGCTCTTGCATTTTAAAGCCTGGAATTTGTAAGCATCAGTTTCACATTCAGATTGGAAACATGGTTGGAATCAGGTTTGGGGGATGAGAAAAGCAGCTATTGGGATGGGGGTGGGGGATTGGAGGTGGTGTAAGAATACATCACCGGCTCCTTCACAAGATGACAGCCATTTGGAAGGAATTCAATGATGAACAAAAGAGCTATCATGGTGGGTATTTCAAGCATAAGATGCCCATTGCCCAGAAGGTGAATGGAAGAACTTGCCTGTTGCCACATCTTCTAGACATTCAGTATGCTCTGCATCACTCCAGTTTTGTTCCATCTTTTCACTTGACAGGTTTTTCTAAAGCACAGGGCTGTAGACACAGTGTTTTTAAAATTAATAGTACCTTTTTAAAGCCTACTGTGACCAAGGTGGGATCTAAAGTGGCATTCTTAGAAATAAACATGAGCCCTTTAGTTTGCAACACATTGGTTCCCAAATGTTTTTTTATTAAAAGAATTGAAAACAATGAGGTCATATGGAGCAAGAAAATTAATACGATTCATTAACCAATAATTATGGGCTGCTCAATGCCCTTGTCCACCAAAATTCTTATATCCAGAATTTACCTTGATAGTGCAAACAATGTAGGATGGATGAATTTGTCTAAATAATATCATTTGTATGTATCTGTATTTGTACTTGACGTGCCTACGAACTTTCTCTGCGGTTTGCTTTCTGTTGCTTGTTTAATCCCAGATGTCTCCTATCTGAGGTTTACAGCTGGTTCCGTGTCTTCTAAGGTTATAAAGAAACAACAGGAATTCTGGCTATAACAACTGCCTAACAGAAAAAGAAATGAAATAAAAATTGAATTATATCAGAATTCCTACAGACCAATCCTCTTCATGGTTACTGTAAAAAAAGACCTAGGTTAACTTTGAATGGGTATTTAAAAAAGGAATTGATAGATAGCTTTTTTGTTTATATTTCCCTTTATTTACATTTATTTGTTTGCTTTAATTTTATGCTGCCACATTCACAACAGACTCCTAGTAGTGTACACTAAAACCACACATAGTAAAATATGAAGTAAAAATTACATAAAGTTTCAATATCTAAAATACTAGAATTATGCTATACACAGGAATCTCCCAAAAATACATAGCTTTAAAGCTCTTCTCAACAGTTTTTAAATGTCTTTTAAAATTGCAGAAAGGAAAGGATTAAAATGGTTCCTGTGGCAAGCCATCAATTCTCAACCTTCTTACACAGGTAGTTTCTTGATATAGTTTCCATCTTAATCTTATGAAAATGCCCATCAGTTTCTAGTGCAACATAATGTATTAGCAAAACAGTTGCCAAATGTTCATTGCAGACTGTTAAAGAAACATTTGTGTGTGTGTGAGTCTGTCTGTCTGTGTGTATGCATGTGTATGCACACACACACACACACACACACAAACATATCTGGCACCCAGAGAGAAAGCTTTTCCCTCCTGCATAAAGAAGAATGGAAGAAGGGTGGTCTGGGGAAGTAGACTATATCATTGTTATTTTCTTTATTCTCTATGTAAGTGATTGGAATATCCATCAAAACTATTTGTAGCTGGATGTCCTGAGCTTTAATCAGGATGTTTGCCGATAAACTGCTATTTTACACCTTCAGTTCTCTGGATTACAAAAGAAATACCCATCAGCTGCCTAATTTCTTAAATTCAGGTAATTACTTTTTAAAGTGAGGGCAGCAATCCAAGACCAAATGAAAAGAGCTTTAAGAGCCGTAATCATGAAGAACTCTTCAAAATGATGAGCAAGGCCAGTGAACCTTCTATGCTTCTTTCTTCTGTGGGCCTGGAAACAACATATGATGTTACTTAATACCTACTCTACAATACTTCACCATAATCAGGCAAGTCAGGAATGGAATTTCCCTTCATTTATCATCCTTGCTTGCAACAATTAAGGCCAACTTATGGAATCCTTCCCATGGCCTGGTGTTGTGAATTCACTGGAAGTGAGCTCCAGGAGTTTTCCGGCCAACAATTGTGGAAAGCTGAACTCTCAAAAGAGCACAACAGCTACCAACAAGAAGAAAAGGGATAGCTCTTCAGGGGAGAGTTGCATTATGAACAAATTAAGGCCCTCCCGATCCTGAATGTAACTATTTCCCAATAGTTATTGTCAATTATGAAACTCTACTGACATTTGTAGAGAAATTTCAAAATAGTCTCAGGCAACAATTTGTTCCTACTGCTGCAGAATTGATCTTCATTTCATCACCAATAGAAAACGTCTTTCTATCTATCTATCTATCTATCTATCTATCTATCTATCTATCTATCTATCTATCTATCATCTATCTATCTATCTATCTATCATCTATCTATCTATCTATCTATCTATCTATCTATCTATCTATCTATCTATCTATCTACCTACCTACCTACCTACCTACCTAGTAATTTTTGTGTAGTACTTCTATAGTTCTTCAAATTGTATTTGCAGTGGTACTTTATAACAAATTGCATTCTGCCATTGTTTCTAGCCATACCTGTGGGGTAATTAATTAGACAACACATATTCCTTGCTTGTTTTGCTTTGCATACACATAGATATACACAGAGGAAAAACTCCCTAGAAATTTGACATGGAATATACCTCGTATGGCCAGTTAGTTCAACTGGATAGGAAATATGTATTGAGTAACCAGAACCCAATGGTTCCTCTTGTAGATTAGTCCAGGAAGCTGACCCTGGACATGCATGACTGGGAATTATAGATGACATACTGCAAGGGCCCATTTCTTTTCTCCTAAAGCTGGTGGTGGAGGTCTCATTGTTGTTCCTCTTTCATTTCTTTTCTAAAGACTTTCAACGGAAAGTAGATCTGGTGTTCATTGGAAAACATGTTTCCTTTTTGCAGGTCTTCAACTGCTCTTATTCTTTATAACACGAGAGACCAGCTTAAGCACGAAACAACACAGAGATGATTAACATGTAATGTGTAGTTCCACCCTAAGAAGGAATTCTCAACGTTCTGATCAAAAGCAGATTCTCAATAGGAAAACCTGAGCATTAAACAGCGCTAAGACCAGTTTGCATTTATATTATAAATGGCCTCCTTTGAAGGTACGGCAAGCATTGCTGCTTCATCACACCTACCAAAGAACAGGCGGTGTGTGCTTGGCCTGTGCTCTCATTTGTCTTCGCTGCCTGGCAAGCGGCACAAAGGCCTGAAATCAAAGCGCAAGTACAAAGAAACCTACTATTTAAAAAGGGAGAGAGGAAACCTGGAGTGTGGGAATGTGAAATCAAATGGGTCATGGAGTCATGTTTAGCAGAAGTGGATGACCCCAGCAGCAGGGCTAGAAAGAAAACAAACCCTCCCACATACCCTTGGAAATGCTTGGAGTACAAGAGAGCATCATTTTTTTGAACTTTAATTGTACTTATTAGGTGCCAGTCATTTGCAGACTTCCTGCCATTTTTCGCCTACATAATTGCAAACTCCAAAGGAGTTGTGCAAAATGAAACCATAATTGGCGTGTGTGTCTGTGTGAGTGTGTACATATGGTCATGAGGGAGAAATTGATGTGGGGGTCAGTAATCTCTAAGAGAGAAATTCAGGCTGAAGGAAAATCACAGGGTTGAAATACAAGAACGATTACTGGCCTTTCAATCTTGCTTTTACAGAAAGGTACATGACGGGACGATAGCTAAAAATAGAGATAGATGAGCCACTTTGATCTAGAGGTTAAGATGCTGGACTAGGAATGGGGAAGCCTGAATTATAGGCTTGCTTTAGGCACAAAACTAGGTGATTCAGCGCCCATTACTTCCTCTCAGGAAAAAAAAAACTGTGAAAACCTAAAAATATTGCCTAGACAATCCATAACCTTGTTCCTGTAGTTATTAGGCATCAAGATTGACACACAGGCAAAATAAAAATATTTTCAATATATGTATTACAAAGTAAAAATTACAGCTAGACAGAACAAACTCACATGACAAGATACAAATTCCGGATCAATCCGTTTATACTTCATCTGAGTTACATATTTGTTTAAATGTGTTCGATCTAGCTGTAGTTTGTTCTTTGTGATTTGCAGTTGTAATCTGTTGTTTGTACTTGCCAGCTGCTATTTCCTTAATTTACATGAAAACTTGCATCCAAATATGTATTTAAATATCCCTTCTGTCAAAGGGTTACTTCTAACCAAGCCCAGTCTCAAAACGGTATTTTTTTATTCCTTCTTTTTTAGCCAAAGACATGATCACAACTTTTGGAGAAATAGAAGTTCTATTGGGCATCAACACTTGAAGAAGTTAAATTCCTCCAGCACCCCTGTTTCTCCTAACTAAAGTAAACCCCACAGAATTACAATCCTTTGTCCCTATGACCAACTATTACTTGTTTTTTTTTTAAATCTCCTAGTTTTCAGCCTAGAACTGGCAGGCCACAAGCTAGACAAGACAAGAAATAAATCACATCTATTTTATTGGTGTGTGTGTGTTTGAGTGAGAGAGAGAGCGAGAGAGGGAGGAAAGGGTTTCAAGTCACTGTTGACTCCTGGTGACTGCCAGGACTGGTCTCTGCAGTTTTCTTGACAAGATTTTTTAGGAGTGGCTTGCCATTTCTTCCTTCTGAGAGTTGCGAGAAAGTGATCACCTAACTGGTTCTGTGCTTAAAGTGGCACTAGAATTCGCAGTCTCCCAGTTACTAGTCTGGTGTGTTAACTCTACGCCAAACTAGCTCTTAGACAAGAATCTATAGCTACTGCAATTTTATGAACTAGATATATTTTAAAATGTACCTCCAGACCCCAGTGGGTTTGAACTAATTGAGCCACTCTGAAACAGGACTGTTTCAATTTGGCTTTAGGTTTGTCTTTATAAGTCAGATTTTTTCTTCTTCTGATGACCAGACAAGGCTCTGCAAAAACTGTCTTGTAGTGCAACAACAACAAAAAGTCATCCCTGTATATATGTCATGCCCTGTTCTGGCTGGCTGGATTAAAATGCCTATGCACAAAAGCAATGCCCTTGATATTGCTGTTCAGACTTGGCACAGAAGCGTAAACAGAAGAGCATCCATTGATGCCGTCTCTTCTTCATTAATCTTTCAGCACTGATGGGAAAGATGCTTGGCTGGGATCACATGACTTCTAAGAGGCCCTTCTAAAGACTTTCTGAAGGGGAGAGGAGGCTGCAGCATCTTTCTTTTTAATCTCATAGAATTGCTGGTATTAACCTCCACCGCCCATAAAATATGCTTTAGGCAAAAGGCACTCTGTTGCTCTAATGATGCTACTTTCTGACATTTCTCCAACAGTGTGTCCCACCTCTTAAATTATAACAACAATCCGTCTGCTACTTTCTCCACAGCTGCATCCTGCGCTACTGCTTGAACATTACAATAGTCCCTGAGATACACCTTATCTGCAAGAAAAAGGCTGGAATATTTTATTCGCACTTTTGCCTTGGGCAATTAAGTTTATTAATGGCTGTCATTGTGCATTCTCATTATCCTCATCTTCATGATGTAGGCTGGGCTGTTAGATTTTTATGCCTGGCCTAATTAATTTTCATTATGCATCTGAACATGTATAATCAGAAGATTTTTTAAAAGCTCATTCCTGAGCTAGGGCTGTGGAAGAGTGGCAGGCACAATGACAGGGGGCTACGAGTATGTGAGGACATTCACAGGAAACTGATGGAGGTCACATATGTTGGAAGAGAACACAATTCCTTCAGAGTGTCATTTCACATAAAAGATGATTTGCTGAACACAGAGCCAAGATAACTAAAACAATAGTGATGGATGTGTCTGTATTTCTTCTACACAATTTTGGCATGCTCATGCTCTAAATTGTTTCCATCTCTTTCTGTGTCGCTTTGCATTTTAAAAATTAACACATTGCTCCACCAAATATTGCAAACATGATGCGCAGATGTGTGCCTTTTCTTCCTTTCACCCAAAAAGGGCATTTAAGTCAGCTTGTAGGAAAACATGAAATTAATACAAACCAAATTAATTAAGAACCCAATGAAAAACACAGTTAAAATTCATTTTATAAAAAGAACAAACACCACAGTAAATGGGACAGAAAGCTTATTTGAAGGAATGTGCTTTCATATTTTTTTTAAAAAAGCTGATATAATACATGAGTTCCTAATGTAAGATGCCTCATTGTTCAGAGGGAAGACCAGGAAGACAAAGGCAATAAGCAAATATGCACATCTTAGATATATTTCTGTACTATATTGCAAAATTTGGAGAAGTATGAAATGTTAAGTACAACTGCATTCTCATCAACATATTAATTCAAATTTAGCAAATCTTATTTTGTTCTGAAATGTAGGTGAAATAACATCCTTAAGAGTTCCTTGCTATTGTAGACCAATCCAGTATTAGCCAATAGCTGTAATTGATAATACAAACATGGCAAACAAAAATATTGCAAGTAAAAACCTATGTACACAAACATCAGTCACTTAACTAACCACTTTACATAGTTGCTTTCAAAATGCTCATGTACAGGCACATTTGGAGAAAGGATCTCAGCTATGATTAGTCATAAGAACTAAGAGAAACCTCTATTAGCAGAGACATGATAGCATTGAGATTAGCTGCAGGTAACAGAAAACAAACAAACAAAAAACCTGGTTGCCATTTTTTTCACTTTCTGAGTTGCCAAGAGCATCTATCTGGCCTCTTTTGGAAACCAAATCTTGGACTAGATTAAACTTTAAATTAATCAAGCAGTGCAGGATCTGTATAAGCTGCCTAGACTTGAAATGTCAGGTGTTACAATTTCAACTTATCTGGATGGAAAAAGGTTTTTTGGGGGGCTGGGGGGAGCAGTTTGCTTTCAGAGCCTTCTATCTCATACTCCTGTAGAGAATCAAGATAAGAGAATAAACCAGCTGGATTATTATGAGAAAAGGGAAACTTCTGTAATATTGCTATTTTTACTTAAAGGAACAATTATTTGCTGCTGCTGCTATCAGTGGTAAGTCAAGTTCAGCACTGCTAGGAGTTTTTCAACCTGTTACATACCCAGTATCAGTCTCTGCATAGTGCCAACCATTTGGGTTTTGTGACAGAGGTAGCTTGTAGAGAAATTAGATTCTTAATTGTTCTCTGCTGTTCTCTTCATGTGATCTTGTAATTTCTTAATTATCCTTGGTTTTTTTTAAAAGGTTAAAATAGCACTGAAGAAGCATTGAAGGGAAAAATATGTCAGGGAAGTGAAGCATGGTGATAGGATCCAGTTTCCCAAATATTTCTGTCCATATTAAAACCATTCTTCTAAGTTGAGTGCAGAGGGGCCTCTATACTTAAAGGTTGTGAGGATTTTCTGAAAAATAGACTTTCTCTGGTTTTAGAAAAATTACCAAGACAACAGAGGAAAATGGAATGTTTTGGTATCATGGCAGACACAAAGTCCTTCCCAGGAATGGGATAGGCAAATGTTGTTGCTTGATGATGTAAAAGGTATCATTGCAGGATGTAAACTGTTCCAAGTAAAGCTGCCTTTTGCAATTGACTGATGGTAATTGGTGTTCCAGATGTTTTGTGATTGGATGTAAGGCACCTATGACTGTTGGTACTACCTTTGTTTCTTTTGCTACTATTTGCTGGTCTGTATATTGTGTGAGTTGTTCCACTTATTTATAAAATAAAACGCATATTGTTTACCATTACATTTTATTATTTTTATTTCTCATATTGTGAAATATGGGAAGATACATGATAACATGATTTGGTTTTTGGCTCAGATGATGTACAGCTTCCCATTTTTATAGTTTATTGTTTGTGTGTGAAATGAGGCCACATAAATGCGAATTTCATATATATATCTACAAAAACACACACACACATATATACATACATACACACACACACACACACACAAACACACATATACACACTCTCCCCATAGAAAATCATGACTGATATTTCATAATTTGATTCTGAGAACATGAAGTGTTTTATTTTGTATTACAATTTAATTTACATTTTATATATTTTGATGTTTGAGCTGTTGCTAAAAATATTAATTAATGCTGCTCTTTTCATCCAAGATAATAAAGACTTTTCATTCTTGAAGTAGTCTGGACGATGTTCATATGAGGTTTGATGGCCCAGCTTTGGGTATCTATACCATTATTTTTTGTTCCAGGTACTTTCTCTGAATAAGCAACAAGGTCTGAGTTAAATTTTAGCATTTTTTTTCATGTAATGAAACACTGATGTTCTGTGGATTAACAATAGCAATCTTAAGCAATAAAAATGAGTATTTTTCGACCAACAAGTGCTTATAGAAAATACTTCACATGCAGGCTTTTGTCTCCCTTATGGGTGTATGTTCCCACATGTGTATCTGAGCACATTTGTGCATCTTGGTATGACAAACTATAGTTGGGCTTAACATGTTGCCTAAACCTGGACATAGTTGAAAATGCAATAAAGACTGAAAACCAGTGCATTTCAGAAGTCCTGGAAGCTTTATCAGAGGAAATTGTCCAATTAGTGATCATTTCACATTTTAAATTTTTCATATGATACACTAGCACAGGAAAAGCACAAGTACAGCTGTAATTGCTCTGATTCATTTATCAAGTGCTACAAAAAGTTCAGTCAAACTTGTCCTTCTCTTTTCAAAGAAAATCCCCTAAAAAGGGAACAAGGGAATACCCACAGAAGCAGAATGCATCTTGAATGCCTGGAACAGAATGTTCTGTGGAAGAGCATATTGTGTTCATAATTGGAGCGAAGACATGCATAATTCGAAACCAGTCCGGCATGATGCCTACAGCAGATCTACAGGATAATTTGTCCCATGCTGCAAGCCACAGGAGAATAACCATGATTTATGTTCAAATAGCTGTAAAGACAAATGAAACGTCACCTTGCAGGAATTGCTCTAATAACGCGTGGGTCTAATTTCCAGTTTCAACATATAAATTGATGGCTCTCTGTAATCCAGGATTTTATTTAGACACTAGTCTTAAAAAAGGGCAAAAATAAACTAAATGACAGGAACTGGGAAGTTAGGGAGCATGATAAGAAGCATTCTCCATAATTGTCTTTCTGAGGAAATGGTGTTTGGTGTAAGCAACATTTAGGCTAATCCAGCCTGGCCCATGACAGTTGTTTGAGGAAAACTGATCTCCAAATTGCAGTCAAGCCTTTTGGTTCCCTAAGTCGCCTGTCCATGCTGTTTGGAAAAGTTGCTCCATTAGAAAAAAATATTTTAAAAATTTTAAACAGGTGCTGAAGAGTATGCAGTATTTCATTTCATCAGTATATTAACAAATACAGGTATTCTTTTAAATTATTATGTGATGAATGTAACAACACAACACAACACATGACACATAACCATACATAACAATACATAACAACACAACACAACACAACACAACATAACAACATAAATCATCTGGAGTAATTAAAAAATCCTTGCCTTTCAGCATCAATCAACTAGTAAATTTTGCCCACTTGTTCCTATTCCTCATGCCCCAGCAAGTTAAATAAATATGCAGACCTATTGGGGTGTGTGTGTGTGTGTGAGTTTTGCTTTCTGTCATATTCTCTCTCCTTTAAGAAGGAGGAGAAATGTTCTGAACTGTTTTATCTACAGTGATGACATTTTCCAGGTGACAAAATGAAATTGCAGATGAGTGTGGATTGAAGTAGGATTAGGAGTCGGTTTCAGCCAGCATTACTGCCGGTTCGCTCGTGAGAGTGCTTCACATGTGTGCATGCATGCGCAGTTCAATGGAAATTGTTCTGCGCATGTGCAGATCTCAAAAAAAGATGGCGACGACCGGAGAATCTGGTCGAGGCCGTGTCCAGCCTGGGTCACTGCCGGTTCTGCGACTCAGGCCGGCATGCCACTGCCGGTTCAGCCAAACCAGGCAAAACCAGTAGGAACCTACCTCTGAGTAGGATGGTAAGGAGAGACACAAATGTAATCTGGAGAGCGGATGGTTGGATTCCATCTCCAAACTGTACTTCCTTCACTTTTCAGCATCCAGCATAGGAGAGAGACAGAAATGGATTGTGATGATGATGATCCTGTTACTACCTTATTAAAATTCCCCATATTCATTCACTTGGATGATCAGAAAACCAGAGAAATAAAATTAGTGTATCATTTATGTATTGTAACAATTGCTGTGATTTTATACCTCCTCCGTGTAATGTCTAACCGTGTAATGTCTAATCGTGTAACATGTGATTTATTTATTGTACGCCGCCCCGAGTCCCTTTGTGGAGAGGGAGCGGCTAACAAGTCTAATAAATAATAATAATAATAATAATTCAAAGCCAGAAATGGAAAAAAACCAAAATGTAGTAAGCTGAAAGACACCAAATAAAACTGAGAGAGAGAGAGAGAGAGAGAGAAAAGGAAAACAAAAACAAATAACCCGGCAGTCAGCTTGACTTTCTGAGTGTTTTCTTTCCTTGGGTTTTGTGTGCGTGTTAATAACAGTAAAGCAATTCTATTGAACGTGTAATGGAAAACTAGTGGCTATAATGTAATGCTTAAGCTCACCTAGAGCAATGGTTTTATTCTGTAGCTTCCTTGCATGGCAAAGGTCAGTGAGCGAGCAAGCGAGACTTTTGCTGCTTGAATTCACACTCTTTCTTGTTGCTGGGCTACCATTTAAACCAAGGAGGTTTCTTTTCTTTCTTTTCTTTTTTTTTTTTAAAAATGTTCCTGGCTTCCAAGATTATTGACTGAGGAAATAAAGCAGGAAAGGCAACCCAACAACTCGGGTGCGAGTTTAGAAATGGAAAAGGAAAGAAGGAAAAGAAGAGAAAGCTCCGAGGCTGGACTGTTATTGTTTTCTTTGGGAGTCGGTTCACGATTGTCAAAGCCGTCTGGCTAGAGTCCAGGGCTTAAGCAAAAAGGGAGTTTCTTTTATTGAATCTCATCCAGAGATATCATAACATTGAAAGGCTACTATTACCTAAAGGGTTTCAGATGAAAGCATCCAAGCATGAGGTCTGAAATGTGAGGAGTGCCAATTGTCTTTGACAACAATGTCAAAAACCCATGTCAGAAACTGATGTCAGAAACCCATTTTCAAGGCAGAGTGGTTGTTTACATAATCTTACCTGATCCCCTACATCTCCTACCTCCAGGCTTATCCCCTGATCTAAAGAGGAGGTGCACAATCTGAGACCCCAGGGCTGTAAACAGCTTCTTCAGAACTTGGGGCTGGCCACCAAAGACCTCTGGAAATTGCAACCAAATTATGATTTTCTAACCTGACAGTGAAGGAAAATAATGCATACATGACCAACATCACTGGAAAGTCACTGCATTGTACTCTGTTTAATTTGGAATGGTGTTTAATGCACATGTGTTTGATAAATAATTGTAAATAAAAACACATGCTTTTGATTAAATATAATTTAATTGAATAAGTGGAAGTGAGAAAATGTGATTTCTTTCTAATAAAGGAGAATATTTGTAGCTCAGGGTTGAAAGGAGGGGTCCTTGGTGCTCTCTGAGCTGGGTTGTTTTCTTGCAGATGTTTCATTACTCAAACTAGGCAACATCATCAGTGATTTCTTTATTTTTCTTATTTTGCAAAACCGCAGCCTCATTTCAAGAGAGCTTGGAGTTTACTTGGAATCAGAGAAAACCTTTCATGAGTTGTAGGCTCCTCCCGTATTAGAAGAATTTTAAAAAGATAAACCAGACGGATATGTAACAAGGAAGGGCAATAATTTAGAACTTTGACATGGGAAAGCAAAAGACATCTGATTTAAACTGTTTTAAACTGTACCATTCCAAATAATAATGATCAATTTTATATAAACGTATTATATAAATGTATCAGTGTTTGAGTCCTTTGTAACAAACCAAATCTGTTCTACAAACTATGCTAATTTCCATTCCCCCCCAAGAAAGACTTATTGTTCAGTAAATAGGAAATCACGAGATAAAGAAAATGACATGAAAGTCAGATTAAGGCACAACCTCTTTTATCAGATCACGCCCATAATATATTTTGCCAGCTCTTGCTTAAGAGCTCATGAAACAGCACAACTATTTGTATATCTTTGGATTAATAATAATACAATTAGAAGGACAAGGAAGAGGTGAGGTTATTTATTTATTTAGGAAATTTATATTGCTGCCTATTCACATATGACTCAAGGTGGCTTACAACAATATAAAAACCTCATATAAAAAAAGAAAAATAATAAAAGAGAGAATCATATAATAAAATAATATAATAAAATCCCCCTCCCCCCCAACCTGGTGACAATATATCACACGAGCTAATTAATGGGCTCCATCCCGCTCTGCATTCCTCAGCCCCGCTGGCAAAACCAGGTCCACTTTTTGCTTGCTTTTGCCCCCCCCCCAGCCCCCAGGAGCACTCTACAAGCTTCCTAAAGGCTATGCATGCCCTTTTTTGAAAAAAAAATGGACCCGTTTTTGTGAAAAACAGGCTGTTTTGGGGAGATCTGCAAAGTGCTAAAACTTTTTTAAAAAATTTCCCTCTTCAAAATCTTGGTGCAGCTTATACTCTGAAATGAGCAAAGAAATGAACTTTAAGCACTCTATTGCATTTTTTTCTATAATTGGACATATCAATAGCTAAATAAAAAAAATGAATTGGAGAAAGAAAGATAAAGTAGCCACAGGTGTAGAATGTCTATGGAGATTCTAAGTCATCCTGGTCACAGTTGTCCCAAAGGTGCTTTTTCAAGAGGCAACTGGACTTTCTTGTTTTTCTTTGAAGATGTTTTGCTTCTCATTCAAGAAGCTTTTTCAGCTCTTTGCTGATGAGAAGCGAAACGTCTTCAATGGAAAAACAAGAAAGTCAAGTTGCCTCTTGAAAAAGCACCTTTGGGACAACAGTTGTAGAGAGTTATGTAGGGTCATAACTCTGGAATGCATTTGTTACATTCAATTATCTCCTCACTAAAAGATAGAAATATATTTAGGCTTCTTTTTCATCACAGTTTCAGTGAGTGCAAGAGGACAAGTGTTAATAGCAGCTTTTGAACACTGAGTTGCAATGCATCTGTGGGCTACCGAAATGGGTTTGTTTTATAGTTTAAAGACCATAAGGAAAGTGAATTTCAGATACAGCTGTTGTGGGCTTTCTTAATCCATCAAGGCAGAAATATATTTCCTACAAACACTCATATTGGAATTCTGAATGTGGCAGATGACTCAAATGGGTATGTTTCTCCTTAATCTCAGATAGGCTTACTTAAAAGCAACTTTCACTGATTTTTATGGATATGTTATAGATTTGAATTTTGGATCATAGGAAGTGTTTTGATTATGTGTCATCAAGTGACAATATAGATAGAATTTCTCCAGGATGGTCTATCCTCAGCCAGGTCCCTCAATATCCTAAGGATGCATCCATTCCTGTTATATGTCAGATCTGGAAGCCATCTTTTACATTGGGCCTTCAGGTCTGTCACATTTTCTACTGTGGGAAAATGGAAGGGGGGGGATTATATGGAGTATGGGAGATATATAGTCAAAATAACATTCTTTTCTCAGAGAGTCAAGGACCTCTTGCCCTGCATCTGGAGTGGTGTGACTGGGAGGCATCTCCAGTTGAGATGGTGTCTGATTGGACCATATGATGGACATGTGGGTGCTGGGCAGGGACTTGAACTTTCACTTGGGTGGGAGAAACCTGGAAGCTTTCAGAATCGGGTTTTCCTAGATGTGCCAATATGACATCTCTAATAAAATGGAACTTTGAGGAAACTCAAGCCTCAAAGTCTTCTTTCATTGGGGGTGTTACTTGGAACTCTGACATTATAATTGAATTCATCCATCTTTCAGGAAGTGTTTAAGTTGTTGGCTTTTTTTAAAAAAAAAGCTGTAAGTGACAATCCCTGTTTGCAGTTAAAGAGAAATTCAATTAAGAAAACTCACAGATTCACTAAAGCCTTGGGCACAATGCCCAGAGGGTCTCCAAAATTCACTGAATGGTAACTGTTCATCTCAAAGAAAGGCGAATAATTAAACACATGAAGAGAAATCCTCTTGACTGCATTTCATGAACTGCTTCTGATTTCAAAGGACATCAAAATTAGTTTTTGTCTTAGCCTCATCTATTCCTTGGCTCTAGATTTGCTTACATTTTGGAGTGCCGCCTTGGCATGGCTCTCAAAGGCTGAGGGCAACGCTCAGCCTGAAAAGAAGGGGAACTCCTGCTCTGTGTTTCCTCTTAAAGGCCCTCAAGGGATTTGAATCAGCCGTCAATTGTCTACAGCTTCATTTTAGGAACAAGAGAATATTTGCTGTTGAAATAAAATCAGATTGAGAAGAATAATATTCAAGAATCATCTGCATAAAAATGTTGCTGTTAAAGAGATTTGATAAGGAAAGCTTAAATAATATTAGATGCAGTATTTTTTTTATTAGAGAAGAGTGAGTGAGTGAGTGAGTGACAGTGTTGGGTAGTGATTTAGGACATTAGGCTAAAAACCAGGAGATTGTGAGTTCAGGTCCCATGTTAGGCATAAGGCCAGCTGGATGATCTTGGGCCAGTCCTTCTCTCTCACTCCTAGGAAGTAGGCAATGGCAAATCAGTTTCAAAAATCTTGTCAAGAAAACTGGTTGGTCCTGGCAGTCACCAGAAGTCAACACTGAACTGAATATGTCTGTCTGCCTAGAAATTAACCATTAAAAGAAGGAAACAATCTCTAATGCCCAGGGTGTCCTATTTATTTATTTTCCTCTGTCCTCATCTTTCCCCATCAGAACACTGGCCAATGTGTGAACTTCGATTCCACCATTGTTGGCCATGTTTTTAGGGAATTCTAGTATTTGAAGGCCACACATCTATTGTAGGTGATGCCCAGATTGGAGAAGGGCTTTTAGAGTCATTAAAATAGACCGTGAATATTGTAAAGATGCAAACAATTCATTTTTAGTTTTTACAATATTTTTAAATTAAAGTTTACAGTTACAGAAATAAAAAATTAATACAAATTAAGTAAAATATAAGAGTAAAAAGAAAAAAAGTATTGAGAAAAAATGAAAAATTAAAAAATATCGTAAAGAAAGAAAATAAAGAAAGAATCACAAGCACAATTCAGTAATTTATTTCCTGATGATCTCATCTCTTATCTATAAATATACTCTTAAACCCTCATCATTTGGTCCTAACCACTAAAAGTGTATTAAAAGTTATCAGAAATAACAATATGTACTGTATATTTTGTTTTCAATCAAATAAATCCACCTTATATACCTTACTTTGCTTTTAACGTTTTTGATCTTTAATCCTTTTAAACTGTATCCCAGAACTTGATTGCTTTTCATTTTTCTCTTTGTCTCTATTCAGAAGTTCTTTCCAAATTTTAACATATTTCTTTTGTAAATCCAAAATAAGATAATTACCCAAATCACTCCTTTGGTTTTTCCTATATCATTCTTATAGTGTTTTACTTCCAAGTTCACATTCAAATTACCTTCAGTCAGTTGTTAGGTCCAGTAAAAACTGTTCTTTTTTGGCCATTTTTAAATCCAGTTTTTTTTGATAGCAGATAATCTTAAGAATAAGAATGTTTGTAAATATTCTTTAGTCCTTCCAAAATTGGAATAGTTTCCTTCATCCTGTATTAGTAGGTGTCTGCTCCTTTAATTATAACTTTTAATTCTTCTAGATTACCTCTACTGTCCTACTTTTAAAGTCCCATCTCAATCATGATTTTTCTCCTAATCAATAATATTTTCCCCTCCAGGAGCATTTTTTATACTTAATTTTAAAAAAAAACCTCCATATATTTTTATATAACTCTACACAACTTACCAGAAGGCTTCTTGTAATTAATTTCAAATTTTTATTTCAATCCATCCTTTAGTCTATTTATCACTTTCCAAAATCAACATTAAATGCATTAAATTTTGAAGTATTTTTATTTATAGTTTACATTTTTGAATGCCTATCTCTCCCAGAGAGGAACTGAGTTTTTAATAGATAGGGATTTAAGTCTCTTCATATATTTTTAAATAATTTTTATACTTTTATGTGTGTGTCCTTTTATCTTTAGCAAAATAAATTTTATAAAGTTTAATAAATAAAATAAAATCTTACTTTGGAATAAACAGCAAAAGGGCGATTGAAATATAAGCATGCATGCTATTAGCATTGAATAGTGAAGAGAAGGACCAGGGGAGACATGATAGCATTGTTCCAATATTTGAGGGGCTCCCACAGAGGAGGGGGGTCAAGCTATTTTCCAAGGCAGCTGAAGGCCAGACAAGGAATAATGGATGGAAACTGATCAAGGAGAGATTCAACCTAAAAATAAGGAGAAATTTTCTGACAGTGAGAACAATGAACCAATGGAACAGCTTGCCTTCAGAAGTTGTGGGAGCTTCATCACTGGAGGCTTTCAAGGGGAGATTGGACTGCCATCTGTCAGAAATGGTGTAGGGTCTCCTGCTTGGGTGGGAGATTGAACTAGATGACCTGCAAGGTTCTTTCCACCTCAGTTCATCTGTAATCTAATCTGAATAAGAATTTATGAATACAAACAGATAACTAGAATTCATTCTATATCACACCATTTTGGTGTGTTATAGAGTGCCTTTTAATCAAATCTGGTGAAAAAGGTGAAAATGCTGTTCTATCAGATCCATTTTTGCAACCATTCATGTCACACCACTGAACACGGCAGGTTTTGTGGAAACAATACAGGTGCAGCTAAATATTTGCATACATATTTTTACAACTAAAATATTTATATACAACTAAAATATTTATAAATCCAAGGTCATCCACAACTATTCTTGTTCTATTTATGTATATGGACTTTTGGAAAAAACATTGTCAAACCTGATGCTTCAAGGGGTATATCAGGACCACAAGTCCAGAGTTCCCAGATATTATTTTCTTTAGCTTGATAATTTACAAATTATTCAATCCTGGTTCATTTAGTGGATCTCCATCACACGTTCAATATTTAGAATTTTGCCATTTTGCTTGAAGCTGTATTGGAGAATGTTACTACATCAGAACGGTGAGGTGATCTAGAGGTGGAGATGCTCGCCTCCCACTTGGAAGGTTGAGAGTTCAATCCTAGGCAGTGGCAGATGTTTCTCCATCAGGGTGCAAATAGAAGATACCTACTGCATCCTCCACATAGGCATCAGGAAGGGCATCCAGCCAGTAAATGCTCAGTTCCATTCAGTCACCCTGACCCCATCCTGAAACAAGGGATTACAGGCTCGTAAAAAGAAAAAAATGTCACTACATCATTAAGGTAGTATAGGTAGTATCAGTCTATTGAAAGTTTATGTGAATATTAATCATGTGTGTGTGTCTGTGTGTGTCTGTGTGTCTGTGTTTGACTCAATGTTGATGGTGGCATTTGCTTGGAAAAGTCCCTGTATGATTTCAACCTTTTATGAAGGTTATCAGGGGAGAACATGGTTACCTTAATATTTCTCAACCTCAGCAAGTTAAGATGTGTGGACTTCAACTCCTAGATTCCACATCCAGCATGCTGGCTAGAGAATTACTGGAACTGAAATCCACACATCTTAAAGATATTCAGGCTGAGAACACCAAGCTAGTAGCAACATGAAGCCTGGCCTTTCCATTTCCAGGTGAGCTTTGAAACTCACTCCCCAAAAATATATATTCCTGCCTTGAGATTTTCATGAATGTAGCTATAAAACATATGCAGGGAATGCTCAACCTGCCATTGTAATGGAGCCTGCCCAATAGAATTGTAAGTTATGACAGTTGTAAAGCATGTCACCCATGTGACCAACCTGATTTTATGACCTTTTTTGCAGCCGTTGTTAAGTGAATCACTTAAGTTAGGTTGTTAAGTCATCACATTGTTTGCTATCAGTGGTGGTTTGCAGGCTGTACACCCCGGTGTGGGCGTACCGGAGCCTGCCCGGAGCACCAGGTCCCGTCCGATATGGTGCTCCAGAGGGCCCACCCACCTGCGCGAGCTCCTTACCTGTTCTTTAAGCCTTTGGCGCTTCCACGCATGCACATGGTGTGTACGGCGCCTGCGTGACAGTCCGCCGAGCAGCTGGAGCATTGCGGAGGCTTGCGGAGGCTTGCGGAGGCGTCGCAGGCAGGTACGACGCATGCGTGTGCGTCCATGTGAGCTACGCCGGGCCTGTTCCAACTGTACTGGTTGGACGGGATCCGGAACCCACCACTGTTTGCTATGGAGAGTTTTTGCTGAATACTGAAAGTAAAAGGGCACTTTTTGGCAAAAACATCATAAATCATGATCAGATGACTGTGAGATGTTGTAAACAGCCATAAATGCCAAATATTCAAGCACCCAAAATAGTTCACTTGACCATGGGTAGAGAGGGCAGCCATTAGATCTTCAGAACTGGGTCATAAGTATCTTTAAGGGAGGGGGAGGTGTTCTGCCATAATGTTGATTGGTCAATATTAGTCAACTTTCTTTTCATTGGTCAACTATAGGGGCTTGTTCCTTTGAAGTCCTCTTCTGAAAATTCTAAAAACAGTACTTAAGATTTCATTTGCTGTTGTAATTACTTTTAATACATTTAGTTATTTATATTGTTGTGGAGTGGGGTGAGTTTGTGGGTTTGCTTATTTCAAGGTTTATATACCACAGCCCATTATGATGTCGGTTGTCTCATAATTCAAGCTATTTATTCAACTGCTGGGGATTTAGGTTGTTGAATGAAATAAAATCCAAAGTTGCTTATTAGCAGATGTTGCTCTCTACTATCTTCTCAAAGAGCTTTGCTTCTAAACTGAAATATGAACTGACTCATCATTTTCTCTAAGTTGTAGTTTTTCTGTGCATGCACGAAAGAGAAAGAGAGTGACAGAGACAGAGAGAGAGAGAGAGGCAGGCAGACAGACAGACATATTTTTCCTACTCCTTGACCCACTTCTCTCTCTGCCTGAAACTCTGTTTCTCCACTCAGCAACTTCTGTCCACATTAGAAACAATGGAGTTGTTTGTCTTCAAAGAATCATCGTGTGATTGTGGATACAGTTTGCATACTAAGCATTTTTGTAATTGATCTTTTTGCCTTTTGCTGTGCATTGCAGAAGGTTGTCAACTGCTTCTTTGAAGTTAATTAATGATCCTGTGAGCAAGGCATCTCAGTGAGTAGCTGGGGTCAAATTAGCACTGTCAAAATGTGAATCCCATATGCAAGCTCTACTATTATCCCACACTGCATTTTTGGAAGAAAAAGACTTTGTTCAATGCATTGTATGCTGAAGGAGGTCAAAACAGAAATATTTATTGTTACTACTACATCCAATAACAATAGTGTTTGGTGTCATCTTTAATGCATGCCCATCACAGATTCTCCTTTGCAAGCCCTAAGTGCTATTTCCAACAAACATGGTTTGTGTTAGACTATCACGAGCAATTCCAAAGGTCTTCTTTAACTGAAGGGTTCAAAGTGAACCTCAAGAACACTTATATTCACCCATTTATATAATAATACTGTGTTTCCCTGAAAATAAACACAGTATTATTTTTGAGGTGTAGGAGGTGGCGAGCGTGATCACCTCATGGCTGCTGCTGTGTTGCAATGTTTTTGGGAAGGGCTTATTTTGGGGGGGAGGGCTTACTTTAGTGCATGCAGTCAAAAGCCCAATTGGGTTTATTTTCTGTGGAGGTCTTATTTTCAAGGAAACAGGGCAACAACAACAACAACAACAACAACATAATGAGTTTGGAATTGACAAATGTGCAACAATGGCAATCAAAGCAGGCAAGGTCATAGAAGGTGATGGAATACAACTTGAGAATCAAGAAATGATAAAGGCAATAAAACCAGAAGAAGGTTACAAGTACTTGGGGATTTTAGAGGCCCCTGACTTAATGTATAATAAAGTCAAGGAATCAACTTCAGTCGAGTACATTCAAAGAATTCATAGGATATTAAAGTCCAACTTGAGTGGAGGAAACATTATAAAAGCAATAAATACCTGGGCTATACCTGTAATTCGAAGAAAATGTATTCTACTGGCTGTTGTCAGACTCCCAAGGGGTCATAGCTGGCTTTATAGGCAAAGTACAAACCTTAGGTGCTTGTCCTAGCTAAGTTTGGTTGAAGTTTCTGAGGGTGATGCAATAAAGGGGCTTGTGTTCTTGGGTAATTCCTATTGTGGCTTAATGGCTTTCATCCTGTGTTGGATCTTGAGTGAGGGCTAATCCTACCATTCTGCCTTTGTTTCAAAATATCTTCTCTTGAATGGATTTCCAAATCTGCATTTCTAAAAGGTGACCTCCTGTTTCTGAATAGGCTGGCCCAATTTTTCTGAACGGTCACAAAATATCTGCTGGGGCTATTAAGAAAAGGTGGGGGATTGCTTTCTGCCTCTAAAAACATGTTTCCCCATTTCTCCCATTGGGAAATATAATATTTTGCCTTTTTAAAGAGTATTTCGTTCTTCTAGGAGAGGGGTGGGTGCTAATTTTCTAC
The DNA here is from genome assembly GCF_964273705.1 of Natrix helvetica. Lineage (NCBI taxonomy): Eukaryota > Metazoa > Chordata > Lepidosauria > Squamata > Natricidae > Natrix > Natrix helvetica. The sequence continues at coordinate 130,406,019 of NC_138552.1, read as the reverse complement.
AAAGTTAATGTTAAGCTAAATTAAGTCAGCTGAAATCTAGACTGAAAAGGGACCTACCTGTGCAAACACTTACAAGATGACTTTTTCAATTCAATTAAAACAGCTTGAATCTAATATATTGTGGTTTAGGATTAAAAGATAAGGAGTAGTAGCATGAAGAGTCTTTTTCTTTCTTATTATCACCCATCTTTTCCTTGCTATCATCCTTGTTCTCTTTCCCTGCTGGTTTGTCAACATTCCTATCTGTAGTAGCTCATAAGCGGATTGCTGTCAAGCAGTTAGCTGAAGGTGATTTTTCTGTGTTGTTCCCCACACTTTGTTCAGATTCAAAGCACTGGGCAGGGAACCTCTCACTCTCTAGAGAGCCTTCGGTCTGTATATCAAGTGCTCCAGCAGGCTAGTTCCTTTTCATGTCGCATTAACCACTCAAGCATTTTGTGCTGCTGAATGTCATCTTATTTAACATTTTCTTAAACAACTTCTAAAGGTCTTAACTGTATGACAGATGGGCCATTGAAGGGTCAGCTTAATGGCTTGGCTTGATAGTGTTTATTATTAGTAATGTATAGTTTAAATAATTCTTTTCCAGTTCCCTCTGCTTCACTGGCACTACCATCATTTCTATATGCCCAAAGCTTCTTTCTTTGAACAAGGTTCTTAGTCCCCCCCCCCCCCCATTCAATGTCCACAGGATATGTACTCACAGACCATAAACATAATAGTGGAAGCAAGACCAGAAGCAAATTTGGACTTCCAGTTAAAATGGCACGCTACAAAAAGCTGAAAAGTTTAAAATAATGGTGGAATGACTTATGACTCATAGATGTGTTGTATATTTGCACACGAATATCAAATGCTTAAAATAAATTATTTTTGTAACTACGGAAACAGGAGTTGCACTGAAACATTCCATTGTATTTATTTCCTGATCATATTTTCCATTCAATGAGAATGAGATGACTTTGTGTGTGTGTATGTGTGTGTGTGTGTGTTTTAAAAATGAGGTTTGTAAAAATGGAAAACCTGAAAGGTGGTGAAATATCAGTTCTTCAAGATATGCCAGGTCAAGAAACATTAATGGTAAGGAATGTTTACTTTATTATTGTATAACAGTAGAATTTTGTAAGTTTGTCCAAATGTTTCTGTGTTTCAAGTTATACTAAACAAAATCAAGCAGAACCATTTTGAGTTTCTTTCTTGCTTCCATCTGTGGGCTGTGTAATCACTGCTCCAAATCTCTCTTTAACAGCTCTTTCATATGTTCTCTAAGGTCATCTCTAAATTCCTTCATGGATTGTGACATTCTTCCCCTTACCTCAGATATCCAAAATGATTGTATGATGTCCTTTCTTTTTATTGTATTGTCATGTTGGAAGAAATGTCCTTCTGGGTTCGGCTCCAAGTGGGGAAAAAAAGACACTGGAGACATGGAGGCTGCTTGGAAAGATGGTTTAATGGTGGACAGGACCACATGGCCTGAGTCCTGAACAGAAAAGGTGATCACATGCTTCAATGTTGGTGGAGAAGAAGAGAAGGGAAGAGAAGGGCTGAAGAAGGGCTTGCAGGGATTTTTATAATCTGTTCTGCCCCATCTATCTGTTTCCTGTTCCTGTGTAAGAAATGTATTCTGATTGGTTGCCAGACTCACATGGGCCCATGCAAGGGCAACCCTCTAGGCTGTTTTGAATCCAGGTTTGATTGAGTTTAGATGCCATGTGGTCAGTTGAGTAAAAGGCAATATTATCCTGCCTTCATTGCCATCCCCCCTGGAGCTGAAGGGGAGAACTCTTTATTATGTAAAGTGGACTAGCTTGGCCTTCTTAATGGCCCATTGATAAAGTGGGGATGGGCTGGAAGCTGTAGGAATTTACTCTGTGTTTAAAATGTGTTTCTCCCTTTTTCACATCCAGGAAAATATAATATTCTGCCTTATCAATATTTCCTAGGATATTTCATTTTTCTGGGAGAGGGCTGGGTGATAACTTCCTACAATCCCTCCTTTTTTTTTTTCAAAACATGTGAGTGGAACGCACATGTTTTTGACAAAAGATAAAATTGGTCAGATCAGGGAAACTTAATTTTTCTGATGGAAAGGCATTGAAAGAGACAGCAGAAGGATCACTTCAGTGGCTCCCAGAGAGCTTTCAACCATGAAGGTCTTAGCAACCAGGGCACAATTTCTGGAAAGAAATTTACAATATCCAATTTACCATGCCAATTATTTTCAGGTGTTTGATATCACTTTCTGTGAGCTTCCAGACTACAAGCAAGCAGAAGTCCCAAAAAAAACTTCACAGCCATTGAAGGATTCTTCCTTTTAAAGAAGTACAGGCTGCCCATTTCCAAGGGATTTCTTTAACTTGCCCTGGCTCCTATTTTAGTGAGGCCAAATTGAGTTTAGCTAGTGTGCAATCCAGACTATTTAGTATTTTTAAAACTACACACAATGAGCCCTGGGATTCCTCCTCCTGAGACCACCAGTGCAACATGTCCTGCTTTACTGGGCAACATCATTTGGGGGGGGGGGGGGAGTCACTGTCAGGGTTTGAGTTTTTGAAGATCCTTTCTGCTACTCTTCAAGTGGGGGAATTGCCTGAGGGGAACTGACCCTCCCCCATGGGATTAAAAGGGAGATATCTGCTTTTGTGCAAGGGCAAAATCAACCTAGGAAAAGCTTTGTGGAGTTAAGTCAAGGAGATAGTTTCAATCTAATTCTGAATGGGGACTCTCTCTCTCTCCCTCTCTCTTTGTGTGTGTGTGTGTGTGTGTGTGTGTGTGTGTGTAGCTGCTTCTACAATACAGAAAATACAGACATTTTGGACAAAATTTCCCTCCCACCAGCCAGAAATCTAAGGTGTTCAGAACTTGCTGTGCTAGCCATTCTCAAATACAATTCTTACATGAATACATTAAACTGATTACAATATAAATGAGGCAAGGAAGAAAGCATAATAAATTTCTGTGAATGAAACAGAGAAAGAAAACTTATCAAATTCCACCCTCCCCATAATCTTTTCAGCTGTCTTCTGGGAATTGAAAAGTCTTTTGGTCTTTACTTCTTCATCTCCTTCAGGGTTCTTTCATGTCTGCTAGGGTGGCATGCTTGGTTTGGTGGTAAGGCTGGTCAGTCAGTCTTGGCAGTCTGTCCCAGGCTTGGCTAAGTTTTTTTCCTCATGTCAGGTTTTATCAGCACGCAATCACCAGCAGCAAATTGAGAGTTATGGTTTGAGCTAGCAGTCCTTTGTTTCTGAGGTAAAAAAAAAAAAAGAGGAGAGGCCAAGAATACAGTTCTTTACAGACATATCTTTAGTCTCATGTTGTGGAATATCACCCATTCTGTCCAAGTGTGGAAATCCAAACATTATTTCAGGAGGTAGACGATGTAAATTTCATGGAACATGACATTCCCACTGCCTGTATGATTGAAACACTTTTGCAGTAAGATGAGTAAATTTCCAAGACGGACAACAACTTGTGTTGCAAACAAACAAACAAACAAAATCTCATAGGGTAGAGCACCTTGACTCATAAGCGTTTAAAAATGCACTCAGGTGTAAAAGAGGGAGGTAAGAAGAACAGCTTTTAAAAAAAATGCAATTTTAAAAAAAAAAGGTACTTTGAGTCAACACTCCAAAATATCAAATTCCATTCAGATGGAAGCAAATTCTCATTAAGTATGTTAAAACATTTACAAACGTAAGCAAAATATCTCAAAATCATTCCTTTTTATAGGTTTAATTAAGCATTTTAAACCTCAAAAATTTCAAGAAAAAAAATCAAAATTGTATTCAGAGCAAAGAAATGTAACTGCATAATTGTTATATGCAGATAAAAGATCACAATAGTGAAAGGTAAGCGGGAGCAGATCACCCATTTACTCCAAATTTCTCAGAAGAGAGGGGAAAAAAAATGTGGTTAAAGTGAGGAGAAAAAATTTAGCCTCCTTTACTGACCCAAAAGGAAGGAGGGAAAGAAGGAGGGGAGGGAAAGAAGGAGGGGGGGAATGCCCAGAGGCATTCACAGGTATCACTGGGGCGTTTCATACACACACTCATGGTAAAAATGAGCAGACACTCATTCTCCCCGCTTTTCCTGCTTCCCTCCAAAGAATGACCCAGAAGGAAGATTGGGGGGGGGGGGGGGGATTCACACAGGCAATCACGTGGATCTCTGGATCAATTCACTTATCACTCCCTGGGGCATGAGGGACACATACTCACATTCATACTGCAATCAGACCTTCATGCTTGCTCTTGCCAAACAATCATAGGTATTTTAGGAAGCTTTTTTTTCACAAGCCACCAAGCTTCATTTTCTTTTATTAGAGGATCTCACCCTCCCTTCAGGTTTGGAAATGATAACACACATGCATACACACACATACCATTAAACAACCTTGTAACTTACTGCTTCAAACTACATTCATACCAACTTTTACCATCAACATACTCACATTTGCACTGCAATCATTAATTTCACATACAAAAATCCCATTTCATTCTTTCTTCATGCAAGGCAGTTATTACAATTATTTCAGGGAGCTGTACATAAGCCAATGAGCTCCATTTTCTATTATTAAAGGATCTCAACTTCCCTCCAGGTCTGGAAATGATCACACACACACACATACATACACAAATACCATTAAACAACACTTTCAGGCCTGGGGGAGGTGCACACCTAGATGCACACCTAAGAATTTCTTAACAGACATTACATCAAATTAATCAAGTCCAATTACCTAGGTCTTCCATTCAGACAGGCTTTACCTTATTACCTGCTAAATTTCTTACTTTTGCTTGAAGTGACCTGGCTGTTCTATCTCCTTAAGCACTAGATAGTTAATGCCTGTCTCTGCCCTGGGGTGTTCGTTTCTAATTTGGACCTGCCAGCTGTGCTGGCTAATTTTTAAAGATCCAAATTCTATCTTGATATCCCAGCACGCGCTGGCATTTTTAAATATCAAGGTGTATAGAAACAATGTACAGAGATGTTTGTCCACACATTGTTTGCATTCAGTCAGGGTTCTAGGTTGGCGCTCCCAGCACACGCTGGCATATTTTTAAAGATCCAAGATGTATGGAGACTTTCATTAACACATCATTTGCATCTGGGTGGGGCCCTTGATTCATCTGATGGTGGCCAGAAAATCAGCAAATTTGTTGACAAAATCTAAATCAAAACTGCCTTCTGGAGGCCAGGTTTTTACTTTAGGACTAATAGAGTAGGTTGGTCAGAAAAATGTGCAAAGGGTTTTTTACTCAGGTTGAAGGCAAACCTTTAGTAGGAATTTCCTTCATTTCATACATGCACACACAAGGCAACACTCTCCTCCTCCCCCCAAAAGGAAAAAAAAATCTATACTCACCTGAAGAGTACAATCTTCTAGGGCTGAAAAACATGAGAACAAGGTTCCCTCCCCCCACAGAAAAGGCATTGTTGGAGGATTAGAGGTAAGGGAGGGGCGTGGGGGGGGGTAGATAGCTTGCAGGCAGAGTTTGAAAAAATAAAACCATTAGTTACTAAGCAGATAAACAGATAAACATTATGGGGATAAACATTATGGGGATATCACAGATGAGAAATGGAGTCTGGATTCACATGCTTCAGGAAAGAAATGAACAGGTAAAATCATTTAGACACACAATAAATGCAAGGATGAAACTTTTCTTGCAAACATTTCCAGGGTTGTTACTTTAAGGTATGGGCAAGGAAGGAAGGGAAAAAAAAATCTTTACTCTGTTTCTGCTGGCCAGAACAGACACAAAATAAAGACCCCTCCCAGTTTCAGTTAGTTTTCTAGGCCCAACAAACTGAGCAAAGGCAATTTCTGCCAGTTTACTCCTTTCTTTGAACCTTCTTTGAACATTTTAAAATTCTTGTCTTTTGGATTGGAGACATCTTAGTTACAATTACCTTGAGGGTGCACAAAGACTTAGACATACACACACAGAGACAAAGAGGAAACAACAAAACTCATGAGGAGATAACAAAACTCATTCCTGCCATAAATCTCAGTTAAATTGGGGAAGGCACAAATCTTAAAAAAAACAAAAACCACGTGGTTGCATAGAAGACAGAGAAAGAGACAGACAAGAGAAAAAAGAAACATTTCAACATTTCCCTTTTCTTTTAAGTACCTTTATGTAGCCAAATTAGTTTCCCTTTCAGCAAAGCCCATTTCTCACACAATTTCCTTGCTCTCAGCCAAAATCTTGGCATCTAAGGAAATCTCCGAGGGCACTTCTGGCCACCCACGAGCTAACACTTCCCATGACCCTTTACATGCAGGGCTCACTTTGGCCTAGCCGGGTGCCACCCGCCGTAAGTTTTCGGAAATAAAAAAATTCCGGGAAGGACTTCGATTCCCTCAACGAAGTATTCGGCCCCTTTCCTCGTAGGGAATTCTGCTAAGGTTTTCCAGATCCAAAAAGGTGATCTGGGGAGGACCTCTGCCCCTCTGCAGTTAGTACTAGCACCTCCTTCTCTCTTTACACACAATGGGCCTTTGCTTTTTTTCACAGGACAAAAGCAACAACAACAGCAAAATTCATTCACTTTTCCATCCATTTTCACACACACTCTCCTTTCCCTAACAGAAGGTCCATGCTCTGGCCTGACCCTAATGCTTTCCAGGCTCTCTTGGTAAAACACACAGAGGAACCAGGATCCAGCTGTGATTGGGAGAAAGATTTCATCACTCACACACATGCAGGCATACACACATTTCCACGCTTTGCCATGCTTTAACATTAAATTTTAGAGAATTAAAATTTAGAGGTACTCACCTTCTTTCCAGGCAGCCTTTGAGCTCAAACTCAAAACCCCTTTAAAGCCTAGATCCAAATGGTTAAGGCCAAGATAAAGTCCACCCACAGACTCAATGGGGTCTGTGCCGGCATGGGAGGCTTACCTTGGCCATATCCATTTGTTAGGCTAGCTTGGAGTCCCATCTGTGGGTCGCCAATTGTTGGAAGAAATGTCCTTCTGGGTTCGGCTCCAAGTGGGGAAAAAAAGACACTGGAGACATGGAGGCTGCTTGGAAAGATGGTTTAATGGTGGACAGGACCACATGGCCTGAGTCCTGAACAGAAAAGGTGATCACATGCTTCAATGTTGGTGGAGAAGAAGAGAAGGGAAGAGAAGGGCTGAAGAAGGGCTTGCAGGGATTTTTATAATCTGTTCTGCCCCATCTATCTGTTTCCTGTTCCTGTGTAAGAAATGTATTCTGATTGGTTGCCAGACTCACATGGGCCCATGCAAGGGCAACCCTCTAGGCTGTTTTGAATCCAGGTTTGATTGAGTTTAGATGCCATGTGGTCAGTTGAGTAAAAGGCAATATTATCCTGCCTTCATTGCCATCCCCCCTGGAGCTGAAGGGGAGAACTCTTTATTATGTAAAGTGGACTAGCTTGGCCTTCTTAATGGCCCATTGATAAAGTGGGGATGGGCTGGAAGCTGTAGGAATTTACTCTGTGTTTAAAATGTGTTTCTCCCTTTTTCACATCCAGGAAAATATAATATTCTGCCTTATCAATATTTCCTAGGATATTTCATTTTTCTGGGAGAGGGCTGGGTGATAACTTCCTACAGTCAGTTGTCTGATAGTCTTGTATTAAATCTCAAAGGGATTTCTTTCACCGAATTTCTTTCAGAACAGGATCTATGACCAGTGAGGGAAGGTGCAAAGCAGTGGAAAAACGTAGTCCAGAAAAGTACCAACAATAACACTTTCTACTTCCTCACAGCAATAAAGTGTTTACAAAAATAAATTCTAAAGCATCTTGGAAACTAGAAAAAGAAAATGTTTGAGAAATGGGAGGAAGGGGGAGATGGGACATCATTAATTACAGCAATCACACAAGACAGATCTTGATTAATATTCCCATTTTACAGATCATTTTACAGAGGCTAAGATGCAGAAGCCAAAAAGAATGATTTACTTAATCCAACTTGACTTCTTTACTCTTCTTGGATATTTGAATTATGTATTCCATCAAAACCACTAGAGACGTAGATTTGCTCTATAGAATTTATAGTTAACAATCTCTGGGCAAAATCTAGCTAGAATGAAGTACTTTCAAATATTTAAACATGGTCAATGTATTTGCATGTACTTCATGAAAAAAAAAACCCAAAAGAGCTTACATTTATTTATTTACAACATTTAGCCTAACTCAAAAAATGTGATTCTGGGCAGCATACAACATCATTAAACAAAAAGAGAAAAATAAAGAAAAAAGAAACAATATACGCCTCCAAAACAATTAAATGATAATCAGAACTGAAATTTGTTGTAGCCTACCTCTGGGAATTCTACTCATCCTGACCCAAGTGCCTGGGACAAGAGCCAGATCTTAACTGCCTTTCTAAACACCTGCAGGTTGATGCCAGAGGGCGATATTAAAAACATCAACTATTTACAATCTCGAATACTCTGTTAAAATTCACCCTCCCCTTCTCTCTCTTTCCCTTATCAAATCAGTCAAAATTACACACTTGCCTAGCATGCTCATGTTATGCACTTGTAAATGAATCCAAAGGAAGAGCTTTTTACACTTTTTGGCATGTTCATTTGTGCCACATGTATACGGTATATAACATCCACATCAGCTCCCTGGAAACTGTTTTTTTCTTATCTTTTTGTTCTTTCTTTAAAAAAAAAAAACCTTTGAACATTTAACTCCTTAAATTCATTATTAACTTTGCTCCTCCCCACCTCCCCCCAAAAAACAACCATCGTTTCTTTGTGTCTTTGCATAGGTGATTGTTCTGAAAAAGGTGTTTTTGAGTTAGGTGGCTTGAATGATTAAAAACAGAGTTACTGAAGAATTTATTTGACTGATCATCACATTTTGTACCTCTTGATAATTTTTCTTTTTTCATATTTTACATGTATAAAATAAAATTTAAAAAAATCAGAGAATCAACCATTCACAAATGGCATAATGAGGATGCTACACTTGGATAATCTACATGCTCCTATTGCCTATAAACTTAGTAACCTCATTCATGCACAACAATGTCGTTTATTGTCATGTGTAAATATATCCATAGTGGCTTCGAGTTATTTCTTCATCAAGCTGTGATTAAAAATTCTAGCTTACTATGTCTGAATATAACCAACAACAGGTTTCCCATCCCTCACCTTATGTTATGTACATATGTTAGATATTACTTAGATAACCACAGTGTGATTTTGGCCAAGATGATTTAGGAAAAGGCATAGTATGGGACCATGAAAAACAAAAATACATGTTCAAGGTTATGGGAAATAAGAATCACCTCTTCAGCTTCTGATAAATGGTAAACATTGTATCTCTTTCTCATAATAGAATTCAGTATCTGCTAGAAAATGTCTGCTCTTCTGCTGTACAAATAAGAATATTAAACAGACTCTGATTAATTTTGAGACTTCAAATTCTATTCCTCGATTCCCCTCTGCCCAAAATGTGATTTGTGAAATAACAAAGTCAAGATCCTATGATCATTGCCCTTTAAAGTCTCTTTTTCACATGGCCGGCCTTCAGAAAAAGCTATTTTACTAGAAGAAATTAGATTTCTAGTTATCAGGAGTCCTAAATAGACATGAATTACAAGAACGTCCTTTCAAAATTCCATCCGGCACTTCGTGTTATTAAATCCCATGAAGCGACCTTAATTTAGTGGAACACCGGATGGGTTGCTCCTTTAACCTATTAGCACTTTGGCCAGTCCCATAAAGCATATTCATGGTTGATTCCATCAAGAAGGACAACAGTGAGATTAATATTATTTCAAGATATAGTAAATGCCACAGTGATGAAACTGTTCAAGATCTGGTGCTCGCTGTGTCATGTTGAATGCATTGACATTTACTCTGCTATCGTTTCATTTTCAAAAGTGTGGGTGAGTGTGTCAGCATGCAATATAGCACCTCAAGACTCGCAAAGAGTGGCGGGGGGGGGGGGGGAGAGGAGGAGGAAGAGAAGTGGTTTCCTATGTGATTCATTCCTGTTTATCTACTATGAAAAGCCAGTTGTTGATGCTTCCCATATTATAGGTATCAATAGAAAGCAGTAAGAGAGTTTCATTCCATATTAAATTGAGTTTTATATATACATTGATCACATTTTGAATGCTGATCTTCAATCTTAATTCCAATTGGAATTGGAATCTATCTATCTATCTATCTATCTATCTATCTATCTATCTATCTATCTATCTATCTATCTATCATCTATCTATCTATCTATCTATCTATCTATCTATCTATCTATCTATATATATCTATCATCTATCTATCTATCTATCTATCTATCTATCTATCTATCTATCTATCTATCTATCATCTACCTACCTACCTACCTACCTACCTACCTACCTACCTACCTACCTACCTACACACACACACACACACACACAAACACACAGACATATATTTGTCATGGTACAAAAATATAATAAATGTGGCAGCAGGTGAGGCAGTCCTTTTTCTCTGCACTTAGCTCGAAGGCTTGAGCAACAATAAATGATTCTTAAAGAGTGTAAAATAGATGTGTAAAAGCAAATTCTATTGCAATCTACAAGAATGTTGCCACAGATGTCAGTAGAGTCAAAATTTCCCTTTTCATACTGACTGAAACTTGGAAAGAGGCATTGTTCTAACTTGCACGCTGTGAAGCTGTGAATGAAAGCTATCTGCAATTCTGATCTCTTAAAGCAGTTCTACTGGCATGTGCTCGGAGAGTCAGGCAATTGGAGTTTTGCCTGCTAAAAGTCATGTTTGCATTGTCTTCGAACCAGTTTTCTTTTCTATGCTATCAGCTCAATCATCATCCAGCCAAGGCAACCTCTTGTAAAATAAACACTCCCCTAGCACATTCAGCTTAGTGTAAATTCCAGCAGGCCACTTAATTTGTTTCTGAAATATCAGAACCCTCTAAGTGGATGCCAGAATTTGACACTGGTTCTTTCCTAAAAAGCTTGAGTCACGAAACCCTGCCACAAAAGGTCTTGATGGAAAAGGGTGTGGGTGTCTTCTTTATCCCCCCCCCCCCCAAGGTGATATTCTACCCTTGCTGAGGTGGTGAAAAATTGCTTTGAAATCTCAAGAAACGGCTTTGTGTCTTTTCAAAACTTTGAAACTCGGCCAAAGGTTTTTCAGTCAGCCAGTGCATTGTGTTCAAAGGCAATGAAAAACATTTCTTTGGGACAACAGGGAGGTCTGCAGAAGCTTTCTGCCAAAGGAGTCCTCAAGCCAAGAGAACTTCCTGATTGGCTGCTAGTCTTGGTAAATGAAGCTTGGCAATATAGCTGGAAGATTTTAACCATCACCACCCTTATCCTGGAGTCTATTCTGGAGAAACCCTCTCCACCTACTGTTAATTCAAATTCAAATTCAAACTTTTATTGTCAGAGTACAACATATGTACAATGAGATTGGCTGAGCGTCCCTTCATACACCCCCCCAACACCATGCAACTCACAGCGAAAGAGTGACCCCTGCTAAACAAACACCCAGTCCTATTGCACCATGGGAACTTATTGCACTAAGTCAATCAAGGCAGCCAGCCCTAGCAATGTCATCTAATGGTGTCGGGGGGTAGCCTACACTGCACCCTCTAGTGCCGTGATGGCGAACCTATGGCACGCGTGCCAGAAGTGGCACGCAGAGCCATTTCTCCTGGCACGCGGAGCCATCTCCAGTTCCTCTTCCGGGTTCGGGTGCAGCAGCCAGCTGGTCTTGACACGCATTGGCGTGCCAGAAAGCAGAAGTGGAGCCGCCCGGTGCGCATGCGCATGCTAGGAACGTGATCTTTTTGTTTCCAGGGTGCACATACGTGTCGGCCATTTGGTGATCTGGTTCCTGGCACGCATGCACACCAAAAACCAGCAACAGGAGGAACAACGGCCGCGCGTGCCCAAAGACACAGAGAGGGGTTCCTGGCCATCGCTTCTTAGTAGACCTGTGGTCGGGGCTTCCTTCCCTCCCCCGCCTGAGTGGGCTACTTGCATAGAAGCAACCGGGCAGCCACCGGCTGGAAGCAGCAGCACAACAGTCTCCGTTACCAGGGGCGAAGGGGTGGCGGTGGCGAGAACGGGCGACCGCCGCCCCTTTGTCTCTTCCCCAACAGCGGCTGTTGTGCTTCCGCTTCCAGCCGGGATGCTGGCGGAGGAGCTGCTGGCGGGGAGGCAAGCTACCTACATAAAGACGCCACCGAGGGTCTGGCAGAATATATCCCAGCTGGAAGCGGCAGCGCTCCAGACCGTGGATCCTCATCAGAGCTGCAGGCTGGAGCTCTGAAGAAGTCTGCTCAGGCGGGGGGGAGGGGAGGTAGGGACGCCTGAGACCGCCCGTCCTTGCCATCGCTACTCCTTTGCTGTTGCGCTGCTTCTTCCAGCCAGGATATATTCTGCCAGACCCTCGGTGGTGTCTTTATGCGGGTAGCTCTCCTCTCCGGCAGCAGCTCCTCTGCCAGCATCCCGTCTGGAAGCAGAAGCGCAACAGCCGCTGTTGGGAAGAGGATGAAGGCACGGTGGTTGCCCGTTGTCTCCACCGCCACCCCTTCGCCCCTGGTAACGGCAACTGTTGTGCTGCTGCTTCCAGCTGGGACACTGGATGAGCTGCTGGCAGGAAGGCGAGCTAACCGCATAAAGTCGCCGCCGAGGATCTGGCAGAATATATCCCAGCTGGAAGCGACAGCGCTCCGGACCGCGGATCCTCATCAGAGCTGCAGGCTGGAGCTCTGAAGAAGTCTGCTCAGGTGGGGAGGGGAGGGACGCCTGGGACCGCCCGTCCTTGCCATCGTTACTCCTTTGCTGTTGCGCTGCTTCTTCCAGCCAGGATATATTCTGCCAGACCCTCGGTGGTGTCTTTATGCGGGTAGCTCACCTCTCCGCCAGCAGCTCCTCTGCCAGCATCCCGGCTGGAAGCAGAAGTGCAACAGCCGCTGTTGGGGAGAGGATGAAGGGGCGGTGGTCGCCCGTTCTCTCCACTGCCACCCCTTCACCCCTGGTAACAGCAGCTGTTGTGCTGCTGCTTCTAGCCGGGACGCTGGATGAGCTGCTGGCAGGGAGGCGAGCTACCCGCATAAAGACGCCGCCAAGGGTCTGGCAGAATATATCCCGGCTGGAAGTAGCAGCGCTCCGGACTGCAGATCTTTATTAGAGCCGCGGGCTAGAGCCGTGCAAGCAGCCCGCTCGTGTGGGGAGGGAGGGAAACCCTTGCCCACGCTTGCCACCGCCGCCCCCTCACCCCCAGCGGCTGTCACAGTGCTGCTTCTGGTTGGGATGCTGGAGCAGCCAGAAGAAGGAGAAGCTGCCGTGGGGGAGGTGGGCGGGGCAGACACCAATTGCAAATGCTTCTCCCCCAGTGCAGTCCGAGAGACAGCAAAGAGCCTCGGGAGGGTGGGGGAGGCTGTTTTCACCCTCCTCAAGCTCCTTGAAAGCTTCTCGAGCCTGGGGAGGGTGAAAAACGGGTCTATCGCTTGCCAAAAGGGAGGTGTCACACGCATGCGCAGGGCGTGTTTGCGCGCATGCGCAACGGGGGGCGGGCGCATAGCATTATGGGTATGGTACCTGTGTACGACCCCCCTGAGCTCCCCCCGCTTTTGGCACGGGAGCCCAAAAAGGTTCGCCATCGCTGCTCTAGTGCAGCAATGGTGAACCTTTTTTGGCTCGCGTGCCATAAGCGGGGGGAGTGCAGGGGGGTCGTGCATGGGCGTGCTGCATCCATAATACAATGTGCAACCCCCCAGCATGACAGGTGCTCCCCCCATGTTTTGCATGCTTTTTTCGGCCTCCCCAGGCTCCAGAGGCTTTATAGGAGCCTGGGGAAGGCGGAAACAGCCTCCCCCGCCCCCTGGAGACCCTCCGGAGGCTTCCAGAGCTTCCCTGAAGCCTCCGGAGTGCAAAAAAACTGGCCCTATGGGCAAACTGGAAGTTCATGAACGGACTTCTGGTTTGCTCGTAGGGCCGGTTTAAGCCCTCCGGAGCCTTCAGAGGCCTTCCGGAGGCTTCCCTGAAGGCTCCAGAGGACGAAAAACGACCCTACGAGCAAATGGAAAGTCACTTCCAGTTTGCTCATAGGACCGGTTTAAGCCCTCCAGGGCTTAAACCAGGGAAGCTCCTGAAGCCCTCGGAGAGTCTCCGGGGGGCAGGGGGGTGTTTTCACCCTCCCCAAGCTCCTATAAAGCCTCTGGAGCCTGGGGAGGGCGAAAAATGGCTTTAAAAAAGGCTGAACTTAGCTGACCAGTGCGCACATGCATGCTGGCCAGGTGACAGGGCAATGCCTCGCATGCCCTGACAAATGGCTCCGTATGCCACCTGACTCTAGTGTCTTTCTTTTTTTTTTTAATAAATAATTTTTATTAAATGTTTTGATCTTTAAAAACAATAGGGAAGACACAGCAAAGAAAAAAAAAACACAATAACTCAAACCAGAAACATTCTTATTACTGCTGGATCAAAAAATGGACAAACAATCTCAATACATAATCATACACATACTCACTGCAGCCAGGATTGCCTTCGCACAAAACTGGAAAAAAATCAATACACCCTCAGATGAAACTACAATCAGGAGAATACTCGAATGTGCAGAAATGGATAAAATGACAATAGAACTAAAAGAAAGAGAAGAACTGACTCTAGTGTCTTTCTATCCACGGCTGTCAAGCCAGCATACCACACCATAATGCAATGAGTGAGGACGCTTTCTATTGTGGACCGGTAAAAGGAGGTCATCAGGTGTTGTTCCACTTTGTTTTTTTCACAAGAAGTGGAATCTCTGTTGGGCCTTTCTGGCCACCTGGGTTGTGTTGTTTTTCCAGGTGATACTTGAACAGTCATAATGTGCCCATAGAGAAGATACATTTTGAGGTGGTTTTGCCTTCTGAGGGAACTATCACAGATAAGACCCCATCTAATAGATTCAATTTAAGCTGGTGTAAATTTTAGGTGAATTGTATTTATGGTAAGAGCAGTTCAGCAATATATCTCATAAACTAGAGTGGTGGGAGGATTCTCCATGGCTGGAAGACTTAAGTGGCAGAAGTGATGCAGCTATTTGATTAAGGTGGTTTAATTTAGGATTTTCTATCCTGAACTGAAAATTTAGATATATGACATTTACCCTCGGATAACTATGGCCACAGTCTTACTGAAGTAAATATGTGAGAAAGAGATAATTGCCTAGAATTTGATTTTCATGACTTGCATGAATAAAAACACCCTTCTCCTCAAGATTGCAATAGTAAGCCACTCTGAAAAATGTAATCTATAATTGAGATACCACCAAAAGGAAAGTTTCCTAACCAGTACCTGCATCTTCTTAATCTGAGTGGGTACATGGAGAAATTCTGCTGAACTATTCCGGTCTATTCCTATCTGCACATCCAGATGTGAAAGGGCTCATTTGTACAGGACATATAAATATTGTGAAACTTTTAGCACCTGCAAATCTGTCCAGGTGGAGTAAAAATCCAGCAGCCCAATAAGACAGCAACAGCCCTGCATCCCTTGCGGTCATAGGAATGTATCCGGTGCCATCCTTTATAAACGTTTCTTTTCTCCTAATGGTAAATCACATTATGCAAGGATGAAAATACCCTGCCAGGCTGAAAGCACCCGTTTCCATTTACTGTCTCAGCTCTCCAGAGTTGGATCTGTGCCAGGTGGAGTTGAATGTATTTGAACTCAGCATTAATTCAGTCTGGCACAACAATGCAATATTTGCAAGCAATATTTCCTTAGTGCTTCATCTTGTTGATGGATTTTTGTTTCCTCCATGTCATCGTGACTGCAGCAGATTCCTTCTGCTTTTTATTCTTTAAATATGCCATAGTTGCAAATCCCATTATAGCAGCTTCCTTTATCTTCACAGATGTGTGTAGATACACACGGCAAGATGGAATGTTTCTGTTTGTCGAGCAGCCAGTCTAGGCAGCTGGGGCCGTGTCAAATTACACCTGGCACAAAAATGGATCAGCAGCAATCTGAAGAATTGCATTCAGGTGTTGAGTACTATTCTTAGCGTGTCCTGGGGATGCTGGAAAAGCAGCACAAAGTTGTCTAGTTTCATAAACTGACTCAATCGTAGCCCTTCTTTCCCACTGATAAGATTCTCTCACTTCAATACCTTCCAAATCTGTTGGTACAAAAGGGAATTCTAGTTTTAGCAGAATAAGTACCAGTTCACTGTACTGCCATTATCCCGTGTTATCCTGCACATAATGTTGAGCAAGTTCTTACCCCATAAAAATAGATGTGGCACAGAGTTCCACGTCAGCTGAGTTGGGAATATTTACATAATATATTAATCTGAGATTCTTAACTTCAGGAAAAAAGTGAATTTGGCTTCACATCTATAATCACATGAAGGTTCTGTCTGCAATAAGATCAAGCCCCGATTTTGGAGAAAGATGGAAGCAAGATGATAGAGGCATTGGTCCATTGATCATATTTATTTTCATTTTATTCAGCTAAATGGGCTTTTCAGTTTTCTGTGGAGCTGCAAAGTTTGTCCAGAGGACACAAGAAAAAATTGTACCTCACAAATGGCCAACTCAACGACACTAATCAAAATTTTTGAAAAATTGCTGCTGGTGGACCAAATCTTTCTAAATCACCTGGATAATTTGACTTACTATACCCAATTTATTATATGTGTGTGTGTGTGTCTGTGTGTCTTTGTGTGTTTGTGTGTGTCTGTGTACATGTATATGTATAAAATATGGTATAATAGTAGTTCAATATTACTCCTTACTACTAATTCTTCAACTGATTCCCTATACTTATTTAAAACCTCTATATGTATTATGTGTGGTGTGCATTGTGTGTGTGCTATGTATGTTTCAATGGTATTTGGGGGTTCCTGCACAAAATGGGTTAGAAAGTTAGGCAAATTGTACGTGTACATTCACTAAACACTGCATATAATATTAAGAAGTAATCTAACACGAAGCCTGCACGAAATGATAGAACAAGGTAATGAATGTGAAATGCTTTGAATTTTCTATATAAAGCCAGCACAGCTTGTTTAAGGGGAAAAGAGCCACTTTGATAAATTAAAAATCCCTGTTGGTTACATGGAATACCTGGAGTGCTGATCAGCTGTGGCTGAGAAAGTGGTGATAGGGCTAGAGGTGGCAATGGTGATGAATTTCGGAGGTGTCCTTCAGTCTGGTGGCTGCTATAGTGGTAACAGTGGTCAATTTATTATTAAATAAACACTGGCACAATGCTGTTATATTATTGCAAAAACATTGATCTGATGATGGTGGTGTCATCACTGCATCTCAAGGCAGATGTATATTTAGTGAATTGTTATTTTCTACTAAGGCAGTCTCTTAATCTCCCTCTCTCTAATTTCAGTCATATAAATGGCCACCTATGGATTACGACTTCATTTCAACCTAAGTCTTAGGCAAGCCATCAATGATGGTAGAAGTGATCCTCCCCTATTTGACCAGCTTGCTGGGTGAAAAAGAAGGGGAAGATGTTGGAGTAAAAGAGAAGGCAAGGATATCAGGTTCATCTGTTTTTTGTTCCAGCTTCAGCCACTTCTTCTCATTACTGCTTTCCTTTGACAACTGATGTGGCATCTACTACGAAACAGTGCCCCTGGGTTCACACAATACTCCATAAGCCACATCATGACTCAAGGTACTATATAAATCCAGACACAGTTTGCAGTGAAAATGTCTGGATAATGCAGGTGTGCATAGAAGCCAATGAACCTCTTGTCCTTTCTCTACTTTTGATAATTAGTTTATAATTATAAATGTCTAACAAAAACTGAGCAATGCTCCATTCTGTTTTAGCAAATGGCCAGCTAGATGCCTACAAAGAGGATCTGAAGGCAAGGTCTTCTCCAGTAGCTGAGCAACCAGCAACTGGCATGAAATGGTATGCTGCTGTGGAACCTTGATGTTCATGTTAACCATCACTGGATTTGACTCACTGCCATTGATAGAATTCCCCAGCAAGTCCATGAATGCCAGTACATATGTAAAAAATGGTCTCCAATCCTTTCTCATCAAAATTGTAAATATATTTCTGTGAAATTCACTCATATTCAGATGTCTTAGCTGCTGAATATTATCTCATCTTCACATGAGTCCTTCTGGTACATAAAGGGAACTAGAATGAGTAGCATCCAAGTTTAGTGCTTGCTTCATTTATTTCATAAACAGTCATTCAACATGTACTGTGCCAGGGTGAAAAAGTAATCATATGGCTAATTTAATCAGGGATAAGTAAGACCAGTTGTGTGAGTACTTCATAAAAGAATCAGGACTAATTTGAGCCAGTTCTCTATTATAAATCTTCCCAATTCCCCCCTACTCTCTCTCTCTCACCAGACATTACAGTGAAGTATTCTCCATTCATACTTTGGCGGCATGTCTCAGAAGGAGATGTTTGGAGACACGACTCCTGAAAGAAATCTCCAAAGACCTCTGTAAAAGTCATTGATGCCTATCAAAATGTTCCAGAGTTATTTCTAAAACTCTAGGGATCCAGAGCTTTAAAAAAATTGGGACAATTGCATCTTTCCAACCCCCCCCCCCCAAAAAAAATCATAAATAACTTCAAGCAATATCCAGGGATTTGCAGGCAACTCCCACCTTGGTTTAATTCACGGAGCATCACTCCATCATTAAAAAAAAAAAAGCATTGGATAAAAATGGAATTCATGGGAGTAGAAAGGCAGAATTTTGATGCTAATATCAAATTTGCTGAAAAGCACCAGCATATCTTTCAGGTTTCTGGATAAATATTATATTGACAGATGAATCACAAGAAACTTACATCAACTCTAAAGTAAAGAGATGGCAATTTTGGTTCCTGAAGATCTGGATAGCTTGCCATAATGAATAATAATGTGATTTCTGCTTTGTATCAGATAATTTTGTAGTAGAATATGAGACCATCTGTCTGTCAGCTGAGACCATGACTTAAAACCTATAGTCATATTTACAAGAGAATCATTGAAAAAGAAGAAACCCAATTCTCTGTAAAACTCCAGACCTAAACCCACAAAACTATTATGGAAGGGAGGGATGCGGTGACTCAGTGACTAAGATGCTGATCAGAAAGGTCGGCAGTTTGGCGGTTCGAATCCTTAGCACCGCGTAATGGAGTGAGCTCCCGTTACTTGTCCTAATTTCTGCCAACCTAGCAGTTTGAAAGCACATAAAAAATGCAAAATAGGAACCACCTTTGGTGGGAAGGTAACAGCGTTCTGTGCGCCTTCAGTGTTTGGTCATCCCAGCCACATGACCAAGGTGGCTGGGACAGCAGCCTTCAGACAGCACTGGCTCTTCAGCTTTGAAACAGAGATGAGCACCACCCCCTAGAATCGGGACTGACTGGCACATATCTGCGAGGGGAACCTTTACCTTTACCTATTATGGAAGGACATGACATGAACAGTTTATGCTAGAAAAACCTAGGAATATGACTGAATGGAAACAATTTGCCATGGCAGAATGGCCAGAATCCTTACATATTGACCTGAGAGACTGATCACCATTTCCTACAGTTTAAAGTAGTACAACTGCTTACTGCAGGGGTGTCCAAACTTGGGAACTTTAAGACTTGTGGACTTCAACTCCCAGAATTCCCCAGCCAGGCTGGCTGGGGAATTCTGGGAGTTGAAGTCCACAAGCCTTAAAGTTCCCAAGTTTGGACACCCCTGGCTTACTGAGTCTAAGAGGGCAATTACTTTTTCACGTTGACATATCAACTGTTGGATGATTTTTTAAAAATGAAACACTTCTAGCAAGCATCAAACCTGCCTATTATTCGTTCAAATGGGCTCTCGTTATGTATCAGTAGGACCACACAAAACTTTGATAACACTGTACAAAAAGTATGCAAAATTCCAGAAAATCCAAAGGGATGTATCAAAAGTGTATACTTCAGATTTTAACCCAATTTTTTTTTGCAACCACAATGAAATTTCTCATGAAATTTAATCTCCTTAGAACACCATCTGCAATACAGAAATGGGTTAGATTTCAGGTACCCAACACTGTAAATCATTAAAATGCATAAAAACTGAATTAATTTTTATTATAAACTCCTTTACTATTAATCAATAGTACATCAATATAAATGTTGTAAATATATAAGTGCTGCCAATATCTACTATCAATTTATGAAAGCTGTTGCATCCTTAAATTGCTTCACTTTTAAATACAATTCATATGTAGGGTAAGGGCCAGGACCAAAATATAGCAAAATAAATTTATTTTAATGATACCATTAATATAAAAACAATGTGTTTTGAATGATAAACTGTAACGTATAAATAGTAGTAATAGTGAATGGTGAAAAAAATGAGGTCTAACTAAAGTACTTTTATATAATATATGCAAGATAGGTGGTAAACCAATTTAATTAAAAAAATAAATAAAAAAATAAAATAATGGCCATATAACAAATATTACCTTGTGTCATGCTAAACTTTAGATGTCAACTGTCGCATTGGCCTATGCAGCAAAAGAAACTCCTGGGACATTATTTTTTACCAAGAGTATAACTTTACTGATAACTCCATATAAGTACAATAGAAAGCAATACCAGTTCTGCCTTTTGGCGCAAAAAGCTGCATAGTTAAAATCCTCCTTTTCCTTCCTGGGCCACCCACTGTCTAGTGTCCACCAATCTGGTGCAATTTCTTCGTTTTGGGAAACAGTCTGCTCCCCTCCAAAGGTTCTCATCGCCCGACCTTGAGGTGTAGAGATTATCCCACATTACAGATGGTGCACATGAATCCCACAATTCCCTGCCAGCCATCATATATTCCAATCATTCCTCCCCTCCCCCCACTCCTGGTTTCTGTTGTCTGGCGGCAAACAAAAGTGCAGAGCCAGCCTTGACATTAGATATGAGAATTCAGACTGATTTTTTAATATTTGCTAATGTTTTATATCAATATGCATTGCATAGACATCCATGGAGTGGAAGTAGTAAGGACATGATCCTAAGTCTAATCCCCAGAGTTTTCCTTTAAATTTTCTTAGCTTCTGATCCTCAGCATACTTTATAGTAGCCTCTTCCACAAGGGATAACTAGGATTGTGTGAAGGCATGCTTGTCCAATTGGTGAATATATTGGATGAAGTTAGGACTGAACTCAATAGATGTTGGATGATTACTGTGTGATGAATATTATTTCCTCGTTTGGTCCAAAATATCAATACAGGTAATTCTTGACTTATAACCCCAACTGAGCCCAAAGTTTCTGTTGCTAAGTGAGACAGTTGTTAAGTTAATTTTGCCCCATTTTACTGCCTTTCTTGCCACATTTGTTAAGTAAACCACTGCAGTTGTTAAGCTAGTAGCATGGTTGTTAAGTGAGTCTGGCTTCTCCAGTGACTTTTCTTGCCAGATGGTTGCAAAAGGGGATACTGCAATCGTCATAAATGTGAATCAATTGCCAAGCATCTGCATTTTGATCATGTGACCATGGGGACGCTGTAATAGTCATAAATATGAAAAACAGTCATAAGTCACTTGTCCCAAAGATGGCTTTTTTCAAGAGACAACTGGACTTTCTGGTTTTTCTTTGAAGACATTTTGCTTCTCATCCAAGAAGCTTCTTCAGTCATAAGTAACTTATTTCAGTGCTGTTGTAACTTTGAACGGTCACCAAATGAATTGTTGTAAATCAAGGATTACCTGTATATGGAAATGTCCTTGGATAAGCACTGCTTGAAACTGGATCTTTTTCACAGGCATCTGGCTGTAACTGAGAGCATTTTTCATTCCCTAGAACTCTCTTAAGAGCTGTAGTTTAATGCTGAAACTTTCCAGAGGATTTTTAAAAAGAGATCTGACTTAGAAAAGTTTGGCACTTGCATTTTACTAAAGGAAGGCCATAAATCATGGAAGCCAGAAAATAAAAAATTAAATGATCAAGTAATACCTGTGCTCTGCAAAACAATCACTTGTCAGATACACATTTGCTGATGAGCAAGTCATGGAATTTTTAATACCCTGGGGACTTTAAAAGTGGTCTATTTTATTGAATAATGTAATGTCACTCCTAGCTGAACAAGCGCACTAATTATCTCTAAGAGACTCACGGGGGTTATTTTTTAAGGGAGGAATACACAGAGGGATAGGAAAAAACTGATTTCATCACATCAGAGCTTGTTAGACTACTGAAGTTCATCATAGCAACCATCTTCATTACTCAATATTATGGCGATTCCTGTGATCAAAAATAGAAAGGTACATCCAAGCGTAAGGAAGCTGTATTTGCAATGATGGTAGGTTATCCATTTAGAACAGACTATATTTTCACCTCAGTTTCCTCACCTGTTCTGGGTTTGGAAGAACATATTCCAAAATGAGTTTCATCAATGTTATTTAGCGCTGGCTTCCTGGTTTCAAATGTAGATGTATCAGGATTTAATTTCCTTTGTTTTTTCTATAAGTTCTTACCAAATTTTGCAAAGGTCATCATAAATGAGACAGAAATAAGTTGAGATTTTGAATGTGAGAAAAAACAGCCTGATAGATTCGCGCATGTAAGCAGAAGACTCTGAATTTTTGATCTTAAAAGTTTGAATCCTTCATCCCTAAGCCTGATTTGGGTTCATTAATTAGGATTGCCATATTATCTCTTTAATTCAGAAGTAATTACGTACAAAATTCAGCATTTAGGGACTAGACCTACCTGGCCTTCCAGAAGATTCCATTTTTCTACCTGGAACCTCCCAAAGCAGCCATTTGAAAAATAATTCATAATTTTCATAGTTTTCTAGACCAGGTTCAGTTTTCTGTTCAATTTCGGAACAGAAATCTGATTGCAGTAAACCAAATATGGTTAAGCTTTAAAACCATAAATTCATGCTGAAAATGATTAGTTGGACACATATCTTTTTTTAAAAAAAAAAGTTTAATTAATAATTTTAGTTATGATAGTAAAATAATACAACTAAACTTATAGGGAAGAAAAATAGAATGGAAAGAAAGAAAATAAAATGCAGGAAAAGAAACAGAAAAGAAATATATAAAAATATGAGTTCCACCCTTCATTACAAGTATAAAGAAATGTAATAACTCTTCACCCTATAACCGTGATGGAGAACCTATGGCCTGTCTGTGGGCACCGAGCTGTCACCCAGTTTAGCTCCACCGTGCATGTGTGCGCACCTCCCAGCGGCCAGCTGATTTTTGGGTCTCTGACACGCATGCAGGATATGCATGTGCATGCATGGGGAGGGGTCGTGCACAGGGGGCGAGGGGAGCACAGGGGGCACCCTCCCCATGGCCCATTTTTGGTTCCAGGAGGCTTCAGGGAAGTCTGCTAGGCCCAAAATGGGGCACTGGGGGTCATGCACAGGGGGAGAGCATGGGTGTGTGTGTCACACGTGCATGTTCAGGGGTACGGTGTGTGTGTGGGGTGTCATGTGCGCATAGCATTATAGGTGTGGGCACACATATTGCATGCCTGCACACGCTTTCGTCACGCGAGGACAAAAAAGGTTAGCCATCACTGCCCTATAAGGTTAAACAAATACAGGTAATCCTCTACTTACAACAGTTCACTTAGTGGCCATTCGAAGTTACAATGGCACTGAAAAAAGTGACTTATGACCATTTTTCAAACTTATGACCGTTGTAACATCCCCATGGTAATGTGATTTACATCTGGATGCTTGACAACTGGCTCACATTTATGACGGTTGCAGAGACTCCGGCTCATGTGATCCCCTTTTGCGAACTTCTAACAAGCGAAGTCAATGGGGAAGCCAGATTCACTTAATAACTGTGTTGCTAATTTAACAACTGCAGTAATTCACTTAACAAATGTGGCAAGAAAAGTAATAAAATGGGGCGAAACTCACTTAAATTTCTCACTGACCAAGATAAATGTTGGGCTCACTTGTAGTAATAAGTTGAGGACTACCTGTATCCCTTCATACTATATCCCAACTGTTATCTATAAGCAAATCCATAAATGTTTCAACCCTGAGGTCAGCAAAAAGCAAAAAAAAAAGTCTCATTTTAACCTTGATCAAATAAGCTAACTTTACATTCCTTTCTTTTACTTTTAACTACCATAATCTTTTAATCCAATCGAATATTGTTGTAGGATTTAATTTCTCTTCAATTCTCCTTTTGTTCCATCACACACATTTCTTCAAAGCTTTTTGTTGTGGACAAACTGATGGATTACTATTAGCTGCTTAGCTTGTGGTAGATATAGTCTTCGTCCCTCTCTCTGGCCATTTTGTTTTGAATTATAGGAGTTATCAGTCAATTGGGTTCTATAGTGGCAATCACACATATCATGCTTAGCCTGATTGTGAGATAAATGGGCTTCTTTTAGAGAGGAGTTTAGTGCCAAGAAGGAGAATGAGGGAAGCTCTCTCCAATTTTATCACAATGGGATAAAATTACTAATGAACTGTCATCCCTAACCAGTTGTGGTTATGAATTTGATACCCTTTTAGAAGAGCACTAGACCCATATTTAGAAATGGTTCACCTGACAGGTAACTGATGTAATGGACCTCTGCACCTGCTATCTACTAACCAGGCACCTTTTGATTGGTAGGTAAACCAGCCATTCTAAACACCCACCTACACTCACCCAGCTCCCCCCATTAAAAAGAACAGTTGGTGACTATTTTTCTTATCAGTGTGTGGGAGGAAAGCAAAGCAAAGGGGATCAATTGTGTTTCTTCACTTGTCCTTCCTTAAATAGGAAGAACAGCTCCACTTGTTATTGAGGCACAGTAGGGATTGGTGAAGAGGCTCAGCATCTGCAGCATTATTTTCTTCAGGCTCATGGACTGGAGGAAAACACTTTAATGCAACTCTGTGGCTGTGCCTTTAGATTGCCATTTTAAAATTTATCTTGGGTAAGGTGTTCTTGGGGGAACTGCCTCCTTTATTTATGTCCTGACAGATCAATTTACAAAGAAATTGAACACAATTGAAATTGTAGAAGGAGCTGGCTTCACCTTAGCCAGGAACTACCTCAGAAATCCAGATACAGGTATGCCTTGACTTACAACAGTTTGTTTAGGGACTGTTTGAAGTTACAACAGCACTGAAAAATGTGACTGTTTTTACAACCTTGGCAGCATCCCCATGATCAAAATTTAGATACTTGGCAGCTGGTTCATATTTATGACCATTGCTGTGTCCCACGGTCATGTGACCGATCACCTTTTGCAAACTCCTGACAAGCAAAGTCAATGGGGAAGACAGATTCACTTAACTTATCAACTTCAGTTATTAACTTAAGAACTGTGGCAAGAAAGGTCATAAAATGGACCAAAACCCGCTTAACAACAGAAATTTTGGGCTCAGTTGTGGTCATAGGTTGAGGACTACTTGTATTATTTGGGAAATTCAGACTTCATTTAGATGTTTCAGATTTACTTCACTGTTCACAAAAATATGGTCCCTTCAAAGTAACTTTCAGCAATGGTAATGAGTGGTTCTCTTCAATTGACAGAATAATATCACATTCTCTCTTCCCTAGTTTAAGTGGCTATTCCCCCCCCCCACCCAAATCCTGCAGTTTTAATGGTTTTGGAGGGATTGAGTATAAGGATCGCAGAGAAAATAATGACATATTTAGGCTAAACATCAAATCCAAACAAACTGGTAGGGGCCCAAGACTCAGGCAGTGTAAAGTTGTCACCATTTTTATTGTTATTATTAAATCTAACTCAATAATCTACCTAGGTGCTGGATGGAAGCATATTTCAACAAGGTTCTTGTCCAAACCTTCATTTCATTGTTTCCAGCAAAACCCTTCCAACTTCGTTCACTCAGAGGCTGTGCTCTATCAGCATTTTAGAGCCATCTGTTCTGAAACGAGCCAATCAACTCTGATGAACAGATGCTATTTTTGTGTGTCATTTGGTCTCCAAAAGGCTGCTTGTGAGAATGCCAAAGTCCACATGACTCCTGGCCAGAGTACAGGGGAAACATTGCAAGCAAGCAGAACCCAGAATCCTCAGCCTAGAAAAATCTCTCTGATGATGACACATTCCCTTCATCCCCGAGATTTACACATCATTAGAAAACTAAACTATACCTCACTTTTCAGGAGCTTGTTAAATCATATGGCAGGCAACTTACACTCCCACTTGGCAAGCTTAAAAATACGACTAGGTGCAATCAAAGCAGCTTTTCCCCCAGTGCAAGTAAATGAGGCTGTGATTTTTTTTAGGAATGAGGGAAGTGAAGAGGAAAATGATGGTCAAAATGTCTTGTTATACAAACTTTGATCTCTGAGAAATCCAAGGTCTGAACCCAGTGTGAAGCAAAACAAAGAAACAAACAACAGAAAACAGCACTACTTGATGTTCTTAGGGAAGTGAATTTAGACTGGATAGTATCTTGGAATTAGTATTTTGACCCACTTGAACTGGTTTAATTGTTGAGCTATCAATCCCAGCATGCGGCTGTGGAAATAGTTTCAGTGGAAAAGATAAATTGTCTCTTAAGCATTGGCTCTATTAAGCTGCCCAATTCATGCTTAGGATAGATAGATCTATATGATATTCACAGCTGGAAAAGGAAACTAGTTGCCTGGCCAAACTGTGCTGCTCTTTAAAAGACTCATTTTTAAACTTGAAAAATACAGAAGAAATATATGCATTGGGAAAAGGAAACACAAAATGGAGATGTCAAAAATACTTTGAAATATCCATGCTTGAGAACAGAAAGATTAATTACATCAGGGTTCCCTTGTAAATGGGATATGAGACTCTTTCTCTTTAAGTATTTGCTGTGGGAAGCCTTGGCTCAGTCTTGCTTCTCACAAAAGCACACAAATGTCCCTAAAAGCCAATGAACAAGAGTTAACACTGCCAATTGCTTTTATCACTTCTTTAAAGATACTCAAGATTTTGGAGAAACTATGATTTATCTGAGAACCAATAGTGGGATTCAAATAATTTAACAACCAGGATGCCCAGGGTCAGGTTGGCTGTCATGGAAGGCATGGCCCATCCCGATCCTCCAGCTCCACCGCACATGTGAGGCGAGTGTCTCATGATGGGCAACTTGACCCTGTGTGAACCAGTTGTTAAATTCCCTCCTCCACACTATAAAAGTGGATTCTGGGTGCTGCATTGCAAAGAAAAAATGGGAAATGGAGTGGCCGGCATGAGGAAAGGAGGAGGACCAGATTGGGCGAACCGGTAGTGGTGGCAACAGGAGACTGCCCACGTGCTTGGATGTGAGTGTGCGAGCATGCATGTGCATGAGCAAACTGGTAGTAAAATAAATTGAAACCCACCACTGGACCAGGCACTGAAATGGGCTTGTCTCTCTATAGCAGTTGCACAGGCCATTGGAGGGAATGCCAGCATGTACTGGCACTTAAACGTGGGGACATTTCAGTTATTGCTGGGAAGGGGAAGTCAGCATGGGTGCTGCAAGCAGGATGCCCGCTCACTTCAGCACCCACCCCGACCTTCTGGTGCTCCACTGGCGCTTTGGCCCTGGGCTGCCGCCTTATGCACAGGCCCACCCCTGCCGCCTGAGACAGTTTTTGCCTGAGTCACATGATCAAAATTTTCTGTTGCTCCTGTCTTGGACTTATGGGGAGGTTTTTTTCTTCCCACTTGGAAGGAAGTTGAACCAAAACCAAACGTGTTCCAGAAAACACAGATTTTCCAGAATATATCTAACCAGTTGCCGAACTCAGCAAAAAATTAGGTATCAGTTCTACTGAACTGATGCAAACTGGCTGAATCCTACTACTGCTGAGAACGATGTGCTCAGGCTAGAGGAGAGCTATTTTTGCTGGCAGTTCATTACCCAAAGTAGATAACATGGTGATGATGTTACCTAGTTTGGGTAATAAAACATCTGCAAGAAAACAATCAAGCTCAGAGAGCACCAAAGTCCCCTCATTTCAGCCCTGAGATACAAAGATTCTCCTTTATCAGCTATTTTTTGGTTTTTGTATTTGTCAAACCAGTTTTCTCCCTCCTCCACCCCACATAAATTTTATATTGCTAAAAAGGGGGAGATTGTCTTTTCGGAACCCTCTTGCTAAAGACACATTAAAAAAGTCAAAGAACAATACTGTAAGTTTATGCTTAGCTTTTTTTGTACAATCCAATACTACTAAATAAAATTTGTCTCTGCCATCTGGTATTGATTCTCACCCCATTGTTTTCACATTTCAGATTGTAGGTATTGTATTCCACTTCCCATTACCCCTGAAAATGGCTAGGTCTAATTGACAATATGGCATGCATATTGAGATGTTTTCTTTTATGAAAACGGGCCACTTCTCAGAGATTATTTTGTGTTCTTAACTTTTTTTATATCCTATCCTCCGTGTTTGATCAATCTGATTCCCTTTGTTCTAAAAACCATATGCATTCTCAGAACCGATACTTCTATACCTTTCAAGCCCCCTGATTGCCTAACAAAAGATGATAAATCTCCAGGGAAACTGAACTGTATCCTGTAGCACACAGACTAATGAGAAAAATAAGTTCAAAATGACAAGCTTTGGTGTGTTGATATTCTATCTTCCAGTCTTCAAACTGTAGAGGGAGGGATAAAAAAAAAGAAAAAGAAAACAATGCTCCACTTCAGTAAGACATTAATTACATAAATAATAAGCCTGGCATTTGTATTCCCAGGTGAGCTGGGGTTTGGAAGAGCAGTACTTTTGCTGCTGTGTAATTATTCACCATTGTGGGTGAACAGGAGAAAGTGTAATGTCCATTCTACAAAGATGGGGAGAAAGCAAAGGTTTTTCCCCCTGCAAAGTGTTTTTAAAGCTAACAGGCCCAATTGGACTTTATGCTGTAATAAGTGTTATGTTTTCCTGACAAACTGATATGTGCACCTGAAGTTTGTGTAAAACCTAAATTTTGAAAGTTACCATTGTGAATCATCTTTATGCAACCAAGCTTCATCTGGCTTTGATCTTCTTTTTGGATAGAGCTGACTCAGAAAATGCAAAGGTTACTGGGAAGGCTGCACATTCTTCTTGATGTTTTACCTCAAAATGATTCTCAGCTTGGACTAAGAATTGTCTGTGAGGAAATCAAACATGGCCCACCTAACAAACTGTCAGTGATACCCAACTGTTTAGTTTATGAACGAAGATGGAAACTCGGTTTACCATTCTTTTTGAACAAAATCTTCATAAGGTTGGGAAAAGGATGTTAAATTTCAAAGTGAGAGAACAAGGTCATCAGAGATTGGCTATTTTTTTTTAGTATGGCTTGCAATATTTTATTTTTAGGCCTACCCACCTCCATCTTGCGATGTCTATGATTGTAACCTAATTTTTCTCAACCAGTGTGATGTCTGGCGTGTTATGCACCAGTATTTTGTCCGTTTATATATGAAAATCCCATAGGATCTTGACCATCTGATTTTCAGTGACTTTTTCAGGTCTATGTTCCCACCAGTTTGTTGTTGTTTTAATATTATAATTTTTGCACAAATTCCAGTGGATCATTTGTGCTACTGAATTGTGCCGCAATTTATAATCAGTCTGCATGATTTTTTTTACAACAGCTGAGTATGTGGTCAACAGTTTCATCAACTTCTTTGCAGAGTCTGCATTTGGCATCATCAGAGGATTTTTTGATTTTGGCCTTAATGGCATTTGTTCGGATAGCTTGTTCTTGCGCAGCCAGGATTAGTGACTCTGTTTCTTTCTTTAATGTACCTGTTGTTAACCATAACCAAGTTTTTTCACTGTCTACTTTATCTTTTATTTTTTCCAGAAATTGACCATGCAATGCTTTGTTTTGCCAACTCTCCATTCTTGATTTTATCACATCTTTTCTGTATTCTTGTTTCGTCTGTTGGGCCTTCAGTAGATTTTTGTTCTTTACTTTGATTAATAGATGTTCTTGACTTTCTTTTAAATAATGAGCCAGTGCATGTTTTTCTTCTTCAACTATTTGCTTCACTTGTAATAATCCTCTGCCACCTGATTTTCGGGGCAGGTATAGTCTATCAGTGTCACCGAGTGGATGTAAACTGTAGTGCATTGTCATTAGTTTCCTGGTTTTTCGGTCCAACATGTCCAAATCAGCTTGTGTCCAGTTAACTATACCAGCTGTGTATCTTATAACTGGTATTGCCCAGGTATTTATGGCCTTGATTGTATTTCCACCATTTAATTTAGATTTCAAAATTTTCCTAACTTTGTTGCTGTACTCTCTCCTGATAATAGTTTTTACTTCTCCATGTTTGATGTTATCTAACTGCAGAATGCCTAAGTATTTGTAGGCTTCATTTTCATTGCATTTAATTAGTTGGCCATTGGGCACTTCAATTCCCTCACACGCAGTGATTTTGCCCCTTTTTATGGATACAGTGGCACATTGATGATGATGATGATGATGATGATGATGATGATGAAAATCTTTGGTGAGATTCACAGCCTTTGGGGCTGATTGGTAGCTCAACAGCTCGAGTCCTAACCAAGGACCTAGTGTTAGATTGGGTATTGACAAGGCAGAGACAGGCTTGTGGCAACAACAGCTCTTTATTAACGATAGAACAGCCCAGCCAATCCAGGAGGCAGAAAGCAAGGGGGCACTTCTTCTGGTGTGGGGAGTCCAGTGGGAAGGGTGGTTCCTCGCCTTGGCATGTCCCACTGCTGTGCCAGCCCTTGCCTGGAAAGATATCAGACACCTGGCACTGTGTGTGCTTCTTCTTCCTGTGGGGCTCAGGCCTGTTCCTGGCAGGGCTAAGGGGGGTTTCAATCTCTCTCCCTTACGGATATGCTGGGTGTGCTAGTGAGTCAGAGAGATGGCAGGGCCAGGAATGGGAACTGGTGCCCTCAGCCTCCACCACACATTCTTGGCATCCTCTATATCACAAGTCCATAGCTGGCATGCACAGGGCCGACTTAACAGCATTATGGGCCCCCTGGGCAAAGAAGTGTTTTGGGGCCCTACGACAACTACCCACAGGAATAAAAATGTAAATGATAAATATTTCACAATATATAATTACATATTGTTTTTGTGATTAATCACTATGCTTTAATTATGTTCAATTTGCAATAATGAAAATACATCCTGGCAGGGGTGGAGCTTACCTGTTGGAGTCAGAGTTGGAGCAGCCGCTGATGCCGCCACTGTCCTCGTTGCTGCCATCACTGGCCGCTTCATCACCTCGCAAGCTAGCATCTGCTGCGATTTTGGACAGCTGGCCGTTACCCTTACATATTGTCCCCAACACCGACAATTTTATGATGGACATAAGCTTCCTGCTACCCCCTTGAACACTGCCGGCTGCTCCCCCGTGGACATGTCATCTCCTCCTCCTCTATGCTATACTGTGACAGAACTTTATTTCCTCTGGGAACTCCCCCTTTCCTGGGGATGGCCTTCTGGCCTATCAAGACGCTTCCTTAATGACGGATCTTGGGATCCCGAGAGGTGGCATGCCAAGAAGAGACTTCTTAAGGGTTTTTTACAGGGGCTTTTAAACCAAATTTTAAGGGGTGGGAGGGGTGGGTTGATTTGAATGGCTCAGACAGGCTTGGGGGGGGGAGTCTGCCAGGGCACAGGCCAGTGCTAACTAATGGGCACAGGTTGGGAGGGCTAGGAAGGGTTGGGATTCCGGGGGAGACATTAAGCCATTCCATTGGTGGGTTCACCATCTCTACTGTTTGTGGGAGAGGCAGATATGGTGGGGGCCGAGGGCCAAATGATGTTCGGAGGACGTGGGTTTGCTGTTTAAGAGCGATCGCGCATTCTGACCCTCATCGTCCTTCTCACACCCCCGGGTGCCCGGGATTACAGGACCCTGGTCTCCGGCTGGTGTTGCTTAACGCCAGGTCTGTGGTACATAAGGCTCCCCTCATTTACAAACTCATACAAGAGGGTAGAGCGGACCTGGAGTGCATTACGGAGACCTGGTTGGGCCATGAGGGGTGTGTGCCCCTTAGCAAACTATGCCCACCAGGCTTCCGGGCGTTTCACCAGCCGAGAGCCCAGGGCAGGGGCGGGGAGGGGTAGCGGTGGTTATTAGGGAAAGCCTCAGACCTCATGAGGTCACTGTGCCTCAGATAGGTGGGTGTGAGTCCCTCTTTGTGAAGTGGGGCCTTGGAGCTCAGGTGGGCCTTTTTGTTACGTATCTGTCTCCCTGCTACGTTTCATCGGCCCTGCCGGAGCTGCTGGATGTGTTAGCTGGATTGGCGGTTGATTTCTCCAGGCTTATGGTCCTGGGGGGTTTCAATCTGCCTTCCATTGGCAAGACATCCGAGTCAGCTCGGGAGTTCATGGCTTCCATGACAGCTATGGACTTAACTCAGTTAATTCAAGACCCCACCCATAATGGGGGACACACTCTCGACCTGATTTTTGTCTCTGGGCAGTGGATGAATGATCTAGATTTAGGAGATATTTCTATTCAACCCTTGTCATGGTCTGATCATTTCCTCATCAGGCTTGACTTCCATACTGCTACCCCTCGCCGCAGGGAGGCGGAACCGACCAGATGGTTCCGCCCCAGGCACCTGATGGACCCCGAAAGGTTCCTGATGGAGCTTGAGACTTTTCCTGAATCCCTTGCTCACAACTCGACCAAAGCCCTAGTGGAAGCCTGGGATAGGGCAGCCGCTGGGGCCTTGGATCGCATTGTGCCTTTGCGGCCTCTGACCCGGTGTCGATCCCGGGTGGCTCCCTGGTTTACCGAGGAGCTCCGGGAGATGAAACGCCGGAAAAGACGCCTAGAGAGTGGCTGGAGGGCCAGCCGGTCCGAATCTGATCGAACACTAGTAAGAATTCATATTAAATCCTACTTAGTGGCGACGGAAGCGGCAAAACGGCAACATTTTTCCACTCATCGCATTCGCAAATAACCGCCCAGCCATCCTGTTCAGGGTGACCCGTTCCTTACTTAATCAAGGAACTGAGGAAGACCCCTTGCAGGGTAGGGCTGAAGAATTTGTTCAGTATCTGCAGGATAAAATCGCTCAGATCCGGACAGGCTTGGACTCTGACTGGGTAGATTCGGGCGAGCCGACGGGGATGAATCTTGAGGAGACAATCTGGGATGAGTTTGACCCTGTGACCCCCGAGGGCATGGAATGCTCTCTACATGGGGCTGCAATGCTCTCTACATGGGGCTCCCCTTGAGATGCACCCGGGGACTACAGCTGGTCCAGAATGCGGCTGCGCGGGCAATTATGGGGAGTACGAGATACTCCCATGTAACACGTCTCCTGCGCGAGCTGCACTGGCTCCCTGTGGTCTACCGGGTGCGTTTCAAGGTGTTGATCACCATCTTTAAAGCGCTCCATGGCACAGGACCTAGTTACTTGCGGGATCGCATCCTGCCCCATACATCCCTGCGACCAATTCGCTCTCACAGAGAGGGACTCCTCCAGGTGCCGTCCACTAAGCAGTGGCAGAGGGCGGCGCCCAGGAGTAGGGCCTTCTCTGTGATGGGCCCAGCCCTCTGGAATGACCCCCCCCCGACATTAGGACTACTACTGATCTCCGCTCCTTCCGCAAGAAACTCAAGACCCACCTGTTCCAATTAGCCGGCCTGGCTTAACTAGAACTCTATCCTCTAATCCCCCTGGCAATTTTAAATTTTAGGGTATTTTAATGTCTTTTAAACTTTATTGTTATTGTCTTTTTAACTTTATTGTTATTGTTATTTATGAATTATAATAATTGTTTTTATTTATATACCTCCTCCATGCAATATGTTGTGTATTTAATTGTACGCCGCCCTGAGAGGGAGCGGCTTATAAGTTGAATAAATAATAATAATAATAATAATAATAATAATAATAATAATAATAATAATAATAATAATGGACAGGATTATGGGGAGACTCAGTGCTGCCACTTGTATGCTGGACCTGTGTCCCTCGTGGTTAGTTTCGGCTTCCCGGGAGGTGACACGAGGCTGGCTCCAGGCGATGATGATGATGATGATGATGATGATGATGATGATGATAATAATAATAATAATAATAATAATAATAATAATAATAATAATAATAATCTTTTATTTCTAGACCGCACCCTTTCCTAAGCAGGACTCGGGGCGGTGTACAGTCATGTTAAAACCATATACAAATGCATAGACATGAACGTAAGCATAGACGTAGACATAGACGTAGACGTAGACGGAGGAGGTAAAAAATATACTGTACAATTCTTAGTTAAAATACAAATACAATTAAAATTCCCTTAAAAAATTCCCCAATAAAATGTTTGCCAGGAGGTGGAAGATGGAACTATCAATCGGCTAAGCCAGCTAGATTACCAACATTGAGAGAGGGGTTCTTTCCCACTGCCTTGAAGGAGGCGGTGGTGAGGCCCCTCCTTAAGAAGCCTTCCCTGGATCCAGCTTCTTTAGCCAACTACCGTCTGGTCTCCAACCTTCGCTTTGTAGCGAAGGCTGTTGAGAGTGTGGTAGTACGTCAGCTTCCCCAGTACCTGGATGAAGCTGTCTACCTGGTTCCTTTTCAGTCGGGTTTCAGACCCGGGTACAGCATGGAGACAGCATTGGTCGCGTTGGTCGATGATCTCTGGCGGGCCCGGGACAGGGGCTGCTCCTCTGTCCTGGTCCTATTAGACCTCTCAGCGGCTTTCGATACCATCGACCATGGTATCCTACTGCGACGACTCGGGGGGTTGGGAGTGGGGGGCACTGTTTCACAGTGGTTCTCCTCCTACCTATCGGATCGGTCACAGTTTGTGTTGACTGGAGGTCAG
Organism: Natrix helvetica; assembly: GCF_964273705.1. Lineage (NCBI taxonomy): Eukaryota > Metazoa > Chordata > Lepidosauria > Squamata > Natricidae > Natrix > Natrix helvetica. The sequence continues at coordinate 130,371,321 of NC_138552.1, read as the reverse complement.
AGATCGACCCCCAGGCGCGTCACTTGTGGGGTGCCCCAGGGGTCGGTTCTCTCACCCCTTCTGTTCAACATATATATGAAACCGCTGGGCGAGATCATCCGTGGTTTTGGGGTACGGTATCATCAATATGCTGATGATACCCAACTTTTCATCTCTACCCCAAACCACCCAAACGATGCCCTCGACGTGATGTCCCGATGCCTGGAGGCTGTGCGGATCTGGATGGGGAGGAACAGGCTCAAGCTCAATCCCTCCAAGACTGAGTGGCTGTGGTTTCCGTCATCCCGATTTGTGCATCTTGTTCCATCTTTGATGATAGGGGGAGAAATTTTAGCCCCCTCAGAGAAGGCTCGCAATCTGGGAGTCCTCCTGGATACGCAGCTTAGTTTAGAAGAACATCTGATGGCCGTGACCAGGGGGGCCTTTTACCAGGTTCGCCTGGTACGTCAGTTGCGCCCCTTCCTGGATCGGGATGCTTTGTGCACAGTCACTCATGCCCTCGTCCTTTCTCGCCTGGACTACTGCAACGCTCTCTACATGGGGCTGCCCTTGAAGAGCACCCGGAGGCTTCAGCTGGTCCAGAATGCGGCCGCGCGGGTTATCATGGGGGTACCTAGGTGCTCCCATGTTACACCCCTTTTAGGCGGCCTGCACTGGTTACCGGTTGTCTTCCGGGTGCGATTCAAGGTACTAATTATGACCTTTAAAGCGCTCTATGGCTTAGGCCCAGGGTACCTGCGAGACCACCTACTGCCACCAATAGCCTTCCACCGTCCAGTACGATCCCACAGAGTTGGCCTCTTCAGGGTGCCGTCGGCCAGACAGTGTTGGCTGGCGACCCCCAGGGGAAGAGCTTTCTCTGTGGGAGCGGCTTCCCTCTGGAATGAGCTGCCCCCGGAGCTTCGCATAACCCTGACCTCTGGTCCTTCCCACGCGCCCTAAAAAGTTGGCTTTTCCAGCAAGCTGGCCTGGCCTGTTAATTTTATTTAATTTTTAAAATGTGAGTGTTATATAAATTGGGTTTGTTTTTGGACTGTTTCTAATTTCCTTTTAACTTTTGTACTATGTGTTTTTTAATGCTGTATGCCACCCTGAGTCCTTGGAGAAGGGCGGCATATAAATCTAATAAATCCAATCCAATCCAATCCTGCATACCAGATATTTACATTATGATTCATAACAGTAGCAAAATTACAGTTATGAAGTAACAATGAAAATAATTTTATGGTTGGGGGGTCACCACAACATGAGGAACTGTATTAAAGGGTCGCGGCATTGGGAAGGTTGAGAACCACTGCTCTAGAACATTCTCAACCTGTTGAGCCCAGTGTCCCACTTCTGGCACAATTTCCAGTGAATGATCTTAGCAACTCGGTCATGGCGTTGTAGGTACTCAGTTTGTGAAATTTTGCTGCACCCATTGATCAAATGGTCAACTGTCTCATCAATCTCATTACAGATTTGACATTTGCTATTGGTGGGTAACATGCTGAATTTTAGCCTTCATGTAATTTGTGGCTAGGACTGCCAAAATAAAGCCTTCTGTTTCTTTTTTCAGTACTCCTGATATTAACCTGTTCCAAGTTAGCTTTTGGTCAGCTTTGCCTTCAATATTTTCAAGTATTGGCCATGCATAGCTTTGCTTTTCCAATTTTCAGCTCGCTTCTCAATTACTTTTTTCTTGTGTTCAGCTTTATTATTATTATTTACTTTATTCATTAAACATGAAACTGAGTCAACTGAACATTCAAAAATGCATCACAAATACAATTGACTGGTGCTAATGGTTGATACGAGTTGCTGCCAGCGTCCTAGCTATCAATCCAGTACCTTTTTAAAATATATGATGTTCTGAGTAGTGCAGTTTTTTGCAGTTCCAGTGCTGTTATTGCAGGAAGCTGCAATTTGTTGATGTATCTTACAAAATTCTTTATAAAATATTAATAATAATAATAATAACAATAACAATAATTATAATTCCTTATTATCTTTTGTACTTCCCCCTCTTATTGATATTATTACTATTACGATTATTGTTATTCTATTGATTTGCGTGTACACTTAGAACTTCTGCACTGGAGACAAATTTCTTGTGTACATAATCATACTTGGCCAAATAAAGTATTCAATTCAATGCAAAGCATGACTAATATAAGCATCTGAATTTTTTCCCCAATTACCAATGACAATTTCAGTAACATATTTTTAAGATCATGAGAGTGTATAATCCACAGAATACACATGTATGTGCATGTATACACATGCAAAATATTTATTGCTTTTTCCCACAAGTACTGTGATTGTTCTTAGCTTGCCCTACACAGGTACTAAAGAACCCCAGTTTGGATGTACCTTATCAATAGTCTTCCATTTTTGTAAGGAGGTAAGTTGTACATGGAATGATGCATTAGATGATGAAGCTGCAGGAAACATTAATTTATACATTCTTCAAATTGGTCTTCTATTTATTTTACTTTTTACTTTCAGTTCATGACATTTATGGTAGCATTCAGTGTGAATACCTATTTTTGCCAAAAAAGGGGCATGCATAGCCTTTAGGAGGCTTGTAGAGTGCTCCTGGGGGATGGGGGGGGGGGCAAAAACGAGCAAAAATATGGCCCAGTTTTTGCTTGTTTTTGCCCTCCCCAGCCCCCAGGAGCACTTTGCAGGCCTCCCAAACTCTGCATGTCCATTTTTGTGAAGAGGGTGGGGTTTTGGGAGGTCAAAAATGCTGTATTCAGTGTATAAGACGCACCCAGATTTTCACCCTCTTTTGGGGGGGAAAAGGTGCATCTTATAATCCGAAAAATACGTTATGTCTAAAAAATGGGAAAGAAATACTTAAACAATCCAGAATTCTGTTTTTTTTAAAATAGTTTATGATCAATCTGCATTATTTGGTAAAGTGCTATAATACATAACATCTCAATTCTAGAGATTATTGGATGAAATGCATTGCTTAACAAGTGAGGATATTGTCCATGCAACAACACAATTTAAGAGTTTTTGAGTAATCTTTTGGCAAGACCTAACAATATTTCCTTTCCCAAGCAATTTTGCATTACTGCAAAACAGTAATGAAAGTATGTCAGAAGGAGAGAAAATGACGATTTTGGTCATTTCTGGCTTTGATCATTTCCATCACTTATTTTAGTCCAACTAAAAATTAAAAAGTTTTTTTTTTAAATCCCCAGACTGATCTAGCATTTGCAATAATGGTGTGACATATTTGAAGATATCAGATTGGAATAGATCAGGGGTGCCAAACTTGATTTCATTGAGGGCTACATCAGAGTTGTGTTTGACCTCGGGGAGGGGGGGCAGATGGGCCTGCCTGGGGTAAGCGTAGCCAGGTGGGCATGGCCAGTTCTATGTCACTCATGTCAGAGGCACTTCCCAGGCTCTGTTTTCCGCCAGAATGGCCTCCTACAGCCCTCTGCCAGCGAAAATGGAGCTCAGGCACTATGGGCCAGCCCTTCACTGTTTCCAGGGCAGCCCCATAGGCCAGTTCTAAACACCCCACGTACCGGATGTGGCCCGTCGGCCTTGAATTTGACACCCCTGGAATAGATAATGAGTGGATTCTCTTTTCAATTTATTGTGTTTTGAACAGAACTATACAGGGCTAACTTTTTAATCAGATCAAATGGGCTAAAAATGAAAAAAGGCAATCCAAAAAATAATACTTTGCACTCTCAAAGATCTTCAAACCATCTGCCTACAATCATATTTTAAAAAGCTAATTCATAACAAAATGTATTTTGAAATAGAGAAAATTCTTTCCTTTCCAGACATTAACTATCTTTGGAATCTATAGCTAAATTCCCCCTGCCCAATTTTTCTTCGTGACTTTGCTAATTGAGATAACCAGATATGTGCCCATGAGTTCAAATCATCATCAATTAAAAGAACCCTTTCTAATCCAAGTGAAAATGCATGGTCTTTTAGAAGTGTTTGATTTCCTTCAGAAGTTCTCATCTGTTTGTCATTTAAAGTTCAGGCCACTTTCCATATTTCTATCAAATGTTTGCCTCACATGAAAGTCTGGCAAAAAGAGTCTGGAGAATAGCATTTTTGAAGTTATAAGTAATCCGGTATTTGTTTGAAATGGACTGATTTAGGTAATAACATATGAGCTAACAAATAAAGTTGAAGGACACATAATGTTTGACTTGTGCTGAAGCACATGCTATGGAGGCTGCTAAAATGGCCTGCCTATGTTGAGTGACATCCCAACCAATCCTCTGGATAAGCTTTGAAATAATTATCTTGTAACTATTCCTTCTCTTAGAGTGGGCTCCCATGTCCTCTTCCAGGTGGCCAATAGAATATCTGAAACTGAGGCAAAGGAGACCCCAAATATAATGGAAAATAAGCCAGTTCACGTGAGCACTTGGAGACTTCCAGAACTCAGAGGACCCTTCTCACAGAGGATAAAACATTATAGTTTTCCTCTGCTCTGTGAGAATGAATGAATTAATGAATGAATGAATGAATGAATGAATGAAGACTGCACATGAGAATGAATGCACTGTGAGATATGAAGACTATGATTCATATAATGCTAGGGGTTTGGTTGAGGAATAGCTAATCCATGAAATAGTCTAAAGTTACAGTTGCCAGGAATCAAACAACTGAATTCAAGGCACCAAAATTAATTAAAATAAATAATAAGACAGAGTTACATAGAGGTTAGTGTGTGAATGAACACAAATCCTTTGGAAACAGACAGGTATGTTGCATGTATTTATATCTGAATACGAAGTATCACAATAGAGCGAGTTTTGAACCAAGTGACTGCTCACCATTTTTTTTGTAATGTTGGAAAAGATGAAAAGAAAGAGAAGAAGAAGCAACTAAGCAGCAAAGTGGATGGGCTCAGGTACAGTGACAATGAGCTGGGAGACTTCAAACAGCAGGTGAGGGATAGATTGTCCTGAAGAAGGTCTACCTATGTGTTAGCTACAAGCGGAAAATTACTTGATGGTACATAAGCAAGCAAGCACACAACGTGGAAGAAGTTTAACCATGAGACTTCATGTACTGAAAATTTATAGAGTGCAATAACATTTGCATTTAACAGTTTCTTTCCTCTGTGCCTCAATTGTTTAATTTCAGATTGAAAATTTGAAGAATTGTATGATTATAAAATTTGATGATAGTGTACAAGAGAAGACAACGAATGCAGTCACTTAGCAAGATGTGAGACATTCATTAAAACACAATGCATTTTGGAAAAGAAAATTTTCCTTTCTCTGGAGTGTGAGCAATCTGAAAAGAAAACTCTATGGCACTCTTGTTATTATTTGATTCTTTAATGATGGAGTGAAGGCATTTATTGTCACAGATAGCCAAATATTCCTGACACGTGTTTTCTGAAATACACTTAATTTTTGATTGTATGAAAACAGAAACTCCCCCAGACATTCCCCATTTATCCTATGCATAGACTAAGGTGATGCTCCCATGTGTGTATCTTTGACCTTGCCTGAAGTAGCATGTATTTGACGATGCAGGACAGATGTAGGTGCTGCAAACAGCTGTAGCTTCTTGAAGTTTAATCCTATTTGCATCAAAATAGAAACTAATCTGAGCCAAATACCTACCGGTAGTCTACATGCAGCCTGGATCTACAGGCCTTTCCCTTGAATCTTTTCTCTGAGAGCTCTTTAAAAATAGTTGCAGATCATATCTTCATTCTGAATAGACATGTAGCAAGATAAGGTTCAGAACTCCTGGAGCAAACTGCTGAAAATGTGTCTCTGCCATCATGGCTACAGTCTGTTGACAGAACATTCACATTGGTCCAGGGATGGGACAGGTCACAGAAATGGAGCCTTTGGCTGCTTTAAAGGGCATCTTAGGTGTCATAGCCTTCATACTTTGCTTCAGCAAGTTGGTGATTCAAGTTTCATTCAAGGAATTGGGTCACTCTTTTTTAGCCCAGAGGGCAAAGTAAAAATAAACCTTGAGAACAGCCAAGGTATTGGATTGGACAGCTATGTCCCTTTCCTAGCCAAAGTTCTTTCACTTCCAGCAGTGTGTTCCCAGATAGGTGAAGCTGAAGTTCACAACTTTCACCTTTACACGTTGTAGCAATTCACTGGGTCACAGGAGGGAGCAGCCAAAGAGTAGTGGAGATATTGAAACTGAATTCCACTTTGCGATATGTAAGGTGAGGACAGCAATGTTAATCCTGTATCACGGGCTTAGAAAAAGAATCTCAATGTTCTTCTGCTCTTGTTTCTATTAAAAGTGATTGGAAGAAAGCCTGCTTAACAAAATAATAATAATAATTTCCCACATCCTGGTGCCCTTCAACTGGGCTGAACACCAGTGCTTTGTAATTTGCAGCAGGAATTGACATTTAATGCTCCAGTATTCAATACCGTAGCTCTGAATTGTAGGAATGTGAATTGCTCTTCCATACTGAAGCATATAATGCAGAATGATGGAAAAGGTCTATATCAGGGGTGTCCAAACTTGGGAACTTTAAGACTTATGGACTTCAACTCCCAGAATTCCCCAGCCAGCATGGCTGGCTGGGGAATTCTGGGAGTTGAAGTCCACAAGTCTTAAAGTTCCCAAGTTTGGACACCCCTGGTCTATATAGTTATCATCTACTATAGGACAAAGGTTCCTAATTGGACTTTATGTTATTCTTCTGGCCTGCTCCCAGAAATTAATTTCTCTTCCTTATTTTCTGTATGTGCCTTTTCATATAATAATAATAAAAAAACATACCTTTTAGCAAGTTCATTTTGCATATACTCTGAGATATTACGTCTTCCTAAGCATGCATATATTGTGTTGAGATGGAGGACATTGTTGTAACTTGTATAGGATGTAATTTTTTAATGTGGTTTGCATGGTTTTAAAAATTTGAACATTTGGGAAGATAGTTGCCACCATTAAAGGATTCAATGTATCCCAACGTTTTCTGCAATCAGTGGCAGAAAACTGTTGAGGTTTTCCACCCAGTTACATTGCTAAATAGCAAAAAAAGAAAAAAAAAGACAGAGACAGTTTTGGGGTAAATGTTTAAGGCACCATGCTAAAAACCAGGAGATTGTGAATTCTAGTCCTGCCATAGGCACGAAGCCAACTGAATGACCTTGGGCCAGTCACTATCTCTCAACCCTCAAAAGCAGGCAATGGCAAACCACTTCTGAAAAACTTTGCAAAGAAAACTGCAGGGACTCATCCAGGCAGTCACCTGCCATTTTGATTAAAAGCTGTGCATGCAGGTGCATGTGTGTATATATACACACACAAAATAACAGAGTTTCTTTCTTGTAGTCTTTTCTTTAGATTATATCTTATAGCTGTGATGGCAAACCTATGGCACATGTGCCAGAGGTGGCATGCAGCACCCTCTCTAATGGCACTTTAGCCATCGCCCCAGTTCAATACAATACAATACAATACAATACAATAGCAGAGTTGGAAGGGACCTTGGAGGTCTTCTAGTCCAACCCCCTGCCTAGGCAGGAAACCCTATACCGTTCCAGACAAATGGCTATCCAACATCTTCTTAAAGACTTCCAATGTTGGGGCATTCACAACTTCTGGAGGCAAGCTGTTCCACTGATTAATTGTTCTGTCAGGAAGTTTCTCCTCAGTTCTAAGTTGCTTCTCTCCCTGATTAGTTTCCACCCATTGCTTCTTGTTCTACCCTTAGGTGCTTTGGAAAATAGTTTGACTCCCTCTTCTTTGTGGCAACCCCTGAGGTCCACTGTGCATACGTGCATGCCTCCCACCGGCCAGCTGGTCTTCCAGTCTCTGCCACATATGCACGGGAGGCTGGGCGCATGTGGGATGGTGGTCATGTGTGCATGCATGGGAAGGTGGGGTGCATTTGGAGGACCTGCTCGCATGCACGGAGGTGGGCTGCCAGCAGGTGGGCCATGAGTGCATGCACGTGGTGCAGGATACATGAACGGGGGCCGCACGCACATTGTATTTTGGGGGTTCAGGCACACGCTTTGGGCACTCAGTCCAGAAATGGTTTGCCATCATAAGCATTAATAAGTATTATGCCAAATATTTCTTACCCATGCTTGTTCAACCTGATATACATTTTTTTTTCAAACCAGTTGAACATTTGAGTGATATTTTCACGTGGGTTGAAATTGAGGAAAGCAGAAGGCAGAAGGCCAAGAGTCGTATGTAGGTCTATCTCAAGCAATCTATATCATTTGGGGCTTCTTAAGTTATCATTATATTCCAAGGAAAGACATTGTGAGGTTACTCTCATCATGGTACTTATTTCAAAGCAGGAAGCACCAAATGAGGCTCTGAGATAATAAAGAGAGAAAACACAACTAAGAATAAGCAGGCAATCCTTTTATGACAGTTAGCTTAAAAACACCACAAAGAAATTTTAAAGTCCCCAAGGAAAATTCTACTTAGGCAATTAATGGAAATCCCCCTATCACAGGGAGATGCATTAGGAAAAAAATACATATTAAAAATACAATTATAATCTGAGTAGCTATTGGAGGCTGGACTAGAGTGTTTCCTTTTTTTTTTTTTTTGAATCAGTGTACGGACTGAATTCTCATTTGAAGTTCACATTTTTGTAAGTTTTGAAATGCAATTTACAAATATACTGTATACAGTTTCAAGACAACCAGAGAAACTACAAATTAAAATGTATCTTTGCACACATGTTTTCATACAGACCTTTCTTTTAAATGATAAAGCAGGGATTAGCATAACAAATGATGCAGTGATTCTGTCCTTGACCTCTGCTTGTCTTAAAAGAGCTTTGGGATCACTCATCAGCCACAGTAACAAGGAGAAACTAATAAACTAAGCTTTGCCAAGATCAATATCTTTACCTTCTCAAAACATTCAAAACAGAGAATCTAAATGCTGGGTGAAGCAGGTCAAGATCCCTAAATATTAAAGGGCAGTTTTTCAAGATTTTAGAAGCCAAAATACTCACCTGAGTATTATATTCCAGAATGCACCAAGATCAGCATTAGGCACCCAAGCGTATCATTTTGCTTGAGGAACACAGTTTATATCTCCTTTAGTTAAGTGGTTTGCAACTAAAGCTCAAATGCAATTTCTTTCTGGACTCAACTAGGACTATATGACAACATGGCTGTCTTGTCTAAACTACATTTTGGAGAAGCATCTTCCAGCTTCTACCTGCTGAGTTTTCAATGCAGCACGTTGATCAAAATCTGAAAAATGTAATGATGATAGCAATAGCATTTAGTCTTATATACTGCTTTACAGTGCTTTACAGCCCCCTCTAAGCAGTTTATAGAGTCAGCATATTGCCCCCCAAATTTGGGTCCTCATTTTAGCCACCTTGGAAGGATGGAAGGCTGAGTCAACCTTGAGCTTGGTGAGATTTGGACTGCCTATTTTGTAGGCAGTCGGCAGTCAGCAGAAGTAGCCTGCAGTACTGTGTTCTAACCATTTCACTACCATGGCTCATGATGCATAAAAAATGAGAAATTAAAAAAAAATGAAGTGAGATGCTAAACAAACCAAACTAAATCTATTCATTCACCCATGTCTCAAACATAAGTGTCAAACCTGCGCCATCACGTGAGGTTTTGCGATATTTCTCCCTTCACAGAGCTGGAGTGAGCGTGGCCCTTGCATGATGCATCCAGCCTGCATTTGACATCCTGGTCTATAAGATAGACAGATTTATGTCATCTCTAGCTATACTTTCCCCTGTAAGCCAAGGTCAGGCAACACAGCCACAAGTATGTAAAATTTGTTGTATTTCATCACAAGTTATGTCAGAGGAGAAGTCAAGTGACCTTATGGTCATCCCTAGTGATTGTCTTGGGCTGATGAGAGCACGTTTCCTGTTCTCCTGTCTCTGATCAGCCATACCATTGTTGCCTCCGTAAAAAAATTACATAAAGCACCATGTGAAAAAAATTAAAAAGTAACCTTCTGGTCAGTCAATTTCATGCCAATATAGTATTCTACTACCTCAAAGATGGCTGGCTAGCATTTTAATTCAGCAAATTGGGTAAAGACATCCATATTAAAGCAACACGACAGATGGCTCTATAGTCATCTCTTTAACACATCCAAAGAAGAGAGCCTACTACCTCCATGAGCAATTGGTGCCATTGCTGATCATACTATTAGGGCTGTGGTGGCACAGTGGTTAATAATAATAATAATAATAATAATAATAATAATAATAATAATAATAATAATAATAATAATAATAATAATAATAATAATAATAATAATAAATTTTATTTGTTAGCCGCACCCTCTCCAGAAGGACTCGGGGCGGCGTACAATAAAAACACATAAAATATACAAATATAAACAGTACATATACATATACATATGCATGGAGGAGGTAAACAGATGAATAAAATAGAATTAAAATTTCAATTTAAAAACCCCATAATTAAAACACAAAATACACAATTAAAAACCCGTCAGGAGCGATATGGTAAAACTATGGTTGAGCCAGGCCAGCTACTTGGAAGAGGTGGGTCTTGAGCTTTGCGCGGAAGGAGCGGAGGTCAGAGGTAGTCCTGATATCAGGGGGGAGGTCATTCCACAGGGCTGGGCCCGTCACAGAGAAGGCTCTGCTCCTAGGCGTCGCCCCCCGACACTGTCTGGTAGACGGCACCTGGAGAAGTCCCTCTCTGTGCGAGCGAATTGGTCGCAGGGATGTATGGGGCAGGATGCGATCCCGCAAGTAACTAGGTCCTGAGCCATGGAGCGCTTTGTTAGAATGCATCATTACAGGTTAACTCACTGCTCTCTGCCAAGAATTCGATTCTGACCAGCTCAAGATTGACTTTAGCCTTCCATCCTTTCGAGGTCAGTAAAATGAGAACCCAGATTGTTGGGGGAAATAGGCTGACTCTACAAACTGATTAGAGAAAGCAGTAAAGCACTATGAAGTGGTATATAAGTCTAAATGCTACTGCTACTGCTGTTTCCCCCCCCCCCCTCAACGTTTATCTAGAGTCTGGCCTGCCCTGTAATTGAAGACCTCATCCCCATCTGACCTGATTTAGCACAGTTGTCACTCCTTAATCATGATAAAATAAAACATACAGCATATACTGTAGCAGATATAACTTTTTTCTTACATTTTTAATTGAATGTATATTCAAAGGAGAGAGCAAGAACTCTGGGTATTCAATAATGTCCCCTTTTCTTGTAGATAACAATTTATTCTGACAATCATGTACCCTTCAAGAAAACAGATCATGTGTGCCTGCACCAGAATGAATGAAAAGAAGACTTCTCCAGATAGCTCCAAACACTTGTTCAATTCCTCATATTCCATAAAATAAAATTTTCCTGTTCCCCTATGAACAAAATAGACGTGTCATACTACAGAGTTTCAAATATTACTTACCATTAACATATCTGAAAACTAACCTATTATGAGCACAGACAAATAATCGAAAGAGACGAATGACAAACAAGTGGATTAACAAAAACCTTGCTTGAATACTCTGCAAGCATTTGTAATTCCAGGAACCCTGTCTGATAAACAGAACTATATCGGTCAATGGAAAGTTGTAATTAATTATGTCTGACATTGATGAATTTCTGGCAGTGTCTTTTGTTAATCTGCTAGTGTGTCTGTATCTGGATCTTCCGTTCCTCCATCCAACATTAATAATCTATTTGTAGACTTGGCTATACAATAAAGCATTTCATTTGCAAAGAAAGCAGTTCTTAAGAAAATGTGAAGTCTGTTCCTAAACTCATAGTAGGCTTCTTTTTTTCCCAGGCATTACATAAGAAAAAAAATGTTCATAGATTTTACTGCTTCAGGTTCTTCAGATAACCTTGTATATTATCTCTCAAACAAATGAAAAAAATAATAATTTCTTTTCCTCTCTAAATACACGCATAGATTAAAGTTAAACCTAAATTAATGTAATTATAAATCTATAGTGCCATAAATTCTTTCCAGTAATTCTGAATCAGAATTACTGGAAAATATCTTTTTTAAAAAATAAAATAAAAATAAACACTATATATGAAAGCAAGAGAATTAAGTTGAACCATCAATGACATTTTGGCTTTTCCCTTATTTTATTATCTTTTCTTCATGGTTATGCAGATAGTTAGTTTTTATAAAAATGGAAGACTGCTTTTCTTGTGTAGAATACACACTGGTGTTGGGATTCAATTTTTTTTACTACCGGTTCTGTGGGTGTGGCTTGGTGGGTGTGGCATGGCTTGGGGGGCATGGCTTGATGGGCATGGCTTGGTGGGGTGTGGCTTGGTGGGCATGGCAGGGGAAGGATACTGCAAAATCTCCATTCCCTTCCCACTCCAGGGGAAGGTTACTGCAAAATCTCCATTCCTTCCCGATCAGTTGGGACTCAGGAGGCAGAGAATAGATGGGGACGGGGCCAGCCAAGGGTGGTATTTACCAGTTCTCTGAACTACTCAAAATTTCCGCTACTGGTTCTCCAGAACTGGTCAGAACCTGCTGAATACCACCTCTGATACACACTCACACACCCTTTCACATACACATTGGAAAGATGGGATATCAACATTTCTAGAACTTAATGGGCTAACTAGCACATTTCATACCTATTTTGCAACTTGTTTATATCACATTTGGCATCCTGATATTTTAATTATTGTTTTCAATTTCTCTTTTCAACTAGTTTGGATAAAAAAATTCAATGCCACTTGATATGCAAATCATAGTGTCTAAAAGGCAGCTACATATCTGACAATATAATTTGTTTTCACTTGATAATTCAATTTTGATTCTTTTGGTGCTCATTTACTAGAGTTTTTAGGAAAAAATATACTGAAATTACAATTCCTGTTCACAGGGGCACAATCTTATGTCACCAATCCAATAACATACTTTATGCTTCAAGCTATTTAACTTAAAAACAATTTTTACAGTGTACTAGGTGAGCAATAACTGTTTTAACATATTTTAACTTGCTTAGATTGTTGATAATTAAACTCTGTGGTTGCTTTATTATGTTGCGATCGTATGATCCCCGGATCAAGAATTCATAGAATAAGATTATTTCTCTCTTTTCAGGTTAGACATGGACTCCAACTTCAGAAGACAAATTCAGAATTGGACTCTCCTGCTAGCCATCCCACCGACCTCTGTGAGAATGAGAAATCACAATAACTTGGGGGAGCCTCTAAAAGAGAAGCAGCAGAAGCTGAGCAGAATGCAAAGTCAGAGGGAACTGTTTTAAAGCCTGTATATACAGTACGTGACTAATTTGGGAGAAGATGCGTATTACTTAGAAGAGACACTCTTAACAAAATAGGCAAAATAACATTCTCCACATTTTACTGTCACCTGCAATTATACATGGAAAAATTGAATCCAGTTAAGTTTTATGGACAATTTGTTTTGACGATTTTTTAAATGGTAAAAAGCTTTTGCTGTTCTTTGGATTTCCATTTCTATGTGTGCCTTGCAGCATTTCCCTAGTAGAAGAGAGGATACTTGCACCCTTTGAAGGCTGCTCTCGAATAACGTGAGACCTCTAGCACAGGGCTGTCAAACTCGTGGCCACGTCCATGTCTGGCCTAGCAAAGGGGGAAAAAGTTGCGATATGTCAGGTGATGCTGCCAGGATGGCGCGAATTTGACACCCGTGCTCATTATAGAATATGGACCAAAGAGTACAGCAGATAGCTGGACCAAGCAACAATTGGTTTTATTATCTTTTATGAGAGTTCTTTTACCTAGCTTAAGGCAGGGATGAAATGCTACCAGTTCGGACCAGTTTGCCTGCTAGACCAAAAATGGAGGATGGGGAGTGCTGAGAAAGAAAGAAAGAAAGAAAGAAAGAAAGAAAGAAAGAAAGAAAGAAAGAAAGAAAGAAAGAAAGAAAGAAAGAAGGAGGGAAGGAAGGAAGGAGGGAGGGAGGGGAAAAAGAGAGGAAGGAAGGACTACAAATCTTTTTTTTTTTTACTTTTGGGATGTGTGTTTTTTTTAATGTTGTACGCCGCCCTGAGTCCTTTGGGAGAAGGGCGGCATATAAATCCAAACAAACAAACAAACAAACAAACAAACAATACAAACCTGGCACTAGATGCAGCTTCAGAGGATAATCCAGGGCTGGAAGAGACCTGGAGGTCATCTAGTCCAACCCTGTTCCAGAAGGACATAGTTAAAGTGAGTTTGTCTTTTGATCCCCCAGTTACATGACTACATAGCCATGCCCACCCAGTCACATGACCCCACCAAGCCATGCCCACCAAGCCACTCCCACAGAACCGGTAGAATTTTTTTTTAGATTTCACCACTGGCTTAAAGTCACTATCGAATACAAAACTACCAATTCAGGATTACATCCCGATTACCCTCAGAAGACTGGCTTGAAGCATTTACATTAGTGGCCTTCTTAGGGGACTTTTGAAAACCCTTGCCTTTCATTGGAAATCACATGTACCCAAAATCTTAGCAAGAGAGTGAGGCTAGCCTGTTCCTTGGAGATGTAAGAGACCAGTTTTGCAGTTGAGGTAGGCCTTATACGGGAGAGTTGATTGTGCTGAAATTGTGTGTAAAGTTTCTGTATTCCTGTAAAAAAGTATTTGTCTCTGGAGTCGGCCTCGTAAAAGAGAATGAGTTGTACTTGTATGTTGAAAGGGAATAAGAGTTGTATTTGTATGTTGCTAATTTAGTGAATGTTGTCTCTGACAGAGCTGCAAGAATGAATCTTGAGAGCAAAATGGAATGCTTCTAGATACTTTAGTGTTTTGCTGAGGATGACGAGAAGAGTGGCTCTCACATTCATGGATATCTGCCTCTCCAAGATATACCGTGGATTTAGCCATGAGACCTTTCTTATTGCCAACCTTGTTTTTGCTATAAATTGGATTTGGAATAACCCAGTAGCAGGTGGGATTTATATTTGTCACTGAAGGATAATCTTCTAATCAAGTTTGAAGTGGTTGTTGCAACTAACCAGGTCTGTAAGGGTGTGGGATTGTTACACTTTTAGAGAATTACAGACTAAATGGGTTCCTGAATGATGTAGAGATCTTTCCATACAGCACAAGTAGGATGGTTTACTTATGGAATGCTGATGGACGATGTTTCCAATATCAAAGGGACGGCTTCTTAGTTTTTGCATTTCTGCCTTGGAGTTCCCTGCTTTTTGAAGTGAATTTGTTATCTTGAGTAATTCAATTTCATAAAATGTTCAGGACACATCGCCCAAGCTTTTGTTCTTTTGGCTTGGCTCTTTTTGTTCCACACAGCTGTGGAGGATTTCATTTTAATGTTCTTGCTACTATTGAATACTATTAATTTTGTGTTATAATTTACTATTATTGATTACAATATTTTTCAGAGTATAAGACGCACTGGAGTATAAGACTTACCAAGATTTTGAAGAGGCAAATTAAAAAAAAAGTTTTTGCACTCTGCAGACCTTCCAAAAATGGCCCGTTTTTCACGAAAAGGAGCCTGGTTTCCACCCCCCCCAAAAAGGGCATGAATAGCCTTTAGGAGGCTTGTAGAATGCTCCTGGGGGCGCCTCCCCCCCCCCCCAAATGAGCAAAAAACAGGCCATTTTTTTGCAAAAGAATCACCTGTTTTTCACTCATTTCTGCCCTCCCCAACCCCCAGGAGCTCTCTGAAAGCCTCCTACAGGCTATGCACGTCCATTTTGGTGAAGTGGGTGGGGTTTCAGGAGGCAAAAAATGCTGTATTCAGTGTATAAGATGCACCCAGATTTTCAGCCTCTTTTTTGAAGGAAAAAGGTGCGCCTTATACTCTGAAAAATATGGTACTCTGTTACTGTTGAGTACCCTCTGGAGAAAGAGAACCAAACAAATGACGGCAATGATAGCAACAACAACAACAAGAATAATAAAAAGGGATAAAGTCTGATTTTAAACTCCAGGACATTTGATACTTTTCTTCCCACTGGGCTTACGTTTAGTGTTGCAGAAGGACTGGAAATAAACTTCTTGAGATGCTGGACCTGGGAAAGGAAGGTGGAACACAGGAGAAGATTCAGTTTATATACCCCCGGAACACCTTTTCATGTGAATCTTGGACTGCTCCAACAAGTGCTGCTTTATTTGTGAACATTGCTGCTGCTGGCAAATGGAATTGGAATTTTTGTAACTTCTGCTGTGTAGTGAAACTTTTGTGTCCCAAAAAGAGAACTGTTAAGTTACACAGCTTGCTTGGCCAGGGAAGAAATGTCTTGGTAGGTTTCTGAATCCTTTGATGGAAATATGCTGCATATTCATTAGAATGGACAAGGAGGGCCAAATAACCTAGCATGAACTGTACAATTGATGGTGCATGCATGCCTGTTTTTTGGGGGCTGTTTTTCAGGCTGTTTTCAGGCCACAAACGGCCTGAAAATGACCCAAAAGCTGCCTAAAAACAGCCTGTTTTGGAACCATTTTTCTAGCCATTTCCAGGCTGTTTTCTATTGCTATGGCTCCTGCAAAGGCCTCATAGCTCTAAGCCAGGGGTGTCCAAACTTGGGAACTTTAAGACTTGTGGACTTCAACTCCCAGAATTCCCCAGCCTGGCTGGGGAATTCTGGGAGTTGAAGTCCACAAGTCTTAAAGTTCCCAAGTTTGGACACCCCTGCTCTAAGCACACTAAGTGCCAATTGCATGGCCTCAAGAATAGCAGGTTGCTTTTTTTTTTTTTTTTTTTTACAAAATATACATTGTTCTCCCTCTTATTGTTGACAATTGAAGGAAATAAATTTAAAAATAAAAAAAGGAACTGTACAATTGTATGGCTGAAAAATATCATTCTCTTAAATAGGATTTCTGCATTACTCCCAGTTAGTTAGAAACAATTTGTAGAATAAAATCCTATCCTCACTTAGTCTTCTTCTTTTTCAAAAGGAACAGTAGGGTCAGAGCCATTAATCCCCTTAAATTATCCCTGTCTTTGGCCACATTGCAGATTATCATGTGATGAGAGTTTCCCAAACTGACCAGCTGCTCTGTCTCCCGGGGTGAAATACTGCAGCCCACCGAGGTTATTCCTCTTTCAAACCATCCTTCAGATATGCCTTTCTTATCTGCCTCTCCATCTGACCAGTACTTTATGGAGCTCCATGGAAGAACACAGCTCTCCCCTCCCCTGTCTTCTAATTAAACTCTCAGGGTTCAAGCCAAATCATTATGCCACGTAAACAGCATTTTAAATATACTAATAACATGGGATTAGAGTGCACCCTGGGCTTCTCTACAGAGACTGTTTGAAGTGTGGCCTCTTTTAAATTAGGAGGCCAAGGCTAGGAATGTTCTGTACGGCCAACCCCACATGCAAACTTGAATAGTTGTTGCAAAATAGTTTTATATCTGATGCCGCAGGAAGAGGGAAGTCTTCTGTCCCTGATAAGACTGTCTAGACAGCAAATCTAAAAATTGGCAACTGAGCCAGATATGATGGGGAGGAAAAAGATAAAGGAAATGCAATGTTGAAACACAAGGAAATCAGAGGGGGTTTTTTGTTGCCAAAAGCTAGCATGTGAGGACTTCTGCCTGTTGTATATACATTTTCCAGTTTTAAAATATAGCTTCCATGAGAACAGAATGATCCTATTTCTTCTTGTAGAGCCAAAATGACCAAATCTTTGGAAGCTTTAGAAAGTACAAGGGAAGAAGGGCCTGGGAGAGAACAATAGTTCATCAAAGGGCAGAAACTTCCATAGTTTTTTCCCTTGTGTCCTTTGGCCCAACAATGCAACTAGGTAATTTGGATGTTAGACCTAATCACCTTATTTGATTGGAGGATCCATGGCTTTGCTACGTATGTTAAAGTTTTGTAGCACACAAATTATTAGCACTTTTTTTGACTTTCCTATATGACAATTGTTAAGTTTGGGTATTATGTGGCAGGCCCTTGTCTGTTTGAATTCCTGAAGTCTCAGAACATTTTAGCTTCTTCAATTTCTATTATTTTGTCTATTTTTGTGGATCCAACAGTTCCTCTTGTAGCCAAACTGTATTTCTTGGAGGTATCCAATACACAATTGCTGCTAATCGGTTACCCCATTGCTTGTATGATGATGATGATGGTTGGTCACATAGTCAGCTAGATATGTAGACTGAATTTGGCATGTTTGTTCACCTATGAAGTCCTTCCTAAGGACATAATTATGAGAGAGAGAGAGAGAGGGGGGGGGGGGAGAGAGGGAGGGAGAGAGAGGGGGGAAGAGCTAGTTCAAGACAGCAAACATATATTGTACTACTACCTCCTATTTTTCCACAGCAACAACCCTTGTGAGTGATTTGGGGTGAGAGAGTGACTGGCTCAAAGTCACCCATATACCTCAAGCAGGCCAAGAACTCACAGCCTCCTGGTTTCTAAATGAGGACCTTGAACACTCCACAAATCTGACTAAATATTTTTTTTCCTTTAGTTTCCCCTTAACCTATTGATTATAGAGACGTGTCTAGTTTTCTGTTGCATGGAAGCTAGTCAACTTTTTATTTCAGTCCATGAAGAGTTTCACCTTTCAGTTTCATCAAACTCCTAGTGCCGTCATGTCGATAGGAATATGTCAATATGAATCATGTCAAAATGGAATTGGCTTCTGCTGACCTGATACTAAAACACATTTCTTTGTGTTTACTAAGGACCATTAGCTGTATGTGTACATGTTTAGCCAAACAAAAATTATAAAATCAGCATCTGTCTCTATATATGTCTCTTACTGGCTAGGACGAGCTCCCTCTCACCTGTAAAGCACAAGGGGTTGCTGTAAAGCACTATGAAGTGGTATATAAGTGCTATGGCTATTGCTGTTACAAAGAAAGCTGGGTCATAATTAGCACTTCTACCAAGGATTTCTCCCTTCTTCCATTCCTATATGAAGATATATAGAGTTTCAGATTATCTGGGCTTTTCAGATTTTCTGGGCTCTTCACAGTGATAATGGGAGCATTAAACACTTCATTTCACAGCTATGCTATTTCAGACCCAGGATAAACTTATAAGGGCCAAAGAGTTAAAACTCTGCCAGTGAGGAATCTTGGGTTCTATTCTCTAGGGAGGCAATGATAGAACAGGGCTGACCCACAGGGCTGAATAGGGCCCAGAGGGGAGTATTCTTGCCACAGTCTGAAATGGCCACTGTGATCCATTGATGATGACCTGGTTTTGCCACTGACATAATGTGAGATGAAGCGTTTATATATCATGTTGCTGTCATTGCAGCCTGTCATCTTCACAAGGAAAATGCTCAGCAAGAGGAGACATGGCCTAAACTGTTAGTGGGAAAATGATCTATGTTGCATTTACAAATATTTGCTTTAATCCAAACAACTTTAAGTAAGAATTTAAAAAGATCAGCTTCATCAACCTAGCCAGGATAGATTCCATTTTATTTTGGTCTATTATTATGTTGCAATCTTGACCAATTTGTAGTTTGTCTTTAAATGTCTGGTCCCAATAGAAGCATTTGGAATTGTTGTGGCTATTTATCTCAACGCTAAGTTAGTCTTTTTCAAGATGTTGTCTTAAGCTAACTGCAGCATTCACTCAAGCATATCATAACAGCCAAGAGCATTCCTTGGGAAAGTCTAATATGTCTGCATATTGAAGCAAAAAAGACTGTGATTAAGTGGGATTATAAAAGTCAAACAGGCTGGAGGTGTCTAAGGTTTTTTTTTCTTTGTGTAAAAAAATGAAAGAGGCACAAGTAACGTCGGGTATCTGATGCAGATTGTGATGCTATCAAAATGTTGACTTGGCAAACCTTCTATATATTTTCTCTGGGAGCAATTCTTCCTTGTAAAATAGAGGTGTTTCATTCTCTGTTTTTTTGGGGGAATCACCCTTTATATATTAGCATTCACCTGCTGCTACTAAGTACACATTGCAACAATGCTGGCCTGGAGCCTGGAATTCCCCCGTGGCCCCCCAAAAGAGCTCTCAAAGTGGCCATGCTTTTGCTAATTACCAAAGCCAACTGTTGTCTGGCTAGCTAGACTCTGTTAACACATTTTCCTTTCTTTGAATGCCATTGCTAGCTGAACATACTGTTATTATGCTAATAAGCGCTGGCCTTGCCACATGATAACATATGTGAGATGTGCTGCTTCCTCTAATTGCTTCATTCTAGTCTTATTGGTCTGTGTGCAATATTTATAAGCTTATTTCCCCACTGCAGAAAGGTCAGCGTGCTTCACGTAATTGCAATGTGCACATCACAAAGGAAGCGATATAGCTGGGGAGGTCTGAACATGGCATTGGGGGCGGAGAGGCTGTTGGATGTCTCAGACTGCCTTGGAAATGGAGTCCCAAGAGGGCCTTAAGGAAGATTCAGAGCTCTCTAGCTAGGTGGCTGATGAGTAAGCAGGGGGGGAGGAATGCAGCCAAAGGAAGAGGTTGCTCCAGGTCCACTTTTAGGCAGAGGAATCATAGGGAAGGCAACTGCCTGTTAAGTAGGAGCTAAATTATTCTTTCTGAAAAGTAGAGAGATTTATGATCTTGGCTTGATGGGTTCTGATGGGCAGTTGATCTTCAATGCATTTGGAATTCAGCTCATACTTTTCTGCCAGAGTAGAACCTGGTCCTGGAAGCATTGCCAAGAGAGAGAGAGAGAGAAAAGGATAAACAGGAGCAGAAATCACTTTTTGGGGATTTTGCGATGCTTTTTTTTTCTTCAATATTAACTTCCAGCAGCCCATGTCACTCCCACTCTTACTACTTAGTGCAGAAGACTGGCACTATTCAGAGGCATCATACATAAGATTCTAAGTCAATCGTGGGTTTCAAGTTAATTTTCATTTAAATGATATGGAGTCTTTACCAAAATACAATAAATAATTGTGACCAAGCTGTTCCGGCGGGGGTGGGGGGGCTTGCTTTTGTTTCTTGCAACTGTTGAGAATGGGTCGAAAGCATAGCACACAGCTCCTTTTATAGGATAAATAACAAAGAGGTTGAATACTTTGGGGAGTTTCTTCTCTACTGCCAAAAGAACTTGGCCAGCTTTGATGTATGTGTGAGCATGTGCACGTGTGTATGTGTGTGTGTGTACCATTTGCTGTATGGCCTCAAGCAGTAAAATATCTTGGGCTGGGCCCGATGGGAAGATGATGCTTATATTTCCTTTTTGCACATTATTTGGAAAGCATAAAAAGAAGCATTCCATCCTTGTACAGCCTGTTCCTTTCCTATAACATAAAAAAGGCGCTCAGAGGAGAATGTGATGGCGAGCAGAGCTCAAAAAGTATAACATATAACCCATGTTTTCGACCCAGGGCATAGCTGTTTAGTAACCTCTAACAAAAAGAATAGATGTCACTCTCAGCTTTAGTCTTTGCAAATTGCTAAATCCTTGGAGCTATGCATGACAGCACCAACCCTATGTGAATGGTCACTTCATCCTAAATCTGATTAGTCAAAGCCAAAGCCCCTCAACCTTCCTCCCAAGAATAGTAAAATAAAGAAGGAAAAACAGCTATTACAGTTGTTTTTCTTCAAACACATCTGGATCTCTAATGAGCTCCTTTTGGGGATGATGCTCTAAGATGTAAAACCCAACGTATTTCGGTCCTCAGAAGGATGGAAGGCTGAGTCAATCTTGAGCCTGGTGAGATTTGAACTGCAGACAAGACAGCAGTCAGCAGAAGTAGCCTGCAGTACTGCACTCTAACCACTGCACCGCCACATCTTAGGATGATGATGATTGATCATTATTGATGACACAGAGTATCAGAATGTTTCCTTATTATTTTATTTTTATTTTTACAAACAGGGTAACAAACATATCCAACACATCTTCCTCCTCTTAATTTCTCCAAACTCACCTGTCAGGTGAGTTGGGTTGAGAGAGAGAAAGATTGGCTCAAAATCACTCAGCTGGTTTTCATGGCTAAGGTGGACTAGAACTCATGATCTCCCACTTTCTAGCCTGGGGCTAGAACTAATAAACCAAAATGGCTCCTTGTGATTGGCCACAATTGCCTGGGCTGAGCTGTTTTCACATACCTGGAAGGACTCTCTGTGTGTACTCATGGTAATACCCTGTTTTCCCCAAAATAAGACCTCCCTGGATAATAAGCCCAATCGGGCTTCTGAGCTCATGCGCTAAAATAAGCCCTCCCTTGAAAATAAGCCCCATCTGAAAATACTGCAACACAGCAGCCATGAGATGACCACGTTCTCCACATCCTGCACCCCAAAAATAATAAGACCTCCCCAAAAATAAGACCAAGTGCTTATTCGGGTGTGTGTGTGTCAAAAGAATATAAGACTCTGTCTTATTTTCGGGGAAACATGGTACTTCACAAAAGTACCGCCCTGAGTCCTTTTGGAGAAGGGCGGCATATAAATACAAACAAACAAACAAACAAACAAACAAACAAACAAACAAAACCTGTTCTGCAGCTGCAGCATCAGTTCAAGAGGTTTGATAATTTCTTTCAATTTAACTTCAGAATACGTTGAGATAAGTGTACTGTTGAGATAAGGGGCTATTGCTATTTGGGTTCTTCTGAGGACTCTCAATTTACCTGCACTTTTATACTGAAATATTTAGTGGGATGGGTTTCCTCACGTCTTTCTTGGGTTGATGGGAATTCTGCAGATCCAGAGAGGCTGTGTCTTGCTGGACAGATATCCCACCCCATCCTTCTAAACAACCACATACCTTAGACAAGCTCAAGAACTGAGCATTTTACTGAAACTGTCTTCTCCTTTGAAGAAACCACTCAAAGGCAGTTTCTTTTGCATCAGATTAAAAGTAAATCAGGTTGCACTCAAAGGCTTGAATGCAATTGTAACAAAAAAAAAAAAGCAGGAGCAATATTTGGCACAAGGCTGATATGAAGACTATTCACAGCCAAGAAGAAGAAAGCAGGCCAGTAAAAAGCTTAATGATCTGTATCTTCATTACAGTATTCACATATATTTTTACATATAGATCTGACTTGGCTTGTAAAAAGGACATGTCAAATTGATCCAAAGAAAGGCAGAAATGGTTGCCAGGGCATTCCCAGAGGTCTCTCCTGATTTTCCCTTTCCAAGATGGTGCTTTGACTAAATTGTGATTTCATAAGTCAATGGCGTGTTATTCTTCTCCCCCATTCAGTGCCACATAACTGTCAGTTTCTTGCTTTGACTGATCAGGCTATGGGAAGCAGTACAACAGGGTAGCTGATTGAATTTGGATCTGGTTGTTTGATGACAGCTGTGTCTTAATTTTGGTTTAGGGGTTGTTTGTTTCTTCCTTCCTCTAGCTCTCTCTCTCTGTCATTCTCTTAATTTGACACGTTTTGTATGTGAAGCAGTTTACATTTTTTGTGATTTCTCGAACGGGCCATTAAAATAACAGCACCCAGAGCCAATGTCTAGATTTTGCATAGCTCATACATTTGTTTCCTGGATCTCCCCGGGGCTTCCTTGCTAGTAACCACACTGAAGATTGCAGTGGGAGTCCAAATTTCATTTCAGTTTAGTGCTTAGTAGTAATTGCAAGGCATTTGTTCCCCAAGCCACAAGAGGTTTGATAGTTGCACCTGTGAAGAGGGAATCTGTGAAATAGCAAAAACTACTGAAACGATGAACCCTTTGTCAGTGTGGTATGGTGGGTTGTGTTGAACTCAGTGGCCCAAGAAACTGTTGAGGAGACCCTGTGAAGCTTATTAAATCAACATCAGTACTTTTCTACATTACTCTAAGCCAGGGGTGTCCAAACTTGGGAACTTTAAGACTTGTGGACTTCAACTCCCAGAATTCCCCAGCCAGCATGGCTGGCTGGGGAATTCTGGGAGTTGAAGTCCACAAGTCTTAAAGTTCCCAAGTTTGGACACCCCTGCTCTAAGCTATGGGTGGACAATGTCTAAGTTATTTTATTCAGAGTGCGTAAGACTCTCAGCCTACTTTTTAACACTCTCCCCTCTCTCTCCAGGCAGACAAGAGGTTCAGATTGTTGATAAGAACTCTCTGTCCTTCTCTGTAGCCCAGGGAGAGAGGAAGTAAAATAAGGAGTTGTTAGAAAGAGGAGAAAAGTAAGTCAGCAAGAAAGGACAGTGTATCTCCATTTACTTTGGTCTGGCTGTATCTAATGGTTGCTTTCACAGTGCCAGCTATGCATTCCAAGTAAGTTATCCTTAAGAGAATGTGCTCTTTGGCAGGAAAAAGTTGTAATCCCCTGCCTTCAGCCATGGTTTTAGCATAGTGTATTAAATAAGATAGTGTGCTTGCACATCACTGTAAGCCATAAACTATAGCTGACTGCCATGACTATTGTGCTACACAGACACAAAATTAAAAAAAAAAAAGATAATTCCCAGACACCAGTGTTTGGTTTAGTTTAGTTTAGTGATTAGTCCACAGACGTATCAAAACACAGAATCCCAAAGACAAATTATTAATAAAACCCTATAAAACAATTTAAAGTAAAATTGGAGTAAAATACAATAATTTGATATATAGGCAAGTAACAAGATAAAGTTATATTTCAGTATCACCCCTACAATCTACCCTAATCAGTGGTATTTTGATGATGCCACCATCACCAGAGAAAATGATTCTGCAAAACATCAAGTATTTTTTGCAAAGATTAAAGCATGGGCAATAAATGTCACTTTTTAAAATCTTAGTATTGCAAATTGCACACAGATAGTTCTTGACTTACAACCATTTGTTTAGCGACTGTTCGAAGTTACTATGGCACTGGAAAAAAGTGGTTAACTTTATCACTGATCATCAAAAACAATTGTCAGGCCTCAGAAAAGGCTTCCACTTAAATCTGCTGCTTGAATGCAGAGATTGCCTTTGTTTCAATAAAGGAGAATATTTGTAACTGCATTCAGTTCTGGTCGCCACGATGTAAAAAAGATGTGGAGACTCTAGAAAGAGTGCAGAGAAGAGCAACAAAGATGATTAGGGGACTGGAGACTAAAACATATGAAGAACGGTTGCAGGAAATGGGTATGCCTAGTTTAATAGAAAGAAGGACTAGGGGAGACATGATAGCAGTGTTCCAATATCTCAGGGGTTGCCACAAAGAAGAGGGAGTCAAACTATTTTCCAAGGCACCTGAGGGTAGAACAAGGAGCAATGGGTGGAAACTAATCAAGGAGAGAAGCAACTTAGAACTGAGGAGAAATTTCCTGCAGCTTGCCTCCAGAAGTTGTGAATGCCCCAACACTGGAAGTCTTTAAGAGGATGTTGGATAGCCATTTGCCTGAAACGGTATAGGGTTTCCTGCCTAGGCAGGGGGTTGGACTAGAAGGCCTCCAAGGTCCCTTCCAACTCTACTATTGTATTGTATTGCAAGTATCCTTGGTGTTTTCTGCTAGCACTGGTGATTCCAAAGGTGCTTTTCCAGGGGGCAACTGGACTTTCTTGTTTTTTCTTTGAAGACATTTCACTTCTCATCCAAGAAGCTTCTTCAGCTCTGACTGGATGGTGGGGAATGAAAGGATTTATATTCCTTGCAGACAGGTGGTAATCTACATCCTTTTAGAAGCACTTGGAGGTTTATCTGTGTACTCAGGATCACTTGAGTAATGCTAATGGTTCCTGTAGCCTGCAATTTCCCCCCTCTGGAAATCCATTCCTACTTCCGCAGCATTCCAAGGCTGTTCATTCCAAATTGTATAGCTAAAAGTCTGTAGAGATTCTCAGTCATCCAGGTGTTTGTCCTAAAGGTGCTTTTTCAGGAGGAAACTTCCTTATTTTTTCTTTGAAGACATTTCATTTCTCATCCAAGAAGCTTCTTCAACTTCAATGACCTTCTAAAAGGATGCAAATGACCAGCTGTCTGCAAGGAATATAAATCCTTCCATTCCCCACTGTCCATCAGAGCTGAAGAAGCGTCTTGGATGAGAAGCAAAATGTCTTCAAAGAAAAAAACAAGAAAGCCCAGTGATGGTCCAGTTTGTTACTTAGTTTGGTCAACGAAACATCTGCAAGAAAACAATCAGCTCAGAGAGCACCAAGGACCCCTCATTGCCTCTGTTCTTTGGAAGATATGTACAAAACAATTCAAAAGAGCATATAATTTTAAAATGAAGATAGATTGACTTGTTTACTTCTATAAGATAGAAAAGTCTACATTAGATGGGACTTAGTTTGATATGTTTTCTTTCACAGAGACTTGAGAGTCTTCCTTTTATAGCTGAGATTATTAAGATCAGAGTTTTTCAAACTTGATGACTTTAGGATGTGTGGACTTCAATTCCCAGAATTCCTCACCCAGTCCAATTATCTTGGACTGCCTATTAACATTGTAATTCTTGTAGCTTCACTGGAAGTAGTTCTTCTAGAAGTTTTTTGCAGTAGCAAAAGAAAATATGAAAGAAAATACTCCTGCGTTGAAAGTCTTTTATTTGGTAAGTAGGAAAGGCATAGCAGAGTATCTAAAGGATTTTTTCCCCACCTATATTGCAACCATGCAGACCACATATATCTTAATCAGAGGTCCTTTACAGATTTCCTATCTCATGAGCTAAGGCAAGTGAATGGAAGAGAAAAGATCTTTTCAATAGCTGTGACCATTATAACACCTCTCCAGGGAAGTTTGCTTGCCACTTCTCCTGTGGTCCTTTTCATGACAAGCAAAGAGAGTTTTATTTTCATCTGCATTTTAGAGTCTGCTGCATTTAATGCATTGTTAATCTGTTGGGTTTTTGTGTGTGTTAATACTATTTTGTGTAATACTGATAGCGCACAGTTTATTTTTATTCTATGTTGCATTTATAGCATATCAACTAATCAAGGAGAGAAGCAACCTGGAATTAAGGAGAAACAGTGAGAACAATTAACCAGGGCAACAGCTCGCCTTCAAAAGTTGTGTGTGTGCTTCAACTCTGAAGGTTTTTAAAAAGAGACTGGACAGTCACTGTATAGGGTCTCCTGCTTGAGCAGGGGGTTGGACTAGAAGATCCCCCTAAGATCCCTTCCAGCTCTAGTCTGATTAATTGATTGTATATGGCATTTACAGGTAGGGTTCATTTAGTGACTGAAATTGGTTCCAGTTTCTAGGTGAACCACATCACAGAAAGATGCTGCTAAATTTGCTCCTGTCTGCTTTATCTGATTCTTGTCTCCTTGCAGGTCAGAGAGATGGCTTTAAACAAGCTGTCGCTTCCTGAACTGCTTTTCTCTGTAGCCTATCCCATCTCTAAAACGTGCTGACCACATTAACAGCTCAGCTCCATGACCTTAATTAGTTGATGAGAACCCTCCAGCAGGCTCCCAGCTGCCGGAAACTGATCAGATCTTAATCAGTTTCATCCTGAAGGCTTTTGTCATTGTAATGTGTGCTTTGGTCAGAAAATGATTTTTTTTAAAAAAATATGTTTATTGCTGTCATATTTGCAAATCATTATCAGAAGCACTTGCTAAACAAGGACTTTCTGTATTGTGTTTTTAATATGCATGTATGAGAGTGCTACCCCCATGTGCTATATAGCAAAGAGGAATCTAATGCTAGTGTTAAAAATGTAAGGCTGCATTTGGTTTGTTCAAGGCAAATGTTTCAGACTTTGGTAAATTCAAGAACAGCATCTCTCTGTTACTAATTAAAGCAACTTTATTCCCCACCCTCCCAAGATTTAACAGAATAACAGTGTTGGAAGGGACCTTGGAAGTCTTCTAATCCAACCCCCTAAATAGGAAATCCTATATCATTTCAGACAAATGGTTGTTCAATCTCTTCTAAAAAACTTCCAGTGTTGGAGCATTCACAACTTCTGGAGGCAAGTGGTTCCACTGTCAAATTTCTCCTCAGCTCTAGGTTGCTTCTCCCTTGATTAGTTTCCACCCATTGCTTCTTGTCCTGCCTTCAGGTGCTTTGACTCCCTCTTTGTAGCAGCCCCTGAGATATTGGAACACTGCTACCATGTCTCCCCCAGTCCTTCTTTTCATTAAACTAGACATAGCCAGTTCCTGCAACTGTTCATTTGTTTTAGCCTCCAGTCCCCTAATCATCTTTGTTGCTCCTCTCTGTACTCTTTCTGGCTCATTTCATGTGAGCTTGAGAAAAAGAATCTCGTAATAACCTTAACCCTATCCCCTTGCCCAGTTCAGTGAAGGGGAAAAAAGTCCCGCTATGTCACATGATGATGCCATGACAACACGAGTTTGACACCCCTGTCCTAGGTACATAGGCAATTGTATCCGTGTCTTATCCATTCTTCTGAGTAATCATAACTAGGCCCATGTATGTCACAAACTTTATTTGTAGGTTGGTCTTGTGTGCAAATACATTTTCACAAGCCATAATAATTTGAGTGCAGCATGGTGTGAATAAGCCCATTCAAATTGTTTTATATATGACTAGATTCATCGTTTCTCTGTGTGTGATTAAGTGTTCTGGGGGTGCAAAGGTTTATAGCACTTTATAACATTTGATTTAAAGCAGGAAAACAATTCTACTGAACTCATGAAGTTTAATTTTGACAAACATAGGATTATATTTCTAACAACATAATTCTTCCTCAAAGACTAGAATATGAAGTAAACTTCCTTTTTACAACCACAAAGGTCTAGAAAACTATTTAAAAAAAAAGATTCTGAGGTCTTCATGAAAGATTTTTTTAGGAATTATTATTCATCGGGACTGCAAGAGAATTATTAAATTCTGGAATGATCATAGTAAAATTGGGATTATAATGAGATTGAAGTGTTTTGTGAATTTGATATTAGTCAAATTTAAAAGACAATATACTTTGAATCATGATCAAAAACCTTCACACTCATTTGTATTAATTGAACTACTATATTTCTGAAGCAGACATATCCACCTATATTTTGCAGTGAATAGAACAAAAATCACAAGTTTATTTCACTATTTACATAACTACCTGGCTGTATTTGTTTTGTTAAAAATAAGAGATTTAGAAAGGACACCAAATGTGCATAAAATGTTACCATCAGATTTTTTTAAAAAAAAATATCAATGTCATTAAATCAATGTCATTTCTTAAATTTTGTTTGCACTATGAGCCATAAGCAACACTTGGCCAATAGGCAGTGAAGGAACAACTTTGCATTTGCAGGACATTTTGAACTTCCATCCTGTAGATCATGGCACAGCTTTTAAGAACCACGTGAACTAGTTAAATGAAATGTTACATTTTATTAAATTCTTAACCATTAGGAAGAGATTGCACCCGAGTGAATGTGAAAAGGAGAATGCAAGAGGATGGGAGTTGCCTGCTTTATTTCTGCACTGCTGATAAAACTATACTTTCAGCAGAGAAGGAAAAATGCAATCCATGGTGATCAGACCATTTTCATAATATCCTGGGGGATGAGTTATTGCTTGAGCCAAGGCGCAGCTTTTAATGGCTGCTTGAGCTTTCATCTCCATCTTTCATGGACTAGTCAGACATTTTTATTGTGCTGACACAAAAAGAGAGCATTTACGTTGCTTCCATTCTCCATCTGTCAACAGTTAGGTTAAAGTGCTACTACTGGAATAGTTTTGATCTGATTTTTATTCCAGCTCCATACTTTGCTAGATAGAAACAAAGGTATCTGAGCCCTCCTTGTTCCCAGGACCTCAAATCACACATTTTTAATGAATCATTTCTTCTTTTAGGAGATTTTGCTTGCTTGAATTTTGTTGGTCTGCTTTTATTTGCACTATTTGAGATGTGATGTAATTTTTCCTCTCTGCCTTTGTTAATTCCACAACTTCTCATTGCTGTCCTATGCATGTAGCTACATGCTTGTTGTCAAGGGAAATAGCTGAAAAATTACCCCTACATGTGCTTATCCAAGGAAGACTTGTGGGGGGTGATACATGAAGTTTCATTACAGCATTTGAGGCATGGTATATTTCTTCATTTAATTTCCCCTTTTTTGGACGATGAACTGATAGGCTTTTTTTTCATTCAAAATGTGTTCCATTGAGATTGAATGAAACTTTTCTGATTTTTATGCCACAGCATTAAATATAGAGTATAGGTAGATCACGCTTACTGATTGCAATTGGGATCCTACTGGAAATCAGTCACTAAGCG
The DNA here is from genome assembly GCF_964273705.1 of Natrix helvetica. Lineage (NCBI taxonomy): Eukaryota > Metazoa > Chordata > Lepidosauria > Squamata > Natricidae > Natrix > Natrix helvetica. The sequence continues at coordinate 130,341,379 of NC_138552.1, read as the reverse complement.
GTTGTAAAGTGAAACTTCATGTAACTGTACCAAACTTACAATGACAATTCCTCAATTCTGGCTTAGTCGTTAGGTTCAACATCACGTGACCCACAATTAGCGACTTCCTACTGACTTTGTGGGGTTTGGAAGCCAGCTGTAAAGGTTGCAAACGACAATTGTGTGGGATACTGTGACAACTGCAACTTTAAGGACTGATTGTAAATCTCCTTTTTGAATGCTTGGTAACTGAACACTCACAAACCAGGGGTCAGTAAGTGGGAACTACTTATTTAAAGTAAATAGGAAAATCCTTGAGTGATGTAAAACATTATTGAGGTTGTTAATACTTATCTAACAATATTTTTGTGGTGGCATTCTTCAGGCTAAAATCTTCTGAATGTTGACCCTGAAGTAAGTCTACTGATTTTAGCAGGATTTGCTGCCAATGTTAACATAGGGTTGTATTCTAACTTGAGCACTCTGTAAAAATACTTTTGTTGTTATATTCAGGTAACTATTTACAGCCACTGTCTTCTGAGTCACAGAGATTTTAGATTTTTTAGATTTTTCAGGTGGACTGGGGAAAAACCCACTCTAAAGTATTATACAGTTAAAGTTGTACATATGAAAGTAGGCAACTAAAGGATTCTAGGCTGGACAGCTAATTGACATCACATCATCATCATCTCTGCCATTTAAAAAAAATCTAATTTCTATTCAAAAGTAGAAATTTTAGATTATCTCTTAGCTAACAGCTCAAATGTACTTTTCCTCATAATTATACATTTACGGGACTTTCTCCATCTGAAATCATAAGTAGTGCAATCCATGATGGCACAGAAAGAATATCTGACTTCAAGGTTGCTGATAGCAGATCTCGCTGCCAATAGCTATTTGGACACGATGTGAGATACGAACATTTTAAAAAAGTAAATACTCTGTTTTTTTTTTTTAAAAAAAACATAGTTCTTCAATAAAGTTCATATTGAAGGAAGCATGAAGATGAATATGTAGGTCTAGAAAACAGTGACAACATTATATGAGTTCACTACTCATATTTCTACTGATCAAAATTTCTTAGATATAAAATTAGCTGAAAAGAATGAAGTTGAATAAATGATGAATTGGTGCACCCTAGTGCCTTCATTCCTTGCTTTCTGAAGAAATAGCTCCAAAATCACACCTGTCTCAAAAGTCACATGATTACTGTCCAGTTTATAGAAGTGACCCCTGAGGCTAAAACATTTGCTAAGTAGTAGGCAAGTAAACTTTTGGAATTTTGTCAGGAAGGGAGAATATATAAACTTCAGTTTTGCTCAGTTTTTTATTTCCTCTATCCAAAAATGTTTGAAATTTTAGTTAAACATCTAGATGCATATTTTTTTGCATATTACGTATTCTCATGATATACATCTTCCATTTCATACTTTTCCTAAAGGGAGCATGTTCTACAAGCATTTTTTTCTCAGTATGATGTTTTTGGGCACCTATGACTTCCTAAAGCACAGTTTTGTGCACTCTTTTTAAAATTATGGATTTCCATGTTGCAACATCCTGGAAAGTGGGTTTCAATATGTGCCTATGCAATGCTTTGCTTATTATAGTGACACTTTTGCTGCAATCTGCAGAATGCATAGTTCATCAAAAGCCACCTCATTCATCACCACTGAACTGATTCTAGAAAATGGATCAGTGGCTAAAAACTGGTGAACGGAACCATTCAGATGATACATTTAAGTAGCAACATGAGTTCTAAAATTCAGAAAACAGAATACTGTTATTGGCTATGAGTTCACATGTGCTGTGCTAAGTGATCCTTCATTAGCAGCACCAAAGGAAAGTGTGAATAAGAATGGTGATGATGTTATCCATTCAGTCTTGTCTCATTCTGGGTGATTGTATGGGCCAAGTCTTTCCACATCTTATGATCTTGTACTATGTCTTTTGAGTTGGTCTATGGTCTGGCTGGTATCAGCTTTGATATTGTCCAGCTATGGTGGTTTTGGTGGCCTGGTTCCTTTTATCACTAAGTCTTCCCAGCATACTGTATTTTTTGAAGAATAAGACACACCTTTTTCCCCCTTAAAAAAGGGTGAAAATTTGGGTGTGTCTTATACACTGAATGTAGCTCCACCCACATCCCCCACCCTTTGGCCTCTGCCTCCCAGCAATTTACCTCCTTGCAGCAAATGGGGAAAATGGGGCTTGAAGAGGCTGCAATAGGCTATAGCAGTGATGGCGAACCTATGGCACGCGTGCCACAGGTGGCACATGGAGCCATTTGTCAGGGCACGTGAGGCGCTGCCCTGTCAGCTGGCCAGTGCACATGTGTGCACTGGCCAGTTATGTTCACCATTTTTAAAGCCAATTTTTGCCCTCCCCAGGCTCCAGAGGCTTTATATGAGCCTGAGGAGCTTCCCTGAAGCCTCCGGAGCGCAAAAAAACAGCCCTATGGGCAAACTGGAAGTTCGGGAACAGGCTTCTGGTTTGCTCGGAAGGTTGTTTTGACTGCTCTGGAGCTTCAGAGAAGTGTCCTGAAGGTCCCTCAAGCCTTCGGAGTGCTCAAAACGACCCTCCGAGCAAACCGGAAGTCACTTTCAGTTTGCTCGGAGGGTCATTTTGACTGCTTCGGAGGCTTCAGGGAAGCGTCCTGAAGGTCCCTCAAGCCTCTGGAGAGCTTCCGGGGGGGGGCAGGGGAGGCTGTTTTCACCCTCCCCAGGCTCCTATAAAGCCTGGAGCCTAGGGGAAGGCAAAAAAAAGCATGCAAAAAATCAGGGGGAGCACCTGTAGTGTGTGCATGCGCACTGGGGGGGGTCGCACATTGCATTATGGGTGCAGCACACCCGCACACTATCCCCCTGCGCTCCCCCCACTTATGGCATGCAATCCAAAAAAGGTTCGCCATCGCTGGGCTATAGCAATCCCTGCAGCCTGAAGCAGCAGATGATCAGGAGGCACGCTTAAACTGAAAGTGAAACAAGGCAAATTGCTGGGAGGCAGAGGCAGATTTTTTTTCTTGCGCTAATCAGGCTGTCTGCTGCAAGAAGGTAAGTCAATAACTATAAATGCCTATAGACTATTCAAATTATTAGACTTATTTTTTAAAGACTGCTTTATTATTGTTCTAGACAGCTTAGCAAAATAAAGAAGCTTTTTAAAATAAATGCTTGATCTGAAGAGCCCCAGTGCTATTGTATCTACTTTTAAATAGCAGAGAATAGCTATACTTTCAGAAAGCACATCAATTTTAACAGCATCTGTACAAGTATAGTCTGAAATGTAACGCTACAAACAGTACATATTGTCTCTACAGGAGGCAAATTGCTGGGGGGCAGAGGCAGATTTTTTCCCCTTGTTTTCCTCCCCAAAAGCTAGGTGTGTCTTATACTCTGAAAAATACAGTAATTGTTTTCTTCAGTAAATTCTTCTGCATAACATGGTCAAAATAAGCGAGAAACAGTTCTGTGTTTTTCTCTTTAAGTAACATATCTGATGTTATGAGCTTCAGTACTTGCTTCTCCAGCACCACAGCTCAAACAAGTTGATTTTCTTCCTGTCTTGCTTTTTTAACGTCCAACTTTCACAGTCATAGGTAGCTACAGGAACATAATAGAGTGAATGAGACTTCATGGGTTGGAAGGCCACTCACTCCTATTACTCAGGGGTTTTTATGAACACATTCTTCTCCATTTTAGTTTGTACCAAGAGCAGAGGTGGGTTCCTACTGATTCAGCCAAACCAGTAGTGGCATGCTGGCCTGGGTCACAGAACCGGTTCTGCGACCCAGGCTGGACACACCTCCGAACCAGTTCCCCAGTTGCTGGCGTTGCTGTCACCATCATTTTTGGGGGGAGTTCTGCATGTGCACAGCACAATTTCTATTGAAACAATGTGCATGAGTTAACTGGTAGTAATGCCAACCAGAACCCACCCCTGACCAAGAGTTATTATTTTTATAGCATGAGACACATATAATAATTTATATGGTAAATACATGTTTTTTTTAAATTACAAGGGGATGTTTCAACGTGAGAGGATGGGAAGACATACACAATAATAATTATGACTTTATTTACTGAAAGATATGAAAGAAAGATATTCTTAAAGCCAAAAATGCAAGAAGACAAAATGTGGATTATTCCCATATTTTATGAATGGTTATTATGCTCAGGGGATGGAAAATGGGCAAATTTTTCTATAAATCTGGATCTAATGAATTTATCCCTTACTTTTAGTCATCATATGACTAATAGTTAATTCTGAAGTTTGTTGCCCACATTCTGGAATTCTCTTGACTGAGTCAAACTAGGGAGGTTTTCCTTAGAATCAGCAAGAGGATGTTTCTGTGTTTTGTACCCTACCTGTGCTTATTCAATTTGACAAAAGAGAATTCGCTTCTGAAATTTCTCCAAAGAAGAACAGAATTTGCATGAGGTATGGCATGTCTCATTTATATAGATAGAAGGCAGTCAAGGGATGTGGGTGTGCCTTCTGTCTTTTATTATTATATCATCATGTGTCCAATGAGCTACAGCTTCCTTGGTTTCCCATGATCAGTTGAATTCCAGGCTACACATTCTGAGGAATCTCCTCTGATAAGGCTTTCTCAGATTTGGAACCAAATCTGTAGACCAATCAAAAGGTCTACAGAAGAAAGGAAAGTTTTCATGAATTGGTTGATCCTCTGTCACTTTGAACAATCAAGGATGCACAGGAATATCACCAAAATCAAAGGAAAGTATTCTCAAGCACTTTGAAAGAGAAGAAAGAGGAGGAAGAGGAGGAGGAGAAAAGGGAAGAAGAAAAAGAAGAAGAAGAAGAAGAAGAAGAAGAAGAAGAAGAAGAAGAAGAAGAAGAAGAAGGAAAGAAAGAAAGAAAGAAAGAAAGAAAGAAAGAAAAAGAAAGAAAGAAAAAGAAAGAAAGAAAGAAAGAAAACTTGGCAAAGCAACATAACATGATTCACTTGGAATAAAAGACTAAATTCAATTATTGTGAAATAACTGCTGAAATTACTGATTATTGGAAAATTGGAAAATTACTGTGCTACCTCAGATTTTCTTTCTCTGGCTTTTCAAAGCACAGAGGTTGGTGGGATAATCTACTCTTTCTGATTGCTCTGCAGAAATGCTGTTTTAAAACCTAAGTGTTCATATGAAGCGTTCATTTTCTAAAAGTTGTTGAATTCTGATGCTTGCTTGTTTACTGGCACAAAATCTTCAGCATAATCCTGGCCATACTTTGGTATGCATTCCCTGGTTAATATCCCAGCTTTAAGGCATTGCACATTTCTGTGTGCATCATGCTTTGAGTGAAAAACATACTTCTATCCTATGATCTTCTTGCCCTTTAATAATTTTCCTAGAAACTGTATTTTGTTTTTCTGCAAGACTACTAATTCTTTCCATGCAGCTATTCTCAATTTCTGTGCCTCTGTTGCTGTAAGGTTCCAGCACTATTGTTTTTATTAATGTTTCAGTTCCAGATCTTGTTGCTCTGGAATGGCCTCAAAGAACTGGGAATATCACCACACAACATCCACCTCATCCAGTCATTGTACTCTAATTAGGCAGCCATTGTAAGAATGGAATATGGAGGCATAAAATGTTTCCGAATTGGAAAAGGTGCTCAGCAAAGTTGCATCCTGTCACCTATGTTACACAGAAATAGGAGAAATGCACATTTGAAGGAATCTACCATCGGAGTTAAAATCGGTGGTAGACCTATCAACAGCGTCTGATATGCAGATGATACAATATTGCTTGTGGAAAAGAAGGAGGATCTGGAGTGGCTAATCCTGAGAGTCCAAAGTAAAAGTGAAAAAATTGGACTGTACCTTAACATCAAGAAAACAAAGATAATGACAACTGCAGAGAACACACAGGTCAGAGTGCAGATTGACAATGAAACCATCTAAACTAGAGGTGTCAAACTCGTAGCCCGTGGGCTGGATGTGTCATTTGCTGGCCATGGTCATGCCTGGTTTAGTAAATAAGTCACATGATGTAGCATGTGACACCGCCATGATGACATGAGTTTGACACCCCTAATCTAAACAGTAAAGGAATTCATCTTTCTGGGCTCTAAAATTGACCAAAGTGGTGACTGAAGCCCTGAAATCAGAAGGCGTATAGCCCCTGGAAGAACTGCAATGTCTGGCATGAAGAACATCTGGAAGAGTTAAAAACATCAGCCTCACAAGCAAATGCAGATTACTTAATGCAATAATTTCTCCAATTGCTACTTATGGCTGTGAAACATTTACTCCGAAAAAGGCAGATTGGCAAAGGGTGAATGCCTTTGAACTGTGGTGCTGGAGGCAACTATTACACATCCCAGGGACTGCAAAAATAACAAAGATGTCCTAGACTGAACCTTACCAAAAATACCACGTGAAGCCAAGATCACCAAACAGAAACTGTCATACGAGCTGACTCACTCAAAAAGTCAGTCATGCTGGGATTCATCAGCAGAAAAAGGAGAAGGGGCCATCCTAGTACTTGCTGCCTGGACATTATAAAGGATGACCCAGGATAACCATGGCAGATCTGAAGGAGGTGGTGCAAGACAGAGGAGCATGGAGAGTGTTGATCCATAGACTGGCTGAAAGTTGGACATGACTAAATGGTTGACAATAGCAACACTGCTGTAATCTCTCTACTTCATTCCATGAACTGGGATCAGGTACCACGCTTGCTCTAGCATTATTTCTAACATCATTTTTTAAAAGCTGGTTTGGAAGACAGTAGAAATTTCAATGAGGCTGTTGTAAGTCCCAAATCAGTACCCACCATTTTTGGCCTCTGAGTATAGATTCAGTTTATATTTGACTAAGTGTCTGGAAATAAATTGGGATATTTTTGTGACTGGGGCAGGCTCTTTGCTTGCCCCATTAGCCGTTTCATTGGAAAATTACTGTGGCTAATACCTACTTTTGTTTATACCCAGCACATTCTCTGTCAATCCCTCTATTTAGATCAGAGCATGGATCCACACCATTAGTTCAGCCTGCAATGACATAGGTAAAGGTAAAGCCTCCCCTCACACATATGTGCTAGTTGTTCCTGACTCTAGGGGGTGGTGCTCATCTCTGTTTCAAAGCTGAAGAGCCAGTGCTGTCCAAAGACATCTCTGTGGTCATGTGGCTGGCATGACTAAACTCCGAAGGTGCACGGAATGCTCTTACCTTCCCACCAAGGTGGTTCCTATTTTTCTACTTGCATTTTTACATGCTTTTGAACTGTTAGGTTGGCAGAAGCTGGGATAAGTAACAGAAGCTCACTCCATTACGCTGTGCTAGGGATTCGAACTGCCAAACGTTCTCATCAACAAACTCAGCATCTTTCGCAATAACATAGGGTAATTTAAAAAACATTAAAATTAAGCCATGGGTTGTTGTTGGGTTTTTTTTGCAAACTGAACTTAATGGCTTGTCTGTTTGCTCTGATCTGAGTATAGAGATTGAGCTGAGCATACTGCTTCCTGTAAACAAATAAACAAACAAAGACAAAGAAATAAATAGTATTGGTCTATTTCAAGCTATTTCTCATCAGCTAGACATATCTTTTTGGGATTTGAACCTTGGCTGCTTGCATATTAGGTAGATGTATTAAGCTCTAATCCACAGGTTCTCCTCACTTTGTCCATTGTACCAGGGGAGAGATTAAGTGTTTTTTTCTATCAGGGCAACCTGGTCTACCCAAATATGGGAAGGAGCACACTGCTTCCTTTTCGCCTTTCAGACCCAATCCAGGAGCAAAGACTCCTTCCCACATTTGGGTAGATCAGGTTGCCCTGATAGAAAAAAGAACACTTTCTTATCAATAATTGTTAGGTCTGAAGTGTTATGTGGCAAGTGCCTATCTGTTTGAATTCTGAAGTCCTAGAGCACTTGAGCTTCTTAAGTTTTGATCCGTTTCTCTATTCTATGGTCCCATCAGTTCTTGCTTCCAGGAAAATGGTGTTTTCTTGCAAATGTTCCAATGCACCATTGTTGCTACTTTGCCATGCTGTAGTTCATAGTCTGTCCATGCAATCTTCTTGTAACAGCCAACTGTCTAGTGTTTCTTCAGCTTCTTTGCAGAGACAGCATTTGCTGTCTGTTGCTGTTTTCTCAATCTGGCTTTGTATGAATTTGTCTTTAAGGCTTGGTCTTGTGCAGCCAGAATTAGCCCCTCTGTCTCTTCAACTTTCTTCCTCTTTGCCTTTGCTGGGTCTTCTTAATATTTTCTTCACCTGGTATTTTTTAATGTACTGGCCATGTAGTGATTTGCCTTACCATGTCCCTTTTCTATCCTTCATTTGATTGATCTTATAGGCCAGTTTGATGTTCAGTCATCTTCATGGTGTACTAGCTCCATTTTATCTTCTTCACTGTCTATTACTATTACTATTATTACGATGATGGTGGTGGTTCATTGCCCAGACAGATGTTTAAACTGGATTTTTATTCACCTATTGATTCCTTCCTGAGAGGACTTTGGATAGGCAAATGCTGTTATTATTTTTATTAAATCTTGTAAAGTACAACAAAAAGAAACTGCAGATTCCAGCAATTTTATTCATTTTTTCCCATTCCGTATTTTGGTTATTGTGGCTGTCTTATGTTTCTCTGAGATTGTCATCTATTCTATTACCTTTTGAAAGGATTATTAATGGAACTCTTCACATTCTCTCCGAACTCTTCATTTCTCCACTTAGTTCCTAATTATTTTAATCTCCTTAGCTCCATTTTCATATCCATTGCTCATCTGCCGTTAATTTACAGTAGTTCATTTCTTCTCTTCAGGCTCTTCATTTCAATTCCTATAGAATTCTGTCATCTTTCCCATCTTCTTCCCCCCACCCCCTCCTCTCTCTTCAAAAAATAGCAAAGACGGGTTAAAATGAAATACATTTTTCAGACTTTTTTTCCCCCTGGCCTAATTATTTTATTTTAAGTGAAGCTGAGAATCAATCAGACCAACTTTTAAATCCCTGTCACATCAGCTGCTAAATGAAAACATCAGTGGTTCTCTCCCTATTCTCAGTCTTCCTGATTTTTGAGCAGTGTTATTATAAGGCATATTAAAAGTTCAGGCACGCCCACAATCTGATCTGAAATGCTCTACAAACAAGGTGGGAACAGTGCAGCTGAAATGGTAATGTGGTTGGTGAATACTGCCAACCAATAAGGCTGGGGCAGGGTGGGTACATAGAGAAGAAGGTTGTGAGAAGGTCAGAAGAGTTGAAGGAAGGAATTGGTGAATATGTGTCATAGTTTGTTGCAGCAATCAAATCTAGAAAGTGCATACAGGTAATTGATTCAGCAGGATTCATTTACTTCTCTTTATATACATAATAACACATGAGTCATATAAAATACCAAGAGTGGTTCTTCCAACGTGGTAGAGAGGAGAGATTGGTTTCGGTTCCACACCCAGACTCTTAGCTGTCTCCAGCAAATACTCTTTCAGTTTCCAAACAGCGCTCATTGGCTGACCCAGTTGCCATGTCCATTCATTGGCTGACCTTGTTGCCTATTCCAGTCTATGAATATACTCTGACAAAATGAGCAGAAACTGGCTGGTGGGTAGAAATGACAAGAGAAAGGAAGAAGTAATACTATTTTAGGATTCTTCGAAATCTGAGACTGACAGACTAAGGAAAAAAATAGAAATGATGGAAAATATATATTTAATATAGTTCATATGCTAGTATATTGTCATGAGTCTCTAGGCGTAAAATGGGGCCCAGGGAGTCAGTTGGGCCTGTTGATAGTATACCTGGCTCCCCGCCATACATCAACGGCCCTGCCCGAGCTCCTCGAGCGGATCGCGGAGATGGCGGTTGAGACCCCCAAACTACTAGTGATGGGGGATTTCAACTTGCCGTCAACGGGAAAGGCATCCGAGGTAGCCCGGGAATTCATGGCTTCCATGACAGCCATGGGTCTGACTCAAGTAATTCAGGACCCCACTCACGAGCGAGGCCACATTCTGGATCTTGTGTTTGTCTCCGACCAGTGGACGAGTGATCTGGGAAGAGGGCATTTAGTCATCACGCCCCTGTCATGGTCAGATCACTCACTTCTCCAGCTGGACTTCCCTGGCGCTACTCCCCACCGCGGGGAGGCGGAACCAGATTATCCCAGATGGTTCCGCCCCAGGCGCCTGATGGAACCGGATAGGTTCCAGGCGGAGCTTGGGCCATTTCCTGCTGACCTGTCCCGCCCCCGGGCTGAGGACCTGGTAGCTGCATGGAATAGTGCGGCTGTTGGTGCCTTGGACCTGGTGGCGCCTTTGCGGCCTCTCCGACGGCCACGATCGACCCGGGCCCCCTGGTTTAACGGGGAGCTAAGGGCGATGAAACGCCTTAGGAGACGCCTGGAGAGTAAGTGGAGATCCTCCCGCTCCGAAGCTGACCGAACACAGGTAAGAGCCTACATAAGGACCTACCTTGTGGCAATAAGAGTGGCCAAACGTCAGTATTGTGCCACTCTTATAGCGTCCGCAGAGAACCGCCCTGCTGCCCTGTTTCGGGTGACCCGCTCCCTTCTGTCACAGGAGCAGCGGGACCCCCCATTGCAGGGCAGGGCAGAGGAATTTGGAGAGTTCCTGCAGGATAAAATCGATCATATCCGGAGAGGTTGGACCCACTCCAGTGCTCCAGTGGGGACGTCCGAGACTAGTCTTGAGAGACCATGCTGGGAGGAGTTTGACCCTGTTGTCATCGAAGATTTGGACAGGTTGCGCGGGCGACTGCGGGCCAACACATGTTTACTGGACCCGTGTCCCTCCTGGTTGGTGCTGGCCTCCTGGGAGGGCTCACGAGGCTGGCTACTGGGACTGGTGAACGCTTCGTTGGGGGAGGGCCGGATGCCGGCCGCCTTGAAAGAGGCGGTGGTCAGGCCCCTGCTCAAGAAGCCTTCTCTGGACCCAAAGGAGCTAGCAAATTATCGTCCTGTCTCCAACCTTCCTTTTTTAGCAAAGGTTGTTGAGAGTGTGGTGGCTCAGCAGTTTCCGCGTCACCTGGAGGAAGCTGATTATCTAGACCCGCGCCAGTCCGGCTTCCGACCCGGTCACAGCACGGAGACGGCCTTGGTCGCGTTGGTGGATGATCTCTGGAGGGCAAAGGATGGAGGTTGTTCCTCCATCCTTGTCCTATTAGATCTCTCGGCGGCCTTCGATACCATCGACCATGGTATCCTATTGCGCCGGCTGGAGGGGTTGGGGGTTGGAGGCACCGTGCTACGGTGGTTCCACTCCTACCTCTCTGGCCGGACGCAATGTGTGTTGACGGGGGAGCAGAGGTCGACCGCAAGGCCCCTCATTTGTGGTGTCCCACAGGGGTCGATCCTCTCGCCTCTCCTGTTCAACATATATATGAAGCCGCTGGGCGAGATCATCCGTGGTTTTGGGGTGAGTTACCATCTGTACGCTGATGATACTCAGTTGTACATTTCCACCCCAAACCACCCCAACGAGGCTGTCGAAGTGATGACCCGATGTCTGGAAGCCGTACGGGTCTGGATGGATGACAGCAGGCTCAGGCTCAACCCCTCCAAGACAGAGTGGCTGTGGTTCCCGGCTTCCCGATTCAATCAGCATACTCCATCGCTGACCATTGGGGATGAGCAATTAGCCCCGGTGGAAGGGGCGCGCAACTTGGGCGTCCTCCTTGACGATCGGCTGACCTTAGAAGATCACGTGGCGACCGTGGCAAGGGGGGCGTTCCACCAGGTTCGCCTCGTGCGCCAGTTGCGGCCCCTTTTGGACCGGGAGGTCTTGCGCACAGTCACTCACGCGCTGGTGACGTCCCGCCTGGACTACTGTAACGCTCTCTACATGGGGCTCCCCTTGAGGTGCGCCCGGAGACTGCAGTTGGTCCAGAATGCAGCCGCGCGGGTTATTATGGGGAGATCGAGATTCTCCCATATAACACCTATCCTGCGCGAGCTGCACTGGCTTCCTGTGGCCTACCGGGTGCGCTTCAAGGTACTGGTTACCATCTTCAAAGCGCTCCATGGCACAGGGCCTAGTTACCTGCGGGATCGCGTCCTGCCCCATACATCCCTGCGACCCACCCGCTCACACAGGGAGGGGTTGCTCCGGGTGCCGTCCTCTAGAGAGTGCCAGGGGGCGGTGCCCAGGAGTAGGGCCTTCTCTGTGGTTGGCCCTACCCTTTGGAATGACCTCCCCCCAGACATCCGGACAACAACCGATCTTCGCTCCTTCCGTATGAAGCTGAAGACCTACCTGTTTTGTCAAGCCGGCCTGGCATAACGTTACAATCTTGCCACCCCAGGTCATTTTATAATGGGAAATATTGTTTTTAATATTTTTGGGTTTTAAACTTTGTAAGTATGCTTATTTATGGACTTATTTTTACCTCCTCTGCACGATATATGGTGCTATCTTGATTATTGCTCTGTACGTCGCCCCGAGTCCCTGTGGGGAGAGGGGGCGACTAATAAGTTCAATAAAATAAATAAATAAATAAATAAATGTGTAGGTATGTCTTTAAGTACAACAATGGGACCTATTTTCTATAATTCAGGAATAGGCTCAAATGTGTACTTATTGGCTTGACATTTCAATTATTTTGGCAGAAGAGAGAAAGAGAGAGGTACTGCTTTTAATAAAACTACCTAATTTAACATCAGATTACAACTGTTCTGTACAAATTTTTTCAGTGGTAAGAGTGGACCAATTTGAGCAACTCTTCCTCACAAGAAAGGGAAAGAATTATAACAGCCATCTGACATCTATTTTTAATATACTCTGTGCATATAAAAAGAGAGTTGGATAAATCTATGAGCCCAGGGCCTTACAAGCTCTTTTTCTTCTGATATCTACCAGGCACTGTACTGTTGTCTGAATTGGTTGTCAATAAATTGAAGTAGGATATTATGCAAATAGTAGGGTAAGCCAGAGACAATTATAAGCATGGACTCACTGAACAACAAAAATATATATCTCTACCCTCCAGAGATGTATTGAACTGACTGGTCCAGAAAACACATTTGGTATAACCAATCTGATTTTTATTAGGAACCTAATTCAAGCTTTAGACCACCTCCTAATATATACATTATATTTGTTAAAATTAGGACTGAAAATTCATTTGGAAAAATTAAATCCATATGATACATGTAACCTCTTCCAATTAAAATAATTTGTACCAAGTCAAAGTACTCTAAACAATCCTTTAGGACCGTGATGGTGAATCTATGGCATGCGTGCCGGAAGTGACACACAGAGCCACCTTTCCCAGCATGCCAGCTGTCACCAGGTGGCCAGCTGGTCTTTGCATGCATGGGAGCACTGGAAACTGGAAGATCAGCTCCATGGCACACATCACTTAGGGGTGTACTCACTCTTGCTGCCAGCAATTTAGACATTAATCACTGTGTGTTGTGTTATTTTGAAGGGACAGCACATTTACACTGTTATACAAGCTGTATACTCACTACTTTACATTATAGCTAAGTGTCATTTCTTCTCTTTTCCATGTGTTCTCACATGGAAAAGATGCACTTAAATATTTATAAAATGTGAGGGGGTGTACTCACTTCTGTGATATACTCTGTGTGTGTGTGTGTGTGTGTGTGGTGTGTGTGTGTGTGTGATATAGATTTTCACGGTTGTAGGTATGCTGGTCTTGTTGTATTCAGGTCAAGACAATCTCAATCTTACACAGGAAAAGACGTTTTGATGAGTTACAACACAAAAGAACAATAGACACACAGCCAGTTCCTCAGCCACACAGGATGTTACGAAACAGCCGACTTATCTGCAAACATCACCTCCATCAACTAATCAAGATGTTACAACACAGCCAACCAATCTGCTTACAGCAACAAAGCCAGCACTCCACACTCGCCCACCAATATTTATAAAAAGACAGCAGCTCCAATCACGCTTTGCTCTCGCAAGCATGAAGCTGAAGGCACCAGCCTGAAGATGGCGAGTGGGACCTCGTCGAAACGTCACCAAGATACTCTCAATCTTACACGGGAAAAGACCCGAATACACCAAGACCTGCATACCTGTACCCGTGAAAATCTACAAAAACAAATATATATATATTATTAATAATATAATATTATTATAATATAATATATATACCATATTATATGTTAATCTTCAAGGGATTCCAAAGAAAAACAATTACCAACCTAATTCAAAGGGAGACTCCCCCCAAAAACCGAGACACAGAACAGGACAACGGCATCACCCTCCTCCCTTACATCAAAGGCACCACAGATAAAATCAGCAAATTTCTCCACAAACACAATATCAAGACATCCTTCAATACTGACCAAAAAATAGCCAACATCTTAAGAAACCCCAAAGACAAAATTCAGCTAGAAAACCAAGGAGTCTACAAAATACCATGCAAAATCTGCCTTGCAACATACATAGGACAAAAGAACAGGAGAATAAATGCACGCATCGCAGAACACAAGAACACAGTAAGAAAAAAAGAAAAAAACTTCCTCCCTTTTCCAGCACCTTAAAGCTACAGGACATGAAATTAATTTTGAAGGAACCAGGTTAATCTCCAAAACTGAACACTTCAATAAGAGAATAATTATGGAAGCTATAGAAATAGAGAAACACCCCCACAACATGAATAAACGTGACGATACCTCCTGCCTACCAGACATCTGGAAACAAGCCCTAGTCAACAAATGAGACCCACCCACCACCCAGGCTGTTACAACACGAAACAACAATGGACACACAGCTAGCACCAATCAGCACCAATCTACAAATCATGATACAACCACACAACCAATCATTCCACTTACTGAAACAAAGCCAGCACTCCACACACCCCACCAAGATATGTAGCAATTCACAAATGGGACTCAGTAGGGAGAAAAAAACCCTCCGCGAGAATCTCTAATCTCTTTGTGCTTAGCATTCCCTTCTAGGAAATAATTTTCTTGTATCTTAAATACTTATTTTAATGCCAGCATATCTTTTTCCTCCCTTATGAATCTGCAGATAGATGAAACCCCCCTGAGAGATTGTTACACATTTTATCAAAGTTTTGTCTAATAATTGTGAGATTTGCACAGGGCTACTGGAAACAATCAGACCCACTTACCATAATGAGACTACTAAATAATGAGCATTCAAGGGAATCTTATTAACTATGAATCCATTAAAGAATGAGTACTCTTCTCATGAGCTTTTCATGTGTGTGTGTGTGTTAGTGAGAGTGAGAGTGAGAGTGAGAGTGAGAGTGAGTGAGAGTGAGTGAGTGAGTGAGTGAGAGAGAGAGAGAGAGAGAGAGAGAGAGAGAGAGAGAGAGAGAGAGAGAGAGAGACTCTTAACCCCAAGAACAGTACTAAGGACATGAAACTTAGAAATGTCTTTTATGCTATCAAAAAATCTCAAATTAAAGTAATCCTGTTTCACCAAATTAGGCGATAGTTCCCAATTATTTAATTAAATTATAGAATAAAGGGCCAAGGGACAAATGTTTTGCAGTGAAGTACAAGCTGGCATGTTTTAGCTTGTCATTTTTATTTGCTTCTGATTCCCTCAGATTTGATTCCCCACCCCAATGATGTTTGGAGATTTTAAAATGAGAAATGATCCAGAGATCATCTACCATTCTTGATTAATTACTTACACAGTGTCAAAACAAAGAACAAAATAATGTCTGTGTTGTGTCCAAAGCCAGAAAGCACAAGCTGTCACTCAACACCTTCCAGATGCCCGGATTGGTCAATACCAGTAGGCGTCACCAGAGGGAGCTAACCTATTTCTGATTGGTTGCCGGTTTGACAGCGGCTGTATAAATAGCTGTCAAACCGGAGTTCACTGTTCTGTTATGCTAGTTACTTACTTGTGTTTCAAATAAATACTAGTTCTCACGAATCGCCTCAGGCTACTTAATTCTAATTAAGAACATAATAGTATGCACTCATAATGGATCTACCAGGTAAAGAAGACATACTTATCCATTCACTTGCCAGACCTTTGGACCAATCTTACCTATTTAGTAGATGAATTTTTACAGCTATGAAAATCATTTGACTTCCAACAAGCTTTTACAAGGCATTTACTATGACATTCTGTAGACTATCTACTGCCCCATTTTGCTCCCTTTGAAAATTTGACTTTGAAGACTCAAAATTGGAAGAATATTGATATTTTTAAACTTTAGCGTTTGAGAAGATGCCTTAGAATACAAGATGCCAAGAAAACAAGCAAATAGGTCATCGAAGAAATAAAAACAGACTTTTCATTTAAAACATAAATTACCAAACTTAAATTATCAAATATCAGACACATGATGCAAAGACCTAATTCTCTGGAGAAGGCTCTAATGCTGGAAATGTAAAAAGAAAGAGAAGAGGACAACAAGCAGCAAGATGGATGGGTTTAGTTCAGAAACAATGATGGCACTGTGGAAAGATCTGAAGGACCAGCTTAAGGCTGAATTGGTAGCGGCATGCCGGCCTGGGTCGCAGAACTGACAGAGACTCAGGCTGGTCATGCCCCTGAACCGGTTCCCCAGTCGCCAACGTCACTGCCATCATCTTTTTTTTTGAGTTCTGCGCATACACAGAACAATTTCCATTGAACTGTAGGTGTGTGCGTGCGCGCAAAGCGTGCACACAAGCAAACCAGCAGTAACGCTGGCTGAAACCCACCCATGCAATCAATCAATCAAACAACCAATCACTTCTGCTTAGTACATTTACTGCCCATTGGTACAATAAGCAAAACACAAACAAACGATAAAGGCTTTGCTTATGATAGTTTTTATTTAACCGAACAAACAGGAAACATAGCATGTTTCAGCAGACTGAAGAAGATTATGAGCAGAGGACTTCCTACCATACAGGGATCATTGATAGACCACTTAAAAAGCCCCTCCTGTCCCTTCTTATGATTGCATGATCTTCTAGATCAGTGGTGTCGAACTTGGGTCATCACAGCATTGTCATGTGACATATTGGGACTTTTCTTTGCCTTTGCTAAACCGGGCGCGGGTGTGGCCAGTGCGTGACGCATGTGGCCTGCAGGCCAGGAGTTTGACAGTCCTGTTCTAGATCTTTAAAGCAGGCTTCAATTGATTTCCAAATACATAACACTTCCAAACCAGTTAGCTATTATTAAACATGGTGGTGGTATTTCTCTATCCAGTGCTATGGAAGAACGAAGAAGGCAGTATGATGAAATTCACCAATCCACCATGACACTGGGATGCCATTGCCTAGTACAGTGTTGGCGAACCTTTTCATCACCAACTGCCAAAATGGGAGCATGCACGTGGGGGAGAGTGCCGGAAACCGGAAGAGCAACTCCCAGGCATGCATGGATGGGGGACCCCTGGAAACCGGAAGAGCAGCTCCCTAGTGTGCATGTGCAGGAGCACCAGAAACCAGAAGAGCAGTTCCCCAGGGCATGCTTCCGGTTTCAGGCATGCACATGCACACTGGTGACCTGATCTTTTGGTTTCTGGTGCATGAAGACCAGCTGGCCGGCATGCCAGAAACTGGAAGCTCAGCTTCCCAGTGTGCACATGCATGCCAGGCAGCTGCTCTTCTAGTTTCCAATGCTTCTGCATGTGTGAAGACCAGCTGGCCACCTGGAAGAGCAACAGGCAATGGGTGGCGTGCCCAGAGAGATGACTGTGTATGCCACTTCTGGCACGCATGGCATACATTTTCCATCATGGGCCTAGAATTACATTCTCTACTGGAGACAATATGCCTCATCAGATTTTAATTACCAGGGATCATGAGCAGCCAGTACAATTGCCTTCATGTAATTTTTATATATTCCCTGTAGGTAGGTGGTTAGCTAGTTTGGGAAGAGATTGTTGGACTGTAAGGTTTCCATTTTCAGTGCTGGACTGTAAGATTCTAATGTGTAAGTGTCTGTGAATAATAACACATACTGACCTACAGGCCTGCATCAAACATCATGATGAAAATTAAATAATTGCACCATATGAATGATAATCTCATCACTATTGTCATTGACACCACTCTGACTTGTTAGAGATACATATGGCTATTCTTGTTGCTTTCTAGAAGGGTACAATGCAAGCACAGTTCTCTAGAAATAGTTAACTTTGGGAAAACTGTGGGCTTCCTTTCCTTCTCTATGTCATCTGGTTAATAGAAGACTCTAAAAGGTCTTTGTAATAAATTCCTGCCATAAAATTTGAATATTTCAGCCAATAAATATGATTCATTTCTGAGTGGTGATTTAAATCTGGGTCCCTCTGGTTCTAGTTCAACACTTGAACCGCTGTCCCACACTGGCTATACTGTACAATAAACATCCTATTCTAAAGTTTAACCTCTATAGAAAAGAAAACCACAGGGGTGAGGCAAGGCAAATAAAACAAGCAGAATTTTAGAAATCGGCCGTGCTTGAAACCATGCTCTCTGGTTCTCTTGTCGTCTCCTTTTGCTTTATACTCTCTTCCTTGGTGATTGATAAATAATCCATTTGAATTTCTGGGTTGTGCCACACCAAAACAATCAACTATTTCTCTGGCACCTTAAAAAATGCATTATGGTACAAAGAGGGTCAGCGGTCCCATAGCCCCTAATTTTGCAGTGCTGGTTTAAATATGTGGATGAGAAACTTTTCTTTCAAGATTCCCCCCCCCCTTTCATAATAATCCTCTTAATTTTTTTTAAAAAAGATGACCACACCTTCATCAAGATAGAGAAAGAAAGTCTTTCTCTCTTTATCCCAACACCATTTTAAATTGAGAGTGGGAGAATAAAACCAAGTTACCTGTTATGTTGCCAGGGTTCCACATTTAGCTACTGCGGTTGCTTACTTGGCTTGAGTAGATGTTCCTGGCACTTTTGGTCACTCCTCACCTCTGTCTGCTCGATCCATCAATCACTTTAATTATAATGGAACATAGAGCCAGCAACTGAAGGAGAAAAACCAACCCAATCTGAACAGCAATCTTTCTTGATGAATTCTCCCCCTAAATCGAAACAATTCGCTGGATAACCCAGCTGGGGTTCATATGCTTTTGATTACTGTGGGCTATTTAGCTCCACAAAATGACACGCTGCTTAATGGACTTTTAATGGTTATAGGTTTCTCTCTTTCGCTCTCTCTCTCTTTTTTAATGAGCTTCACCAGTTTGTTACTAATGCCCTGTGGAAATCTGGCCCTTTGCCAGATCTGATGTTACAATTTTTCTGGTTTCTCTGATGTATAAATGCAACCAACCCATGGAAGTGGGTGTTGCTGATTACACACTAATGCCATTAAAAAGCCATTGCAAACTTGCGTACCCTGCAGTCATACAAATTATATTGTCTTCGAGTACACTGATAACATCTTCAGCCACATCCTTGCCCTGAAGCATGTTCCCGGGTTCACCTTTGACGGGAACCCTGGCTGAAGGAGAATACCTTGCTCAGAGTTTTATTCAAAAAAGTTCCAATCTTCTTGAAGAACAAGGGGGCCCAAAGGTGTTCCTTGAGTAAGCCAATCACCCCAACAGACTCTGATAAAGGACAAAAAAAAGTCCTCATTGGTTTCTTGATAATTGGATTCAATGAATTGGTGGGGAAGAAGGAAACAAGAAGTGGGCTCTGACTGAAAGAGGAAGTGGCTGATGGTGGGAATCAGAATCAAAAACTAAATGTGGACAACACTGATTGCAGGAGATCAATCAAACCTTCAAGTCTGCTTGGCGTTTCAAAAATGTTTTCTAAGTAGCCCTGCCAAATGTCAAAACTGTGCTTCCAGATAAATCCAGTTATCATTCCACTTTATGGACAGCTGAGAAACAAGAAGACTCTGTTGTAAGGGGTGAAAGGCTGCACCCATCTCTTCCATTCTTAGATTATGGTTACTAACACAAAAGGGGAGGGAAACAAAAATGTTGTTTCTTATCTGTTCTTGAAAAACAATGCTGTGTTTGCCTTTACAAGCAAATCATGGGCAAACTGAAAAATATACTTTATTGGTTTGCCAACAGATTTGTCCAACATCAAAAGATAGTGCTGTATCATGGATTCTGGTTTTAACTTGCTAAAGGTATTCCACATGATCAATTTACAGGATCTTCCAATGTTTTCGAACTAGTGTTGTGCTGCGATAACTGTAACAAGGACAAGTATTATATCATGAGTTGATGAATCATGAAATGCTACTGGCAACTAGTGGGAAAATAGTCTGGTCAGTAGTGAATCTTCTCTTCTGTGATAAAGCATATAGATTGTATTTGTCCCTCCTCTTACTTAATTCCAGGTAAGTCTCCCCAAGGAATCAGCAATAAAATGCTACAAAAAATTAACCATTCCTTAAAAATTAAAGAATTGTCTCATCTTTGCTCAAGTCAATCTCCAAAATGTATCTCAAATATGCAAGGTTTAAAAAAGTTTCTGAATGGAGACGACTTCCGGTCCCTGAAGGTGACGGACCTGTGCGTTCGCTGCTCGTCTCTTCGGTGGGCTCCTAATAGGAGCACAGGGGGCCTTGGAGGGGCTCCCTGCCGTAAGGCAGCTCGTTGGGACCCCCTGGATCGGTGGCAGCTGCAGGGGGGTCTCCAACCTCGCCCCAGGAGCCGGGGAGCATGAGGGGTGCATGGCGGCATTTGCTGTCGCTGTGCGCCTTTGCCGAACGGAGCCTGGAAGGAAACAATTAACCAGATGCTACAGCTGAAGTGCGGTGAGGTGGGAAGTTTCCCTCAATCTCTTTTAAATCTATCTAATTGATGAACAGCAGCCTTCCTAAATTGTGGATTCAATCCTTTGAAGTGTTAAGATTGGAGGGGGGGATTTTCCACACCCCCTCAGAAAAGCGGCACTCGGAATATCTCTCTCTCTTAGAGGAGAGAGAGAGAGAGTTAAAAGTTAACTTTCACTTCCACTAAGCAATGGGAGAATGACTTTTGCAACAATTGCAAGAGATGACTGCTGAGTTGATTCTTTTAAACTACTTTTTGGAAACTTTGGATATGTTGCTTTCTGATCCCCTGTGAAGGCAGAGCCAAGATGGTCAACTTCCTCCTTCTTCTTTGCTTTTACGAATTAAGTTTCCCCTTTGAAAGGATTTCTGGCTTTATATTACCCTACGCCCCAGAGATCTCCTGGAGCCTCTCTTCTTATGTGGTCCCCTTGGATTTGGAACATTTGATTCTTATTTTTTGGCTTGGAGCTGTATAGGAAGACTAACTTTCACTTCTGGGCTTGTTTGCCTCACGATCTCTCCCAGCTGTGCATTCCACAGACGCCATTTCTTCTGTGTAAGACTTACAGCTATCTCTGAACTTAACATGGGTCTTAAAAAGCCACCACCTGGCAAGGCATCC
The DNA here is from genome assembly GCF_964273705.1 of Natrix helvetica. Classification (NCBI taxonomy): domain Eukaryota; kingdom Metazoa; phylum Chordata; class Lepidosauria; order Squamata; family Natricidae; genus Natrix; species Natrix helvetica. The sequence continues at coordinate 130,320,094 of NC_138552.1, read as the reverse complement.
TCGGCCCCGACATCTTCTACGTCTAGCTCGATTACTCAACAGACACAAATGGCCTCATTTCTACAACCTAAAACAACTGAAGAGAGTTCAAAGGACTTATCTGTTGCCCAAATGTTTCAAACTATTATGAAGGGACAAGATGAACTGAAAAAACAACTGGCAGATTTAAATGATCAACTCAGAGAAATGCAACAACAAGCAACACAAAATAAACAGAGATTAGGTGTACTGGAGGAAGACATGACTGGGTTGAGGGAGGAGGTTAAGATTATCCAGAAGGGGAATAGAGAATTTGAAAATCATATGATAAAAATGGAATTTGAAAGAATGTCTTTTTTTCTTAGATTTCAAAACCTACCAGAGACAGAAAATGAAGACCTTAAGGAGATCATGACCACAATTTTAGCAGAATATATTAAAAGAGATAAACAACAGCTACGGTGGGATATTGATTTGATTTATAGGATCAACTCAGCATATGCTAGAATACACAATGTTCCAAGGGAAATACATGTTAAATTTCTTAGAAAGTCTACAAGAGATGAGGTCTTAGGAGCTCAAAGGGTGGGACCACTAAAATATAAAGACAAAGAAATAACCATCCTTAAACAAATTCTGAAGAAAGTAAGAGATAAGAGGAAGAAATATTCCTCTTTACCAAAGAAATTATATAATAAAGGAATTTGGTTCAGATGGTTATTGCCAGAAGGAATAGTGATTTTCTGGGAGGGCACTAGAATTAGAATTAATACAGTTGTGGAGGCAGAGGCTTTCATTGAAAAATACAGTGCCTTTCTAGATGGAACAGGGGACAGTACACAAGATATGGGGGGGAGGGGCCATGGCTCTGCCAGAAGACAGGGGGGAGGAAGCAATAGTGAAAAGACTCAGGTCACAAAAATGAGTTTGAAACATTATTGCAATTGTTGTTATAATGTTATTGTTGGAAGTGACATAAAAGATGATTGAACATATTGTTGATATAATGCAAAACAAAAAGCTGCCAATGTTAATTTTTTAATTTTTGATTCCTTTTTTTTTGGTGAAAGTTGTGAGATTCGGGGGATTTCTACCTTTCTCACGATGTAGCTGTCAAAATTTTCTTGTACCTATTTACCCTTTCCTATAAACATTTGTAAAAACCAATAAAATTCTTTAAAAAAAAACATTTCTGAGCACCACAGACAAGATATGGCTTTTGAATGCCTAGGCAACTGTAATAAATTCTCTGTTAATAGCTCTAAACCTAACTGCACTACACAAAAGTTTTGAAGTTTTCACTGAAGGCAAAGTGGACTATTTCGGTGTTAGGTTCAGAAGCTCTTTCAATAGACTCTGTGCCATCCAGGCAAGATATTTACATGCACATGAGGAAAAGACATGACTATGCCACAGTCAACACTCTAGCCTTTACTATGCACTGAGCTATCTTGCTTTGCTTGGGTGGGCCACATGTTGAACACTAAGAAATTTAATGACAGACAGAGGGGTATCCATGGCTACCCATGACATGGTCTCAGTGCAAATGTGACTAAGGAGTTGGACTAGGAACGAGGAGATCCAGGTTCAGGTCCACCTTTAGCCACAGAAGCTCCTAGTCAGTCTGTCTGTCAGTCAGTATCTCTCTCCCTCCCCCTCCCTCTCTCTCCACCCAATTTACCTCACTGGGTCATGAAATAAAAGAATGAGAAGGAAGTGCTAAGTACTCCATAGTTCTTAAAGAAAGCAATCAGATAATAAACATTATAGTGACATCAGTACAAGCAGCTCATTCAGTGTCAGGTTTATTCATGATTTAAATAAATTAGTGAGTAAAAACATATGTCCCAGCTGCCATGTCCAGGAATTTACATTAGACTGATTTGCCATTTAGGTTTGAATTCCTATATAGAAGCAACCTTGCTTTAAACAGTGAAAAACATAAGTGCCAGAATGATAGCACATTCAGGCTACATAGAAATGCTTTGACGAAAGTGTAAGGGAAAAAAAGAAAAAAAGAAAGTCATGTACTGTATCAGAAGAATATAACAAATTTTAGTTTGCTATTATTCATATGTAGAATTTCTCAAGAGCAAACGTATATTAAATTAAAATACAGAACTTTATCAAAGTGTTGTTAACAAAATAACCTTTGTATAGAAAAAATAAAAACCCAGAAATAAAAATATACAAGAAACCAATTTCAAAGGAAATTCTAGCAGCCAAAAACTATTATGATTGTACATCTTATATATTTGCTTTTTCTACCTTAAATATTTAATTATGTTGATTTTTAAAGTATTTTTGTGCACATCTACTAACAAAGGGATTGAATAAAGTTTGTTATATTGTTAATGCTGAATATTCTTAGTTTTACCAGTTAAGAGTTTATTTCGCTTTGTTATGATTTGGTTAGAGAGACAGCCATTAAATGGTAAGAACTGTTCAAACAATTCAACAACAGTTGGGAACAACTTTCAGAAATCTGTAATAACTGCAGCATGTGGGAAAGCCTCTCCCAGGTAGATATCCACTAACTATACTGGAACTCTGGATTTAAATTCTGGGCTGTTTTCAATTCCAATAGATGAGGAAGACTACTAGTTAAAGAAGATGACTTTTAGAACATTATGTGCTGATATGCTTGACTTTCATTCAGACTAAATTATAGTAACATGCCCATAACAGAGTGGCACTGAGTTATGGGCATGTTACTATAATTTATCTCTAGTGAATATATTATAAATAAATGCACAACTCTTAGGGTTTTGCAAATAAAACAGAAGATGTTTATAGTTTTGTTTGCAGGAACAAAGTTTGTTGTTAGTAGACCAAAGTTATATTTATTTATTTTTATTTGGGAACAAACCTCATTAAAATTCAAGATGCTTATATCTGAGTGGACTGAAATAACATAATGTAAATATTATTTGCACAGTAGTTAGAAGAAAATGTTGGTCCCTTCCAAGCTGGGTTTTAAAAGAACACAGGACAGTTACTTGAAGCACAGTTGACGTTTATTTGAAAGCAAGGCACAGTCACTGCTGTTGGATGGCTACGAATTACAGTTTTGAAGGGGTTTCTTTTATAGAAAAGGTACCTCTATTGTTTCTAGAAAACATAAGAATTCAGCCTGGCTTCCTGGAAAATGTACTTGGTCTAGTGCAGTGACATGCAGTCAGGGGAGGCAGGGGAGGCAGAGCCGCACCGCTCTCATCATGAAATTTTTTAAAAAAATACTCCCGGAAGCTGCGAAAGTGGCTGGGAGAGGCGCGCGGCTTGGTTTAGCCTCCCTGTACATCTCAGCAGCAGCCCCAAGTATGCCGATCTCGCCATTTTTTGCATCGGGCAAGCCTGGGATCCTTGCAAGGGGAATGGGACCACGTGTGCAGGAGGCTCCTCAGCTCCAGCCTCAACCAGCGCAGCCGCGGTCCCCTTCACATTGGCTCAGGAAGGAGGGGAATGGGACCACGTTTGCAGGGGAAGGGGATCGCGGCTGTGCTAATCTGAGGCTGTGCAATGATGTTACCTAGGCATTTTTTGCATCGGACGAGCCCCGGATCCTTGCAAGGGGAATGGGACAACGTGTGCAGGTGGCTCCTCAGCGCACAGCCTCAGATTAGCACAGCCGCGATCCCCTTCCCCTGCACATGTGGTCCCATTCGCCTCCTTCCTAAACCAACATGAAGGGGACCGCGGCTGCGCTGATTGAGGCTGTGCGCTGAGGAGCCGCCTGCACACGTTTTCCCATTCCCCTTGCAAGGATCCTGGGCTCGCCCGATGCAAAAAATGCCTAGGTAGCATCATCAGTGCTAGAAGGGGGGGGGGGGAAGAGGAGAAATGAGAAGTTTCTCTTCTCAGAAATGTCTTTTCAGTGGAGCGGCGGCAGCCTGCCTGCCTCTTTCTGACATTTCTGAGAAGAGAAACTTCTCCTTTCTCCTCCTTCTCCCTGCCCATTCCCTTCTAGCACTGATGATGTTATCTAGGCATTTTTTGCATCTGGCGAGCCCACGATCCTTGCAAGGGGAATGGGACCACGTGTGCAGGCAGCTCCTCAGCTCCAGCCTCCATCAGCGCAGCCGCGGTCCCCTTCATGTTTGCTTAGGAAGGAGGGGAATGGGACCACATGTGCAGGGGAAGGGAATCGCGGCTGCGCTAGTCTGAGGCTGTGCACTGCTGAGGAGCCGCCTGCACACGTTTTCCCATTCCCCTTGCAAGGATCCCGGGCTTGCCCGATGCAAAAAATGCCTAGGTAACATCATCAGTGCTAGAAGGGGGGGGAGGAGGAGAAAGGAGAAGTTTCTCTTCTCAGAAATGTCTTCTTAGTGGAGCTGCGGCAGCCTGCCTGCCTCTTTCTGACATTTCTGAGAAAAGAAACTTCTCCGTTTGGGCTGCGCCCGTGCGATCGGAGCAACCACGCGGTTTGATGACATCACCAGCCTCACCAGTCATAAACATCACCGCATGTCACTGGTGGAGAGGAAATGTGGCTTGGTGCTCTGCTGGATTTTGCAATCTTTATCTTTATGAGTCAGGTGTGGTGATCTCAGGAGTGAAGGGCTTCAGTGAAGAAATCTTTTATTGGAATGAGGAACATTTAATATCTTGAGGGGCATTTTCTTATTTGGTTAAGTTGATGACTTTTGCTAATTTCAACTATATTAAAGCATGCTTTGTCAGTTTCAATCTAGGTGTCAAATTGGCTTAAGTAGTATTTTTATTTTCTTGTTTGGAGTTCATTGAAAGATGACATGGGGGGGGGGGCTTGGCCATCTGTCCATCCATCCATCCATCCATCCATCCATCCATCCATCCATCCATCCATCCATTGATCTAAATTGATCTGCATGGTGTTACTGCAATATAATGCAATATAAGATGTGAAATTTCTGCTCATTTTCATAATTGATTAAACTTCCTTTCACCTCTTCATTGCACTTTCACATGTCTGTATACTATGACTTTATCTGTCAGGAAAAAGGAATAGCTCTCTTTCACTTGGTTATTTCTGTGATTAATATTCTGTGACTAAATATAGTGAGTCCTTCAGCTCAGCAAATATGCACTAATAAACCGGAACAAGAAATATTCTCAGATGGGAAGACAAAAGTGAATTTGAGGAGATATTTGTTTGTGTGGCACTTCCTGAATTCTTCAATGGAGAAGCAGCTTCCACAGTTGCACTTCCTTGAGAAGATATGACCCAATGATTTCTCACTATCATGAAGACTTAATCTAAATTCTGTCTACCAGGTGGTCCTCCATGGTAGCTGAGGGCCCAGCAAGATACAAAAGCAGTTATACTTGGATTTACAGTATATTTAAAATAGAAGATTAAGAGTATTGTTTAAACATCAGTTTAATGTGTGCATGTATATATCAATAACTATATCTCCAGTTTGCTAAATACATACACACCCACACACCTGCATATTTATGCATAACTCTGGGCTTTATTCACACGTTAAAGGATTGAAAATCCTAATTTCTTTAAATCTTCCTAAGTATGTGTAGTACGTTTGGAGTATCTATGGTGGAAGTGGAAAAATTAGTTACTCATTGCATCATACTGAACAATGAATAAGCATTTGCAATCTCAAAGAATATCCATAAGACAAAAAGTTCATCTTTGGGAGGTGTCATGTAATACTCATTTGATTATTTGAACTGGGACATACAAGTCCTGGAGATTCATGAGTTCTTCTTTAGCTTAGATTAATTTGGAAATTGTCTGACTTCTTAGATAATTGAGAAGAATTTTGATACTTTTTTTTCAAGTTGATTCCAAGTTCCATGTAATCTGATTTCAGTGAAAATGATATATACATCTGTCCTTCATATATTAATTTACCAATTTCAAATTGTATATCTTTTGGCAGAGGACTGAATTCAAATCATTGTTTCAAACCTCCTACCATTCCTCCCCATTTTATCTGGCACATTATCTCGGTCCCCAAAACTTTCTGAATGTTGTGAATCCAGTGGCAGAAGATCACCAACTTTCTTCCTCCAAAAGGTTATAAAAGTTGGTACATCCATGTATTAATTTTAAAATCAACAAACTGAGATAAGACTCGGATCACTTTTGTGATCTGAGCCACTCTATTGTATCTTTTACCTATTCCTTTAGAGCAGGATGTCAAACTGGCAGCCTGCAGGCAGGATACATTACGTACAGGCCATGCCCACCCAGCTACGTGAAGGGAAAAAAATGTCACAATACGTCATATGATAGCAATGTGAAGCAGCAAGTTTGACAATTGTGGTTTAGAGAGTGATTCTCTTCATGTTTATTGAGAAATAAACCTCAATGAGTCCAATAGGCTTTCGTCTCAGGAAGTAGCAGTCTACATTGTCTACTGCCTTCCCTAAGTGTTAGACTATATCTTCTAGCATTTTTAGATCTACTGTGATTTCTACCCCAGTTCAGCCAAAGACGGGGAGGAAGGCCAAAGCATAGGGGTACTGTATGTAACCTAACAATTAAAATGCATTTTAAAATAGCATTGTATAAAAACAAAACTGAGGGAGGGGGCAGTTTTATATGTGGGATGCTGGGTTGCATTCATTTCCAATAAGGATATTCATTTGCATTACTGGGGAAGCTGAAGATAGTTATTGTTAAGGATGTGTTTTTGTGCAAGTGAGTCATCTGCACTAGGACTACTAAAACTTAGCTGCAAAAACCCAAATGAATACTAGATGGTAGAAAGACATAACATAAATTATAATTTTGATGCCATCTAATTTTTATCCAGAGTTTTACAATTCAGGTCTGGTAGCACTAATCTAACAAGGATTGTTGAGTTCTCGTGGTCAGGTTTCTAACACATGAATAAGAAAACTCTATGCAGTTATGTATAATTATGACTTATTTAGAATTACCAAATATCTGAACAATATTTCAAAGGCAAAGCAGGACATAGACAATTGGAAAGAAGGACCAATGGAGGAGAAACAAAAGGAAACGATAAGTATTCATCTTTTCTGATATTTGCAACAAAACAGCCAAAAAAGTACTTAGGTTGACAGGTATATGCAATTACTCTTTCCAGCATCAGAAAGACTGGTTTTTCAACTGCAATTATTTTCCCAATAAATCTACTTTCAAAACCACATGCTAGCAATAAAATAGAATTAACACTGAGACACTTTTCAAATTTCACCATAGACATATATGACAAGTCATGTGATCTACAAATTACTGTGATCATAGATTTGAAAGGGCTGGATTGAGGCCAATTGCTGGAATCAAGAAATCAGTTAAATAATGTGGAGTTTGTTGATGGATGAGGGAAAGAAAGTAGCAGACAATTTACAAGGTCATAATGCACAAACATTTGAGTGACTAATAATAATAATAATAAATTTGAATTTATTAGCCGCTCCCTTTCCAGGCAGGACTCGGGGCGGCGTACAATGGGCATATAGAACATAGAAACATGTGTACAAACACATAAACATACAAAAATACAGAGACACACATGCACGGAGGAGGTAACCAATTACAACATTTAGACAGTTAAAATCCCCATTAAAATACCCCAATTGTAAAAGACCCAATGTACAATTAAAATTTAAAATTTAAAAAGACAGTCAGGAGGAGTGAGAAAAATTACGGTTGAGCCAGGCCAGATAATTGAAAGAGGTGGGTCTTCAGCTGTACACGGAAGGAGCGGAGGTCGGAAGTAATCCTGATGTCACGGGGGAGGTCATTCCACAGGGCTGGGCCCATCACAGAGAAGGCTCTGCTCCTGGGTGTCGCCCCCCGACACTGTTTGGCGGACGGCACCCGGAGAAGTCCCTCTCTGTGTGAGCGAATTGGTCGCAGGGATGTGTGGGGCAGGATGCGATCCTGCATGTAACTAGGCCCTGTGCCATGAAGCGCTTTAAAGATCATAATCAAAACCTTGAAACGCACTCGGTAGACTACAGGAAGCCAGTGCAGCTCGCGCAGGAGAGGTGTTACAGGGGAGTATCTAGTCCTCCCCATAATCACCCGCGCGGCCGCGTTCTGGACCAACTGCAGTCTCCGAGTGCATCTCAAGGGAAGCCCCATGTAGAGAGCATTGCAGTAGTCCAGGCGAGACGTCACTAGCGCATGGGTGACTGTGCGTAGGGCATCCCGGTCCAATAAGGGGCGCAATTGGCGCATCAGGCGGACCTGATGGAACGCCCCCCTTGCCACGGCTGTTACATGGTCATCCATGGACAGCCGGGCATCTAGGAGGACGCCCAAATTGCGCACCTGTTCCATGGGGGCTAGTTGCACGCCCCCAATGGCCAGAGATGGAAGCACCTGGTTGAACCGGGAGGCCGGAAGCCACAGCCACTCCGTCTTGGAAGGGTTGAGTTTTAGTCGGTTGCCATCCATCCAGACCCGTACGGCCTCCAAACACCGGGACATCATTTCGACGGCCTCATTGGGGTGGTTCGGGGTGGAAATGTATAGCTGAGTATCATCAGCATACAGATGATATCCCACCCCAAAACCACGGATGATCTCGCCCAGCGGTTTCATGTATGTGTTGAACAGGAGAGGCGAGAGCACCGATCCCTGTGGCACTCCACATGTGAGTGGCCTCCGGGTCGATCTCTGTTCCCCTGCCAACACACGTTGCGTCCGGTCAGAGAGGTAGGAGCCAAACCACCGTAAAACGGTGCCCCTGACTCCCAACCCCTCTAGCCGGTGCAACAGGATACCATGGTCGATGGTATCGAACGCCGCCGAGAGATCTAATAGGACCAGGATAGAGGAACAACCCCTATCTCTGGCCCTCCAGAGATCATCAACCAATGCGACCAAGGCCGTCTCGGTGCTGTGCCCGGGACGGAAGCCGGACTGGCGCGGGTCTAGATAATCATTTTCCTCCAGGTGACGTGGGAACTGCTGTACCACCACACTCTCTACAACCTTCGCTAAGAAAGGAAGGTTGGAGACTGGACGATAATTGACTAGGTCCATTGGGTCCAGGGAAGGCTTCTTGAGCAGGGGCCTCACCACCGCCTCTTTCAAGGCGGCCGGTAGAGACCCCTCACCCAACGAGGCGTTCACTAGGCCCAGGAGCCAGTCGCGCGTAACCTCCCAGGATGCCAGTACAAGCCAGGAGGGACATGGGTCCAATAAACATGTGGTGGGTCGCAGACGTCCACGCAACCTGTCCAAATCCTCGATGGCAACCGAGTCAAACTCCTCCCAAAGCGGTCCCTCAAGACTCGCCACGGGCGTCTCTACTGAACTACTGAAAGGGGCCCATCCCATCCGGATTTGAGCGACTTTGTCCTGTAGATATTTCCCAAACTCCTCTGCTCTGCCCTGTAAAGGGGCTTCCCGCGGTCTCTCAAACAAGAGGGAGCGAGTCACCCGAAACAGGGCGGCAGGGCGGTTATCTGCGGACGCAATAAGAGCGGCGCAATGTTGACGTTTGGCCGCTCTTAATGCCACGAGGTACGTCCTCAAAATGTAAACAGTTTAAAAACTCCCCCAAACAAACAGGGTACTCAAAAGCAGCAATATTTTATTTTAAGGCTATGCCTATCCGATGGAAGCCATGAAGGCAGAAAAGACAAGTCTTCCTTTTGCTGGACATCCAGTAACAACCCTGGACTTACCATATTTCTTCTCCACTAAGGTTGGAGAAGTCCATATACAAGTGGCTTCCCACCATCTGCTTCCTGATTATCTGCATTTCTGAGGTCTGTTTACTATGGAAATCAGCAAAAGGGGATGTGGTAGGATTCAGTAAGATGCTGAAGATCCAAAGGTTCTTTAAACTTGAAATATCCTTAGGTTGACACAGGAGAAAATAGGAGGAAGGGATTTTGTTTTGTTTTTGTTTTTTAATAAAATGGAAGGAACAGAGATGTGCCTTTCATTCCATTCTTAGCAACAGCTAGCAGGTGTTGGAGAAGACAGAGTGCTGTGAGGTCAAGGCACTTCAACTTCAACAAAGTTGAATTTGAAAATGGATCCAGTGACCGCTCAAGCATGCATACAACACGAGTACATCACTGCCATTAGTAACCAACTACAGATACTGCAGAATAGTCACAAAGTAGTTCCCATGTTGACCGACTGGAATTTCTGTTGTAACATCAGTGCCCTCTTTGATGATAGATGAGTTCATCCTCCTTTCAAACTGTTCTGGGAAACCTATTTTAATCCTTGCTCATTGTATGATTAAGCTTTCTTGCTTCTTAAAGCTGAAATTACTCTCTTGCACAATGACTGCAAACATGAGACTGAACGATGAGTGCTGAAAGACAATGATACTATGATTGATTCAGTAGTAAAATTCACAGGCCCACTAAAGTTGAAAGAAGACATGAAGGGAATTCCAGAATGCAAAGTCATGCAGGTTTAATTTGACCGCAGCCACATCTCCACTCCACACTACGTACTCAACTTTCAATCAGACACTTTTTTCTTGAAGGCAAAATTTTCCTGCCTCCATGCTTTGTCTATGCATGTTTATTAAGCTTGCATCTAAAATTTCCCTATTGAGAATGCAAATGCTTTCTTAAGGTGTTCCAAAAGTTGGACCTATAATGATGAGTTTTAAGCAGATTAAGATAGATGAATTTTTGTCTATAGATAATGGTAGCATCTGAAGTAGTATCTTTAGTCCTTATGACTCTCACCCTGATTATGTTCAAAAAGATGTTGAAAATTTGGCTGTATTCTTTGGCCCTGGGATAGGGTATTGTCAAGAATTTTATCCAATTAAATGTCTTCTTTCATCTAGATATGTGAGCTCCTTGCTCCTACTGTTACTCTTATTTTTAATGTTGTAAGCTAAGCTGTTCTGAGTCTTGTGGAGTTGAATGAGCTGAATGAATGAATTCATATGAATATGAAGTTGAATGAGCTGAATGAATGAATGAATGAAACTTGAATAGACTGGTGTGGCACATGTCAGTGTTGAGGGCATAGCTAACCCACACATCTCCTTGACTACTTTCACAAATTGTTTGAATGCATGGAGGGTGTCCAACCTTTCAAGCCTAGGTTTCTTTCATGTATTTGTATTTGTGGTTATGTATGTGTGTTGTCTAATGTATGTGGTTTCATTTGGAATCCAGGAAGCTTGTTTGCACATTGTCTCTTCCAGTAGAAGCTACACATACCTCAAGGTCTATAAATCAAATAAGTCTAATCTAATCTAAGGGATGGAGCTTTCCAGGGAAATGCTCTTATGCCTTTTGTCTTGGCTTGTGAGTCTCCTTAGGTAACTTTTTTTTTTAATGTTAAAGCAGTATTATTTAGCAAAAGACAGATCAACAAGGAAGTGAATGATTTGTCCAAATGTACTTTTCTTTGAATTTTAAAATAAATTAATAAAATAAAAAAAAATGCATGAAGCATTAAAGGAATAACACAATTTCAAACAAATAACAACAGGAATGAAAAAAGAAACAGCAAAAAAATATATGTCATAAACAGACATTTTTTTTTAAAAAAAATCAATCTGTAGGTGCTTAAAAGTTTTCCTTGCACAATTCAGATATTGAGATACATGCATAGCAACAGTTTTCTATTGAAAAATCATGTGCAGATTCTTCCAGTTCTGTATTGTAATTATTTTAACCAATGTCCTCTACCTAAAATAGCCATACATTTCAGACAGGTGGTGGTATTGACATAGAAATACGAGAACCTTTTCTCCCCCCTCCCCCATTTGCAGTGTAAAACTTAACTAATTACTTTTCTCCATCTAACTTTATACACACAAACTATATCTCCAATCATTTTTCAAAAATCAAGCAAATTATAACTAATAAAATAACAGACAAGCCAAAATAAAGCTGTCTTCCCCATACAATTTATTGCTCTAAGGCTCTATGTGTTTCCAAGATCCTAATTTATGAAGTGCCTCCTATTGTTTTAGGGTAAACAGGAGTCAAAGTCTGTTGACAGTTGGAAGAGGCCAGCAAAAATGTTTGCAAAGAAAGCTCTTTAGGAAATAGCTGTTCCATTCACTGAAACAGTTTCTATATCACAACCGCAGCGCTGTTCAAATATAAACAAATATTTTTGTTGCCCCTTCACAAAGGGACTTTAATATAAAGCTGGCTAAATATGAAAACAAACCTTGGCATGCGAAGGGCTTTTGCTACACATGACTTACTCTTATGACTAGAGACTGTGCAGAGAAGCACTGAAAGCTGATTTAATATGGTACAAAAGACTTTTGTTTATCATCTCCACAGACATCTTGGGAATTGCAAGCAGAGCCCCGGCTGGTATCCTCCCTTTATAGCTTCACAATGTGAGGGGCTTTAGAAAAAGACGGATTGGTCCAGCCAGGAAGCAAGTGGGCTTTTTTGCAGACAGAAACCTTCTGAGAGCAATGCTGTCATGTAATGGTCCTTAAATGAAAAACCTAGACGAGGAGGTTTATTTTATTTTAAGTTGGATCCCCCCCCCTTTTCTGAAATGAGCAAGGCAGTAATTTTCTCCTCCTCACCATCACTGTCTTTCCCACTTTCTCAGCATTGGAAGATTGCTTTTTAATTTCTTACAGCCAGTACCACTGCCTTTTAGATCTTGGGAGCGAAAATGAATTTAATTACCAAGAAATCATCAGTATTATAAAAAGCAGGATAAGAAGTAAATAATTCTTTCCTGCTCCAAAACTCTCAGGATAAATCTCTAAACTTTTTTTAAGCATGATTTTTTTTTTTAAAAAATCTTCTACTATAAATCCGTTGACACAGAAAGATGTATATAAAGTGGAGAATCTAAAAAGTAAACACAGGTGCTCTTATTCAACTGAAGCGGACAATCTGGGGACCAAATGATCCCCGCTTTCCAAAGGCCAGATTCCCCGAGGGTTTATGAAATCTAAAGGCCATTTTTTCTGGAAGCATCATGTTAGGACAAATCAAACCAATTGGATATGGGAAGTTTTGTGCCCATATTGTTTCTGGTCTTTTTTTAAAAAAAAAATATCTTTATAAATGATGTGTTTCCATGTCACCCATTGTGACATGAAACAATAGCATGAAGTAATCACTTGAAACTTCAAGATAGTGTCATCCTATTTTAGTAGTAGTAATAGTACTTAGCCTTATATGCCACCCCGTAGTGCTTTACAACACACTCTGAGCAATTTACAATGATAGTGTATCATCATCCCCAACAATCTGAGTCCTCACTTTACTGACTTTTGAAGACTTGGAAGCCTGAATCAGCCTTGTGCCCATCAGGATCAAACTCCAGACTGTGGGCAAAGTCAGCCTGCAATGCTACCACTGCACCACCAGGGCTCCTATTTTGCTATACTGAATCATTCCTTAGGAGAAAAAAGCAGCCCAAAGACAATTGATTTCTCAATTATCACTGTTCGACTGGGTCATGTTGGCCTTGGAGAGTCAAGAGATGCTACAAGGGTTCTTTCACTCTCCAGTTTTTTAGGCTACACAAGTACAGAATATCTCTCTGCAGTATGGATTAATTCTGTCAATCCGAAGGGAACTGCATTTTATGTGTGTGTGTGTGTCTCTGTGTGTGTATGAAATGGCTTAACCATCTAGCAGCTTAACCTCTTGTCATCTAGTGGATGTGCTTATATGACACAATAAACCATGAGAAGGCTTGTTAGGTGAAGATCAAATTTAATACTTTTGAATGGTTCAAAGCCACAACATGGGCGGGGCCCTAACACATCCGAATCTTTTAACAGGTTTTAGAGAGGAGTTTGGGAAGGAGTTCTTATTTTTAAAAGTTAAAATAAAAACCCTTTATTGTAGATTTTTTTTAGTCATTAGTTACCTATCTCAAAATGGAAAGAAACCGCTTTCCGCTTTTCTCAGTTATCATTAGAAGTGGGTCTAAAGGTACAAAGAGAAGATTCAGGAGTTGCAGATTGCTTACCCCTTCATTAAAACATTTTGAGTAGTTAGCATGTTTGTGCACACCATTGTTTTATTTATGCATTCCCCAGAAACGATGGGCAATCTGCTACATTTGCAAAGGTTTGAAGAGCCCTAACTATATCTAAGGGACTGTGCGGAGAAGGCAACATGGAATTCCCAATTAACTCTTCAGAGTAATCTTACCTTTTACCATTCAAATGCAAACACACCCAGTATCAAACCCATTTTTCTTGGGGAACATATTAGAAAGGTTGTCAGATGCTATCATAACTGAACTGCAAACAATCCAGATGGCAGCAAAGAGATGTAGAAAATCCCCTCTCTAACTTCAACCACAATAACACAAGGGCTATCAATAGATACAAACTAAATGTAATCCACTGTAATCTTGATTGCAGACAATACGGCTTCAGCAATAGAGTAGTAAATGTCTGGAAAACTCTACCTGTTAGAGTTAGTTCCTCTAACTCCCATACCTTTTACCTTAAGCTGTCTACCGTAGACCTTACGTGTTTCTTAAGAGGTCCCTAAGGGGGCGTGCATAAGCACACCAGTGTGTTTGTCATCCCTGTCCTACTGTCCCCCTTTATATGTACTCATTTTATGTGTTTATGGCTATGTTTTGCTTACATATTCATTTATTTGTGCCATTTTTTTTCATGTGTCTATGTGTATACTGATATTTATTTCCTTGTACTTGATAAATAAATAAATACATAAAATAGGTGGATATCTAAATTTTTGCAACCCTGGTAGCGCTCTACTCTCTGCTTCTCCAATTGTTCAGCAGACTCAATTAAAAATAAAATTCATTGAGATGTGGTCAAAGCACACATTAGTTAATTAGCAATACTCCATCTGAGCCTATGCTATGGTTTGGCTTTTAACTGCAAAGTCCACCTAAATGAAATGAGAAATTTCATTTGGCATTAAAATGCATAAGCTTTCATGAGCTATAACTCACATGCCTTTTAATAACATTTGTTAGTCAGAAAAGGTGCCATCGGACTCCTCCCAATTTTTGCTAGTTTACTATGACAATGTTTACTTGTCATACATTTTACAAGTTTAATTTTTCTGAACTATTATTTGGAAGCAGGTGCGTGGAAAAACCTGACTTTTATACAGATCGCATGTTGCTGGCCACAGTGTTTATTTTATACATCAGTGGTCAACAGACCTACTGACCTGTGATGAAACCACAGCAAATTGAGTATCTTTTTTTTCTGAACACACTCATAAGAATGGGCAGTAAATCATATAAGAGAGGATTTGGATTTTTTTTTTAAAAAATAATGATTCCATGAACGTTTATTTTCTTCTTATCCACTCCAAACCTTGCAGAATCTGCAGTGAATCACAGACTTTGTGCAACTCAATTGAAACCTCTTGTCCCCCTTGCTGTGTATCTGAGGCTTAGAATTGTTAGCCTCTGCACTTGATATGTGACCCACTGGCATCTTTACAATGTCACAGGTTATGGTAAACAGGGCATGATTTTTGCACTGGCTGTCCCCTGAAAAAAATGAGCAACAGGACAGCTTGTGGACTGCAGAGGGCAGTATAAGACCATTGCTGGTGCCAGCTGCTAGAAGTGAGCTGGTCTTAATAAGTTGCCACTACCTGTAGTGAGTTCCAAGGAGGTCTGTCAGATTATGCAAGTGCTATCGTCATTTATACAGTCTGTCTAATTAGCTCTCCCTAAAAGGAAGCCTTTGTGGGAGCTTTTGACATCTCCTCCCCACCCCCACCCATGTTTTGCTTAAAAAGAGCTATTGCTAATTATTAGTATGGTGATGTGACTTCTCTTGGCACTGTCTCTGTGGCAAAGAATTGAAACTGTATAAATCTGCGGGTGGAGAGATGATAATTGACATTAAATTTAAATTGGCAATATGGTAAATGAACAAGTTTGCGAACATAAACATCCTCCAGGGATGTTTAGGGTCGGTGGTGAAATGTAAAAAAAAATTGCCACCGGTTCTCTGGGTGTGGCTTGGTGGGCGTGGCTTGGTGGTGGGTGTCATGTGACTGGGTGGGTGTGGCCATTTTTTAAATTTTTAAAGCATTTTTTTATTACCTATTTGCCCGAACTGGTAGTAAAAAATGCTTTAAGAAGTGAAAAGAAAAGCTTCTGATGATCACACGGATCACAGTTGATCCACGTGATTGTCGGAAGCTCTCCCCTCCACTTTTTAAAGCATTTTTTTTCCTGTAGGTTCAGGCAAATAGGCAGGAAAAAAATCCTTTAAAAAGTGGGAAAAAGGCTTCCAACGATCGCATGGCTCACAGCTGAGCCACATGATTCTTGGAAGCTTTCTTTTTATGGAACCAACGACAACCGTCCCTACCGGTTCGTGTGAATTGGTGTGAACCGGTAGCATTTCATCCCTGTTGGGGTGGTGGTGTTAGATCAATGCCAGGATGAGGTAGAATGTTGGATGGAAGGTTTTGGAAAGGCTGCACCAACTATCCCTGCTGCATGTAGGTTCTCCTTCTACTTGAGGGAAAAGGAAAATTATGATTATTATTCCATTGGTTGCATAATCAGCCAGATGTTTAGATTGGATTTGGCAATTTTAGCCAGGTACCAAGTCATTCCAAGGAGCTGGGATAGGCAGATGTTTTTCCGTGGTGTCAAAGGTATCATCTCAGGTTATAAACTATTCCAATTAAAGCTGCCTTTTGCAATTGACTTGCAATTGGAGTTTTTGTCAATGTTGATTGTGTTTGAATGGTGCCCCAGTTGTTTGGGATTGCACACAAAGCACCTATTGCCATGGGTACTATCTTTATTTTGCCGCAGACATGCTACTTTGCTTTGCAAGTCTTTATAATTTGTGATCTTTTCCAGCTCTTTCTCTTCTATTCTGCTGTCTCCAGATACCATCACATCCAAGATCGAGACTTCTTTTTTTATTTCTTACCAGCAGTTGTTAAATCTGGGGTGTTATTGTGGCAGGTGCTTGTCCATTTGAATTCTAAAATTCTAGAGCACTGTAACTTCTTCATTTTCTATTACTTTGTTTGTTTTTTGGTCTTACCAGTTCTTGCTTTCAGGCAAATGCTATTTTTTTTTGCAAATGTTTCAATGCACCATTGTTGCTATTTTGTTATGTGATTGTTTGTGGTCAGTCCTTGAGGTCTTCTTGCAACAGCTAAACTAAGTGGTCTACTGTGCCTTCAGCTTCTTTGCAGAGGTAGCATTTGTAGTCTGGTGCTTTTCTTCTCTATTCTGGCTTTGTATGTATTTGTTCTTAAGGTTTGGTCTTCTGTAGCTAGAATTATCCCCACTGCTTCTTTCTGCAACTTTCCTGCTTGTAGCCATTGCCAGGTCTTGTTATCTGCTTTGTGTACTTTTTCTTAGTGTGCTTATCATGTAATACTATTCCTTGCCTATCACATTTCTACTTTTCATTTGGTCAGCCACAGCAACTGGGTCTTCCATTGTGCCATTGATCTTTGGACAAAGCTTGTTGTGTTTCCATTGACTCCTGTTATTTCTACACACTTTATTATCCAATCATGTGGCAGGGAGTCAAATGCCTTCTTGTAATCAATCCAAGCTACTTGTCCAAGGAAGACAAGTTGGTCTTCTTTCCTTCCTACTCCTGCAGTTTTCCCAAATCATCTTGTCAATTAGGAGCTGTTCGTTTGTTCGTCTACTGCAGGGCTGTCAAACTCGCGGCCTGTAGGTTAGATGTGTCACGCATTGCCCATGCCCATACCTGGTTTAGCTAAGGGAGAAAAAGGCCCAATACATCACGTGACGCTGCTGTAATGACATGAGTTTGACACCCTTGGTCTACTGTTTGGGCAGTTTCCTTTCTAGAAAGAGCTGGTTTTCAACTAGATGCTATTGCAGTGCATCAGCTCCCACACCAGTTGGCAATTTGGAAGTTGTTGGATAGCAAGTAATTGGTCTGTAGTTGTCTGGTGCTGCACCTATTGGATCTTTCATTATCAGGTAGGTTTTGCCAAATGCTAACCAATCTTCAATTTCACCCCCTAGCAGTATATTATAAAACTGCTTAGCAATGAGTGGATGTAGACAAGTCAGATGTTTCAACCAAAAACTATGCAATTCATCTTCACCTGATATTGACCAATTCTTGATCTTCCTTGCCCCCTTTTCCACAATTTCTGCTGTTATTACAATTTCTTTCATTTTGGCTTCCTCCTATCTACCTATTTTATCCCACACTTTTGTTTTTGTTGTATTTCTCTGGGTCATCTCACAGCTGGGTCCAGAACTCCACTGTTTTTTTTTTCTTTCTCAGGTGCTGACTGGTTCACTGAAGTCTTGCTGTTGATGGATTAGTAGAAACATTTCTGATTCAACTGAAGTTGGAGATTCTACCTCTTGAGTGCAATTCAAGCTTTGTATTTGCTGGTCTTGGCTGTAGCTGTTATTTGCTGCTTTATTAATTTCAGCACTTCCTTAATCTTCCTTGTTTCCAGGTGATATTTCTTGATCAAGTTGGTCTTCTTGTTCCTTAGCTTCTTTGCTTTCCTCTGTTCCAACTTGCTTACATCTGATCTTAGCATGCTGATCTTATTTTCCAGCCTCATCTTCCAATCTGATGATGCACTCTTTGTTGTTTTTTACTTTTTTGTTGATTTTGTATCCAAGGTATCCAGTTATTACTGCAGCCGTGCTACACATTGGTTGGTTGGTTTTGGGCAGTGAGCTGACACTTATATTTGATATTACAATATTATCCTCTTTTAATATTTGTGCTAGCTGCTCTTTTGAAGAATTTCAAAGCAGGCAACATTATTCTATTGTTTTGTGTTATTCTAGATGTTCAGTTATTCTTTGTTTTAATTCTTTAGTTAGAGAACTTTGTTCTTTCTGAGGAAAATGCAGTGGATTGGGTACCTGGTCTGAGAAGGAAAACTATTATTATTATGAAATTATTACTCACTTATGAAAGTATTGATCATTATTATTTTCAGGGGCATTTATTTTGGTAATTCTTGTGGGAGGATAAAATGAACACACTTTTCTTGTCCATTATTGATGAGAGGGCCAAGGAGTGAACACCATTTTCTTTTCTTTCATCCTTCCATATTCTATAAAAGAAAATAAAAATAAGAAATTAGGGGAAGGAAAAAGAAAGGGAGAAAGAAAAGGAAGATATTATGGGGGAATTCCACTCATTGTACATTTTACTTTTTAGGTGAAAACATCTCTGCAGCCAGGGAAGTGCAAAGCAGTGAAATGATGTATTGCAGAAGCAACAACAAAAGATCCCACCTTCTTTCATTGTTCCATCCAAGCTAAGAAGTGCTATGAAGCAACTGAAAAAACCCTAAGCATGAGATGAAAACAGAAACCACTCTGTTTAGGCAAATAAAATGTTCAGGCATGAAAGGGCACCTTGGAGTATGAAGAAGTACAAGGAAGTGCTTACAGCTTGCAGTGGAGAGCACAAGCAAATCTGCCACCAGTTTTGTAACCAGATACAAATCTTACGATTGGAACATCTGTGTTCCAGGCTGTTTCCAGACATTCCATTTGTAAAATGATATATGCAAAGTTTTGGCTGCGGTCCAAAGTCCTACTTAGGTGCACCCACTGGTTTGGAAATATTCAGTATGGTAGCAAGAAGAGTTTTTTTTTAAAAAGTCATTCTCTTTTGGAGATTCTCATGCAATATAAGAAACTGCTCTCCAGGTATTTCTCCATGCATGCTGTTGGGGATCTGAAATTCTCTGGAGCACATGGAACTAACTGTGTGGCTCTTTGGATCCAAGCCATTTCCATTTATTCTTAGCTGTCCAGGCAACTTCCCTTGTGGCTGCATTCCTGTGGTGAAGATACTAAAATTTCCCAGCCTTCTAACAGTAATATTTTATCTCTAGGAAAATGTGACTCTTTCTCAACTACTCCAGCTCTTGAAAAAGGCTAGCTAAACAGGTGTACATTAACTTGGTGATATCCCAATCTCAAATGCTGGCAACCTAAACTTAAAGATGAAATTCTTTGGAGGTGGGAGATGGCAGGGAAGGTAAAAAGAGAATACTATGCTTGTAAAATCACTACAGTTTGTTACTGCAGTGAGAAAAAGACACATTTACTAGATGCAATGGAATTGTTGGATATGAGATGGGCAGCAAATAATTTTCATAGTAAATAAATGTCACAATAAATAAACAAACATAAATAAAAATGCACTGTTTGTAAATTAAATGCCAATACTATTTTCTAACCAAGGTACCATCGTTACCTGGCCGGCACTGAATAAAAGCGGGGAAATGTGGCATTTCTACCAGCTGACAAGAAAGGATTCTTGACATATTTCATCCTCATGTCAGCATCCAGCTTCTTTGGGAGTTTCTAGGGATGCATTGCATTGAATGTACCTTTTGGGGAATTGTGGGCAATTTAAATAGCTGCCTGCCCAAGGGCATAATGCTGCAGCCAGGTATTTTCCAGGTGAGCAATGTTCCATTCCAAAAAGTATTTGCAATTAAAAACTCTAAAATCAACCAACCAACATAAAAATATAAAATATATATATAAAAAAATGGAACTCCTATACTGGTTTTACTCATAAATGCTTATAATCAAAATCATCATTTCTCTCTGATGCCTGAATATTGCAACTGAATAGGGTACTGATGCCAGCCTGAGGCTGTTGTGAATGTGCAACTCCAAATTCTGACATTCACATCGGATGTTAGATTCATGCCAAACAGTCCATATCCACAAGTGAGGCATAGCTCTTGGACATCTGCTACAGGTAGAAAGGTTTGGCTTTGTTTTGCTTTTTTAAAAATCAAGGTGTAGTTGAATGGAGGGGGCAGAGAGGGGGGGAGAGAGAGATGGGAGGGGGCTAGAAAAGGGTGGTGGTTCACCATCTCAGCAGCTTTTTCCAGAAGCCACAGAAAATTCAAATAAGAGGAAATTTTGCTCTGGAAAATGATTATTTTCTGTAGGTAAACATAACTAAACCATTGCAATTGAATCCATCTAACTAACTAACTAACTAACTAACTAACTAACTAACTAACTAACCAATGACCTGTTTTGGTGTGGAGCTACCTCAACTATAACATTCTCATTTATCTGAACAGTTGCTTATCTGAATTCTAGAGCAATTTAGCTTCTTCATTTTTTATTACTTTGTCCATTTTGTGGTCCCACCAGTTTTTTCCCCAGGCAAATGGTATTCCAATGCCCCATTGTTGCTACTTTGTTGCTCTACAGTCAGCCAGATGTTTAGACTGAATTTGGCATTTTTAACCACCTATTGAGTTCTTCTGAAGGACCTGGGATAGGCAGATTGTTTGATGGTGATAAAGGTATCACCACAAGATGTAAGGTAGTGGTGGGATTCAAATAAGTTAACAACCAGTTCTCTACCCTAATGATTTCTTCCAACAACTAGTTCACAAACTGCTCAGAAAGTTAACAACCAGTTCTCCCAAAATGCTGCGAACTGGCTGAATCCCACCACTGATGGAAGGTATTTCAAGTAAATTTTTATTATTTTGGTAGTTTTTGTTGCTGATCTAGAACAAGGCATCTCAATAACCCCTTTCCTACAGTATTGAATATATGCATGTTTAGGTTTATAGTTAAATAGGAATGTTATATTTCCGTATAAGTAACATTTTATTTATTGCTGGTGGTGCATCATCCGTTGCCTTAAACCACCAGCTAAAAGGCAAACCATAACCTTTTAACATGGCCTGCAAGTCTTTTTCAGGCTTAGACCTGGGAATTTCCTGGAGGCACCCATGCATTTTTTTCGGTAGCAGTACGGAAATGGTTTGCTGTTGTCTTCTCCCAGAATATTTTCAACTATCGTGTCTACTCTACAGTCCTGGGATCCTCTGTCTACCTTCTATGTACCAAACAGACCTGACTCTGCTTAGCTTCCGAGCCCAAATCAAATCAGAGAAGTGTTGCCATTTGCTAAGATGGAATGTTTATTGTGTTAGAGACAACAGCCTCTTTTTCTCAGACAATGATAGACAATAAATACTTATCTCCCCCCCCCCACACACATACACACTATGCTCCCCCCCCCCGGGAACCTTTGAATTAAGCCTAAAATATACTTAATTAATATGCATATGTGTGTAAATCTGACTAAGATAACTCTACCCTCACAATAACAGCACATTTTCAAAATCATCAAGTGCATTTCTAGAAAGAAGAAGAAGAGACTGCCATTGTGCTGGCAAGTATAGTGCTAAAACCAAAAGCACAAGTAAATTTATTGTTGCCTCACTGTGAATTATTCCATTTCTTTTTGCTTCTTTTTGTATCCTTGGAGTGCTGGCTAACAAAAACAGAGTTGTTGTTTTATAAAGATTTGTTTTATTTACAGTTGTTTGTCTTGCTTGTAAATTTAGAAGGATTCTTATTCTGAAATGTGAGATGTAAATAACAGTACTAGATATGATGATGATGATGATGATGATGATGATGATGATGATGATGATGATGATGGGCTTGTTGGGGTTGGGTCTCCTAACTTTTGAACACTCTATCCTGGGAGAAAAACAAAGCTTGAGTTTGGCCCTAAACTACCATATACTGACTATGGATCATGACCCCAAATATGAACACAGGCTTAGGAAAAAAATAAAAAACTTGCAGATAAAATGTAATATAAGCCAATGGGAGAATGTTTCTAAAGTAAATAACTTTCATATATTGGTTAAATATATATTTGATTAGATTACAGGATATTTGTAAGGATGTTTTATTATATTCTCTGGTATAATAATCCTACCAACTCACACTAATTTAGTTCTAACTCATCAGTCTGTAGATAGCAATCACACTTAGACTTATATACCACTCCACAGTGCTTTCCAGCCCCTCTCTAAGCAGTTTACAGAGTCAGCATATTGTCCCCAACAGTCTGGGTCCTCATTTTACCTACCTTAGAAGGATGGAAGGCTGAGTCAATCTTGAGCCTCTCAGAATTGAACTCCTGGAGTGAGCAGTGAGTTAGCCTGCAGTACTGCATTCTAACCACTGCATCACTATGGCTTTATATTACATAGTATTCTATCTATTAAATAATACATTTATATTTGATAAATTAACCTTTGTTTAACAAAATATTTTAGTGCTTCTGATATTTATTTGTTTATTTAATTTATCAGTTCTTGATATTCTAACAAAATATTTTGCTTTATCATTTATTTTAAAAACTGTTCTCAGTTCCCTATAAACTGTGGGAGATTGTATGATATACATTCTGAGTCAGAATTAGGGAGAAGAAGAAGAAGAAAGCTAAGATTAAAACAATAAAATTAAAATGAATTTCCTGTATAAGAATTTAGAAACTAGCTTAACAACAATCTCGTATTATTTTCTGAATATCAACAAGTTTTTCTTTTTTTTTACTATGTCACCACACTTTTTTAAAAAGCCAAATATGTTTTTGTCAAAAATAAAATATACAATTTTATGGCTTAAAAGCAGATAGCAGCCGTGTGTGGCATAGTTATTAAGGTCTCCAGGTATAATCTGGAGCTAGGCAGATCCACTTTCAGTCAAGAAGCCCACTGAGTAACTCTCTCTTAGCCTAGCCTATCACAGAGCAAAGTAGTTTGTCAAATGATCTGCCTAAGGCTATCGGATCTTCTCAGTTGGGTAGACCAGGTGTAACAAGAGATTGAGATGGACTGGTGCTAACATATGATAATTAATACTTTGAAGATTCTCTGGAAGAAGGGATCTACTTTGGTTCAGATTACCTTTCTCCCAGATCATAAAAAAGATATAACTACTATGAGTATGAATTTATCTAAAGCAGTTTTGCCCCCCAACTGCTGTATTGGGCCTGGTCTGGAACTTAAGGAGTTCTGAGCATTGTAGTTCTAACACATCTCAAGAGCTCCTGCTCAGAGGATGTTTCTCAGCAGTGTTCACGTCTGCCTCTGTGTCCAGGTGTGCGTGAGAGTGAGTGTGTAAAAAAAAACACCTCAGGATGGTGGGCAGGGTTTTCTTTACTTCACTATGGCCAGTGCCTTGATTTTTTTGACCTCTACCTACTGCCACCACTGAAATGGATTTGAAGAAAGAATGCACATAAAGTTAGAGAAGATTTACAATGGGAATGGCTGCGAGTCAGGCCAAGAAATTCTCTATCCTCCTGATTTCTGAATCACACTGGATGGAGGCTTTTCATGTGCAATGCTTTGGGTATTGAAACTGAAGCCATTGAGTAGATAAACACAAACCTGCAGGTTAATTGGAGACATGGTGACATTTAAGTGAGTTGTCATCTCCCACCTGCAATTCCAGTCTGCTTTGTATACATTTTCAACTAGAATGGCTAAGAAGCCGGGCATAGTTTCCAGTTGATCAATGTTCTTATAACATCCTTTGAAGTATTTTTTGGGGGGGTGGGGTGGGGAAGAACTATATCTCTTCAAACCTGGTGCAGCTGCAGTATGGCAAATCTCAAATAACAGTTGCCTGAGTTTGTTTTTACATTTCATCCTCCTGCATCCCTTGAAAACACTTTGAAGAGCGACAGAGAAACTGACAAAGCTCGACGTATGTTGGCCGCATTATAGAATGGGTATGGATTGGGGGAATCATCCATTAATGAACTCTGAGAGCTGTATAGTATAGCCTTGAGCACTGGAGAGTCTATTAGTGGTGTTAGTGATGAAGGTATCCTTTTAAAGTCTGCTGTGCTATAGAAAAACACAGCAGATGTCATTTCTCCCCGGCTTCTCATTTCTAACAAGTACTCTGTGATCTTATTGCTTATTCTTTCTCTTGCTCATATTAGCATTTCAGGATACCCAGAGGAGGTTTTGGATGTGATGATCAAGCTGGACTTTTTTTTCTTTTTAAAAACATCTCTCCAACCCATGGGACTGAAAAGGATTCAAGTGTGTAGCATTGCAAGAAGGTGCTTAATGGTCCTTCAGAAATGGATAGGGAATGGCATTATTTGTTCACTTTGCAATACAGTAAATTTGTCTTGCTGTGTCTAAGAACTCTTGTTCATTGGGTGGAAGTGGGCTGACTATTGTTTTAGTAATTTATTTCACATAAGTGCATTCTTTGAAAATGGAAACTAAGGGCTAGGATGATATAACAGTGTCATAACTAATTATTGCCATGGAGAAGAACACTAAACATTTTGCCCCACTGGGTAAAAAGAATGAAGAATGTGAATGAACAATCCTTCACAAATTGTACAGTTTGACAAGTGGCAATCTATTTGAAGCTTAAGTTTTCCCTGCAAAAACAATGCTGTCTATCACTGTTTACTGAATGATTAAGGAAGAAAAAGAACAAGTAATGTTGATTCACAGCGTGGATTTCACACGCACACAAGAAAGAACAATTGGCCATTGGGAGGACAGCACATGGCTATTAACTGATGGGAGATGCCATAACTGGAAGACAAGGGAAGTGATCCTAAAGTCTTAATGAATAGGGCTGTGTATATCTTTGAAGGACACTTCACTACAACAAAACTGCAAGAAGTGCTTCTCAAAGGGGCACAACAGATTGAAGCAACCCTTCCCTTATTCACAAAAGATTATTGAGCCAGGCTCTTGCTGGTCAAAATTCATTGGTCAGATAATGCCCACAATGGAAGAATGAAGGAGAAGGTGTTGGCCGAGATGACAAAACTGACTGTTTTAATTAAAGCGAAGAACCTATCTGGTTTTTGTTTCTATTTGGAAACTGCTTTTGGACTTTTTGTTTGAAACTGGGGGAAAAATGAAACTTTGATTTTAGGTTATGATGACTAGAACGACTTTGTTGTAGAAATAGCTTGAAATGATTAGAAATGTAAAACAAAAGGTTGGGGTTGTAGTTTTTTTGTATTCTACCACACTGAAAAAGTTAGAAATCTTCCTTCCTTCTTTCCTTCCTTCCTTTCCTTCCTTCTTTCCTTCCCTCTCTTCCTCTCTTTTCTTTCTTTCTTTCTTTCTTTCTTTCTTTCTTTCTTTCTTTCTTTCTTTCTTTCTTTCTTTTTTCTTTCTTTTTCTTTGTCTCTTTTTCTTCCTTCCTTCCTTTCCTCCCTCACTTCTTCTTTTCTTTTCTTTCTTTCTTTCTTTCTTTCTTTCTTTCTTTCTTTCTTTCTTTCTTTCTTTCTTTCTTTCTTCAACCTTTCTAACTTTGTTTCTTTTTGTATTTTTATCTTATAATAAGCTTTAATAAAATATTTTTTTAAACTCATTGATCAGATGTGGTACATAATTTCCCTAACGAACCTTGGCTAAAATGCCTTTAAAGTTATCTTAGCTATCAGTTGGTGCACTTGAGATACAATCGAAGGGCATGAAGTTTCTTCCCAATTAAAACCTGGAACGCTAAAGGAAACTCAAGTGGTCCAATATGAAAGTGATCTGACAGTGGAAATTGAAATCATACTGTTCAGATTAAGAGAGAAGTGAAGAGCATTCTCCCTGTGGCAGATGAATGACACTGAAAAAAAAGCAACAGCTGCGTTTCTTCACTTGCCATATTTATCTACGTTTCTTCATTAAATCAATGCCTCTTATCCTTCAATAATATTTTCTTTAAAGGAGAGCACCGGAGAGCTTCTAAGCATAAAGACTTCTTTTGTTGTTGTTTGCTGTTAATCCCCAATTTGCAGCCTATAAAAACCAGTGGTACAAAACTCCTTGGCAGATTGCTGCCAGCAAGACAAATCTTTGTAGCGCAGTGATTTCAAAATAAATACTTTTTATGCCGAGAGAAGCAGCTGGAGCCTTCATCAAATAATAAGAATAGATGGCTCGGTGGAGGTGGCGTACCTCAGTGGCCAAGTGGGCAAGGCCTTGAGAGACAGGATGGCAAAAGGATTCTTTTTCATGGTTTGAAAATGCTGCTCATTTGGGGGGGGGGGACATGGGGGGGGGAAAGGAATCAGGATTATGAATGGTGTCTTTCTTTCTGGTTTCCATCTGTTCATCTGCAGCTGATGGCTTACAGAAGATTAAACTCTGCCCACTCTTTTGCATGAATTACCCATGGAAACATGGTGGTTTCTCATGAGGATGAATCCATCCTAACACTAGCATTGGTCCATCTAGAGGGTCTATTCAGGCTAGGAGCACTTCTCCAGCATTTCATGAACCCAGGATTTGTTGGATGTACTATGCTGTAAAGAAATTCCTCACCTTCATTCTAGTAGCATTGCAACAATTGCTTGGAAATTTCAACTCCTGAAGTTTTTATCTCTGAATGTAAGGAACCATCTGGCATAACTTTCTGATACTAAAGAACAGGGGTGTCGAACTTGCGGCCCGTGGACTGGTTGCATTTTGCGCTGGCCCCGTCCCCACCCAGTTTAGTGAAGGGGGAAAAGTCCCAATACGATATGTGATGCTGCTGTGACTACACGAGTTTGACACTCCTGCTGAAGAACATCAATAATGTGGCCTACATGTTTATATGAGGTGCCAAACTTCACAGAAATGTATCTTTGAGTAATCTGCCAATTGTGATAAATCAGTTTATTAACCTTTATAATGTGAAACTTGTCAGTTGCTGTCACAGGCTGTCCACTTCATTTTTGATCACACAAATCAATTGTTCCTAGTTTTGGGGGCTCAGTAATGGTCCGGTACTCACATCAACAGTCATCACCACAAGTCATCTGCATTTGGTGGTGAATTTCAATCTGAGGGAACTCTTTGTCAGTTAAAAATCCAGTCACAGCCATTGCTCCAAGCTCACTCACAACTACTCACCTCAGGCTTCCATTTTATGAATGACAGCAACATAGCCTTCCTCATCCCACAACTTTCTGAAGTGAAGGAATGGATACTAAACAGAATAACTGAGTTGGAAGGGAGCTTGGAGGTCTTCTAGTCCAACCTCCTGCTCAAGCAGGAGATCCTATACCATTTCAGACAAGCAGCTGTCTAGTCTCTTCTTAAAAGCTTCCCGTGATGGAGCACTCACAATGTCTGAAAACAAGTTGTTTCACTGTTTAATTGTTCTTCTCATTGTTAGGAAATTTCTCTTTAGTTCTAGGTTGCTTTTCTCCTTGTTACGTTTCCGTCCATTGTTTCTTGTCTTGCCTTCTTATCTTGTCAGAGTTTCCAACATTTCAGTACAGATATCTGCTGGAGATTTATAGCGCTGCAGGTATTTTTTTTCCATTCAGCCTATATGTCTCTCTGTGAGTGCACATGCTGGTATATGCATACACATACACAATAGTTATGCAGTCCTATATCCATTCAAATATCACAGAATTCAATGGGACATCTAAATACACAGCCACACATACATAAAATTGTGCTGTTGGTCTTTGTATCTGTGTTGGAGATGAGATCTATTTCAGATTCCTATGCCAGTAACATCATGTCTGAACAAATCTGTCACCTTGGCAAGAAATAGAGAGGTGATGGCTTGAGGGGCATAGCAATTGAAACAATTTTCTTGAAGTTTTTAATATTCCAATATATATGGGTATATTCCTACTCTATACACATTGCCTGCAATGTGGCAGAACATCAATGGAGCAAACTAAAGACTGAATGCTTGCAATATAAATTGGAGACAGACTGCTCCATACATCCCTATAGAGACTGAATCATTCTAATGGTGGCTAAAGTCTTTGGAATTTCATTCCGAGATGAAAGCTTTGCCCCTTGAAGTCTCGCATTTAGGTAGGCCTTGAAAAGCCCTTTTAAAGCTGCTTTTGATTAACTCATTCTGACCATCTCGTCTGATCTGATTGTGTTTATTGTGCCCTTGAGTATTGTTTTGGGAGGGCAGAATTTAAAAATAATAATAAGTAATAACTAAAGCCAAGTTCGTTAGCCATACTCGGAAGATATATAGTGCTGATTGCGCAAATGCATGCTCCACATTGTTTGTATTGGCAGGTTTTCATTGGGAAAAACAGGAATGCTTTGAGGAGCAGTTTTCTTTGACTTTCTCTCTTTGGTCATTGATCACAGAAAAAAAAATCACTAAATGTGTTTAGTGAAATGTTGATAGTTCCCAGAAAAATAAACTTTCTATGTGCACCTTCCTGCTCAGGCTTTTCTGCTTGTTTGATGGCGACAAAAGAGAGGTGAACGAACCTTGTCTTCTTTCTTAGCTGCCATTCCGTGCCCTCTACCACAATCTTGCTACAAACAAGTCCAACAATTTTGCAAATCTCACATCTCATACAGATGGAGTAAATGCCACTGGCTTTCATTCTTTTCTTGACCTCTTTGTTTTATATCAGATGTGTGATGTTGGGACATCTGCACTGACTCCCAAGGTCACATTTGCAACCATTTTGTAGCATTGCAGTGGCCTTAGCACCAACATTTCATAATTCAGCTTCTCCAGGAGATATGTTTTAAGAATCGTAGAATTTCTCCAGAGAAAGGTAAAAAATTGATTGAGAGGACCAATGGATGGATTGATTATATCATCCAGTTGTTTTTGACTGAGTGACCACATAGATGTTTTTCATGATGATCTATTCCTAACTGTTCTCTTAACTCTGTCAACAGTGCACCCATCACCACTGTCAGTCCATCATAGGGTTTGAAAGGACCTTGGAAGTCTTCTAGTCTGTCCAATCCCTTACTCAAGACTGGAGATTTTATATCATCCCAGACAAATGATTGTCCAATCTTTTCTTGAAAGCCTCCAGCAACAGAGCACCCATAACTCCAGGAGGCAAGCTGTTCCATTGATTAATTGTTCTCAGTGGTAGGAAATTTCTACTAATTCACGGTTGAATGTCTCTTTGATGAACTTCCATGCACTGTTTCTTCTACTACCCTTAGATGCTTTGGGGAATAAGTCAACTCCTTCTTTTCTGTGAGAGCCCCTCAAGTACCAAAAGATAGCTATTTTGTCACTCCTAATTGTTCTCTTCATTAGGCTAAACATACTAGTTCTCTTAACCCTTCATTGTATGATTTAGCCTCCAGCTCCCATGTCATCTTTGTTGCTCTTCTCTGTATTCTTTCTAGGGCCTCAGCATCTTTTTTGTATTTTGGTGACCAGAATGGGATGCAGTATTTCAAGTGTGGCCTCACCAGTGCAGTATAAAGCAGTACAAGCACTTCTCATGATCTTAATGCTATTCCACTGTTGATGCAGCCTAGGACTGCATTGGTAGCTGCAGCACACTTCTGGCTCATACTTAACTGGGGGCCCTTTAAAACACTCACAGGTACTATTTCTGAACTAGGTATAACCTATTCTGTACCTGTGCATTGGTTTTTCCTCCCTAAGTGCAGGATCTTACCTTTTCCACCACTGAACTACATCTTGTTAGATAGGACCCATTGCTTAAGTCTGTCAAGATCCTTCTGAATCCTGAGTCTGCCTTCCAAAATCTTAGCAATTCCCCCTCAGCTTGGGATCATCTGCAAATTCAATGAGCTCCAGTTCTATCCACTCATGTAGATCATTTCTGAAGATGTTGAAGAATACTAGTCCCAGTGTAGAACCTTGAGGTAGCCCACTGCATGCTTCCCTCCATGTACATATAGTTCCTTTAAGGATTACATGCTGAGTGTGGTTGGTCCATCAACTGCAACTCCATCCAGTGGTGGTATTCCTATCCTATATTATTCATATCAGACTTTATATCAGTGCAACAGTGGCTGGACGGCACTAACTTTAACTTTAACTTTTATTTGATTTCTAGACCGCCCCTCTCCCAGAAGGGACTCGGGGCGGTGTACAGTCATATTAAAAACAGTGAATACATAATATAAATATAAAATAAATATAGATGTGGCTGGAGGAGGTAGCAATAGTTTACTGTACAATAGTTAAAGTTAGATTTAAAATTTTAAAAAATTTAAAATACATGAAAAAACACCACTAAAAAACTATCACACGGTAAAATATTTGCCAGGAGGTATAAATGGGACTATAAATGGGCCAGGCCAGCTAATTGGAACAGGTGAGTCTTAAGTTTTTGTCGGAAGGAGCGGAGGTCAGTAGTAGTTCTGATATCGGGGGGGAGGTCATTCCAGAGGGTTATTCTAGAGAACCCAGTGCATGGCCTTGGCTAGTGAAAAAAAAATCATCATTGTGCACTTCAGGAAATGGGGCCAAGTGGGAGATGAGATATGAGAATTAAAGAAAAATGGAAGAAATGGGAAAAATCAGGAAACTATAAGCAAAAACACTGTTTTCAAAAGAACCCATTATGGCAAAAAAAAAAAAAAAGCAGGTTGAAAGACATTGGTTTGAATAATCAGTCCTTTGCTTTTAGTCCTACCATTTTGAAAATAAACCACCACAGTTATATTTCTTGTGATTTCATAGATACTCTATTATATGTTTGCCACTCAGACTGACATGAAGATGCTTATGCTGCCAGCATTTCATTGAGTTTAATTCAAAGGAAGAAAGAACATATGATGTGAGTTACTTTCTTTACAAAAGCATATATCCAGTGATGGATTGCCAGTCTAACTGAAGTGTTCTATGAACAGAATCGCCAGACGTCATTCTAAATCAGAAACATAAGGGTGGGAGAATGCCTTCTCTCTTTCTCCCAGGCCATTGCTTTTGCTTTTCTGGTATCAGCATATTTTCTCTAGCAGTATTTCTGTTTCCAATTTTGGTTTGTCACAGTAAAAATGAAGCAATAACTTGATTTCTAGAATCATAAATTGTACAAAATTAAGCTTTTAACATGTGTTGGTAGCGCTGTGTTACCGTCTCGAGTAGACTGGAAGAGGGAAGGAAAAATAATTGATTTATATCAATAGAGATATGCTCCTACAATTTAGAAGATGTAAAAATTAAAATTCAGACCAGATCAATTCAGGCTATATTCAGATTCGATCATGTCATGTCTATTTTGTTAGGATGGATTGATTTGTCTTAGTCACAAGTTTCTATTCTATTTGGGTCACAAGTTTCTATTCTGATCCATAGTTAGGATTTTGTGCTAATGTTCTCATTTCAATGGACCTTGTCAATTCTCTAGGGCAAGTACCTATGTTTTTGTGCCTCCTCTAAGAAACGTGATTTCCTTGGCATGTCTGACATATATCTAGAGGACTAAAAATTGCACCATTGTATTTTCTGCTGTGGTATTACATCAGATTTCTGAGGCAACAAATAGATCTGACTAAAACAAAAACAAATTAATCTTATTCAAGTCATCCAATTGAATTTGATTCAACAATTTGTTTCATTGAACATATGAACCTGATTGACTTTAAAGTTTGATTTGATTCAGGAAAGATCTACGAATACAAAATCTGATTAACTAACTTGACTGGATGCATCAGATTTTTGAAAAATCATTGGAATGAATACTTGTGACAATGATTGGCCCAGCCTCTTAACAATTCTTGGAATTTGAGTCACTATTGCAACAGTTTGCTTCTTGGTGAGTTTTGTAGCATATAAATATTTTCTACAACCTGGGTAATTGCAGGGTGACTTGAGCAGTGGTGGGTTCCTACCGGTTTGGCTTGGTTTGGGCAAACTGGTAGTGGTTTGGTGACCTGAGTCGCTGAAACCGGCAGCAACCCTGGACTGCCACGGCCCCAAACCGGTTCTCCCTATGGCACCACCATCTTGTTTTTTGGTTCTGCGCACGCACAGAACAATTTTAATCACACTGTACATGTGTACACATCATGCATCAAGTGAGCATGCATGGCGTGCACGTGAGCAAACTGGCTGTAGTGCCTGCTGGAACCTACCCCTGGAGTTGAAGTAAATTTTTCACTGAATTTATCTGTTATTTCCTCAATCAATTGTGCATAGTGACTTTCCACAAAGACTGACAAGTATTATATTATATCCTCCTACTTTTCCACTGTTGAACATGTATAGCGCAGTGGTGGGTTCTGGCCGGTACGCTCTGGTATGGATGTACCGGTGCCTGCTGGGAGCCGCAGGCACCATTCTGATACAGTGCTGTGGAGGGCCACCTGCCTGCCCACTCTCCTTACCTTTGTTTGAGCCGACTGGGGCATTTGCTCATGCACACACAATGTACGGTGCCTATGCGACTCTCTGCCGAGCAGCTGGAGCATCGCAATGCAGTGGTGCACATGCATGCACAATGTGCTTGCACGTGGTGGACTCCCGGCCCCATCGCAGTGTCCAGGTTGTGATGGGATCCAGAACCCACCACTGGTATAGAGGGACTATGGAATTCAATCATGGTGATGACTGACCATTTCTTTCAGACATGGAGGGACTGCCTTTGAGATTCAAACTTAAGTAGTTTTGTCAGCTGCAGCTGACTCATCTGGAGAAAGTGCAACTGACTATTATAATAGACATTTACAATGTAGTGTTTTTAACGCACAGGAAGTTAAGTGGTCTTGAACTTTTTATATTCATGTCGACTCTCTTCCACAAGATTTTGCCAGTTGTTTTAGTCTGGTGATGTTGGCTGAGAGAAGATAGGATGACTCATCCAACATATCTGGAGTACAAGTTATACTATGTCTCAATTAAACATTGATACAAAAAACCTGAAATATCTTTGAATGATTAATTTATTAGGGAGAATAGAATAGAATAATAGAATAGAATAAGACAACTTTTTAAACACACTGTCGTGTATTTTCATAAGCCATCAGAAACAAATGAGAAGGCAGAATAGATACATCTTGACAAGATACAATATATCTTGTCAATATTCTCCTCTTTGGGGCAGGGGTGGAATATTTATTTTTTAGCTGCCCTGAAGACCTGCAGTGAAGAAAGGGAGAAGATGGCCTTCTGCTGGTCCCAATAAGATTCTCCTTCCACATGTGCACCACCATAATAAATAAGTTTTTTTCATTTGAGGTAAAATCACTGAAGAGAAGATTTCATTAAGCAAACAGCAAGAAGCTTTGTCATTCCAAGATGGAAATTATGCCTAGCTGAGTCAGTAAAACAGACATCAAAGGAGCACATATGGCTTGCATTTAAAGTTTTTCAACATTGTTATGAACAGAACTGTTCCTAATTTTAAGCAGCAGTGAGCATTTTCATTCATTCTCTTTTTATTTTCTAGGGATCTGAGTAGTTCCTTCCAAGGATCCATGTCACAAGCCCATTACTTCATCCCCAAAGGATTAATTATTGGGGTATCTACTTGCATTAGTACAATGCATGACCAATGAGTTTTTGATTATTCAATGGGGGGGGGGGAATGTCAATAATTGTCCTTTTCACATCCTGATTTGCTCAGTCGTTTCTTTTGTAACATTTGACAATATATATAGTAAGACAATATGGCCCCTACGTAAGAACTGAGCATGCACATGCAAAAACATCCGTATGTCCACCTACAATAGATCAGGGCTGTCAAATTTCCAGCCCATGGGCTGAAAGTGTCACAGTCTGGCAACGCCTGGTTTAGTGAAGGGGGAAAAAAAATCCCAATACATCACGTGTTGCCACGATGGCGATGTGAGTTTGACATCCCTGACCTAGATCCCCAAGATAGGAGCTTCTATAAAGACAATTCTGCTATATACGTCCATGTTTCCTCTGGGATATGGGACCAGATGACTCCCCTAAAGAGACACTCATCTCCAGTGCATGGATGGGGTGGGTGGGTGTGCAGGGCCATGTCACAAGCTCTATTGGTCCCTTCTCTACCATGTCTAATTGCATGAAGGGAAGCCCTCAAGAGGATTTTCCTCATTCTTCTACAGAGGCCAGTAGTTCTGTTCTGTTCTTTAGGTATGCTTTCTGCTGATTACTTGGAAAATTAACACAGAGCTACTTTTTATGAGGTGATTTTGCTCTCTCTTTCTCAGCTTATTGCTGAAGTGCTGTCAATTGGTACACGGATAGGTTCCCTGAAGTTGTAATGAGGAGTCTTCCTGTTACGCAAAGGCTAGTTTGAAGAGAGAGAGGCCTCTTTTCCAGAACTAACCAGTAAGAAAAGAGAATTCCCATGAAGTTTTTTTCCATGAAGGACTTCCAAATAGAATTTTCAAAAATATTTTTATTGTTTTTAAAATAACAAAATTTAAAATAACAATATTTTTATTGTTTTTAAAATAACAAAAAGAGAACAAAATAAAAAAAATACAAAGATACCTATAGTATAAAAATACATTAAAATGCTTTAAAGTAAGTCTAAAATACAATGGTAAAAAATAAAAAAAACGTGTATAATATGTTACTACAACAGTAAGCATATTTAGAATTTATTGAACTCCATTACGGCTGTATAGAAAAGAATTACTTAGGACAGTATTTGGTTAGAGATGCTTCTTTAAAGCACATATTTTTACAATGTCTAATACAAAGTTTTGAGAGGAAGGAATTGACTACTGTTTAAAAATATTATTGTGTGACAAAGATGAAAATTTTCAGAGGATAATATTCTTTTGGATTACATTCCTAGTACATGGAACTTGACAACTGGACAGCATAAATGGATTCCCTTCTATGCATGGTCCCATTTACTCTATGGATTGAGAACTTGATTTCCAAATCTATTCTGATTCTGCTGATGATTAACTGTCCACGAAGGCATGTTGGAACTTTTGTGGGGAGGAGTGTGGGGGAGAATTGGTAGAAGAAGACGTGGGAAGGTGAAGTATCATTCTATTTTATTCATTGATTTATTTATTTCAGATTTTTAAATCCTCCCTTTATTAATTGATAAGTAACACAAAGTAGAAATTGTCATATTACTCCTTCCTTCTTCTATTTTCCTCACAACAACAACCCTGTGAGGTGGGTAGGGCTGAGAAAGAGTGACTGGCTCAAAATCACCCAGCTGGCTTCATGCCTTATTGCCTTAGGCAAAACTAGAACAAACAGTTCTCCTGCTTAAGTTCTTGCAATACCCTATAAAGTATAAAATAGGGGAAAAATGATGCAATGAAATTATTCCCCCCCCCCCAATATTAATAGTGTTACGCCATTGAGATTCAATGGTTTGGACTAGGTTACAAAGCCAGCAAGGAAGTAAATAAATAAATAAAATAAAAATTGATTTTAGGGTAGTTATCAGCAAATTCCTGTTATATAAAGACTCTTCCCTTGTGCACATTCTTGGATTGAGGATTTATTGCATTATCTTTCCTACTGTCTGTTATTTTTATCAGTGCGTATGAAGTATATTGAAAAGTGATCTACCTTTAAACAAAGTCTGGATAAAGAAAAAAAAATGTGGGATTTTCTTGTCTGATTTTTAAGAAGGGTGTGTCACAGGATGTACTACTGGCACAAAAGACTCACACAAATCAGGTATAAGTGTGGGTCAATGTGGAACTAAGATCTTCCATTTTAATTATATTTACTTTGGTTGGGATATTACTGATGTAATGGTCTATGGCTGCACATATTTAATAAATCATTGTAAATACATGTTTTTTAAAAATAATATAATTAACTGTTAAAACCTGTTTGTGTGTATCTTGAGGTCAGTGTTAACCCCTGACAACCCCCTGCAGTTTTCTTGGCAAGATTTTGGAAATAGTTTGCCCTTGCCTGCTGCCTAGGACTCACTAGCCTAAGGACACCCAGCTGGCTTCATGCCTAAGTGGAACTAGAACACATGGTCTCCTAGTTTCTACTCTGGTGCTTTAACCACTATATCATATTAACTCTCTAAATTGTCTCCTCAGTACATAGAGTAAGTGCATCCATAAGTAAAAGTCTTACAAGGCATATCCCATAGCCTGAGAGCCGCAACGAAGAATTCTGCATTGCCGAACTTCTGTCAGGGTGGGACATTTGTCAGAAAAGCTCCTATTGATCTGGATAAGCAGGCTGGTTCATCGCAGAATAAGTGGTCCTACTGATAATCAGTTCCCCAAGCCATTTCAAGCTTTAAAGGTCAACATCAGAACCTTAAATGGCATCAGGCAGGCAAGAGATCATACCATCTTTTTACTTTCCATTAGTAGCCAGCCCAGCTGCCAAATTTTGAATCAGCTGCAATTTCTGGGAGGCCTTTCATATAAACCCATTACAATAGCCAAGATAGGTGGTAACCAAAGTGTTGATCACTGTCACTAAGCCCAACCACTTTAGGATGGGTCACACTTGGCTCACTAGCTATAAATGTGGAAATGGGATCCTCATCTCATCTGAAAATCCACTCAAGTTGGATTTAACTCCAAGTTAAAACCTGCTCTCTGGGGGACTACAATTTCAGCACAGTCCCAGAGTACTTTCCTTCTTAAATGACATTTTCACCTTGTCTGGAAGGAATTTCAGCTTGTTCAAACTATTACTGAGATAAGACAGCAAGCAAAGACATCACCTGCTTTCCTACAGTTGGAAAGTAGAAAGAGAAGAGTAGAAATGGATAGCATCGACTTCCGGTTCCGGCGGCTACGGCGACGAGCAAGGACTTTGCCCGCTCCCGCTCTTCGGTGGGCTTCCCCCGTCTTCGGGGGGGCACAGGACGCCCCGAAGAGGCGCCCTGCCGAAGGAGCGGCTCGCGGAAGGCTCTGGCACTGGCGGCGGCTGGTGGGGGCTTTTCCGCTTTGCTCCAGGCACCGGGGAGCAGTTTTGGAGGACGCGCCTGCGTCTCACCCCATGCCGATCGGAGAATGCAAAACTGAAGGAAGCAGCGGCGGTGCGGTGAGATGCTTCCTCTCTTCATCCCCTTACTTTTGAATTGATAGACTTTTCAGCAATTTTAAAAGTTAATCTTTCGGATTTATTCTTGGAGGAGCGGCTAGAGGGGAGGGGGATTCCCCCCCCCTTGGACAAGCGGCTTGTAAAAATTCTGCTCTCGCCCCCAGGGGAAGGAGGAGGGGGGAGAGCCAACTAATGATGCCTCACCCCAGTAAAAGTGTTTTTCATGGGACTTAGTTCCAGAACTTATTGATGATCTGAGAACTTTTTGAACTTTTAAAATTTTTCTTATGCCTCTGAGCCCAAAGCTGGCAGGGCACGATGGCACACTTCCGTTGTCTTCATGAACTGTGAAACCTGACTCCACCTTTAAAATTCAGGCTTCCGGTCTTTGTCTCCGTGTCACCCAGAGGAATCTCTTGTGGATTGTTATTTCCTGAACTCTTTGGAGAAAAAACTTTCATCTATTGCTAGAGTGACTAAAGAAACTCCCACCTGTTTGGATCCTCTGCCTTCTGGACTCATCTGTCTGCTCTACTTCTCCAGCTGCCCAGTTTCTACACTGACTGATCTCTTTGTTTTATAAACCATGTCTCCAAAAAGACCACCCCCGGGAAAACCTGGCTTTGCTACTTCTGCACCGACATCTGCAACATCCAGTCCTGCCACACAGTCAAAGATTACAGAACTGATGCAACCTAAGAGTACAGAGATGGATTTGCAACAAATGCTCCAACAACTCATACAGGGCCAGGAAGAAATTAAGAAACAATTAAAAGAAATGAAGGAAGAAATTAAAGAGAATCAAGTCCAAATTTATAAGAACTGACAGAGACTGGACCTTGTGGAGGGTGGGGTGACGGAGGCGAGAGGGGGGGTAGAGGCTTTACAGAAGGGAAACAAAGAACTTGATATCCAACAAATGAAAACAGAGTTTGAGAGAATGTCCTTTTATCTTAGATTTCAAAATGTAATAGAAGCAGATGGGGAAAATATAAGGGACATTATGACTAATATTCTAGCTGAATACATACACAAAGATAAACAGCAGATGGAATGGGAGATAGATCTGGTTTATAGAGTGAATTCAGCATATGCCAGAACACACAATGTACCCAGGGAGGTTCATATTAAATTCCTTAGGAAAAGCACAAGAGATGAAATTCTGGGTGTACAAAGGGGGCAAACACTGACATACCATGACAGGGAGATAACCATTCTGAAGCAGATCCCCCAAAAAATTAGGGAGAAAAGGAAAAACTATTCGCAATTGGCGAATAAACTATACCAGAAGGGGGTGTGGTTTAGATGGTTGATGCCTGAAGGTATGCTGATATTCTGGGAGGAGACAAGAATCAGAATCAACACACCCATAGAGGCACAGGCCTTTATGGAAAAAAATAAAGCGAACCTAGAAAAAACAGAAGACACCACAATGGTCACACAGGACACGGGAGGGGCCGGAGCTCTGCCAGGGGGGGGGGGGTGAAGGGGCAACATTAAGAAAGCTCAGATCACAAAAATGAATAAGAAAACCACAATGTTATAAGCAGACCGAAAGTACTAATGAAATTATATCTAGACTATATATCATAACTATATAAACTGATTGAAAACTATTTTTTCTAGAATTAATATGCTGATTTTTTATGATTATGTATTAATGTTTTATATTTAGATGTATCCTATGAGTTTGGAGGGAGGGGGCGTCTGCCACACTTGCAACTGCCAAAATTTGTAACCATTCCACTTACCCCTTTCCTTTTAAATGTTTTAAAAAACCAATAAAACTTTTTGAAAAAAAAGAAAAAGAAATGGATAGCATCAGCATATTGGCAGCATCTGATTTCATCCAAAGTTCCAAAGAACCTCCTCCAACAGTTTCATATAGATGTTAAACATCATCTAGGAAATAAGAGATAACTCTATGAGCACTATAAGCCAAAAAGTAAAATGTGAATGTTCTTATTTTTGCATTCTAAACTAATTGGCTGTAAACAGGAAGATGCTAATCATTGGTGTACAGATTAGATGTCATGTTCTATGAAAATTGTCTTCTACTAAGGTAAACAAAGGGCATAATATACAACATCTTTAATATACAAACATCTTTAGCATATGTTGAGAAAGACAATGCTTACATTTAAAAGATTTCTACAAATTCTGGACATTGCTGATTGTACCACACTCAACCAAGCAGAATAATCAATTCAAAATTAATTTGTCTTAAAAATAAATTTTGTGACTCCAAAATGCTTGTCTTGCATTTGGGGATCCTGGAGGTATCAGGGAACAGAATGCTAAATTCAGATCTTTGGTCTGATCCCAAAAGTATCTTCTTAAATTCCTTGGTTCTTTTTAATTGTTCTATTTGTTCAGACAGATCTCTGTTCAAAAAGCGGTGGAATGACTCTTAGACTTTTAGTTTCCTCATAGTGTTATTACAAGTTTGACTTTTGATGGCCTTTGTTGATTTTTCCCCCCAGTTAAAAGCCCAGTGTGTTAGAACAAGAATGCAATAAAACTCTGGAAAACTTTAAAAGCATTCTTCTGGAACTTCTGGATATACACTTCACAATGCCATTACATAATTCCATGCAGGTTCTCCCAAAATGCAAAGTATTGTCCTCAGGCAACTTTAGTATCTGACGTTTTAGTTCCATTCCCAGAAGCTTTAAGTACAAAGTTGTATCATAAATATGAGGTCTCCGTTGACAGAATATTTATGCTGAAAATAGAGCTGTGCAAAGTGACATAGATTCACTTCAGTGAAGTGATATGGGCTGTGGAAAATCTGGGATTGACTTCCACAAAGTGAAACAGTCAAATGATTCCCCAATGACAAAATAGCTTAGATAGTCTCCAAACACTTTGTGCCAATGTTACAAGAAAAGGCTACTTTCAGATCTTTTCTTCAGTGCTTGCTGAAGAACCTCTAGGCTGAACACCTTTGGGATTGTAAAAAAGCTTTTCTTAACTTTGTCCCATTGTGCAAGCCTGAAACAGAGTGAGGTGAAACAACAGGGTTGCTCTTAAAAGCAACTTTGAATGGGTGCTTCATCCAAAGCATAGCTGGAAGCTTTGTTAGAAGCCCTATTAGAAAATACAAAACCAAATTGTTGAGAGAAAATGGGTCAAAATTCAAATAGAAACATTTCATGGTGTGTTCAGAGCATTTGCTACAACTCTTCTCATTCCTTTTTCTTCCTACCACATATGTATTTGAACCCTCAGATATTTTTTCACATCCTATAGGACTTCCAGAATGATCTTTTCTTTCAACCATCACCTGTTGATTTCTGAGCCCTTGGATCTCTGAATTGTTTAATCATTGGTGTACAGATTATTTGTCATGTTCTGTGAAAATAGTCTTTTATGGTGCTTCGACTCACTATCCTACAAAAGCTTTGGTTATTTTTTTTTTTAAAAAATTGATCTAAAAGAGCATACACACAAAGGCAGACAGATACACACATACTCTTTAGTTATTTAGAAATAATGATGAGGACAATCTTTCTCGTCAACTCAGTAATGCCTGAGTGCATTATACAAATGCTAACAATGGTGAATGCTACCCAGCATTCTGGGTAGCATGCACCATTGTGCATGGAGCAGGCTATAAATGTGGGTATGCATTTCCTTCCTTCCTTCCTTCCTTCCTTCCTTCCTTCCTTCCTTCCTTCCTTCCTTCCTTCCTTGACATAGTTTCTTTGCTTCATCTCCCAACCTCCTCAGTAAAGCAAGGAACAACCATGGTTCAGCAAATAAAGCTAAGAGGCATAGTCATATCAAAGGCTACAGATGCCTTCATATTCTAGGAATAGAAGAAGGTCAAATAGGTTCCTCATGAGGAACAGCACAGAAACACAAACTGGCAACAATAAATGAACTACCTGTAACAAATGCTTTAATATGCATTGAGACTAATTTTATCCCACTGGGGAAAAATTACTAACTCCGTACTTGTTTTCAGCAGAATTGGGACACACTAGGTTTCATACTTTATCCTGAAAAAACTTAATAGTTTTAAAATTATTACCACTTAATGCAGCTACAATTAACCAGCTGATAGGACGTTAAGTACATTTAACCACTTATTAGATCACTGGAACATTTGAATTGCCATAGCTGCTAACTGAGACCCAGAACTCACATTAACATTGCAAGAGCATTTTAAAGTTTTCTTTCCCAGTCTTTCTCTGCTGTCAGAATGAACTGGGATGAGTGAAAAGAATTAAAGCAATGGAATATCAGGCTTCCTCTGTGATGTCAAGTTGTGATTTCCTTATAATCTTTGATTTATTTCTTGCATTTTCACCGAGTATAATGTTCAGCGATGCCAATGCTGAAGAGCAACTGCTCCACTTCTAATTAAAACATTAAAAGTCATCAAAGAACAATACATCAAATTAAAACATAAAAATGTTCTCATCAAAAGAAAAACAAAATAAAGTAGCAATGAGTAGATAAAGATATTCTTCAGAACAGTCACTGTAGCTGTCCAAAACTTGTCCGAATAAAAGTTAGTTTGCTGTCAGTTAGAGCTAGTTTGGCTTGCTTTAGCAGAAACTTGGCATTTGCCTCTCAAAATGTCATCTCTAATGTTCTCTGCTTCCTAATGGATGAACTGAAACTCTTCTTCCCAGGGAGTATTAAAACTCAGTCAAGCTCATATGGAAAAATTCAGGCTTTCCAACAGGTTGTCCCTATTCATAGAAGATTTGATGATTTTATTTTTATTTTACTTTACTTTACTTTACTTTACTATTATTAAACTTATATGCCACACATCTCACCACTGAGATCGATTATTATAAGCGCAACCTCTTTAAATTATACCTGGAAATGGACTGGTAGTCCAAAAGGGTCACTAGTCCAATACTGGATTATGGACCATCTGAAATGAATTGATACTTTGACAGACTGCTCCATTAATGATAAGTAAACAAATCATATTTACCCTTTATTTTTTAATAATGGAGAAAAATCATTATACTACTAATTATGACCCAGGGGAGTCATAATTTTGCCTTTTGTTTAATCAGTATAATTGTGATTTTATCCGACTCATTTACACATTTTGCTCCTCTTACAAATGTTATGTCATTGGTCACATTTTTTAAACAGACATTCTGAAAAAAAAAAAACCTCCAACAGATGAATTGCCAATCAGTGAGGTTGCCTGGCTGTTTTTTTCCACAATAACCATCAATTATTATTAGACAAGTATAAACTATCAGACAAATGTAAACTTTTTAAAAAAACAACAAGGCAACATTTACATGTTAATTAGCAATACCACTTCACAGTGCTTTACAGCCCTCTCTATGTGGTTTACAGTGTCAGCCTATTGCCCCCAACAATCTGGCTCCTCATTTACTGACTTGGAAGGGTGGAAGGCTGAGTCAAACTTGAGCCTGTGAGAATCAAACTGCCAAACTGCAGGCAGCCAGCAGTCAACAGACGTAGTTTGCAGTATTGCATTCTAACCACTGTACCATCACGGCTCATAATGTCTGGTTTATGCCTATTAGCAAAGCAGAAACTGCTTTTTTTTTCAATTTCTTGGTTGTGGAAGGGGGAAAAAGTATTTATTTATTTATTCATTTATTTATTTATTTAATCATATTTGTATAGTTGCCCATCTCACATGAAAATGATTCTAGGTGTCATACAGCCTTTAATTAAAAAAAAACACCAAATAAATATATATTAATTTAAAAAAAATTATAAAAAGGCACACAAAAACAGGAGGGCCCCCCTCAGTGGACCGGACGGGCCGCCAACAGCGAGTCTTGTGAGACCATCCTGGGAGGAGTTTGATTCTGTTGCCCCCGAGGATTTGGATAGGTTGCGTGGACGGCTGCGACCCACCACATGTTTAATGGACCCGTGTCCCTCCTGGTTGGTACTGGCATCTTGGGAGGTGACCCGAGGCTGGCTTCTGGGCCTGGTGAATGCCTCATTGGGTGAGGGATCCTTACCAGCCGCCTTGAAGGAGGCGGTGGTGAGACCCTTACTTAAGAGGCCTGCACTCGACCCAATGGAGCTAGCTAACTATCGTCCAGTCTCCAAC
The DNA here is from genome assembly GCF_964273705.1 of Natrix helvetica. Classification (NCBI taxonomy): domain Eukaryota; kingdom Metazoa; phylum Chordata; class Lepidosauria; order Squamata; family Natricidae; genus Natrix; species Natrix helvetica. The sequence goes on along the minus strand of NC_138552.1, from coordinate 130,276,658 downwards.
CTTCCGTTTTTAGTGAAGGTTGTCGAGAATGTGGTGGCGCAGCAGTTTCCACAACACCTTGACGAATCCGAGTATCTAGACTCACGCCAGTCCGGCTTCCGACCCGGGCACAGCACAGAGACAGCCTTGGTCGCGTTGGTCGATGATCTCTGGAGGGCCAGAGATAGAGGTTGTTCCTCTATCCTGGTCCTATTAGACCTCTCGGTGGCTTTTGATACCATCGACCATGGTATCCTATTGCGCCGGTTGGAGGGGATAGGAGTCGGAGGTACCGTTTTGCGGTGGTTCGGCTCCTACCTCTCCGACCGGAGGCAATGTGTGTTGACAGGGGGACAGAGGTCGACCCCGAGGCCACTCACTTGTGGAGTGCCACAGGGGTCGGTCCTCTCGCCTCTCCTGTTCAACACATATGTGAAGCCGCTGGGTGAGATCATCCGTGGTTTTGGGGTTGAGTATCACCTCTACGCTGATGATACTCAGCTGTATATTTCAACCCCAAACCACCCCAACGAGGCTGTTGAAGTGATGTCCCGGTGCTTGGAAGCCGTCGGGGTCTGGATGGGGGACAACAGACTTAAACTCAACCCCTCCAAGACCGAGTGGCTGTGGCTACCGGCACCTCGGTTCAGCCAGCTGATTCCATCGCTGGCCATAGGGGGCGAACAATTGCCCCCTGTGGAACGGGCGCGCAATTTGGGCGTCCTCCTTGATGCCCGGCTGTCAATGGATGACCATGTGGCAGCCGTGGCGAGGGGGGCGTTCCACCAGGTTCGCCTGGTGCGCCAATTGCGCCCCCTACTGGACCGGGATGCCCTACGCACGGTCACTCATGCGCTGGTGACGTCCCGCCTGGATTACTGCAACGCTCTCTACATGGGGCTGCCCTTGGGACGCGCCCGGAGACTGCAGTTGGTTCAGAACGCAGCCGCGCGGGCTGTGATGGGGAGTACGAGGTACTCCCACGTAACACCTCTCCTGCGCGAGCTGCACTGGCTACCTGTGGTTTTTCGGGTGCGTTTCAAGGTGCTGATTACCATCTTTAAAGCGCTCCATGGCACGGGACTTAGTTACTTGCGGGATCGCATCCTCCCACATACATCCCTGCGGCCAATTCGCTCACACAGGGAGGGACTTCTCCTGGTGCCGTCCACTAGGCAATGCCAACGGGCGACACCAAGGAGTAGGGCCTTCTCTGTGATGGGCCCAACCCTCTGGAATGACCTCCCCCCCGACATTAGAACCACTTCTGACCTCCGCTCCTTCCGGCAAAAATTGAAGACTCACCTGTTCCGATTAGCAGGCCTGGCATAATTACAACTGTCCCTCCTGGCAAATGTATTATTATCTGGTTATCTTAGGGTTTTTTAATCTGTTGTGTCTGTTTTAGGGATTTTAAAAAATTATATTTATTTAGCTTTGTACAGTTCTTTTAATTGCATTTTAACCTCCTCCAAACTGTACATATTTAATTTTTTATTGTATTTTTGTGATATTCTCTATGGACTGTACACCGCCCCGAGTCCCTTCTGGGAGAGGGGGCGGTCTAGAAGCACAAATAAATTGAATTGAAATTGAGGCAATTATATCAACCCTAGTAAGAGAGCCATTTCAAAATCTCCCTGGCCCCCTGGGACAAGTGGGATACCCCGGCCTGATAATATAGCCAGATCCTGAGGGAGTTGCAGAATATTGGGGGGGGGGGGGGGGGGAGAGGGAGTTAATCAGGGCGGGGGAGGGGAGAAGAGAAGATTCCACAAGGCAGGCGCCATGGCAGAGAAGGGCCGAGTCCTGGAGCCAGGCAGATGTAATTTCCTTATGTCAGAGGCTATGCTTGAATTCCATCCTGCTTGTAACCTAAAATTATGGTTTAGCTTTGGATGCAAATGCAGTTAGTAACAGTAGCATCTAACCAGTCACTATTTATCAGAAACCCTACTTTGACCATTTGCACTCTTACATTCCTCATTTCCCAGCCTGAACAATTCCAATAAAACTTGTGGATTTGGATTAGAAAAATAGGTCTCCGGAGACGTGGGAGTATTCTGTGGTTGCTGCTCAGTTTAAAGAAGTGAAAACATCTGCCTGAGGTAAACTAACAAGCCCAGTTGCACATTCAGTACCAATTCTGTGCTCTTGGGGGAATCAGCTCTCCAGAAGCATCCCAAAAGAGGAGGTAATATTAGGAGGGGGACCTCAGGCTGAAGACAGGGCTTTCCACATTCATCCTTCCCACCAGAAACACTGCAATGCTGTGTTTCTGGTGACCACATCTTCACTTGCATCCTTGTTTTGATTCTCATGTGGACAATATTGCTGGCACGAGGACAAGAGCTACCTTTGCGGCTCCTGGCATAATTGTTTCATTACATTTTTTAATGTGTTTTGATAAATGAAGCAAGTGCATGCTTCAGTTAAATTTAATATTTTAACCTGTAGATAAATATTTGACTAAGCAGTGGAAATAATAAATTACCAAGGTGGACTGGTTTCATTGCTGCTCAACACTCTGCTGGGATTAGAAAAGGAAACGACTGCATGTTTGTATCACCACATGGACTAGGAATATATACTTACACTTAACTTCCTCTGTAACCTAACTATTCTGAGATAACTGACTTGGTTGAAAGGCCTGTCTCTGTTTTGCAGGAAAGTCAGTCTCAAACAAAAACAACTTAGCTCTGTTGTAGGGCTGGTAATATTGGTCTCAGAAGAGTTTAATGAGGACTGTGTTACTTTGACCACATGTACTCACATATTTTTCATTTTCTGACCTGCATAATTCAATTACAACTTGTAGAGGTGGTTTAGCAAATACCTGACTTCAGGGAATTGAGATTTAGTCCAAGTTTATTTTCATTTTTAAGGTGAAACAGTCTGGCTGAAATAAGTTTATGAATATACTCTTTAAAAAAAAGAACTCCCCAGAAATAATGATAGTAACAACTTTATTGTAGAGGTATTTCACCCAAATCAGAATCACTAAAAATGATTTTTAAATAATGTTATTGCTTTTTATTTTTTATTTCTTTATAGTCCTATAAAGGACTATACTGTATGCTTGCACTGTGTAGATCTCTTCTTGCTGTATGTGGAAAGGCGTAACTATTTCATGCACTGCATCTCTAGAATATGCATTTCTTCTTTATTGATTGTGGCATGGAATCATTTCAGCGAATCAATAAATATATTGATGATATGTCTATCTTTCTATAACACAAATGGTCTTGAGGCAGCACCTTTGAGTTATAGCATGTTATGATTATGTAGTGATAAAACCCATCATCACTTATTCTAAATCACACCCACTGCTGAAAAATAAAAAAAAAAACTCTACAAAACAAGCTGTTTGTCTGTATGTATGCCTTTGACTAGTTTCTTCAGTTTTCTTGGCAAGATTTTCAGAAGTGGCTTGCCTTTGATTCCTCTTAGGGCCAAGAGAGAGCGTTTGGCCTAAGATCATCTTGATGATTTTATGTCCATGGTAAGACCAGAACTCACAATATTCCAGTTTCAGGCCCAGGGGTTTAATCAGTACATCAGTAAATCTAGTCCTTTTCATACCTGGGAATTATCTTTTCTCTAGGGAACAAACAAAAACTGTCACTGATCAGATCTATAATGTGAATCTATATGTTGCTGGTAGAAGAATTAGCAATACTGGGCTACTTGCTACAAACTTTTAAAAAGCTAAAACAATGAGTCTTCTGCTTTATGAGGCAATTTGTTAAGTCAAAATTCTTAAGATCTTTACTCCAAGTCCTTTGGAGAGTATTTAATATTTGAAATATGAGCTAGTTTCTTTTATGGCTTATATGAGGTCATGCTGCCTTAGATTCTGGTCCAATGTGGTCTTCAGCAAGAAATCTCTTGCTTCCTTAATGTGGAAAATCATCAGTCATCTTGTGAACAGGGAAATGGATTATTAGACCTTAGAAGACAAATAATCAAACAGTAAATAATAATTAAGGAACTATTAAGAACATTCCCACCAACACTGACAAGGCAAGCTACCGATAGATAAACAGAGAGTAAACCCTTTTAGCATTGATGATTTTATCTAGTTTTGTAATGAAACATCTGCAAGAAAATAATCAAGTTTACAGCGCACCAAGAATCCCACATTCCAACCCTTAGGTACAAATATTTTCTTTATTTTCTTCTATTGGTAACTTGTGATCTGTCAATACAATATTTAGTCTCATTTGGATCTGAGAGCACCAACCTGGAATTAATACAATGTATTGATACTCCAATCATCAGAATGGTCCAAGCACTATCCTTTTCCATTATGATCAGAGGTGTCAGGCCCAAACCCAGAGATGACAAAGTGAAATCCAATTGAGTCCAATCCTTTGCTTGCTTACATTTAACAAACAGAATCGTACCAAACTAAACTATAACCTTCTAACATGCTTGATACAGTGCATTCAGAAAGTATTCAGATTCCCTTCACTTTTGTCATTTTTGTAATGCTGCAATCTGATTCTATGGTTGTTGAAATTCATGTTTTTCTCATTAATCTAAATCCAGTATCCCATAATTACAAAGTGAAAACAGAATTTTAGAAATGTCTGTAAATTTATTTTAAAAATATGAAATATCATATTGGCATAAGTATTCAAACTCTTTGGGACAACACTTTAACTCTGGTGCCTCCCTTTTCTCTTGATCATTGGTGACAAGTTTCTACACCTTGATTGGAGTCCACCTATGGTAAATTAAATCACATGATTTGGAAAGGCACACTCTCTATAGAAGGCCTCACAGCTGACAATGCATACTGGAGCAGAGCAAAAGCCACAAGGTCAAAGGAACTGCCTGCAGAGCTCAGAGACAGGATTATTGCAAGGCCTTGCAATAATCCCCAACATCTGGGGAAGGCTACAATAAAATTTCTGCTGAACTGAAGGTTCCTAAGAGCATAATGTCCTCCATAATTCTCAGTTGGAAGACATTTGGCACAACCAGGATTCTTCCAAAAGCTGGTCGCCCAGTCAAACTGAACTATTGGAGAAGGGGCTTAGTAAGAGAGGTGACCAAGAATCCAATGGTCACTTTGACTGAGCTCCAGAATTTCTGTGTGGAGATGGGACAGAGTTCCAGAAGGACAACCATCACTGAAGCCCTCCACCAATCTGGGCTTTATGGCAGAGTGGCTAGACAGAAGCCTCTCCTCAGCACAAAACAAACAAGTCTGCTTGGAGTTTGCCAAAAAGCAGGACTCCTGGACTGTGAGGAACAACATTCTTTGGACTGATGAAACCAAGATTGAACCGTTTGGCTAAAATAGACGTTATCTTCTACAGTCAGCCACTATCTATCTGGGAAAGCAACCTCCAACTTGAGTTTTCATGTTTTGCATTGAAAGTATTTTTCCCTTATGGAGGGCATTGTGTCAATATAGTTGCAATATAGGGTTTATAGGCTATCTCAAAATGGTAATTGCATTCTGATTTCAGCAATCCTGATTGGAGAGGCCCCAGTAGCTGCAGAAAGGTCTCAGGCTGCCCAATCCTGTTGTATTAATTCATATATTATATTATATTGACTTGCACTAATGCAGTGCCATATTTAAAATTTTAACAACCCTAAAGGGAGTGTGTTACTGTGCACAATCCCTTTGGGGTTCTATGTGCACATGCACCACCGGCCAGCTGGTCTTCGAGTTTCTGAGGCTTTGGCATGCATGCATGCATGCTCTGGTTTGGACACCCGGTGCCAAAAAGATTCGTCATCACTGGCCTATGGTTAGATCTGTTTTTTTAAAAAAAAAACAACCTTTGGAGCAATGTGCTGTGATGTTAAATTGGAATATATTCAATTGAGTTGTTAATTACCACTTGGAATGAGAGGTTAGGAGATTATCTTGGATCAGATTGTGCCTGTGTGGACTCTATGTACATATATTCCAGAGAGACACCCTTAGTTTTTAGAGGAGCTCCAGAAGACAAAGTAGTACAAGAGATGCCTAGAGTGTTCCTGGAGGGAAACAAATGAACAGTGGTAAAAACTTCATTCCAAAACGTTGTTATGTGTACTTCTGCAGAGCTCTCCTCTCTCCCCACTCCTATTTAACATCTATGTGAAGCCATGGGAGATGTTATCTGTTGACATGGGGCATGGTACCATTTGTAACTGATAGTACCCAGTTATACATGTCTTTCCCAGGCTGACAATGTATCACCATTAAGATTGTTTCCTAAAATTTGGAAACTATTTTCTAGTAATAGTTTCCAATCCTGAATTTTATTTTCCGAGAATTTATGAAAAACGACCCACAATTTTGTTTTCCTCATGTCCCTAAATTCTTTTTTATTTCTGGAAGAAACATTCAGTGATGTGGGTAAAATATTACATATTGGGAAAGTGTTGGGGATGGGGGAGTTGAAATATCCACCTATAGTTGACATTTCAGTTTTTATTCTTCACAAGAAACTAGAGTGCAAGATAAATAAATAAAAGTGTTTTATTTATTTATTTATTTATTTATTAAACCTGTGTGTGCCATTAATCTTGCCTAAAGTTGACTCTAGGTGGTTTACAACCAATAAAAGCAACAGGGTAAAACATTCAAACATTTGAAAAATAAATATGAACACTAAAATTGATTTAAAAATTAACAAAGATGGCAAGGAAGGGAGCAAGATGCAAACAAAGGGAAGGTGAGGTTTTATCTCAGTCCAACAGGGACGTGCGGACAGGAGAGGCAGGGGAGGCAGAGCCTCACCACTCTCATCATGAAAAGAAAAAAAAGGGAAAAGGCACACGTGGTCCGATTCCCTGCCTTCCTGAGTCAACATGAAGGGGACCGTGGAGTGCGCTCCACTGGCTCGCGCTCCGCGGTCCCCTTCATGTTGACTCAGGAAGGTGGGGAATGGGACCACGGGTGTAGGAGGCTGAGGCTGCCTCAGCCTCCTGCATACGTGATCCCATTCCCCATCTTCCTGATGACGTCATCAGCCTCACCAGCCATAAACCTCACCGCACGTCACTGCAGTCCAATAACCACCTCCAGTATGACACATCCCCTTCGGGACCCCAGGCCAAATGGGGTTTTCAGGCCCTTTTTGGAAGACCAAAAAGGTGAATGTCGTTCTCAATCCAGGAGATGTGATGTTCCAGAGGGCGGGAGCCACAGCAAAGTAAATAATACATTCTAAGCCTTTTCTTCACAGGTGAGAGAAAAGTTGTTTAAAATAGTCCAATATGCACTATAATCTTTCTGCCCAATCTTTAATATTTGTCTGTGGCAGTTCCAGATTATATTAACCTTTGAATATTCTTTTTTTTAAACAAGAACATTGTTGCAGTATGTCCAGAAAGATGTTTCAGATATTTTCCCATTATATCCTGCTTCCATGCTGTTCAGGATCAAAGTGCATACATTTATAGGATCACTTTAGCTTGTCCTTATACCAGTGATTAAAAATCAGATTTTAATTTCAGAGCAGAAGTTCTTCCTACCTGTGTAAATATGAAGTCATATTACTATGTATCTCCTGGGATAAATTCATCGCTGGCATAAATGAGTGTATCTCCATTGACTTCAGATAGATAAGCCAGGATGCCATCTGACTTTCCAGGGATAGCATTAAAACACACATGTGAACTTTTGCTATTTTAGCCATAAATCAGGTCATCTGCTTAATCGTCTTTTTGTCCTTAGTGGCAGCTGGCTGCATTGATTAGCACAATGGACAGGAGAAAACAGCATTTCACAGGCTGATGCAGCTGGACTTTCAATGACATTTTTCTCTAGGAATCCATTAGTTGGGACTCGTTTGTTAATATATCCTTTGCCAATTCTTGTGAATGTGTGAGAATAAAGATGCTGTTGAAAATACAACACGGAGAGAAAAAAAGCATGCATACATACTTAATGTCAGACATTTGCCATTTCCTTCAAAGGTCTTTTGTCACACCTCATAAAATCTTGAACTTTTGTTTTGTTTCGAAAGACCTTGAGGGAACACACAATTCTGAAACATCACTAGCTTGTTGTAATAGTGCTTGGGGATGGCTGCTCAGCAGTGAAACATTTCTCTCCAGACTATGTAGGACCTATCCACATTTCCTTAGTGTAGCAAATATAGTCTGTTGATATACTGTATACTGAATAAGTCCATCCTGTTGTATATGTGTGTCAAGGGTCCATAGGGGAGAATAGATGGACCATAATACACCATTCCTCAATAAGTTATGAAACATTTAATAGTGGGTTATTACTCTTACAGAGAACAAACATTAAATAATTCACTGGACAACATTTGGGCTTCCTGAACTCTTTTGAGTGTGTCTTATAAATTTTGGCTGCTAATCACAAACATAGCCTGTAATGTAATCTGCCACATATCATTTTTATAGAAATCTTCTATTTTTACACAATAGCAATGTACACCTTTCAGTACATTGGCCACATATGAAAGAAACATGAAAACATGGAACTGTTGCTGAAGCACATCCAGTATATCAAGTACAACTGGAATATGTGGAGAATTAAAAGTAGTGGCCCTGCTGTTGAAAAGTAGCTCAGATATACTAAGTACTGTTGTTGCATATGTGAATGGGACAGCGGTGCAAGAGAGTAGCATTATGTTAAAAAGAAACTTGGTTTCAGGACAGTAAAATGTGGAACATGAACTACTTGTTGACATGACAAAGATATTTTTCCTCTACTTCACATAATATTCAGACTGATGAAAAAAATTGTGAAAGCAGTGAACAAGGAAGGTGAAGATTTTCATTATTTAAAACAGAGGTTTCCAAGGATAACCAAAGCCAAGATAAAGGAAGACATATTTGTTGGTCCACAGATCAGGTACATCATCTATGACAAGTAGTTTGAAGATCTGTTAGTAGGGCCAGAGAAAATTGCCTGGAAAGCATTCAAGGATGTCGTTGAGATTTTTCTTGGCAACTACAGAGCACCAAACTACATTTCATCTGGCTGGCAAAATTCTTACCGCATACAAGACCATGAAACACAACATGTCACTGAACATTCACTTTCTGCATTCACACTTCAATTTTCGGTCTGAAAATCTAGGAATAGTCATTGATGAACATAGTGAAAGGTTTCATCAGGAAATTGCCATAATGGAAAAAGGGTATCAGGACAACTGGAATCCATCACATCCTAAATATGTAGTTAAGTACAAATTTCTAGAAGTCATCCATCAGTTTATCCATGAATTATTAACAGAAAAATAAAATTTATCAAGAAGGTAAATTCATAGGGAAAAAAGGGGAAGCTTCAGTTCCTGGATATTGTGTTATCCTGGACAGGAGATGAGAGGAACTGTATTGAGTTGTCTTTGTGTATTGCTGTGAATATAACAGATAACTAAATAAATAGACAAAATAACAACTAAAAGTGCACCTTTTTGCCCCATCAATTGATATAAATACCTTAAAGTCTATTGTGATTTGTAGGATTGGCCTGTGTAACCCAATAGGAAATGTGATATTGGGGCTTATTTTAGCGAAAAAAGAATTAAAAGTAGATATAATAGAGATGCATACAATTATCCATGATGTAGTGAATGATTGATGCGTAGATAGAGTGTAATTTTTCCTCTTTTTTCAAAATGTTAGAATCCTGAGTTGGTCAAGGAAGCAGAATGAGGGGCAATTCAGAACAGACAAAAGGCAGCACTTAAATTGAGGCATTTGAAAGTGATTACTTTAAAAGGGAATGGGATCAGGGATAAAATTCTCATTGACTACTTAGTAGTTTCACTGACTACTAATCATTCTTATATTGGGATAGCAGATTGTCTCTTAATATTGCTTGGTGGAAAACATGAGAAGAAGGATGGGGTGACGCCCTTGTCTTGTTTAGTGGCGTTCTGCTGGCTGTAACAAGTGCAGAATGCTGCAGCAAATGGGTATTTAGTCTGATCTAGCACAGAATTTACCCCTTCCCTTATGCAATGGTGCAAAGTTACAGCAGTTCAGTTGAAACTGATATTCACTTGATAGTGAATGCAATACTGCGAATGGCCCTACAATTCATGCAGTCTCTGTCTGAACTTGTGCTCAAGAAGAAGAATTGAAAAGCAATATAGCATTCACAGACGTTCAATAACCAAGAGCTAGCCTCTTTTGTTATAATCAGTCACTTAAGGATACAAAATTCTAAAAGTGACTAATGGGCAATTCTCTCACTGAATTAGGAGCAGGACATTCAATATTCCTTTGACGAATCATTTTAATCTGTTGGGGGAAGGGGATGTCAATTTAAAGGTCAAGTACTTAAAAAAAAGAGAGATGATTATTCCGTATTTCATGCATAGAACAAAAGCACAGCAGAATTCATTGTGTGTCAGTTCCCTTTGTGTATCACACATACGCAGAGAAATAGATAGCTTAATTATATAATTATCTGTCTTGGGGGTGATATTGGCCCAGGAATTGAAACAGTCAAATGGGTGCTTTATTGTTGTTGTGATCCTCCTTAATTGGTTACTGTAATGACTGTGAGTTCCAAGATGACTTTAAGTGAAAAAAAAAGGGATTCTTTTTAAACAAGGTTTTAAAAATGAGAACTGTACTGCAGACATTCCATTATCAACATTCTTTAAACACTATCTATTGTTATCCAACGAATGAAAGAATATCAGGGATTGACTGGGAAGCTCTCTCCCTCTCCCTCCCTCCCCCTCTCTCTCTCACACACACTTTGGAAGAAAGAGTTGATGGCAAACTATTTATATACCATTACGAGGAAAATGACATGGATATGTTTATTAAATCATTAGGAACTGAGCTTGAATCAAAGGTGATTTTATCTTCACGGTACAGCAACTTCCAAGTTGGAGCTTGAAATACATTAACATTCCTGTGAGAAATAATAAATCAAATAATTGAAATACTAGTAATTCCAGAGTTTCGATATACGTATGTAGGAGGCTTCCAGTTGCATCTCTATATGAACATCTGTTTTGATTTTATTCTTTAATTTGGTATTGTCTCTGGACCTTTCGGTCATTTTCCATACAGGGGCAGAATAATTACCTTTCTTTGAAGGAGACTATGTATTGCAATCTATGAATTTGGGAGTACCTCCAAGATATGTGCCAAAAAGTTGGCATGGTTGAGAACCTGCCAAAGAAATTGCCCTTGCAAATGGCCCACAGTTGATGTGAGACACTGGGACAATATTCTGTATTCAGTGCCTTCCATGCAAAGCACTTGCTTTGCATATACAGAGGAATTTAGACTCAGTTACAGCCTTCCATGAGACTTATTCTTATAATTAGTGAGATTAAACTATTTGGTTACAGTGTCACAGCAGATTAAGCCACTTGATGCCATCCAGAAGATTTGCAACCTCCACTAGTCCTGGAAGCATAATAAAGGATGGTGGTTGAAAAACCAGAGACCAAGTGTTTCCAGATTTTCTTCTAATAAGAGGGTATTAACTTGCTATCTTTATCAATCTTTCTGAATTTGAGTCCTTTGGAAATTATGTGAGTTACTTACTTCAAAATGTATAATTTTGTAAATATGACCCTACTGTATTTGGTGGTAGTGTAGGAAGTTATCACCCAGCCCTCTCCCAGAAAAATGAAATATCCTAGGAAAAATTGAAAAGGCAGAATATTTCTCTGGATGTGAAAAGAAACATGTTTCAAAAAGACAAGGTAACTCTCCCTGCAGCTTCCTGCCCCCACCTTTTGTCCATGAGCCATTAAAGCCTGAGCCAGTCCCTTTACATAATAAAAGAGTTCTCCCCTTCAGCTCCAGGGGGATGGGAATGAAGGCATGATAATATAAGCCTTTACTCAACTGACCACATGGCATCTGAACGCAACCAAACCTGGATTCAAAACTCAGCCTAGAGGGTTGCCCTTGCATGGCCCCATGTGAGTCTGACAGCCAATCAGAATACATTTCTTACACAGGAACAGGAAACAGATAGGTGGGGCTGAACAGATTATAAAAAACCCTGCAAGCCCTTCTTCAGCCTTTCTCTTTCCTTCTCTCTTCTTCTCCCCAACATTGAAGCATGTGATCACCTTTTCTGTTCAGGACTCAAGCCATGTGGTCCTGTCCACCATTAAAACCATCTTTCCAAGCAACCTCCATGTCTCCAGTGTCTTTTTCCCCACTTGGAGCCGAACCCAGAAGGACATTTCTTCCAAAAGTAGGAATAGGGAAATGCCCATTTTCCTGAGTGAAGATCTAACTTTCTCCCTAGAGATTTTATCACAGATCAAAGTTACACCATTTTTTTTTCTGAGCCAGGATACCATTATGTATTTGAATGGCGTGCTTGGAATTGTACTCCAATCAGCATATATATATATAGCCAGGATAAATAAATTAACAGGGTCAGGATAAAAGCTACCCCTGAGTTAATTTAAATATAAATGCAAATTAAACTAAATGAGTCAATCACAATTAATGTGGTTAGTATTATTCCCAAGATATTTAATCATGTCTTCCTTTTTGCAGGGTGGGAGTCTGAGGACTGCATTTAAAATTTGGAGCAACAGGAATTTCTCGGGGCCTTATATTTCTGTATACCTCCTTCAAAATCCTACTGCTCCTACTGACTGTTTAAATCCATCATTGCACTGGGGTCTTTATATAGCTAGCCTGTTTCTTGTTTGAAGTTCCAGTGGACTGGAAAAAAACTCCTTATTATTGCTATTTAATTTCTGCAGAACGCCAATAAATATTGCTGATAGTTAAACATAAGATATGGTAACCGTTGCCTCCCCTTAAAGGCATAGAAAAAGGTCAGCTCAGAGTGTTGCACACACATGGTAAATCTTTAACTTCAAGTGTCCTTCTGTGGTGACCAACTAAAATATTAGCAAAATAAATGTTTTATGGGAAAATGTTGGCAGGAACCCCAAGTGAAACAGGTGGCATTGGGTTATTTCAATATAATGTAATGATTTAGCCAGGTTTCCATCTGGACAGCATGTGGTTGAATCCACTTAGAGAGAGTATCAAAGAGCATGAATATGCACAGGGGATTGGAGTAGTGTTCCAATGCACAGCTCAATGGCTGCTTTGCAGAAAAATAGCCTGGGTTCTAGGTCCTCTGGGTTAAATATTTTCACTGTCAGGGAATCTTAATCTCTTCATCAAATATTAAAGACAAAGCAACCCCCTGACACAGAACAGCCAGTTGACTCATTATGGGATGGTTCCTGGAAGCTGAGAATTGCTCACATTATGCCTTGGCATTTATTATGAAAGAGTTCATTACCTTTGGAAGCTGAGGCATATGCTGGAAAGGCAGACCCTTGCCAGGGAGGTATTTTAACAAGCTTTGCTGCTGTAAATATATATTTAAAATCCTAGCAAGCTATTTCAGTACAATACAATTACGGCCTCTCAAAGAACCATATTTGACACATAATATTTAATTCTACTTATAATGGTACCTTCTAGCCATTATAAGTAAAGCTAAAAACTCTGTGTCCCCCCACCTCTCAGAAAAGGGGCTTAAAAAATTAAAGGGATTTGTGGAGTAAAGAGCTATTTTGTTTTATTGCTAATCTTCCTTTTAAATGCTTGCAGCATGATCCAGCCAGTGTTAGACAATCTGACATCTTCATTTGTTTGTCCTATTGGTGTTTGTCCTATTGGTGTATAAAGTAAAACAAGCTTCACTTTCTCTGGACTAGATCCAAATATCAGAATAAACAGATGGGTGCTCGGACCCCATTAATTCCATGGGCTGTTATCCTGCTTACCTTCAGTAAGTCCTCCTGAATTCGGTGGGGCTTATTTCTGAGTACTGGTAACTACTGATAACAGAATGCTTCAGAACTGCCTGCTGGGAAGAACAAGATGTATAACATTATGTTTGTGCAGGCAGAGCTTAACTTTGGATTGTGCAAGGTGACAAATACACAATCATATAATCACAAAGTGTTAGGGATCTGTGCTGAAGCAACAGCATCTTCATGTGCACGCAGTAGGAAAGGAGGAGTGTGGGGCAAAACAAAACGAAGCTAGCCACATCGGAGCCCGAATTTGAAAAAAAGCATATGTAATGGCATCATAAGACAATGCTTGTAGCAACATTGCCATTTTATCCTTCAAGAGGCCAGGCCATAAAAGACAGTACAGAAGCAAGAATCGATTGGCAACCATTTGTTTAGCCACTGTTCAAAGTTACAACAGCACTGAATAAAGTGACTTATGACCATTTTTCACACTTATGACCATTACAGTATCTCCATAGTCACACAATCAAAATTCAGATGCTTGGCAACTGGCATGTATTTATGATGGTTGTAATGTCCAGGGGTCATGTGAAGTGAGCCAGATTCACTTCACAAAAGTGCTACTAATTTAACTACAGCGATTCATTTAAAAACTGCGGCAAAAAAGGTCATAAAATGAAGCAAAACTCACTAAACAACTATCTTGCTTAGCAGTGGAAATTTTGGGCTCAGTTGTGGTCGTAAATCGAGGACTACCTCATAGAGAGTTATATTACTGTGTTCATGCAAGAAACTCCCATCATTTCAATGATGTGTGCTTTTTTCTTTCTTTCTCTGAAGGATTATCTTTGTCATTCTCCACACCCTGATTGTGAGCAGAAAAATAGGAACATGAGTTTGTGAAAATCATTTGCCAGGTGTCACAGAAGAAGAGGCTGCTAAGATACCTACACACATATTTTGGTTTCTCCAACTGCTGACAACTTCCTAGATATTTATACTACATCTTGAACATTAAAGATTATTACTAACAGCTGTTCAAATCCTGTTATTATTTTATTGGTTTCATATTTTTTTTCTAATCCCCCCCCCAAAAAAAAACCATCTACATTTGTCCTACTGTGGAGCGCCTTCCCTCTGGAATGTGGAGCGCCTTCCCTCTGGAATGAGCTGCCCCCGGAGCTCCGCATAATCCCTGACCTCCGGTCCTTCCGACGCGCCCTAAAAAGTTGGCTTTTCCAGCAAGCCGGCCTGGCCTGTTAATGTTAATGTTAATTTATTTTAAATGTACTGTTTCTTTTTTTTAAAAAAAAATCGGTTTGGTCTTTTTGGAATTGGGTTTAATCTTTTTTTTAACTTTTGTGATGTGTGTTTTTAATGTTGTACGCCGCCCTGAGTCCTTTGGAGAAGGGCGGCATATAAATCCAACTAAACTAAACTAAACTAAACTAAACTAAACTAAACTAAACTACTGTGTGATGTGTAGTATATAAGGACACAGTTTTTTTTTCTTTCATAAGTTTGATTAGATACATTTTCATAAATTTGTTTAGTTTCTATTTTAGATATCTACTATCTATTTTGTCATGGCTGCGTATCTACCAGTTTTAGCTTCCCAGTCTGCTGTCAAATTCTTTCCGCAAGTTTTGAATCACTTTATAGTTCAATGTTCTGTCTGTCCTATTTGGCATTTGAAGAGAAGCACATTACTCCTATGAATCTGCAGTTCCACACAGGTGTGCCAAAACTCATGGAAAACATGAGCTGCAATTCAGCATCTGATGATGTGATAATTGTAATGGGCATATTGGGCGTTGAATAGGTTGAGAAAATTTTGGAGGGCAAAACTAGAAGCACTTAACATTTTTCTGCAGTCAGTGAGACAACAGTGTTGATTTAAAACCTGCTGCTCTCACTTCCAACCTCTTCCAGAAGACCACTGCAACATTTTTGATACTAGTAACAGAATCCTAATTTATGACATTATCATGCTGACCAACCCTAGAAGGATTGGTAACTGAGAGACCAATTTCCCTTGCTATCTTTCTAAGACCCAGTGGCCTAGAAATCTGTGGGCAGTTTTGACAGGTTGGCAGAAGAAATGTGTCTTTGGTATAAGGGAGGGAGGTGTCCTAATTCTCCCATCTGGCAAAGACAATGGACTGAAAAAAAGTATCTCAGGGGGTCAACTGGATAATCTAAATGGCATGGTTTGCATTGGTAAAATGTGAAAAATACTACTTTAAAAAATGGAACTGGTACATAAATATGAGTGCAGACTCTTTTGTGGTAGGTTGAGGATGATATCAAAGAATGTGTGTCTTCCTGAAATGATCAACGAGACATCTTCCTCTCATGCATGTGGAATAACTCTAGATACAATACTAAATTATCTAGAGTCAACATCAGATACATGTTTAGACCTTCACTAGACCTTATGGACTAGGCAGAGCTTTTAAGTCCACCCATCCCCTTACTTTGGTGCCTTTGGTAGGTTCTTGGTACTCTCTGCACTTGGCTGTTTTCTTGCAGACATCTCACCACCCAAACGAGATAATATCATCAGTGCTAGTAGGGAGTGGGATTTGCTTTCAATTTATATTTTAGTGGCTTGCCCTGGCTCCTGTTAGTGGGAGTAGTCTTGGAAGGTCTTTGGTTGGGCTGTTTACTGTTAGCTTGTTTGGCAGTTCCTTGGTTGGGGTATTGTTTAATTCTTGGTGTTAAGCTATGATCATCTGGATTGCTGGTGAGGAGGTGTTTTGGTCTTTCTGTTCCCTTTTTGGCTTGTTGATTGTCTCTTTTGCATAGCAGGTAGATGTTATTTATGTGCCTATTGATGGTTGATTTGTCCAAGTGCCAGGCTTCCAGGAATTCTTTAGCATTTTTTGACTTGGCTTGGTCTAGAATGGTCACAGTTTCCCAGTTGGAACTATGGTTGAATCTGTCAATATGTTGTGAAATTAATGGGTTTTCATCATGTCTTCTGCTAGTTCATCTAACTCATTTTCAGAGTAGGTACAAAACTGTACCCATTATGAGTTCTGCAAGTATAACTAATGCCCCACATTGTAAACTAACTCTGGAATTATATAGTTAAAAAAAAAGAAAAAAGGTCAATCTAGGGATTATAATATGTATTCAAACTTTCTTTTCAAAAGTGGAGAGATGGGTTCATTCTCAAAAGGCAGAGATATCCAGTTTTGGAAATCCTATACATCATACAGTATGAAGCCCATGCCTCTTATGATGGTTATTTTCACTTATCAGCAATGAAACATGCTGGTAAAATATTCACAATATATTTAATCTGTAGCTATATCTGAAAACCAACAGATTTTCATTACCCTTGATGTAGACAAATATTAATTCCACCTTATTAAAGAAAGGCATTTGCTTTAAAAACAAACCAAAATAACTTAAACATACCACAGCATTCTTATTTCTTCTTGGTATAAATTAGGTTTGGGGGAGGAGTTGGTTTTTTTTTCTTACCTAGAGATCTTGTTCAATGTGGCTGCTATTTTTTTTTATTAAAAATTGTACAAATGCCAGTATAGCTATGGCTTGTTGAATTGTTTATATACAGAGAAAAACCCTGGGGGTTGTGGAATGCATGCAAAGAAAATTAGCAAAGTAGCAAACAACTTCCCTATTTGATTTTCAGTGAGGAATATTCTTTTACTTAAGTCCAAATTATTTGACCCTTTGAAGTTCCGCCATAATATCTTTAAAGCACTTTTTGCTCTGTTTCTAAGAGTTCATCTTTTTCTCTCTTATATTCTTTAGAAAGTCCACCTGTTGCTTACTAAGCAAAGGATATAGCTAAAAGTGCAACCTCCATTCAAAGGTATGTCTCGGAAAAAGTTTGTTGATTTGGAAGTCTTTCACTGGAGCAGAGTGAAATCTGTGCAGCTGGACTGATTCCAAAATAGTTCATCAATCAATAAAGTTTTCAAGAAAGTTTTATTTTGGCATAACGTCTGCTAAAAAGTTAGGCCTGTGCTGGCAAGAGATCAAAACCGAAACTGTTTGAGGCATGTAGTGACTTCATCGGAGTATACAATATGGACTGAATTAAATCTGAAAAAAAATAAAATAACAGGGCTCTGTATTTTTGTTAAATGCATATTCCATCTGATATATCTTGGTGTTCAATATGTGCCATTTTATTTCCAAATTGAAATATATATATATGAACCATGGTTGAATACCTCATGTACAATTTCATCATCTATACCTATAAAATTTGCAAATTAATACCCTTTGTAATATGCCAGGTAGACTATTTAAGCAAATTGGAATGGACAATTATAAAGATGATATTGCAGAAATCCTATTTTGTGGAAAATCTATTAAAGCGTTGCAAAATATAATAAAAGCAGCCATTATAGTATCATTTTTCTTGGCATAAATATGAAGTCATGGCCTATGGTCTGCTCACCAATACCTTTTAATAATAAATTTTAAGCAATTAAGCACTGATTTGTTCTTCTACATAAGTGAAACACTTGCTGTAACTGCTCAGAGTGAAGCCTAATCACATGGATTACATATAGGAAGTTCAAGGTAAAAGAAATTATTAGAGTGTATTTCAGCATAGGTAAAGTTTATGATGGATACAATTTCAAACTTCCAAAAATGTGTCATATATTCTGTTTGATAGAAAATCAGATATTAATCTCAGGGAACGTTTGAATGCTGTGGTCACTAGTGATGAAGACTCTCACTAGGGTTGAGAGTTCAATCCTAAGTAGGGGCAGATGTTTCTTTATCAGGGTGCAAAAAGAAAATATTTGCTGTGAACTCAGTGTAGTCATCAGGAAGGGCATGTGGCCAGTAAATGCTCAGCTTTATTCAGTGGACCCCAAAGCAAGGGATTACAGGGTTGTAAAAAGAAAAGAAAAAATCTCAGGAAAAGTCTAAAGCCCTAACAAGCCTTTCCCTTGCTTTCATATTACAGATTATAGCTGTAAATATATTTAAAACTGATCTCTCTTTGTAAGAACAGTAATCACTTTTAAATTTGTTTATTTTATCTATGGATAGAGAGTAGCTGTATTCCTCTTCCTTCCCTTACAAAAAATGTCCCTTTAGATTGGTCATTCATTTTCCTGATGATTATTAACTGTTGAGTCTCCAATGTGTATCATCTACAAAATAAGGGAATCTCTAAATCACATGTATCCTTTACATTTCAACAGCGTTATTATTTTAATTTTTGATTTTATTTGATCGGATAGATAACCATGATATAGGCTGCATTACAAATTCTGAACAGGCTTCTGTTATATTATCAATGGCTTTAAAGACAAAAAACCTATTGTTTCAAAATGGTACTTAATTACACTTTTAAAAGATTCACATCTTACATAGCAAATGAAATAAGAATTTGAACATTTGTTGATCTAGAGAGTATTTTTTCCCAACTCAGCAACTGTACAGGATGCTTTTAAAACATGGATTATTGCTTATGATTTATGGAAAAAGAAGGAACATGTATAATTGAAAACATTAGAAAATAAGATTATACACAGCTTCATTCAGATTATATTGTAAATTGCCAGATGTCAGTGGAGAAGGGCATTATAAAAACATAAATAAATGAACTAATGCTTTTATGTTTTCTAAAACGTAGCATGATCTTCATTATACAAAGTGATGCTAAATACCTCCTGAATGGTATAAAACAAGATTCCTGGTAATAAATGGAAATATCTAATAAATATTTGACTTCTAAACTGAAAATAACCCCCATTTATACAATTAAGGATTTTTCGTGCAAATTATATACTGATTCAAATTTGATACATCAGCACTTTTTCCATTTTTTTACTTTTCTTTATGATGCCAATTAATAGTTTTGGATGTATGGTTTTTAAATGGTTTTCTCAATCAATGAGATAAAACTCAAAATAAGACTATTTAGCTATGTTATTGCCTCTGCAAGAAATAATGGACCTATTAAATCAGTGATATTTGGTAAGGTCCTAAGTCCAGACAGCTTTCCTATATATTGATATAAAGTATTCATTTGCTTTCTTGCTCTCATACTATTTTAAGGTTTGTACTGGCACTTTTAAGTAGAAAGCTTTTCCTTCCTTTTAATTCTGAAAGTGAAAAAAAGATTCTACAGAATGTGTAAGTTAAATCTTTGCTAAATTTATACACTATATTTTTAACACATTCTTGGCTCAAAGACTCAAAACTATCATCAACAGTTCACTACACAATCTGGTTTAATTAAAAAAGCACAAACCTGGATGATCATAAATTATTGCTAGATGTACTTGATATACAACATATACATTGGATTTAATGATGGTTGTAACACGGATATGGAGAAAGACTTTTATGTGGCACAACTTACATTTTAATAGCATGTCTTAGATAAATATGCTCTTTATTCCAAGGTTAACAACAAGATAAATATGTGGTATCCTATTCCATTAGTCAGAATGATCAGAAATGGAATTATTTCTTCACCAATCCAGATGTTTTGCATTTATGTTGATTTGTAACCATTGCCTTCTTTTCATTAGATACTACAAGAATATATTGAACGGACCTTAAGCAACTGAATTGAAACACAAATTATTGCTGTATGTCAATATCTTATGTTTGTTCATAATTGTCCCTGTCATTTAACAAAATGCATGGATACAGCACATTTTGCTAAATTATCAAGGTATTCAATTAATTGGCATAGTTTTGATAAGTGTATTGTTTGGATTCCTTTCCCTTGGAATAATTATAGTAGTAAATATTTGGCATCAACGTTTTTGCAAATATTGCTAATTGTTTGTCTCAGATTAATAATGATAGAAATTTATGTTAAAAATCTCTATGAGTTATGGGAGACAATAAATGTTAAAATAAATATTACTTCATGACTGACAAATTTGTTTTATAAACAAACATATGTGTTTTAGCTGATTGGCAAGATATTGGGAACATTTTTATGGGATGGTCAGCATTCTAGGCTTTCTTTATCTAAATAATGAATTTCATATAAGAATTTTCAGGTTTCTTGATTTTCAGTTCTGTTAGTTGGTTTATATTTTGACTTTATGAAGTTTAGGTG
Source organism: Natrix helvetica (assembly GCF_964273705.1). NCBI lineage: Eukaryota > Metazoa > Chordata > Lepidosauria > Squamata > Natricidae > Natrix > Natrix helvetica. The sequence goes on along the minus strand of NC_138552.1, from coordinate 130,255,886 downwards.
ATTTAGCTCACAAAACCATTGTGGACAGAGTTAGAAAATCATCATCTGACTCCTTGCTATCTTGGCAGTCTTAGTTCCTGTTTTAGTTATAAGCCAGTTGTTTCTATTTCTCAACATATTAGAAAAAAATGGGAAAGCAAATTCAACCCAATACTTTATGATTATGGATTGATCCAAGATTGAAACTTTCTGTCAAATGTTTCTTCTTGATTTCTTGGCCAAATAATTGGACTGACACATTGGACCATCTGTTAATTATTCTCTTAAAGCTTAGATGTGCAAAAACAATTTGATTTGCCTGGAGATATTGCTTGGCAATATATTCAGTGAAAAAAATCTTTCAACCTTATATCTTGGGCCCAATGCATTAGTAGCATCCAAAAATCTTAAATTACCAACATTATTGGAGAACGTTTTGGAGTTTCCAAATTTACAGTTAATTTTTATATACAATTGAAAAGGATAGAAAGAAATGCTTGCAAGACATTGAGAAATTGAATGCCCTGTTTTAATAAATGAATGGATTAAAATTTTAAAGTAAGTTTTATCCTATGATCTTAAGAAGTAATCAAGTCAACCAAAGATTTTTTGTAAGGTTTATTGCATACCTCAGCAACTATATAAAAAGGGTTGGGTTTCTACTTCTGAATGTTGGAAGCATTATATTATGAAGGAGATTTTGATTTACATCCATAAAGTTTTCAACTTTATTTTGAAAAAGGAAACAAGAGCAGAAGTTGTGAAAGTGTTATTAAAAAGTAATTTGGAATATTTGACTTCAGAATTTTTCTCCCCCACCCCTTCCATTCCATGGTGTCTGATTCTTAGAGACTACTTGGAGAAGTCTTGAACTTTTCTTGACAAGATTTTCAGAAGTGGCTTACAATTGTCTCCTTCCCAGGATTGAGAGAAAGTGACAAGCCCAAGGTCACCAGCTTCTAACTTAAGATGTGACTAGAAGTCATAATTTGCCACTTTCCAGGCTTAACTACTACACTAAACTGGCTCTCTTATCATGACTGGTTAATAGCTAAAAAGGTTATTTCATGCTGATAGAAAAAGCCAGCTACCCTCTGATTTGAAATCCTGAATAAAGACACATGAAGACTAGCAGTGTTATTCAGAGTTATTAACCATTGCAGCATCCCCATGATTAAAATCCAGACACTTGGCAACTGACTCTTACTTATGACGGTTGCAGTGTCCCAGGTCATGTAATCCACTTTTGCGGTCTTCTGACAAGCAAAGTCAATTGAGAAGCCAGATTCACTTAGCAACCATATCACTAATTCAACAAATGCACCGATTCACTTAACAACGGTGGCAAGAAATGTCATAAAATGAGGCAAAATACTCTTAACAAATGTCTCAGCAACATAAAGTTTGGGCTCTACTGTGGTTGTACATGACAACTACCTGTTATGATTAGATCAAGGAGAATTAAACACCTACATAATTTTTCGGGATGATTGCTGGTCCCCTTTATCTGATTTCATTTCATACATTTTCACAAACATTAACTGTCATGTCTCACATTTTTTTTAAAAAAGTATGCATATGTGGGGGAAATAAATTCAGCAACATAGATAACATATGCTGTATGAAGCAACTTAATTTAAATCTGTCTGACTGTATTATGCAGATAACCATATGTACATACATTCATACTGATGGTGACGTGCAGTCAGGTGAGACAAGTGAGGCACAGCCTAACCTCTCATCATCAGGGCAGCGAGTCATTCGATGGGAAACTTGCCTTTTGGGAGGAATGACCCAGCTTGGCTCCCACTTTCGATCTGCCGCCCAATGACCGAACGGAGAAGCGAAGAGGCAGGAGAGACAAAGCAGGAGCCAAGCCGAGTCATTCCTTCCAAGAGGCAAGTTTCCTATCGAATGACTCGCTGCCCTAGACTCGAGGCTCCAGTCCAGCCTGCAGTGCTTGCAGCCCCCGCCAGCTCCTCCAGGGACTCCCAAGCTCGGCACCAGAGAGCCGCCGCGAGAGAGGCCGGCCAGGTTGCCCGGGCGGCTGCAGAGGTTCCCTTTGTTCTCCCCACCTGCACTGCCCTCGCCCGACAAGCACGCCCCGGATTCCGCGCAGCCCTGGCAGGCGGTGCCGTGGCCGAATCCCAGGGCGGAGGGTGGCAGGTCGCAACTGAGCATGCCTGACTGTGGAATTCTGGGAGTTGAAGTCCACAAGTCTAAAAAAATTGCTGCCTCACCAGCTATAAACCTCACCGCACGTCACTGATGGTGAAAAAACTGTCAGGCTCAGTGAAGTGTGAAAATTCTAGCCTTGTATTTCCACTCTTCATGTAGGACTAGTTAGCATTATCTTTGGATTGCAAAAATATGGAAGCCCACTAGATGGCAGTAAAGAATTGGCTTTTCTTGCCCCATCTAGTGGTTTTCTGGATTTTTGCAGTTTAGATGTGATAGCCCTACTTTAAAACTTTGATAATAAAAGTTGCAATTGCCTGGGGATATTCATGTGAAGCCTAGCTGGATCTGGAAGCTGAATTGCAACAGCTGCTGAGTGAATATTTGGTGCTGCTCCTTCACTCACAGTAATTATTTCTGCTTGGTCACCAAGTAGGGAAGCATTTGCTGACTCCCTCTGATGGCAATTATTCCAAATCTGCATGCTTAAATCAGAACTTAACGATCCCCAAGAACTTCTTCCCAATGTCATTAAGCAATTAAATATTTTATTAAATAACTCTTCTATATATTTATCCTGCAAGATATGGCTGAAGGAGTCTTTAGTGACAGCCATTACTATTCGTACAGAATCTATAAACATTAGAAACTGCAATGGCTCATGCTGTCTTAATCTTTTCTTTTCAAGATGAGCTGTGGATGGATGTTGGGAGAAGGTTGCGTGCACACCTTTGCCTGCCATATGGAACCTGGCCCCTCCTAGGATTTCACACACTGAGCACCTGTCTGTAATTTGCAGTGTGACAGATGCTCATTAAACCCAAACAACAAACTATGCAGAAACAATTCTGATCTGACTTTTTTTTTACTGTGCGAATGTATACATATGCACACACGCAAAAATAAACCCTTTGCCCAAATAAGAAGGAAATGCTACCAGGGGTATGGGAGAAAGGCATTAATGACTTAGTAAGGCTTTAACAAATTACCCAGCTTTGGTTACATATGTCCCATTAAGGCTTAAAAACAACAAAAATAAAACAACATCTATTTGGAGTTGTTTCTGCAGAGAATCAAGAGCCAAACATGTTCTAATCACAGGCAAGGAATAGGTAGAGCAGGGCTGGGCTGTCAAACTTGTGGCCCATGGGCCAATGCGTCATGCGCTGGCCACATCCATGCTCAGTTTAGCACAGGGCAGGAAAGTCCCGATACATCATATGATGCTGTGTGATGCTGCAAGTTTGATACCCCTGAAGTAGAGGAACTGTATTCAGCTTGATAAAATAATAGCTTCATTCTTCCCCTCCAGTTCACAACTTTTTTGTATTGATTGATTGATTGATTGATTGTGTGCCATCAAGTTGTTGCCATCTCTTAGTGACCACATAGATCAATGCATTCCCTGGTGATTTGTCCCCAACCTTCAGATCTTCCAATCCACCATCCACTCATCACCACTGTAATTAAATCCTATCAAACTCTGTTGGTCCACCTCTTGTTGTTCCTCCCCACTCCCCTTCCAAATGAACAGGTTAGGAAAGGATGATGAAATCAGCATGGCATGTTTTGTTTTGTCCCTTTTATTACTTCTGACACTCTTTTTCCTCCTTTACTAAACCGGGGATGGGGATGGGCATGGGCATGGGCATAGGCAGTGCACAACACATCTGGTCCACAGGCTAGGACAGTGATGGCAAACCTATGGCACGCATGCCACAGGTGGCACGCAGAGCCATTTGTCAGGGCACTTGAGGCGCTGCCCTGTCAGCTGGCCAGCGCGCATGTGCACGCTGGCCAACTGAGTTCACCCTTTTTTAAAGCCATTTTTCACCCTCCCCAGGCTCCAGAGGCTTTATAGGAGCCTGGGGAGGGCGAAAAGAGCCTCCCCTGCCCCCCCCGGAGGCCCTCATGAGCTTCCTTGAAGCCTCCAGAGGGCAAAAAACTGGCCATACAGGCAAACCGGAAGTTCGGGAACGGACTTCCTGTTTGCTCAGAGGGTCATTTTAACTGCTCCAGAGGCTTCAGGGAAGCGTCCTGAAGGTCCCTGAAGCGTTCGGAGCGCTTAAAACGACCCTCCGAGCAAACCGGAAGTGACATCCAGTTTGCTCGGAGGTTCATTTTGACTGCTCCGGAGGCTTCAGGGAAGTGTCCCGAAGGTCCCTGAAGGCTCCGGAGGGCCTCTGGAGCCTGGGGAGGGCGAAAAAAAGCATGCAAAAATGGGGGGGGGGTCGCGCATTGTATTATGGGTGCGGCACCCCAGCACCCGACCCCCCTGCGCTCCCCCCACTTATGGCACACGAACCAAAAAAGGTTCGCCATCACTGGGCTAGGAGTTTGGCATCCCTACATCTTTCTTAACTGAGATGGGAAAAATATTTTTGCTTTGTTGCTTCTAATTTTATTTTAAAACATTTAAAACAATAAAACAAATGACTATTCAAACAAAAAAGAAGTAAATGAGAAACTATATAATAGATTGGGAATAAAACATTGTAAGCAGAATTTATAACTCTTGCAAAGTTTAAAGTTAATTATTTATTGATAACTAAATACATAAAACTAAATATATGTTGAGAAATAATTGCAAATCACTGCAAATCTCTGGATATTCATGTTTATATTGCTATCATCACTATTTGTCATTCTTTGAAATAAAAGAAAAAGAAAAAAAACTAATAAAAATTAAAAACGATGATACTAAAACAATAAAAAAATATTAAGTTCTAGATACATTCCCATTGTACTCACCTTATGTTTACATTACATTGTTTGTAATCATTAATATTAAAATTCCTCTAGTCACTATTTTTACATCAAATATTTCCTACTTAAATACTCTAAAGTGACTGTGTTTGCCATGTTGTGTGAAATGTAATTTATAGAAAAGTCATTTTTGTTTAAGTCTAGTCAAACTTTTCTTTTGGATATATACTATTAATAGTAACATCAATAGCATTTAGATTTATATACCACTTCATAATGCTTTACAGCCCTCTCTAAGTGATTTACATATTACATAGTCAGTATATTGTCCCCAACAATCTGGGTCCTCCTTTTACTGACCTCAGAAGAATGGAAGGATGGATCAACCTCGGTCAAACTCCTGGCTGTGGGCACAGTTAGCCTGCAATATGGCATTCTAACCACTATGCCACCAGGATGCCTTAATTTTCCTATTGTTCAATTTTCCTGTTGCTGCATATTTCCTAAATTTGGTTTCCCAACCTGATATTGTCGGCAAAGTATCTGTTTTCTAATGTTGGACTAGATTTGTCATCACCTCTTTTAGTTTATATTTCGAAAGATTGTGATCTATTTTATTTATTAATTTTGGAAATATAGTAGTCGGAAAAACTGAGGTTTCAATCCAAGCTTCATTTTTAAGTGTTATTGAATAACGCTATTATTTTTGTCTATTTTTTCCCAGCACTTTTTTAAATGTGAACTTCACATATGATAAAATGTTCCTTCTATATCATCACATTTCTAATATTTGCTTTTTATAATTCATATAGTGATACTGATATAAAAATGAAGAAGAAAAGGAGAAAATGCTATCAGGTCGTCAAATAAATGTACCGGTAGCTTCTTTAGAGGGGAAGAACAAATCCTTATCAAACATTAGGTTTTTGTAAGACCTGACTTGCAAGCCTAAAGAGCATAATTCTATCCAATTGTCTAAAGTGCGTGTGAACTGGCTCTAGTTCCAACTGGAGTGCCAACCCCAGCCATGAATAGCATTCTCACATTTAATGGCTCACATTTCACGAGGGCTTGCAAAAGAGAAGTGAGCCTTGGCTTAGAAATAATTTAAGGGAGCAGGAACATTTCCTGTCATTTTTATCAATTTTGACCTGTACAGGCTACATAACACTGAAAAATAAAACAGTGAGGGAGAAACCTAATTTATAATCAATTTCCTTTTCATGGCTATCGACTAATATTTCCCACAGAGGATTTAAGTTTCTCTTGAGTATTTTTCTTGGAGACAGAACAGGTTTTCAGGTAACTTAGACTTCCCCCAGATTGTTCCAGAAAGTCTCTCTGGAGTCTAGTTCATTCCCACCAGCCACATTAGCATAGTTCTTTCTTGTCAGAAAGTATATATGGTTACAGTAAAGCAAATCCTAAATGATCACTGTGGTTGAATGTGAGTCACTGAAGGGTTCTGAAAATATTATGGTATTTCTCCCCTGCTGAAAAGTTTGAAGTTAGAAATAAAAATCCCTCAGTACTTCAGACTTCATGAAGGGGTGTGGGCAGGAGTGTGGGAGCGGTTTGGGTAGAATCCGTGCAAGTGCATGAAACGCATTTCAGTCTGACTCACGGTGAAATTAAGTGTCTTAATGTGATTTAGCTTTATAAAACATTCAGTTACATACGAGTCACAGTGACTGAAATGATTATAGGTCAGGTGCAATATAATGGATCTATTCATGAGAATCTCGCAGAGGGCCCCTTCCTTACAAATATGACATTATTTACATGGAAAATTGAGGTCAGACATTAAGTGTGTAAGTATGTGTTTTTTTAGATTTATGAAACTGCCTTTGCCCACACTTAAGTGTTCTTGTCTCAGTTACATTCCCCAAGGAGCACATCTCCCCAGCCAGGGTGGTAAAAGAGAACATTTTTTTTAGCTTTCACCCGTAAAATAATAATAATAAATCAAGGTGGAGTGAAGCAAGATGCACTTTTTAAAATCCATTGCTCACTTGATTGGAACATAAAAAATGTTAGCAATGTTTCACTGTGAAGCTCTACATAATCTTCGTCTGAATTTTGAACTGCTTCTCATAAAGGATGCAAAGTTTGCAAGATAGTCCATGGACAATTCCCTGGTGCCCTGCCTAGAGGAAACATTTGCTGTGAAGATAAACATCAGATAAAAGCAATACAATACGTTGAACACATATTTAAGCACTTTTTAAATATTCCATTGCATTGATATCTCACTTTTCAGATCCCATTAGCCCGTATTACGATTGACTGATTCAGGCTATCACCAAGTCCACCAGACAGAACATATTCCTTGACCCCTCTTAAGTTCTCTCCATCCAAACTATTTAACTCATGAAATTTTTTCATGCAATCTCTCTAAAACACACGAACATGTCTTATCTAGCTATTCAGGAGATATACGTTTTTTAGCATGCATGATACCTGATGAAATCATATTATGGTGCATGCCGACAAATGGGAATATAAAACTCTTAATATAAATCAGCATTTCTATTTATGGTAATTTGAAGTCAGTTAGAACACATATGTAACAGATTAATATTAACTTTAAATTAGGGAGAAAATAAAAAAGTGATTATTTGTAGTTTATGAATATAAATCATGTTTCCTTCTGCGAAAATATGTTTTAAATTGTCTCAATAAGACAGCAATAACGCATGCAATGATTTCATTAAAATATGCATATTGTTCATCAGGGCTCTATAAACATGGATGCTTCATAAACATGTTGGCCTTAGAATTCTGAGTGATCTTCACAGATCTTAAGAGTTCGGAAGCACTAAGAGCTGCTAATCAATATCTTGACAACAAATGGTGCTTTAATTCAAAATCTTACTTTCTTCATTTTGGATCAGCGTATATTGATATTATAACAATGCACGATAGGCTTCTATTTTAATTTTTTGAATAAAATAAAAAATATTTTAAAACAAACAAACAAACAAATATTGTTAACCTGTTTGTCAACTTAATCAAGAAGACAATAGGAACCAAGATAACTATAACTGATTACCTAGGTATCTATCTTACTTGTTTGGAAGTCTAGATCTCAAAGCAACTCTATTAACCCATGTAGCATTATCTTGATCCGTAGCCCACTGTACATTATTTAATGTAGAATGCTTCCTATACCAACAAGATTTCTCTTGTAATAAACATTGATCCTTCTAGTTTTCTTGCATGTCAAATAAATTGGAAAGGTCCTCTGTCACTTCTTCTTGTCTGAACTGCCCCATGATATTTGTTTCACATGACATAAAAATGTAATAATTCCACGGACTCAAAATAATCAATAACCTAAAAAAAATCCATTTGATGATTCTTAATGATGCATCAGACCTGTCATTCAAGATGATAATAAAATTCTTCCTTACAATTGTGCCAGCCTTGCTTCAAGAAATATGGGTTATTTGGTTGGAATAGAGTGTTAACTTCAGAAGAGGTCACTTATACCTTACTTCTTTGGAGTATATGAACTTGCACTAATTTATATATTAAAGTTGGGTTGGCTTTAAGATTAAGATAATAAAATAAGATTAAATGTTCAAGGATTGACAGAGGACAGTTGATCTTTCAAAAATTCTCCAATTTAGTCTCATTAAGATAAATTGGGTGAAGGTGAATAAGGTGAAAATGATGAATGTTTAAAATACCCCCTCCATGTCTACTAACTTAAATACAGATTTGTGTCTCCCTTCTTTTGTATCTCTTTGTACAATAATACTTTTGCTGCTGTAGCATCACATTAGTGATGATTTCCCAATGCAGCACTGGCATATATGAACATATGGTAAGAAAGCAACAGTTGATCCAAAAAATTGAAGGATTGCGCATACTCTGGGCAAAAAATGAAATTGAGTCTGTGGAAACTTCATTTCCTGTCCTCAGTATTTTGTAAAATAATGTGAATCTTCATCGTCCTATTTCTGTATAATCTAGCTGAGGGAAATTGCAAATTTCAGCATTTGACTTTATTAGTTTCTGATCAATATGTTTGAAAAGATGCTTTGGAAAAAAAGCTATTTATCAACTTTAGTGAAAGACGTGGGGGTTAAAGTATTTTTATATGGTTTTATCATTCTCTAAAGTAATAATAATTATTATTGAGCCATTATCTGGTTTTATATCAGCTACAATGTTAGGAACAATGTTAGGACAAGAATATTGTGATGCTTTTTTCAAGTGTAAGCTTTTTTGAATTATTCTAATCTCTTTGAATTCTAATCAATGCCTGGGCATTTGCTAATTTTTCATACTTTTCTTTTATATTCCAAAGGCAGTGTGGTGAACAAAAACCAGAGCGCACAGCTTCATTGACAGTTGATAGCATAAAGCCTTTGTGCAAAATAGCTATAGATTGAAAATCCAGAACAGTTGGTTTGTATTGTATGGCTTTCAGAAGTAGGATAAGTATGGTAGATCTGGGACATCAACTCAGAGGATCCGTAGATTCCTTTTTTTTCTTCTTCTTTCCTTATTGGCTTTCATTCACATATTATATAGTCATTTGCCTGTACAGGGTATTTCTCTCTATGCACCTATCTCACAAAATACTACAGCTTGTGATACCACAGACTATTTTTTTCTTAAAGTAAGGATTGGATTGCTGAATGTAATTGCATCTGCATTGAACTCATAGACCAGCGATGGCGAACCTTTCTTGCCTCGCGTGCCACAAGTGGGGGGAGCGCAGGGGGGTTGTGTGCGAGCTTGCTGCAGCCATAATGCAATGCACGAACCCCCCCAGTGCGCATGCGTGCACAACAGGTGTGACTGCCCCCATTTCTACATGTTTTTTTTACCCTCCCCAGGCTCCCTGAAGCCTTCGGAGCATTTAAAATGACCCTCCGAGCAAACCGGAAGTGACTTGGGGTTTTCTCGGAGGGTGGTTTTAAGCATTCCGAAGGCTTCAGGGACCGTCTGGAGGCTTCCCTGAAGCCTTCGGAGCGCTCAAAGCGATCCTCCGAGCAAACCGGAAGTCACTTCCAGTTTGCTCGGAGGGTCTTTTTAAGCGTTCCGAAGGCATCAGGGAAGCCTCCAGACAGTCCCTGAAGCCTGCGGAGGGCCTTCGTGGGGGCGGGGGAGGCTCTTTTTGCCCTCCCTAGGCTCCTATAAAGCCTCTGTAGCCTGGGGAGGGTGAAAAAATGGCTTTAAAAAAGGGTGAACTCAGCTGGCCAGTGCGCGCATGCACCTTGCGTGCCCTGACAAATGGCTCCGCGTGCCACAGGTGGCACGCGTGCCATAGGTTCACCATCACTGTCATAGACGGTCATTGAGGGGAAAAGAAAGCAAAAAAATAGGCCAATCTTTCCATCTTGTACATGGGAGTTGTTCCTATGGAGGGTGTGCAGTGCACCCATGCCCAATAATTTGGTACTCTAAATTTGTATAGATGTTACTGGAAAAAGAATTGAATTTGCATTTTTATAGATCTCTCTAACTATTTAGCCCTCAGTTTGTTGCTGGCATGTAGTAAAGTCTGCAAAACCACTGCCATAATCATACATGGCTTAACACTGTTTGGTACAAAATCTTGACAACTTCTGAGTTACATCAATTGCTTCATTTGCAGAGATGGTAGCTCAATCACTTTTGTTCTACCCGGAAATTTAATTTTCTAATTGAAATTAAAAATGGTATGGAATACACGACAACATTAAACTTGGTTTAAAATTAAATGACTGTCCTTTAAATAAAATGTAAGACTCCGCCCTAATAGAGATGGAATAACATAATAAAAGTAATGATGTAGATACGGGGGCAGGCACAGGGTAGAATGGAGGGGGGGGGGGGAGGAAATGAACAAGGAATCAAGGGAAAGGAAAGCCTGCAGTTGGCTAATTGAAATAGGTTATTTTAGGAGTGGGGACAGTATTTAGCCCCTGTGACTCAGTAAATTCTATTAGTGAATTAATAAAAGCTATAAATACTAGAGCAAATCTAACTTCATAGGGTCAGATTCTCAGCCGGTGCTAAGCAACGTATCTTCTGCTTCAGCGCTTGCAATGCCTCCAAAAAAGAGGTAGTTATGGCAATTAATCTGCTTTTAAAGTTCATAGACAACTTGGTTTGGGAATATTTTAATTTGGAAAAGAAGAGTTTGACATGGATAAATCAGTAGGCAGCCTCATATTTGACATATATAAATGGCAAATAAAGTAGCTGTCACTGAGGAAAGGGGACATACAGATCTATACATTGTTGATTTTGATTGATGAAAACTGGTGTTAACTGTAAACTGGTCATGGGGATTTCTTAAGGTTTATCCATAAAATGTTTGCCGATGGTATACAGTATGTGGCATTTGACAATGTTAGAGTCCAGACTGGAACCCTGGCAAAGACTCTAAACCAGCCTACAGATGGATGGATGGATGGATGGATGGATGAATGGATGAATGGATGAATGGATGGATTCTGACCAGTTTGCTAGAACAGTAGCAAAAAATGCTAAGGTTCGCCAGAACCGGTAGTAAAAAAAAAAAGTGAAAAAAAGGTCTGTGACACTCAGCTGTGCTATGGGATCAATGGAAACTTTTTAAAAAACTTTTAAAGCATTTTTTTTTTTTACTATAGGTTCCGGTGATTTCACCACTGGATGGATGGATGGATGGATGGACAGATGGATGGACGGACATATATACATACAGACGGACGGACGGACGGACATACATACATACAGACAGACAGATGGATGGACGGATGGAATTTTGCATTGTTTTATTTGCACACAGAAAGTACTTAAGTGGCTATGGAAAATATTGTATGTGCTTTCACTGGAATTCCTTTACTTAAAACTGATGAAGTTTTGAAAACAATCAAGGCTATTTCTCATTCAGTTTCTGTCCAGTATTAATACTACAGCAATAGTATCTTTTTTTGGTGTGCCTGTTTCAGCATCTCTGAAAAATTCAAGTTTCTCTTGCTCTCTGAGATATGTGTGATGTGTGTTTGTGTATGAGTATACAGAAACTCACTGAACATTTTTTCTAGGTTTGTTGCACCTTAGATTAGTTTTCAAAAATAGTGTTTGGAGCACCTGAGCTGGGCACCGCGTTACCCCTGCTGCCCCCTCCTCCTCCGCCGTGCTTTTGAGAAGCCATGAGGCCTTTCCCCCCTGCTCCCGCCCCCTCCGCCCCCTTCCTACTGGCTCCCGCGGCCTCATGGCTCCTCAAAAGCACAGCAGAGGAGAAGGGGGCAGGGGTAACGCTGGGCCCAGCTCAGGTGCTCCAAACAGAGGGGGAGGCACCGCTGCCATGGGCGGGGGCGCTGGTGGGAGCTTTGGCGGCTTTCACCTCGGCCGCAGCATCGGGCAGCAAATGTGGTGGTGCTGTTAGAGGAGGAGGAGGTGGCAGCAGATATTCCGGTAGCGGCAGGGGCTTTGGGGGTTTACTTTAGCCGCAGCGCCAGGCGCAAGCAGTTAGGATTGGCCGCCAACAAAGGACCTCCCCGGGCTTGCTTTGCTGAACTCAGTCGCCCCCCCCCCCGCTCATCAAAACAAGTCCGGGGAGGTCCTTTGTGGGCGGCCAGTTCTAGCCGTCTGCAAAGGACCTCTGGTGCCTGTGACAGTAGAAATCACTGCGCGGCAGTTGGAAACTGCTGCGCGGTGTTTTCTTGCCACCTGCACGGCCGCGCAGCCACGCACCTTAGATGGAATAGTGCTGATAGCCCAATTGCCTACAGTTGATATTGGCATCAAAATACCTAATCAGGCTGTTTCCTCTTGATCACATGACACTGGACTTTCTTAATCCATATTTAGACCTTTTAAAGCAGAACTTTATAGTCAGGACAAAAGCAGTGAAAAACCAATTCATATGACCAATTCAACTTTGTTTAATCAATTCCTGGGAGAAGTACCATAATTTAGGAAGGATATCAGAAAGGCATGCTATTGCTTACCTATAAACTGTTTGTGAAATCAATAATTCTCCTCCTCCCCCTCCTCCTCCTCCATCTATTCTATCAATTGCTTAATTGTACTAAAAATCCATAGTGGGAAATGAGCAGGGGAAAAGGCAGCTTCCTATTTCTATGCTACCCACAAAGATTAAAGTGGTATCAAATTATAATTGAATATATTATGGGGACATTAGACATGGATATACTTTTATTAGAATTTTCAGATAATGACGCAGTTCTAAGAAGTGGGATGAAATTATTTCCACTCCCCACCACTGAATAATATCATTGGGAGCTTGCTCTCATGAACCATCAAGATCTATCTATGTGGCTTTGCCTAAAATGTCTAATAATGCACTTTAGCTTTTTAATTTACTCATTTACTATTCAAAAAACCCAGCTATTGAATTCTTCAGAAATGTTATTAGTACACAAATATATCATTATTAAGCATAATAATAAATATCTCTGGCCAATGCACCAACCTTTCTAATAAAACATTATCTCTCTCTCTCACACACACACACACACACACACACACCGTGTATGAGAATAACTGTGCAGTTTTACTCCTTTTCATTCCTTATATCACACTTGCTTTTCAGCTGAACTACTTGCTCAGAGACAATCTTGCTCATTTCTGATTATTCTCTTTCACAGGATAATTTTGCTGATTTAATAACATCGAAGAATGAAGTCAGGCATGAGTTTAGGAAAGGTCACAGCATGTGCTCAAAGTATATTAACTACAGTTCAGGCTGGCATCACTTGACCTCTAGGAAGACAAAATTAGGCTGCAAAACAGTAAATATTTTCAGTAGTGCTTTATTACATGCAGGGCAATTTACAGGGAATGAAGGCTATAGAAAAGCTTTCAGCACTGAAATAGAAATGCTTACATTAAAAAAAAAAAACATGCCTTGCTAGATGGCTTTAAAATTGATTCCAGTCAAGGTTAATGGGAAGCTGCTAATGAAGGGACAGGCTCCATGACTCTTCTTGCCTCACTTTTATCCCACCAAATTTAATACTTTTTGCTACTACTATTGATAATTTTATTTGGAAAGTTGTGAATGTTGCTTTAAGGTTGATGTATCCTAACCCTACAAAGTTTCATACTGATAATTCCTGATTCAGAAGTCCAAAGAAGCTTTTACTGACTACTGCATTTTCAGTACATCCAATATGCTCCTAACATCCCTTCCTTCCTATCTTCCTATCTTCCTCCCTCTCTTCCTCCTTCCCCTTCCCTTTCTCTTCCAAAATAATTTGAAACTGTTTGGAGTCTAAAGGGAGGAACAAGGAGCAAGGATTTTGCATTCATTATGGACAGAATCAATCTGGGAAGAAGAAAACATGGTATAAATGAACTGTTCAAAAATGGCATCCCTCAATATAATGCATGCAAAGCCTGAATTTACAGTGCTTTTTATTATATGATTATAAATCCATAGTATTCTTCTGCACCCTTCTGCACTTTAGTATAAAGCAAAATTATGCAACTGGATAAGAAATCAAATAAACAATTTGTTATTGTTTTTCCAAAAGGAAGAAGTAAAGAAGAATGAACCTTCCATCGTGTTTTTTAATTTTTATTTTTAGTACTTAACTCCTGGTGGCCACTTATCTATTGCTATAAAAGAAGGCAAATAAGGCACAGAATTGCACATTTAACAAAGAAGATGTTCTAATATTTAAGTATAAATGAAAATTTAAATATTTATTGATTTCGATTAATTGATCAGTTAAGAGAGAAATGCTTTCCATACAGTGTCATCTTATGTGTTTGCTCAGCTTGTCCAGATGTTAGGAGTGGATTTGCAGTTTTAGGGATTCTCCCTAGTTTTCCTTTTGATGGTTCTTGATGTTTAAAATGAACTTGGACTGCTTTTTAAACAGAGAACTGCTGCTTGTAAAGTGAGAAACAAATCCATCCCTCTCCCTTTGTCGGGCTACTTTAGCAATGTTCAAAAGTCACATCAAGAGTACCTGTGAGATTGGCACAAGAATGTAATGTTCACATAATATCAACTGCAATATGGTGTTTTGCATTTCTGCATCAATTCAGCTGCTAGACAGGTCTCTGATTTTCCCCACGAAGCTGTTTTGCCAACAGAGGAGACTTTGTCCTAATCCTGTTCAGGGGCTGAGAACCTATCACATTCCCCAGAACAGGGGGGAAATATTCTAGAAAGCTTTCCAGGATACCCTTGGGAGAAGACAGAATGAGGTGAGTGCAGCTACCCTTTGGGTCTTTTTTTTTCCTGTTTAGCATTAAAGTATTTGAAATATTCTATTTTTATAAAAGCCAAAGGCTTAAAATATGGCATTTGTACGCATCGTTCTTTCCATTCAGTGCTCATCATATTGACAGGAATTGCTTCAACTCAACAATTTCATCAATGCGCTCAGGATTGTTTGTAGGTGGCATCCTCAGGGCAGATTCCACTCTCATCTAAGAATCAGGTTTGGTCAAAAATTCCATTATTGTTTTTAAAACAGATCCCAGGTGCACTCAAATTCCACCCCCTGCCTGTTGTTTTCTTCTCCCTTCTTTCCACTCCCTTTCCCCACCCCAGCAGTATTCTTGCCTTTCTTTTCTTTTGTCTCTGCTGGCCTAAAGAGAAATGCCTGAAATGTGCAGAACCAGACCTTTGCCATCATCTTCGACAAGGCGCTGTCGTTTTATGGGATTAACCTCCCGATTCCAGCTGCCCTTTGCTGTAATACAGGTCTGAAGACACGTAGCAGGGAGGGTGGCAACAATGCCAGGGCTGCAGTGCAGTACTGACAGCTGTAGAATTGCATCTATTGATTGTGGGGTAATGTTTCATCAACCTTTAATTGAGCCAATTTCTAAATGGAATAGGGTCAGGGCAACAGCAAGTCTGTGAGGAAAAGAAGATATCTATTCTGAGCTGAAAAGGAAGGGCTATCGTGAAAGGTTTGTCATCAGCAAGCCACAGGTTTAATCCTGCTACAGGATTTGTGGGGTGAAGAATCTGTTTCACTAGATTCTCAAGGTGTGTGTATATCTCTGTGTGTGTGTGTGAGAGAGAAAGAATGTGTTATGGTGGGGTGAGACTGAGAGACCCAAACAGGAAAATTAACTTGACATCTCCTGATCTTTCTATACCGAGGATCCAATGGTTTTATATCTCCCAGGCTTCATTTTGGTGTTACGTGTGTTTAAATATTCCATATGACAATAGATGAAATCATCTAGATTCCGAAAGAAGCTAAGCGTATCTTAAAGATTGTAACCAATTCTGAACAAATTTGTATGCTGACATTGATTGGGAGTTCACAGAATGACTTTTTCATGACCAACATGAAGTTCAGGTATCAATCTTGAAAAAGAATAACAGAATAACATGGTTGGAAGGGACCTTGGAGGTCCAACCCTCTGCTCAAGCAGGAAATCCTATACCATTCCAGGCTAATGGTTGTCCAATATCTTCTTAAAAATCTCTAGATAAAATAAAAATGATTTATTTTATCTAAAGGGAGCAAAAGAGATAGGCTGGGATGGGGAGGAGAGGGGCTGGAACATTTTCTAATTAATAATTTCTTATATAGAGGATATATAACATCAAATTATAATACTAAATAATATATAAACAGGTTTAATGTTTTTTAACCTTAGATAATTTTTCTGTACCTAACATTATTCAGATTTATTTATCAGATGTGTAATCTGTATAATTTGGGAAGCAGTTATAGAACCAGCGTTGAAAGAGACTACAGGTCATTTAATTCTTGATATTTGATCCAGTCACTTTGTATATTAATGATGTAAGCACTGTGATCATTTTCGAAGTACATTTAGACTGATGACAATGGCAAAATTGGCCTTTTTAAACATCCTTTCCCCCCACTTCGCCATCCCTCCTCCTTTCACCTTATTTGCTGCAAGATCTCTGCATAAGACCCAGGTTATTGCCCTCTCTATTAATGTCTCATTTTCACAACGGTCAATAGCACCTTATCGCTTTATCTCAGGGCTAGATCTGCCCTTTCAAATGGAAGAAAACGTGAGAGTGGCATCTGTTTAAACCAGCAAAGGTTAAGGTTAAGGACGAATACTTTTATGCTTATTTGCTAGCTTAGAATCCCAGCCTGTCAGGTAGGTCTTACAACAGCCCACTTGGGGAATGCTTATGAACATATTTGTAGGGCAGCTAACTTGAAACCTTTTCTAATCCCAGAAATTTTACCCTGCTTACATTCCTTTTCACTTTGAAAGTTCGGTCTCTCTTCCTGGTAGATGGTGAAGTGCTCTCACATTTGTGGGTTTTGTTTTCAGCTGCATTCCCTCGGAGTTTGTACATGCCATGGAGATCTGCACTGTGTCTTTTAAGCAGATAAAAAGAGGGGTCAGTCACATGCAATTCCCCAACTCCTCATATAAACACTTTAACTGCTACAGCAAGATACAGGCTTGGAATTACTCCCTCAGATTCAATTCCCTTTCCCTGCTCCACTTGTAAAAATAGTTAGTGTCCTCTATAAACTGCAGCTTGCCCAGGTCCAAAGCTTGCTGAGCAGTTGTAGAATAAATGTTAATCTAATACAGGTTACTGGGTCAAACACAATCACAGGCTTGTGGGAAAAGCTTAATACTGTTCTGCTTCTTCTAACACAGTAGACCTGGATATTATATGATAGGTTAAACACCACTGAACCATAGCAAAAATGTTCTTGGAAGTAGGATTTAGTACAAAGAGAAGGCCTTTGAAACAGTGGCTGGCTCTTGACTTTATTCTCTAAGAAACTCAAATTGCCTGAAAACATTAACTTCCTTTAAAAGAAGGAAAGGAAATTAAAATTTTTCTCAAGCCATATGGTCAGGCAGATGGAAGAACAATGGAAAACCTCTGTGTATATTTGGGTGACATGAATATATACCCTTGGCTAAGGAAACATTTGCTCATCTCTCTTGTAATATTTAGGCAGCCCATGGGATACATAGCATATCCAATGGGATATACTGAATTAAACCACACTTCATCCATCTGAGACAGGAAATCTGCAGTTCCCCAAATCTATTTTTGCAAAATCAGAGATCCCTGAATGTTTGTCTTTTTGAGTTGGGAAAACATGAAAACTATAATGAACACCTTTAAACAGACAAAAGAGCTTTAAAAAGTCAAGTAAAACATTGATCCCATCCCAGAAATATTTCCAAAAATCCCAGCTATGATCATGGGTGTGTCATAACCATACCTATTTTCTCCTTTTTTTAATGGACCCCCCCCCCCCAAAAAAAACCTGATGACATTCAGCTCCATTTGCTTATCTGTTGCTTTTTTTTCAAGGTGTGTGTCTCAGACCTTTTGGGATATGAGAAAAATTTAAGCACCAGAATCCCTACTCAACTAATATGAGGCTGGCAAATTTTGGCTTATTCTGATTGAGATAGATCAGTCATGATCTCTCTTTACAAAGTTTTATTTGTTATCCTAAGCTCTGAAAATAAGACAAAGCACCAGTTTGTTTGAATCATATAGTTAAAATCAAGTCAGTTCAGTTCAGAAGAACCCATTTCTGTACAGAAAGAATTATCCAAATCAATTAGGAGGCATGCAATTTGATTTAGAGATGTAATCAAATCAACCTTCTGATTTATGTACGTCAATTCAATTTATAGATTTGATTGGATTGCCATTGGCTCTCTGAATTGAGCATTTGCACAATCGTACATAATAAAAATTAGATTATAAGCCATGTCAGCTCTTTTATAATAATGTGCTTCTCTTCAAGTTTTTAAATTTTGTTTGAAGACCACATCTCAGGAGGCAGGTCATGGTAGTTCAGTTTTAGCACCTGCTGAAGCAGATGGAACTTGCCAGCTTAAGCATGCATAGACACACCTCCATATATGTACACACAAGTTAAGAGGATTCAAAACACATACTGAAAACTCTTTCAGAGGTGCTTGGGTTCATACCAGCCTACAATAAAAGCTTATTTTTCTGTCTCACAAGACATATGTGGGTGATGCAAGGTGGTGGGGAGGGACAGGATTCACTAGTGGGAAAAGTAGAAAAACAAAAGTATTTATATTAAATTTCGGCTTTAGAACTGACCCATACTTGAGCTTTGCTTGTACAATATATAGGTTTTCAGGAAGGAATAGTAGATTTGTTTTAGTAAGACTAAAGAATAGAAAAGAGTGTTGGTTACAATTCCTAGAATTTCCTAAAATGGATAATTTACTATGACATTTAATTAATTTTCTTGGAGGCACTAGAGGAGGCTAAATGTGTAAATCCTAAAATGTTTCAATTGTCTGGTCCTATATATCTAGAATTTTTGCTTATTGTTTTGCCATTACTAAAAAGAAGACAAAAGCATGTGTCAATGAATATAATCCATATGTTTATTGCTAACAAATATGCAGCTGGGCTGGCAATTCCAATGTCTGCTAAGGAAAAAAAGTATTAGTACCACTTTATATTGCTTTGGTAAGGCCACACCTGGAATACTACATTCAGTTTTGGTCACCACGATGTAGAAAAGATGTGGAGACTCTAGAAAGAGTAAGAGAAGAGCAACAAAGATGATTAGGGACTGGAGACTAAAACATATGAAGAACGGTTGCAGGAACTGGGTATGTCTACTTTAATAGAAAGAAGGACTAGGGGAGACATGATAGCAGTGTTCCAATATCTCAGGGGTTGCCACAAAGAAGAGGGACTCAAACTATTTTCCAGGGCACCTGAGGGTAGAACAAGAAGCAATGGGTGGAAACTAATCAAGGAGAGAAGCAACTTAGAACTGAGGAGAAACTTCCTGACAGTTAGAACAATTAATCAGTGGAACAGCTTGTCTCCAGAAGTTGTGAATGCCCCAACACTGGAAGTCTTTAAGAAGATGTTGGATAGCCATTTGTCTGAAATGGTATAGGGTTTCCTGTCTAGGCAGGGGGTTGGACTAGAAGACTTCCAAGGTCCCTTCCAACTCTGCTATTGTATTGTATTGTATTGTATTGTATTGTATTGTATTGTATTGTATTGTATTGTATTGAAAACATCATGTGACTGTGATGGATTTACAACATGGGTGTCAAACTCGATTGCATCATGTGATGTATTGTGATGTATCATGATGTTTTTGCCTTTGCCAGGGTTTTTGCCTTTGCCAGGATGGGTGTGGCCTGTGCATGATGCATCTAGCCCATGGGCTATCAGTTTGACAGGTCTGGTTTACAACCTTATTTCTTTCAGGAAATTTCAGTGGGTTGTTAAGTGAGACATCACATGACTATGATTTGCAATTGCACTGCTGGCTTATCTATTGCTTCTGCTCGTCAGAAGCTGGTTGTGGAGTGGTGCAAATGGCTGTCACATGATTGCAAAATGCTTTAATGGTGACAAATGACTACAAGTTGTGAAGTGCCTGAATATCAATCATGTGACCATGAGGATGTTCTGATAATTGAAAATGGGAGATCCAGTTGTAAAGTTACTTTTTTTGTGTTCCATCGTCATTTTGAATGGTTGCTGAGCAGGATCCATCATTAAGCAAGATCTATCTGAAATAGGGAAGATGGTGTTTGATTAATTGTGCTGCTTTATTTGAAGCTCAGGTGTTACATGTGGAAGCACAACTTCAAGGCTCCTGTTCATTCTCCACCAAAGCGCATATAAACAATGGTTCCCTTCAGATAGAAGATGCCTTCAACTAAATTTCTTGGGCTGCATATAGTTCCCTAGGATCCTCTCTCAAGCTCTATATTGGGCTGCTGAAATTAGCTGAAAGAGCAAAATAGTGCATTAAGAATCTTTCTCAATGCCCTTCATATTTTAGGTCGCCTGTTATGAGCCAGAAGATGGGATAATTTAAAACCTTAACCCTCTTTCCAGGAGTTTCCCAGTAAAAGATGCAACTTCCTGATCTAATCTAGCCTTTAATCTAGTTTTTACCCATTATCCAAGAATTCCCCTTTCAAGAAAATGTAGGGAAGGTAACAATTATGCACACATCATTCCAAATAAAATAGTCAGTCTGGCTAAACTTGTTATTTATTATCTGATCCCCTCTGAATAAACCCTTGGGTTTTTAACATTACAAAGAAGAAGGTCACCTGGGCTTTCTGCTTGCATGTTCACAGGAATGCGTCCCCGCACCACCATGTTACCTTTGTAAGTGAAAGCAAACCTTTTTTTTGGGTGGGGGGGGGTGTTGACTGCTACTTTGACCAGTCTAGGAAATGCTCCATTTGTGTTCGCCTATTTCTAGCCAGCACTTCAAAAATTACTGAGAAGCTGAATCCATTGAGTCAGCCATTATGAAAAGCCCAGACTGGTTTTCCTCAGTTCTGCCATTGTAGAAATGGGATTGTGAAGAGAAAATTCTTTTGGAGAAACAAAGTGAATTTCCTCTGTGCAAATGGAGTGACTTTATCAGCTGGCTCAGGGATAACTGCTGTGCTTCTTGCAAAGTAGGAGTTTGTTACCTCTTTTCTCACTCTGATGTCATTATTAAGCTACTGGCCAGGATGCCTGCAATTTTCACAAGCTGGGAAACAATAGACCTATATAACTCAGGTCTTATGGTGCCCAGCCACAAAAATATTACCATTGGAATAAAGGATGTCTTCTGTAAATAAGAAATATGGTGACCATAAAATGTTGTGCAAGATGGTGGCTGGTTTCCATGTTCAACACGAGGGTTTTCCAGTATAAACTGCACCCTTTCCCCCCCAATGACTCCCAATATTCAAATTCATATACTTGCCATGTGGAAAAATTCTATAAAAAATTCTCCCAGCTGTTCCACATATCAAAACAATTCAATGACACAGCCTTGCTAGTGGCATATATTACTTAGAACCAGAATGCCAGAAATTGAAGGGCTTCATTGATCAATTAAAAACAATGGCAAGCCACAACAGAATAGCTGGCATGCTAATCAGCTCAGCAGAGACCAAGTGGCAACTGTGGCAGTGATGAAACTGGGAATGCTGGTGAAACATAGGAGCTCTGGAGATGCTTTAGGAGTGTGTCTTTGAGCGCAGCAACAGCCCTGGTGGTGGATTTATTGATTTTTTTTTTTTTAAAAAACACCCTTATATTTAATTTTCCCTAACCTTATTTACCTTTTGAGACACTTCCTGCGGCTTCCTACTCAAAAGTCAGTACAGCTAGCTGAATCCTCATTTTTTTCTCAATTCATATTATTCCATCCAAATTTCTGGATTGCAAAAAAAGCTCTATCAGTCTAAGTCAAACCATTTAAGGCTGTCGACCACCTTCCCAGCATTGATGATCACACCAGCTTTAATGCAATCTATCTTTACATTTTATGCTTTTCTTGTCTCATTTTGGTTTTGAGACACGGTTACAGTGCCAAACGTTATCTTTCTTAAAATAACTTTGGTTTCTGTAATTAAAATAAAATGATGCCTTTTGTGCATTAATGCTTCTAATTCAGCTTGCCTGTTATGCCAGCCTCCCTTTTCTTAGCAGCAATGCTCACGACATCTAAGAGCTTATTGACACATTGTCCATATTTTCTTGAGTCTGGGAGAAGGGAAGGTTTATCAGATCGAGAGACCTATTTATCTGAGGCAAAAAATTTATAGGAACACTGAAAGACACTGATATTATCTTTTAATATTGGAAGGAATAATCCTATTAAAGAAGAAAACAAGGGAAACTGTTATGCCCACAAGGCAGAATTATCTGAAGCCAATTGGTCGAGGTCAGGTTACTCTACAAAGACCAAGCTGTATGCTGGACTATCGCTCCATCGGGGCTTGGTGAATGAGCATTAATTTATGGCTGTGCTCATCTCTTTGCTAACTTTGTTCAGTGGAACTAGATACAACTTTGACAAATTAGAGCAGCCTTTTGTTTTTGTCTCCCGGTCCCCCTACCCTTCTAGCACAGCTCTCCAATTGTATCCCTTTCTTTCTGAAGTTCTTGCCATGTCAAGGCCATCAATGGCAGCCCTTCCACAAGGCTACACTTTTTAATAAGCTCATCTATCAGCACCACATTCTACAGGTCTCCCCCCCTTCTAATCCTTCCAATTCAAGTGACCTTCCCTGCATTGCAAAGGAGTTGTGCTCTGAAATAAATATCTCTTTGTTTACTCTATCTGCACCATTAAGCTAACCTTCAGGATTAAGTGCAAAAAAGGAGAGATCGCTTTTGGTTGTTTTCTGGAAACTCTCTAAACAAAAGTCAAGAATGAATCTAATAATCCTCTTTTGGCCATTAATATTTGCTATAAACTCTCAGTAAAGCCATTTTTTTAAAAAAAAAGAGCTAGCAAGTTGTGTTCTTTCTTCAGGATCTTCACCTGACACGACCGTAATGATGAAGCAACCATTTCCAAGGAGACCTGTAAATTTAATTAAGAGTATGACCCCAACACTCAGATTAAGAAGGGTTTAGGATAGATTGGATGAACACTCTGTTAATAAAGAAAACTTTGCCAGCAGAGATTTGTGTAGAGCTTGGTGGGCCACAGTCTGCCTAAGGAAAGCTGTCAAGACTTAGAACTATATTGCTGGGAATGCAGTGATTCACAAGGTTAGAACACTGGGCTGATGATTGACAGGCTCGTGTTTGGGTATCTTCTGGGTATCTTCCAGGCAATGGTGATGTCTCTAGCAAATCCTTTCACCATGGAAGCACTTTGGTGCTTCTGACATGGAAGTATTAGTAGTAGTACTATATTGCTAAGTTTTTATTGGTGAGTTTTACTGATAATTATAGGCACCAAAATAGGATCCCATTGGCATGATTAAATTATAGACTGCTTTGAATATAGAATTGCCCAAGATGGAAAAAGATGAGGTCATGCCATACTGTATGCTTTATTTTCATGGGCAACTAAAAGGAATGGTAGGTGGCTGCCATTTCTCTGTCCACCCAACTAATTTAAAACAATGCCACAAACCATCATTATTTACCATCAGCATTTATTAATAGAAGAATGGTAAGGATAGTTTTCCTTGCATTTTACTTTAACCATATTATCATATTGAACTCAAATCTAATTTCCATTTCATTATTATTACCACTCCACTGTGCCAGTATTATAATGCTTCCCTGCACTAGATCTTCCCTAGTTCCATGGGCATTGATTATTCTCAAACAGCCAAATGTTCTCAGCAATAAGTATTCGTTAGATATATGATATATTATATTGATACTTCTTGGACTAAAAAGAAAAAAAAATTCAATACATAAAGTCAAAAAACTACCTCTGGTATTTTTTTCAACAAAAATTCAAAAGATGCTCACCAAACAGTTGTTGGGTAGGTTACAAAGAATGCTCCATCAAGGAAATCTCATGATCAACATTCAGAGAAGCAACAGGCGGAACATGTGACATTGGGTGCATTATGACATCACTATGTAAATGACATAAATTACACATTTGCATTATTTTCATTACGATATTCTGGAACATGCAATTTTATTTTGGCACTGTAGTTTCTATCTGATGCACATCAGGATTATGTTTTGAATACATAAGTCTTATACTGCAAGGACATCTGGCTTCTTTGCACATTACAAAACACATAGTGAGCGATGGCTGCACTGCTTTCATATTCAAGTTAATTTAGTGTGATAGAAGTTCTAGATTTCTAGATTTGAAATCCAACTAATATATCTGCATGGCTAGAATAGTGCAAGTATTTCATATGCTTGGAGTGCCTTCTGCCCTTGAGCATTGAACATATGGTAACATCTCCTTTTTGCCTGTGAGTTGAAATTCCTTTGGAAAGAGAGGAGGAGGAGGAAGAGGAGGAGGAGGAGGAGGAGGAGGAGGAGGAGGAGGAGGAGGAGGAGGAGGAGGAGGAGGAGGAAATGTAGGACCATTAGGATTTGTTTAAATTAAGAATTATCTTCTAGCAACCATAGCAGATGGTTGAGAAGGAAACAGAGACAAATCTTCCTGGAGTATAAATTACTGATGTAACTATGCTTATTTACTCCATTGAAGGACCTGGTCCAGTATGTTTATATCTGCAAAATACAGCCATTATTAGCCGGGCTATAAATGCTGCTGTTGAGGGAAGAAATTGCTGGTTTTGAGATATACAAAGGCTAATAATATCTCAACCTTTGTATATCTCAAAATCAGCAATTTGTACTGATTATTTCTTATATTAGTTATATAATGCTTTAATATAAAAAAATTCTTGCAGAGATTTGGTCAGATCACACATGATTAAGTGGAAAAGTTTCAAAATCCCCATCTTTTTTCAAATGACATCTACTTTGGGTGAAAATCAGAGTAAGCACTGAAAGGCAGACCCTGAAGAGACTTTTTATGTCCCTTCACAGGTTTTCACAGGTGAAATGTCATCAACACTTCAGGAAATAGACTTGCTACCTGGCATAAGGTCAGGTGCATTTTGCCACCTGAATAGCTTCCACAGACAATTAGAAGTTCTGTATCACAAAACTCTTGTTCTTTTAGAAGTGAAATGTATCGGCAAATTTGACTTCAAAACCTCTGGCCCATATGATCCACAGTGTGAATCATTAGTGTAGCTTTGCCATGCCAACATTGCTACCAGCTACACAGAGCCAGTTTCAGTCCAGGTAAAGCTTTTATTTGTTCTTTCTAAAAACAGGTGCTTAATTTATTTCCTAGTCTTGACCCTGCTCTCTTTAGCTGTCAAATCAAAAGGCTGGGTTGCAGTGATCTTGCAATAGTATTTCCAGTAAGAAAATCTAGGAAATTCAACTCAAATCTCTTTGATCTCAAAATGCCATGTTCCTCCATAAGAAGATACACATGGCAACCATGAGCAGACCTCAGCTGTCATCAACTACTTTTGTTAAGATGTGTTAAATTTAGCATATCTATGGGGGGAAAATGGGGAAAAATCAGCTTAATTAGAAAGGAGACATGCTGAAAAAGTAATACAGTATATACAGTAGGTTAACACACATTTAAATAAATCATATTTGGCAATTATGCAGATAAAATGCACAAAGCAGATTAAGTTACACAGGGGAAAAGGTGTATATTAAAGAGAGTTGTGTGTGGGGAAAGTCTATTTTGGTAGTAGTCAAATAAATTAAGCAGAACAAGTACACTGAAAAAAATATAAACAAAACCCATATATTCCCAATTGTGGACTTTCTGGGGTTATTTGTAAGTGATTTACTGAAAAAAAATCAGATAAAACCACAAATGTGTGGGTTTTTTGGCACCTATTTGGAACAAACCTCTATTGATATACCTGTCCCCGGGACTTAAAGCATCATTATTATGTTAGATTCTTCAATTCATAGGAATGAATCATTGTTTGTATGAGCCTGTTGGAGATGTAAAGTATCATAGCCTATCCCCAGGATTTCAGAGTGTCCCCACACACCATCTCTTAACTATCATCAGCTTTCAGGAGTAATAATGGACATGAGTGGTATAAAGAATCCATAAGATGGAAAGGGAATCAACTTTTGGGGGAAAAATCAATGGTTTCATTTGATGTCACAGCACTCTTTACATCGATAGACCCAGAATTAGTGAAAGAACCATGGCAGCACAGACCTACACTACACACCTGACCTAACTAAATACTAGATGTTACATTATAACCTATGCTATGAGTTTTGAACATGGTGATCCCATGGATGTTCCTCTGAGCCATGGTGGCACACATGGTGGCCATGGTGGCACATATGGTGGCCCTGGTGGCACACATGGTGGCCATGTTTAGAATGCAGTACTGCAGGCTACTTCTGCTGACTGCCAGCTGCCAGCAGTTTGGCAGTTCAATTCTCACCAGCTCAAGATTGACTCAGCCTTCCATCCTTCCAAGGTTGTTAAAATGAAAACCCAGATTGTTGGGGGCAATAGGCTGACTCTGTAAATCACTTAGAGAGGGCTAGAAAGCACTGTGAAGTGGCATATAAGTCTTAGTGCTATTGCTATTTGTTCATATATTTGTACAGAATACTGACAGAAGGTAATAAGGAAAAGTTGTTGGGTCCATGATTCTGGCTATTATGAACTGCATATTTGGTTATGTTAGGCGTGATGTTTAGTGGTTACCACTATAGATTCTTTCACTAATTTTGGTCTGTTGATGTACAGTGTGCTGTGACATCAAATGAAACTGAGAAGTAGTATTAACTTTAGCTTAAAAGTAAGATCAAACCAAGCTCTAGCATTCAACAAGACTATCCTCTTTCAACACTTGATAACATTTTTGATATGTTGTGGAACCATCAGTATGACTCTAGTAAACTTATTTTCAAGACTGTTATGTTTGGAAAACATTCACTTATTGAAAAATTCTGTGCTTCATTAAACAAAATTCTGGAGAATGTCTAGAACATGTTATTATAGTTCTTGGATGAATAAAGTGTAACAGTTACAGTCTTCTTTCTTGATCTCAATATGTTAGGATCTAATTCTATACACCCAACATTATAAGCTGCTCCAGGCAGGGTGGCAAGGGAAAGTAAGCAGCCTTCTGGTAAAATGCCCCTACTTATAAATCCAGTAAAATTAATGAGAAATATAATATTATTTCTATTCCAAAATGAAATGTTGGAATACAGCTCAGCCACCCAAAATTGTACTTTGGCTCTTCTAAAGCTCTTGATTTTTTTCCCCCTGCCAGCAACTCATCTGGATTCTAAACACAACAGAGTCTACCTTGACTCTGGAATTTAAAGTTAACTTTGTTCTCAACTAAAATATGCTGATCCAGATACCTTGGAACAGCATTTTACTTTATTTTATTCCTTTTTGATTCTTGCAAAAAAAATAAAAACATTTTAAAAATTTAAAAAAATCATTTCATTTAAGTCAATTGATACAAAGATAAAAAAAATTAGAAGCTTTTATAAGAATCTGTATTACCATTAGATGGCCCTGA
Source organism: Natrix helvetica (assembly GCF_964273705.1). Taxonomy (NCBI): domain Eukaryota; kingdom Metazoa; phylum Chordata; class Lepidosauria; order Squamata; family Natricidae; genus Natrix; species Natrix helvetica. Next base: position 130,228,217 of record NC_138552.1, on the reverse strand, counting down.
AGAGATGCAGAAACACATTAATTCTTTGTTGACTTCCAGTGGCTTATTGGGTTTTTGCAGCCCAGATATGATAATGCTACCAAAACCTGTTCCATTAAAGCTAATGTGTTACAGGTGCCCCTCCTTTCTTTGCTCTGTCTCAAGGTACTTCCCTCCTCCCTCAAAATGAATGAAACTACATGCCTCATTTCTTTTTCCTAACCATCAAAGACCAGAGCAAAAAAAAAAAAAGTTTAGAAAGTCACTTCTCAGCACCAAAAAAAACCTGCTGACCCAGCTAGGGGGTCTGGGATTCAAAGCTGGGTACCCAAGAGCAGATGGCTTAACACACTAGTCTATTAATCAACTAAGCTCCCCAAGTGCAATGATTTCTGGTGATCACATGCTCTGGATCTGAGAAATACAACTACCTTTCTTGCCCTCCCTCCCCCAACAGTCCTTTCTGGTTCAGTCTTGCAGATGTTGCTGAATTTCTGTTATTTATGTACTCACTGCACTGAAAAGCAACAGATGTTCCAGGTGCGTTTGAACTAAATCTTTTTTTTTTTTGCAAATAAGCTAAATAAAACATGTACACCTTTGGATATTTGGAAAAACACATTTTCTGAGTTGAAAGAAAGTTGTTTTTCAGGTAGGGAGCAGGAAATACTTTTTTGGTGAGATTTACTTGCTTGTTGACTTGAAAAGCAATCTTTCCACTGCTGCTAGAGAAGTAATGGAGTCCCAGGTTCTCTTACTACATATACACTAAAATGAATCTCATTCATTTCTGGTTAAGCTTCTGAATGCTTACATAAGTCGATCAAAAGGCATGAAAATAATATTTGTAGGCAGAGAACATTTCTATGATACACTACGAAAGTCTGCTTTTCTTGAATGGGACAGTGTGTGCAGTCTAACCTGAATACAGAAAGGAGATAAAAGAATATCACTGAGAATAAAGAGAATATTGTTGGGTTATTTTGCTCTTAACTCTGCTTAGAAGTATGAGCTTAACTCTTAAGGGACCCAATAGTGTTTTTTACAAGTTCCCACTCTGCAAGCTAACTTCCTCCTGAGGAAAGATTTTGAAAACTAATATTGAATGATAGCAAGAAAATTCTGTACAATTATGAAATAGTGTTATGTAGTGAGTAGATCAGAGTCTACCTTAAAGGTCCTTGAGCACTCTAGGGCAGAAATGTGAGATATAAATACAAACAATATATGTATGTATGTATGTATGTATGTATGTATGTATGTATGTATGTGTATGTATATGTATATGTATGTATGTATACATATACATAAAGTGTTTTTTCTTTTGTCAAAGTGCCTGGTATGCCTAAATATGGGAGGGAGCATACTGCTTCCCTTTTGCCTTTCAGTCCCACTCCAGGAACCTTTCAGGCAGAAAAACCATTTTTGTGTTGCATTTTTGCTGATAAATAAATGAAGGGAGACTAGTAGAGATCTATTTCAAGCTTCCCCCGGAGTGGGGTGGGAATGGGGATTTTATAGTATCCTTCCCCAGCCATTCCCACCAAGCCACATCCACCAAGCCATGTCACACCCACCAAGTTAAGCCCACAGAACCAGTAGTAAAAAAATCTGAATCCCACCACTACTCTACACCACTTCAGACAAATGGTTATTCAATCTCTTCTTAAAAACTTTCAGTGTTCGAGCATTTACAACTTCTGGAGGCAAGTTGTTCCACTGATTAATTGTTCTAACTGTCAGGAAATTTCTCCTAAGTTCTAAGTTGCTTCTCTCCTTGATTAGTTTCCACCCATTGCTTCTTGTTCTGCCCTCAGGTGCCTTGGAGAATAGTTTGACTCCCTCTTCTTTGTGGCAACCTCTGATATATTGGAACACTGCTATCATGTCTCCCCTAGTCCTTCTTTTCATCAAACTAGACATACCCAGTTCCAGCAACCATTCTTTATATGCTTTAGCCTCCAGTCGCCTAATCTTTCACTTCAGTTAAAGTGAATAACTTTCACTTTAGTTTTAAATTTCCAGTGATACACTATTCTGTTTGACTACGTAACATTTATAATCATTTGGGTGCACTATAAAGGCAACCCATGATTATTGTCAGAAAAAGAACTTGCAGACCCCAATACTTGAATACACCAATTATTTATGTAAAGGAAAGAAGAATGGGGAAGATTATTAGATATAACAATGAATTGCAAAGGAGATTCGATTGCAAGGGGGGTGTGAGCTCTCAAGAGCTGCTCATGAATCCTGTCTGACAAACCTATTTCAAGATCCTTTTTGGATCAGAAACCCCCTGGAGGGGGAGGGCAAAGAAGGGGCAGCATCTCATCAGACCCAGAGGGAGGCAACAGGTCCCTTGCAGGTCGGAGATTTTCCCTCTGAATTGGAGTAGGGATGGCAGCATGGCAACATGGCTGCACAGAAGCTGGCTTTCCAGCCAAAGCACTGAACAGGAGCATACAGGAGACGAGATGAAAGACCAATAAGAAGATTCATTTAACCCCCAGTCATAAATCAAACTTGGAAAAGGCAAAGAATCTTGAGAGTACAAATAATATTAATAGACAGATCTGGATTTTGGCAAAAGGAAAGAAAGAAAGGAAGGAAGGAAGGAAGGAAGGAAGGAAGGAAGGAAGGAAGGAAGGAAGGAAGGAAGGAAGGGAAAATGGAGGGTTGAAACACTAGCCCCCCCAAAAAGCTATTTGTTTGAAATAATTCAGACAGAGAGGGAGAAAGCAGAGAAGTGCAAACCCACTGAAATATAAACTCTAAATTTGGTTTTGGATTTGAAATAGAAACCAAACATTCCAAGGGATTTCATCTGAACTTCTTCCAACTATATCTTAAGCAACTCCAATTAGGGAGAAAAATCAAGAAAAAACACTATCTTCTCACTGATAACTGATAACCTAATCTTGACTGTGCAGGAAGTTTTAATTAACCAACTTCCATAAATCAGAATTTGGAAAAGCAGGAGGCAAAGAGAAATATACCTGGCTGTTTGCAAGTTTGTTCCAATTAATATATTTTGAGCACCTATAACCAACTGGAGGTGGAAGGTAGCAAGGGTAAAACTGGGAAACTATGAAGTTTTTCTTCTTTTCTTCTTTTTTTTCTGTAAAAAATCAAAATGGCTCCAGCTTCTCTTCCGTTTTTACATAAATTGAATTAGCTAAATTTAAAGTGGACCAGAGCCTCGAAATAAGATCTGCATAACTAACTGCAATTTTGGAACTGGACATTTAAGGAAGAACAAAAGACTAAGATGGCTCCCATCACTCTTCCCCACAGCAGCTGAAGTAGATAAATTTAAAGTGGACCAGAACTCTGAAAGAAGAACTGTATAACTAACTGTAACTTTGGAACTGAACATTATGGAAAGATGGGAATTTGAAGAACTACATGAAATTATAAAAAATATGCATAAATCATTAAAATATTAAAATCAAGCCTAAATAGAATTCTGAACCCAGAGAAGCAGGGATTTAAAGAAGAAGGGGGAAAAGAATGGGGGAAAGATAATGAAGGGGTAGAAATGGTGGGAAATAAAAAGCAGACAAAAAACTCCATTGGGCTTGGCAGTGGTATAAGGAAAATGGTAATGGAGGGATGTGTCCCAACAAAAGGGAATAAAAAGCAGACAAAAGATATTTCATAGGTTGACAGTGGCATAAGGAAAATTGAAATAGGAGGTTATGCCCCAAGAAAGAGAAATATAAAAGATTTTTTTGATGGTGGAGTGGGGAAAATTGAAGAGGGTGGATATTAAAACAAAGAAAAGGGAGAAGGCGGGAACAGAGAAGTGGGACAAAAGACTTACTAGGAAAAAATCAGACAACTAGAAATGGTTATATGGAAAAATATAAAGCTAAGATAAGGGGTTTATTCCTAAATATGACAATAAAATGGAGTTTCTAACTGACTGAATATGATAACGGAAAGATAATTAAATAAAGATCAAAATACATGGAATATGGACAAATATGAAACTGATATGGGGAGATTGTAAAGCAGAGGTTTGTGATTCACTTTTTTACATGATAATTAAACTGAGTTGCTAATTGATTGACTATGACAATAGAAGGACAATTAAGCATGGGTTAAATTATATGAAACATGGATATATATATATATATATATATATATATATATATATATATATATATATATATATATATATATATATATATATATATATATATATATATATATATATATATATATATATATATATATATATATATATATATAAAACCTTTAAGATGATGAATAAAGTGAGATGTGTACCATTTGTTATTCTATATAGTAGATTAACGGAATTGTAATGAACATTGAACAATAAGGATTGCCATTTATAGACAATTAAGGGTAATCTAATCCAAGATATGGAAAAATGGAGAGGGCATATGAAATATACTTACAATGGGAAACTATTGAGATTTAAAGACAGAATCACAAATGGGGGGGGGCGTGTAAGGATGTATATTTATATAAATATAATGATGAGAATAGCTGGGAATTGTAACCAGATCTACATCTCAGCCAAAAATAGCCTGTAGGGGTGGGGGTTTATGACTATATATGTATACTTTTTTGTTCTCTTTTTTTTAAAAAAGAAGGAAGTTATATGTCAAGATTAAATATGTATACTGAAAAGGAATTATAAATACCATCAACATAATATGGAGCTCGCTCAGAAGCTGAAATACACCAAGTAAATGAGTTGAAGAGTGTGAAGTAGAGGAGAGAGGAAAGGGAAGAAGAGAGCGATAGGAGAGAGGGAATATGTGGGGAAGAGGAGGAGAGAAAGGAGGAGTGGAAAGGGGGGAGAGGAGAAGGAGAGAGGAAGGAGAAGTAGAGAAGGATGAAAGAGGGAAGAAAGGAGGCAGAGAGGGGGAGGAGAGAGGGAGAAGAAAGTGATGGATAAGGTACAAATATGGTGTATGGAGAGCAGAAGAGCTAATAATTGTTTTTGGGAGCTGATGGTAATTGATGTAAACATTTAATAATACAATATGATGTTGGCTATGTAATAGTACACATGTGATTATATGTTATGAAAATGGAAACATAAAAAACTTAGTAAAAACAATGAATTGCAAGAAAAAGATAAAACAGAATTGTAAGCAAGGTGCTATATTGGCAGAAGTTGACCTGCAGGAAATAGAACATTGATATTTACCATTTTAATCCATTCTTTCCTTTGCAGTTGCTACTTATCCTGTAATTGCAAAGGAAAGAAGGAAAAAAGGAAGGAAGGAAGGAAGAGCATCTAGTTTCACTGATCAGCCTCTATGTCTTTTTGAAAGTTCAATATCTACAACTTCACTATGCTGTAAGGCAGCCTTCACATTGTCAGGCTGTGCCTCTTTATATTTACAGTATAGCCAATAAGGCTTCAACTACTAGAAGGAGACACTGTGAACTCTGAAGAACTTACTTCTGCTCCTGTGGGTTAAATTTATCCTCTGGACTACTTTAGTCTTCCTTCAGAGAGTTTGCTGTATAAGTCACTATGACAGATTTATCCATGCTTACAGAGATGGTGGATGTTTTCTCACTAGGTAGGTGGGAAGGAGAAGCAGATTAAGACAGCTCCAGCTGAGAGGTCACAACTGAACTCATCCCTTAGAAAATACATAAATTATACACATTTTTCAAGAGAAGCACCTTTTGCTCTTATTATGAATTTTCTTACCCCATGCCACCTCCCTTCCTTGAGTGTCGCAGCCTTATTTTACACATTTCTCTATCGGCAAAACACGAACATCAGTGGGTCTGGTATTCTTGAGGGAAGACAGACCAGCAGATAGCTTGCAATGTAGCACCTTTCAGATGCTGGCAGGAATGAAGGGATCATTAATCATATCAGCTATTCTGCTTGAGTTGGTCGCTTATTTCACATGCTCTAATTTTTTTTAATGACATCTGGTACACCTGTTCTTTGTGAAGTACCCAAAGCAATGTTGTACAAGGCATGTGACTCTATAATTTTTTGAAGAAATAAGAATAAATGCTCCTAATTCAGTAACCTAGAGTAATTGTATTATATGTGGGGGACAACTCCAGCAATAATCCCGAGAATGGTGTGCTACTTCATTTTGCATGATAGTTCACTGCTTGGCAAGGGTCCTCCCTCCACCCCACCCCCCCAAAAAGAGAGAGATTGACTATGTGGGCCTGACTTGCATTAATCATTGAGTGAAACAAGATTGGGAGGGTGAGTTGCAGTAGTGGGATTCAAACAATTTAACAACCGGTTCTCTGCCCTAATGATTTCTTCAAACAACCAATTCACCAACATGCTCAGAAAGTTAACAATCAGTTTCCTGAAGTGGTGTGAACTGGCTGAATCCCAATACTGATGGGATGCTATCCTAGGGAGCTCAAATATCCAGTTTGTTTACTTGTTTCCCTTCTGCCCAATTGTGTTGGTTTTCTGCCTAGCCAAATGATCTTTGTAATTGCTCCATATTTGTAACATGCAGCTCTGTCAATAATCTGTAAGAACATTTTGGGTCATTTCGAATCAGCCTACAGCAGTAGTAAAGGTACTTCATACTAGAGAAATATTTTCACAACTAAGAGCTTATTTTAGAAGCAGATGTAACAGCTCCATGAATTGCAACTTGATATCAAATTAGGGATTCTCACATAATGTACTCATTATCGCTTGGCTCAAATGTCAGTGATAAAAAGGACTGTGATGAGGTATAGAAGAGAAAATGCCATGGAAATATTGACTTCAGATTTTCAGAATCCAAGTAACTTTCCTGCTGGGTTAGCACTCTGAGTTCAATTCTTACTCTGTAAGCCTGACTGTGTTTTTCCATTTTTATTCTTTCAAGCCTAATGGGATGTTAGGAAGTAATTATGTAAATAGATGTTTGCCTGTTTCAGGATCACTCTTTGGAAACAGAATGGAAACAGAACAGAACAGGAACAAATTTAGTGTGGCAGGAGAACCTGAGAAAAGAAAAGTTGATTTGGAAAATGGGATCAGATTTAGTCTGGGCAGTGGTGGGATTCAGTTGGTTTGCACCAGTTCAGGCAAACCAGTGGTTAAATCCCCTCCCCTATCAAAGTGGTTCCTGGGTGCTGCACTGCGCTATGGGCAATGGAGCGGATGGTTGTGAGGGAAGGAGAAGGCCGCTTTACCTCTTTGCTCTCCCTGCTCCTCGTCCTTTTATCATGACAGTCACTCCATTTCCCATTTCTCCATTGCAACGCAGCACCCAGGATCCACTTTGATAGTATGTGCGTGGGGGGGGGGGATTTAACAATCAGTTCATCCAGGGTCGCGAGAGGCTCATCCTGCCTGTGCGGTGGAGTTGGAGGACAGGGATCACCAGGCCTCCCATGACAGCCAACCTGACCCTGGGCAAAATGGTTGTTAAATTATTTGAATCCCACCACTGACTCTGGGAATTCAGCAAAAAAAGTCCAGAACAACAACAACAAAAAAAAAAAATCCTAAGGCTAGTAAGAATTCCACCCCTGCACCACCAGTACAGATCTGTAGAGAATCTCAATGGACTGTGGCCCACAATATAGCTGATAGCTTCATTTTAAGTTTCCATTCATCCAGGTCGTGTGATTCGGATGACAGGCAATCCAACCAGGGTCTCCAGTGCCCACATCCATGTAAGACACACAGAAGTAACACAACGGGACAGAACAGAGACAGTTCTTGTCCTTTTTGCTCACCACTAGTATTAAAATATTGTGTCCAAAAAGTTTTTGCCCTCTGTATTAATTATTGATTAATACAGTATCCTTGCTGTGATTATTGAATAAATACATAAATGCATAAAACTACCAATGTGTAACTTTAACCATCTATCCATTTGGGGTAAATAAACAAAATGTGAAACTCACTAAGGGGCAAAGCACTTTTGGTGGGCAACAAAAGAACAAGACCTCCAGAAACACTACACATACATGTTGCTTTGATTTTAAACTCTGTCATTTTCTTTTATGACTCTGTTTCTTTCTGCCATCTTTCTCTGACAGATTCACACACAGAGAAAAATATGCACAGAGACACACATATAGACACACACACACACACACACACACACACACACACACACACACATGCTGGTCTTGTATTTGGGTCTTTTCCCAAATTTTCACTCTTTCACTCTTCACTTTTCACTTGCCATCTTCAGGCTGGTGTTTTTGGCTTCGTGTTTGTATATATATGTTTTTGTAGATTTTCATGGGTGCAGGTATGCAGGTCTTGGCGTATTTGGGTCTTTTCACTTGTAAGATTGAGAATATCTTGGTGACATTTCAACGATGTCCCACTCGCCATCGTCAGGCTGGTGCCTTCGTCTTCATGCTTGTGTGAGCAAAGCGTGATCGGAATTGCTGTCTTTCTATAAATATTGGTGTGTGTATGTGGAGTGCTGGCTTTGTTGCTGTAAGCGGGTTGGTTGGCTGTGTTGTTACATATTGATTAGTTGATGGAGTTGATGTATGCAGATTAGTCAGCTGTTCCGTAACATCCTGTGTGGCTGAAGTACTAGCTGTGTGCCCATTAGTCTTTTGTGTTGTAACGACCTGGGTATTGGGCTATGTGATGACATCCTGAGCTCTAATGTAGTGATATTCTGAGTCCTGTGCTGCAACCTCCTGGGAGGTTGGCTGCATTGTAACATCCTGAGCCTTTGCGTTGTAACCTCCTGAGTTCTGTGATGCAATGTCCTGAGTAGATGGCTGTGATGTAACATCCCGGGCTTTGGTTTGGCTCCAGGTTTGCGGTCTGGCCATGTGTTCATGGCGTGTGTCAGTTTGCTTTGTGTGGGGATCGGAGGAGGGTGCAGCAGTTGGTGATGCTGCCGTAGTTTGGCTTCTGGATGGTGGTTGCATTTTGTCTATGGGATGGGTTTGGGTTTGAGTCGGGTGAGGGTGGTTGGTGGTGGTGTCCTGTGTTGTTCTGGGTCTGGTGTCGTTTTTCGTGGCTGGAAATTGTTTGTTGACTAGGGCTAGTTTCCAGATGTCTGGTAGGCGGGAGGTATCATCACGTTTATTCATGTTGTGGGGGTGTTTCTTTATTTCAATGGTTTCCAGAATTATTCTCTTGTTGAAGTGTTCAGTTTTGGAGATTAATTTGGTTCCTTCAAAATCAATTTCATGTCCCGTTGCTTTAAGGCGCTGGAAAAGGGAGGAAGGTTTTTCTTCTTTTCTGACTGTGTTCTTGTGTTTTGTGATGAGTGCATTTATTCTCCTATTAGTTTATCCAATGTATGTGGCTGGTCAGATTTTGCATGGTATTTCATAGACTCCTTGGTTTTCTAGCTGGATCTTGTCTTTGGGGTTTCTTAAGATGTCAGCTATTTTTTGGTCAGTGCTGAAGGCTGTCTTGATATTGTGTTTATGGGGAATTTTGCTGATTTTATCTGTGGTGTCTTTGATGTAAGGGAGGAGGGTGATGCCATTGTCCTGTTCTGTGTCTTGGTTCTTGGAGGGTGTCTCTTTTTGGATTAGGTTGGTAATTGTGTTTCTTTGGAATCCATTAGAAATTAATACATTTGTAAGAGTGTGTAATTCAGTTTTCAGGTGGTCTTTGTCGGCTAGGCATTTGGTTCTGGAGATGAGGGTCTTGGCTACGGAGTTGATCTGTGCAGGGTGGTGATGGGATTGTGTGTTTAAGTAGTGGTTGGTGTTTTTTTTTCCTGTAGATGGTGTGTCCTAGGGAGCCATTGGGTTCCCACCATACAGGCTGTTACAACACAAAACTACAATGGACACACAGCCAGCACCAATCAGCACCAATCTACCAATCATGATACAACCACACAGCCAATCAATCCACTTACTGAAACAAAGCCAGCACTCCACACACACCCACCATAGAAAGACGGCAGCTCCGACCAAGCTTTAAGCCGAAAACACCAGCCTGAAGATGGTGAGTGAAACCTCGCCGAAACGTTGCCAAGACAATCTCAATCTTACACGGGAAAAGACCCAAATACAACAAGACCAGCATACCTACACCCATGAAAATCTACAAAAACAAACAAATACACCCACCCACCCACACACGCACACACATTTTGTTATATTTATTTTAAAATAATTATATTAGAACATTACACAATGTAAATATATATTGTACATTTTACATACATTTTTATTTATAAAGGAAACCATATAGAATACATGTGCATTTTAAAATATATGAAGTCAAAATGCCTGATAAATTTTCTATGCATTTTTCACTATTAATAACTTTAATATTTAGTATTTCTACTTCTAATATTCTTATACTTCAGATATTGTAAATGCTTTGGCAATATTCCCTATAAAGCACAATGATGACCCTAAGTCCTTGTTAGTATGTAAAAATCCTACTATTTTCTGTTCTATCTGTTTATATAAAAACTTTATCTTTTAGGTAAAATATGTTAACAGGACCAGTTAAACATTCTTTTCATCAAATAATGCCATAAACCTTGTCAGAAATTACATGTGCTAAAACAAAGTATTTATTGAGAATACAATTTGATTTGATGCCCCAAACAAACTTATGACAAGATGACTGGAAGATGATTTTTAAAAATGGCACAAGGTAAAGGTAAAGGTTCCCCTCACACATATGTGCTAGTTGTTTCTGACTTTAGGCCACAGTGCTCATCTCCGTTTCAAAGCCAAAGAACCAGCGCTGTCCAAAGATGTCTCCCTAGTCTTGTGGCTGGCATGACTTAATGCCAAAGGGACATGGAACTCTGCTACCTTCCCACCAAAGGTGGTTCCTATTTTTCTACTTGCATTTTTACATGCTTTCGAACTGATACGTTGGCCAAAGCTGGGACAAGTAATGGGAGCTCACTCAGTTACACGGCACCAAGGATTTGAACCACTAAACTGCTGAATTTTCTGATCAACAAGCATTGCGTCTTAGCCACTGAACCACTGCACCCCCTAAAAATGGTGTAATGCTTTTTTTTCTAGCTTTGTTCGAGAAGATCTCATAGCCAAACAAATTTTCACAAGAATTTAAGAAGGACCAGAGTGATTCTTTTAGCAGTCCTGGTTATATTGACCAGTGGCCCATTCAATTTTTGTTCATTGTCTGTTAATTGATGAGTTCAAATGAATGGCGGCTGTGCTTCTTACCAATAGAGAAAAATAGAAAGAATCTCTGGAGCTCAGGGTTGAACTCTGGAGTCCCTGATGCTCTTTAAGCTTGGTTGTTTGCTTGGGTTGATTGCATTACCCAATAATGTAATTTTCAGTGGTAGAAGGGAGTGTGGTGTGCCCTCTGTTTGTATACTATAGCTTATATACAGTACCCTGTTTCCCTGAAAATAAGACCTCCCTGGATAATAAGCCCAATCGGGCTTTTGAGTGTATGTGCTAAAATACGTCCTCCCCAAAAATAAGCCCTTCCTGAAAATATTGCAATTTAAGACAGAGAATGGTTGGGAAAATAGGCATGGGAAAAGTAAGAGAAAATTGAAAGGAGCAGATGACTGTGGGGGAAAAAAAGCAAATACATAGAATGTCTTCCAAGATGTACCGTCCCTGCCATAAACAATTTATTTAATATTTATAAATATTCTTAATACTTCAGGTGCCTGAAAAGGCAAGGGATGAGTTTCAAATGGGCCTCATTATTCAATTATACTAAAGTATGGGCAAAGAGCAAAGCAGAGATTATTGCACAGCTCCCTCACTTCTGTGTTTTTCAGTGTCTCATGTTGCTTGGTATAGGCTAACAGGCCTGAATAATTCAGACAGGTGAATTCACACAGATCTGGAGAATGCATTTACATCTGCCAGCAGGGAAAACTGGAACAGGTTACAAGGACTTGGTAGAAAGGAATATTAAGACAGTGCGGTGGGTACCTAAAGCCTGTAGTTTCCCAATTTCCTTTGTTTCATTGGTAATTGTTAGTGCACTCCATCTCATTGCTTGCTTTAATAATGATACATCACACCTGAAGATTCCTATGGATTTATCCTTGCTAAAGGTTGCTCCACACTGCAGCCTTTCAGCTAATTCAGCCCTCCCCTGCATAAGGTGAATGGAAATTAAGCCAGTTTAAGAAAATCCTTTCCAGATTTCAACCCCTTCTTCTATTTTGATCACAGTGATGGTCAGATATCCTTGATTGCGGTTAACATTGCACCTACTTGCTGGATTCTCCTCCTTCTTTTTCCCTGCCACAAATGCCTGGACAGCAAGTCCAATTGCAAGTCTTCTGAGGATTGTGGGGGAAAAAAGAGAAATTCTACAGTTTATCCTGTTATTGGGCTACAAAGGGAAACTTGGCAGAAGTCTTCTCAATCGGCGGGGGAGCAGAGGTCGACCCTGAGGCCGCTCACGTGTGGAGTGCCACAGGGATCGGTCCTCTCCCCTCTCCTGTTCAACACATACATGAAACCGCTGGGCGAGATCATTCGAAGATTCGGGGTTGAGTGCCATCTGTATGCAGATGACACTCAGTTGTACATTTCTACCCCGAACCACCCCAACGAAGCCGTCGAGGTGATGTCCCGGTGTCTGGAAGCCGTGCGGGTCTGGATGGGCGACAACAGACTCAAACTCAACCCTTCCAAGACGGAGTGGCTGTGGCTACCGGCGCCCCGCTTTAGCCAATGTGTTCCATCTCTGGCCATCGGGGGGGAACAACTGCCCCCAGTGGATAGGGTACGCAATTTGGGCATCCTCCTAGATTCCCGGCTGTCGCTAGATGATCATGTGATGGCCGTGGCTAGGGGGGCGTTCCACCAGGTTCGCCTGGTGCGCCAATTGTGCCCCTTACTAGAGCAGGACGCCCTTTGCACAGTCACCCATGCCCTAGTGACTTCTCGCCTTGATTACTGTAACGCTCTCTACATGGGGCTCCCCTTGAGATGCACCCGAAGGCTCCAGCTGGTTCAGAACGCAGCCGCGCGGGTTATTATGGGGAGTACTAGGTACTCCCATGTAACACCTTTCCTGCGTGAGCTGCACTGGCTACCTGTGGCTTTTCGGGTGCGTTTCAAGGTGTTGATCGTCATCTTCAAAGCGCTCCATGGCTCGGGACCTAGTTATTTGCGGGATCGCATTCTACCCCATACATCCCTGCGACCAATCTGCTCTCACAGAGAGGGTCTCCTCCGGGTACCTTCCGCTAAACAGTGCGGGCGGGCGGTGCCTAGGAGTAGGGCCTTCTCTGTGATGGGCCCAACCCTCTGGAACGACCTCCCCCCCCGATATTCGAACCACCTCTGATCTTCGCTCCTTCCGCAAGAAACTCAAGACCCACCTGTTCCGAGTAGCTGGTCTGGCCTAATTATAATCGTAATTGTATTTACAAAGGGAACATCTATTGCTAACTTTCCTGGATGGCTTTTTAAATTTTATATTGGGGTTTTAAACGGGTTTTTAAATTGTTTTTAATTATTTAAATTGGTTTTGGGGTCTTATATACAGACAGTATGTGTGTGTTGTTTTTGTTCAATGTCTTATGTTATGTTTTTGTTGTTTTGATCATGAACGGTCTGTACACTGCCCCGAGTCCCTACGGGGAGAGCGGGCGGTCTATAAATTAAATAAACCTTAAACCTTAATCTTATGGGATTAAGAGGGGGGAAAATACCTCCTCCCCTCATCCTCCTTCTCCTCCTCTTTTTAAACCACAATTTTACAGTTCCTTCAGCTACCAGATCTAGAAAATGGGTCAATTTTTGTCAGAAAGAGAGGAAGGGGACAGGAAGGAAAATAAATTCTTCCGCTGAATCTGTTTATAAAATATAAATATATTTTTAAAAATCAAAATACTCTCTCTTTGACTTGAAGAAGAAACTTTGTAAAATGTCATTCAGTAAACGGGGAGAAAATAGGAAACGTTGAGCATTTTATTGTATCATTAATGAATCAGGAAGGAAGGAAACATATAAACAAAAAGAATCAGGCTTTTATTGTAGGCAACCAAGCAAATGGCCATTGATGGCAGAGAGTGGGGCCTAGTGAAAGCATGCCTGCTAGAGCAATGCCAACCAACTGGAAAGGAGACATAACTAAGTCAGAAAGGTGCAAAGCTAGCTGATTTACTGCCCTGCTTGTATCAACAATGGGGTAAAAACTTTGCATGCTATGTCAGATACTCCAAATTATGATTTCACTAGTTTTCTTTATTTTGTAACTGTCACACTTCTCTGATTCTGGCATGGTGATTTGTTCCTTGAAAACATACCAAAATATGTTCCATCTCTCAATATTTCTCCATTATGCATACAAAGCCTCATGTTTCAGGGTAAAAGGCATTCCAAAAACAATTCACTGTAAAGAAAAATATTTCACTTTTTAATACTGTAAATTAAAATAGAAAGGAGATGACATGGGATTATGAATGGACACATTCATTATATGAATTAAAATAGACTGATGTGTTCATCCAGATAGCTAGCTAGCCAGCCCGATGATACATTAGAAAGATCAGCGGTCCCCAAACTTTCTGGCTTGGTGGATGGCCAGAGGGGAGGGGTGGGTGCTCTGTGAATGGCAGTTGTGCACGCATGCATACACATATTCCATTTGCATGAGTGGCAGGCATGGTCACCTGGCACTCACACAAATGTGGGTGCTCACCCACCAGTGGTGCAGCTCAGTTCCAAAAAGGTGGTGGCCCAGGGTTTGGGGACCCTGAGATAGATGATAGATGGATAGATTTTAGTTAGGTAGAGATGGTAGGGATAGATAGCTAGCTAGCTAGCTAGATAGATAGATAGATAGATAGATAGATAGATAGATAGATAGATAGATAGATAGATAGATAGATAGATAGATAGATAGATAGATAGATAGATAGGTAGATAGGTAGATAGGTAGATAGGTAGATAGATGATAGATAAAGATCTATACATAGATGATAGATAATATGGATAGACATAGGTAGACAAATAGATGATGGGTGTAGATAGAAGATAGATAATATAGATAGATATTAAATGATAAAGTACATGATAGATAGATGATAGATAGATAGATAGATAGATAGATAGATAGATAGATAGATAGATAGATAGATAGATAGATAGATAGATAGATAGATGATAGATAGAACATAGATAGAGATAGGTAGGTAAGTAGATAGGTAGGTAGGTACTGTAAACAGACAGACAGACAGACAGACAGAAAGATGACATAGATACAGATTAAATGATAGATTGATAGATGATAGCTGATAGATAAGATAGATAGGTAGGTAGGCAGGCAGGCAGGCAGAAAGACAAAAAGTGATGGGGGAAAGAAAACTCCTACATATTTTCTTTTAAAAATACCCTTTCTAAAATCTCATAGCATGGCCTCATATCTTTTTTTAGGTGCAAAGGATAAATGGTCAACAACACAGTGTGCCTTGGACATAAGCTTGCTCTTGAAGTGCTGCACTTCCTCTGTATTGGAGTCTAGTCTTTGCCAATCACATGCTAATAATGGCAAAGCTCTGTTATAATGTCATTACACTTCCAAGCAATGATTGATTGCACTACAGCATGTTTCTGAAACCTAATTACTGTCTCTGTTGTCTCAGAACTCATTAATCTTCTGGCCCGTAAATAAGTAAAATTGACAAAATAACTGAATTTCTTTAATGATGGGTTCTAGTTATCCTTGTACCTGCTGCTTTTGGTTAACCTTTTTACTGCTAGGAAGCATTCCCCCTACCCTACCCTACCCTACCCATCCCCACCTCCAGGCTTTGCAGTCAAAGTTTTATTTCTTTAGGACATTTTAGTAAATATTATCCCTGTGCATTGCTACCTGGGTTTTTGCTAGTCAGAAAGTAGTATGAATGCAATGCTTTACAATTCTCAAAGTATGAGGAAAAGTACCCATCAAGGTCAGTGTTTTCACCTGCCAGTGTCCAGCAGAGCTGGCAGCAGAGTCGGACAGTGAGGAGGTGGGGGAGGAACATGGGCCAGTCCTGAAGGCTGAGGAAAGCTCAGACGAGGGCTCTGCGTCAGAGGCAGAGAGGGAGTTAGACAGCAGTGAGGCAGAGGAACATCTGATATTGTTCCCAGTGTGCACATGTGCAGAGCTGCCAGAAGAAAAGAACAAGTAAGAAAGCAGGGACGACTTAAGAGTAAAGCCACACCTTGGAGGTGATTGGCCCCTCTCATAGGAAACAAAAAAGGAGCGAACGGGGAGTGGGCTTTTGCAGGAAACAATTCATTCATTCGGTTGACAAAGTTCTGTTTGTGATTGTAAGAGATTCTGTGCTAAGTTTTGCTTTGTTTTGAAAACTAGTTATCTGGCAGCGGTCTAAACAAGATAAGGTGCGTGTGGATAAACTTTTCTCTGAAAGACTGTTTGCTAAAGCCTTGCTGGTTGTTAATGGAAGGAATTCACAGTTGTGTAAATAAAAGCGGTTTTGCAGGAACGAAGGCCCATACTTCTTGGTTTCTAAGGAAGCCTATGTCAGAACAGTCAACAGGCA
Source organism: Natrix helvetica (assembly GCF_964273705.1). Taxonomy (NCBI): domain Eukaryota; kingdom Metazoa; phylum Chordata; class Lepidosauria; order Squamata; family Natricidae; genus Natrix; species Natrix helvetica. The sequence goes on along the minus strand of NC_138552.1, from coordinate 130,211,796 downwards.
GACATTGCTCCAATAAGTTGCAGATCAGTTAACAAAAGCTGGCCTTTAGATCTAGAAACAACTAACATGTGGTCCTAAAATGAACTAAGAATACTGTATACTCCACTCTGTAGACTAAATTATGCCACTGGTTTTTTGAACCTCTGCATTTGGAGGACACCACAATAGCATGAGAAAATCTGCAGAGAAGAGCAGAAATTCTCCATAGAATCAAAGAGAGATTTCCAGTTCAAAGAGAGATATGGTAGGCATTAGGATAAGGACCTTCTTCAGAACAAGTAGGGATTTACCAGCATTCAGAGCACAATGGTTAGAATGTATTACTGCAGGCCAACTCACTGCTCACTCCAGGATTTTGATTCTGAGTGGGTCAAGGTTGACTCAGCCTTCCATTCTTCCGAGGTCAGTAAAATTGTTGGGGACATTAGGATGACTCTGTAAACTGCTTAGAGAGGGCTGTAAAGCACTATGAAGCAGTATATAAGTCTAAATGCTGTTGCTATTCACACAGACTGTGAGATCATGTCAGAATAAGACTGAAGTTGTTAGGATATAAGGAGAACAAACTCTGTCTTTTCATGTAAAATCTTGGGAACTTTCTGACAAGAAAGTGTTTTGGGGGCTTTGGAAGCACAACCTGTTGGCAACATGGGAAAATTACATTAGGAGTAGAAAAAAGCAAATTAAAAGAAAAGTAGAATTTATTCCAATGCTCAAAGAAGGAATCAAGTCTCCATAGCTCTATTTGCTATGGAGGCAAACCATTTGCCTTCATATCAAAAGGTAGGCTTACTGCAGGGGTGTCCAAACTTGGCAACTTTAAAACTTGTGGACTTCAACTCCCAGAATTCCCCAGCCAGCTCTGCTGGCTGGGGAATTCTGGGAGTTGAAGTCCACAAGTCTTAAAGTTGCCAAGTTTGGACACCCCTGGCTTACTGTGTTTCCAAGCAGTCATATACTCAGCTGGAACATTTTATTAGGCTTAAATGTATAGGCCTCCCTGCCTCTCTCTGTCTCTCTGTCTGTCTCTGTCTCTCTGTCTCTCTGTCTGTCTCTGTTTCTCTGTCTCTCTGTGTGTGTGTCTCCCATAGGTGCTTTTTAAAAAAACAGCTGGACTTCCTTTGTTTTTTCTTGAAGATGTTTTGCTTCTCATCCAAGAAGCTTCTTCACGTCTGACTTCAAAAAACAAACAAACAAACCACCAGTTGTCTTTTGAAAAGGCAGCTTTGGGACAACCATGACACGGATGACTGAGAATCTCCATAGACATTCCTGTCATTCTTGAATCCTGGCAACTGCCTGAACAAATCCCTGAAGTTTTAGTTTTATGGGCAGCAATTTTTGGAAGTGACTTGCTATTGCTTTCTTCTAAAGCTGTGAGAAAAGGACTGGCGGAAGATCACCCAGCTGGCTTTGAGTTTAAAGTGGAACTAAAATCCACAGTCTTCCAATTCTTAACTTGATGCTTGAGCTATCACCCCAAAGTAGGTCTTAAATGTATGAGGTGGATGTAGGCAAACCCCTCTTTCAGTCTCAGTCTTTCTCCATTTCTATACTGTATGCATTATGATGCATGATCAATTTCATAAAATTGTTTAAAAATTACAATTGGAAATCTTGTAGGTGAGGCATATGGAACACTGTAATGTACTATACCAATGTTTATCATAATCACAATTACTATTAATCATTATTATTAACTGTAAATATGTATTAGCCTACTTTGATAGTGCGGTTTCATGAAGAGTTTAATTATCCATTATGATTTGCACTGAATACAAAAAAATTATTTATTATTAAAACCCTACTGCCAAAACAGGAGGTGACAGATGGAAGCACTATATGCTTTTGTGGTGTGACATTAGAACAATATGCTTGAAGCAAATATTGCTTGAGCCTTTAAATAGTTCAGCCTTAGCCCTCCAAGCGCTGGTTTGCATCTCCTTCAGTCTCAAGGCCACTGTTTAAACCAATGTTTCCCATCCTGGAAAACTTCCAGATGTGCAGAATTTATGTATCTGGATATTGCCTAGGCTAGGAAACACTTCCTTAGACAACAAACTTGAGAGTGGACGAGATGTGAATTAGCTATAGGTGAAAATTTCCCATGCTGTCCAGAATTTAGCGCATTTGCAAGGAAACAATTTACAAATATGTTTTTCAGGTAAGTGCCTTTAATCTACTGAATGGGTTGCAGAAAGAAAGAAAGAAAGAAAGAAAGAAAGAAAGAAAGAAAGAAAGAAAGAAAGAAAGAAAGAAAGAAAGAGAATAGTAGGTAACATACTGCAAAATATTATAGGCTTGTTACCTATCTTCTTACCTGGTGCTTTGATGAGCATCATCCTAGTGCTTCAATATTTTCACTCTGTATGTGGCACAGACATGAAAAACACATATCAATACTCAAAAATTAAATCTACAGAAATTAATGTACTGCAAGCTCCTCTATGATATAATAAAGACCCTCCCTCTTCCATTCCCTCTGTTAGAACATGCATCCTGGGGGGAATTTAGGCTGTGGTTGCATGCTCTGTTGGCTGCCACACAACAATTTTGCAGAACTGGAAAGTTGATTTTCATTCAGAATGCATTAAGAAAAATAGCTACTGACTTTTGGTGGAGGGGAAAAGAGACATTGATGGGCTGCTGAACCAAATGTCTCAAAGAGTGGAAGGAGAATCCTTGGACCTCCTATCACCTTGGATGTGATCCTCTCTAACTTTTCCCTTCCCAGTCACCGATCTTCTACAGCATCCACATTTATGCTTAGAAACAAATACTTTCTGCTTCATTTCCTATTTTGCAAGGCAAGGGTCTGAACTCCAGAAAGGCTAATTGCACACATTGTTTTCAAGAATTAGTTTGATAATTCATCATCCTGTAATTAAACTAATTAGAACACTATTCTTTTTCAGCCACTCTAATTAGGCCTTCAACTTGGCAGGGAGCCTGTGAGACCCAAATGTTGCAATTTGTAATATGATTCAAAGCCTTTGATAACAAATGACTGTATTTGGCTGCCTTTGAGTTAATAAGATTTATATATTAATCTAGGGCTAATACGTTCCCTTCAAATTCAGGCCGAGCCCTTGTGTGTGTATGCTTGTGAGGGGATTTTTGTGGTTTCCGTGATCCCTCTGTGAAATTCTTTCAAGATGAGCTAAAACTGCTGGAAAATTTTTGACATCCAGTTGAGGCTCTTCTTTCCCTCCCCCTCTCTGGCACTTCAGCCGGCTGTAATACATCTTTTAATCTGGCAAGTGGCTCTTCAAATCGCTACTTCACATATGAAAAGGAGCCTGGAGCTTGGAGCAGCAAAGATCTGGGCGGCAGCAGGGGGGGGGGGGGATCTTTTTTTCAGGCTTTTGCTGATTCCTTACTTTGGGAGGCACTGTTGTCCCAGACTATGTTTTCTTTCTGGGATGAACTATGACAGATGGATTTCAGTTGCATAATGTTTTGATTGGCACTCCTGATCAATTCCTCATTGAAAAGAGCTTGGCAGAGAATATAGGAGGAGGAAGAGAAAGAGAAAGGAGGAGAAGAAGAGAGGTGGCAGCTGAGAAGGGCCAACTTTCCTGGTGTTGGGTTTATTCAAGTCTCTCCTGCCCTTTGACAGGCTAATTAAGTGATAATTACCTAAATGAATAAACACTGATGGCTGAGATAAACATCCACATTTTCTTAATCTATTTTCCCCCTCCTAAATTGTTAAAGGAAATTTGGCTTTAATGAGAGTATGTGTCAGTTTTTATAAAGGATTGTAAATCTCTTGTTGGAGTTCAAAGGTGCCATTTATTCTTTCTATCTTCCTTTCTCTCTTCTTCTTCTTCTTCTTCTTCTTCTTCTTCTTCTTCTTCTTCTTCTTCTTCTTCTTCTTCTTCTCCTTCTCCTTCTCCTTCTCCTTCTCCTTCTCCTCCTCCTCCTCCTCCTCCTCCTCCTCCTCCTCCTCCTCCTCCTCCTCCTCCTCCTCCTCCTCCTCCTCCTCCTCCTCCTCCTCCTCCTCCTTCTTCTTCTAAAGTAATCAGGGTAATGAATATATACAGATGATGCACAAAAGGTCTGTTTCTTTCAGTGTTACTACCTTATACAACATCTGTTTTGTTTACTTTTCACATCCTGCAGATGTTGCAGAACATATGGAAATACTGATGGGAAAACATTTTAGCCAAGAAACAATTCCACTGAATTATACAAAGATTATTCTTTTAATTCTCCAGAAGCCTAATAAGCAGAGATTGCTAGCTTTATTGAAATTACATATGCCAATTAAATAAAAAGGGACTTTTTCCCTTCCTCAAAAAAATAAATAAATCAGAATTAACTATTTCCAAATGGAAGAAAAGCAAGAATTGTCCTTAGAAAATTATAGGATTAAAGTGCACAATGGATATGATCTACTCCTATTAAATAAACACTGCAAAGTTATTTTGTAAGAAAATTAAATGGATGCTTAAGTAGGGATGGATTGCACTTCGTATCAGACCTGTTCCAGATTGGCATGTAAACCATTTGATTTTCTCATCCTTTGCGTGAATGGGAATGAATGTATGAATGGATTGCTCTGACAAGGCTCTCTTTTAAAGCAAAGTGAAGCAAAACTGATACTCCTTGTGATATTCTATGTGTCTACTGCCTTCCATGACCAGAATATTTTCTAACTAAAGGTGTGCCAACAATGTGAATTTGGTGTGTCTTGTTCTGCACTTGCTCCAGGGTTATGTCAGAGTCCTGATTTGTTCATTTGCCTTGCCTTCTGATTTACTCTCTGATCCGATTGGCTCTTCAGTCTTGAATGTTGTCGTCTGGAAAGGCCAACAGGGATTAGTGGTTACTTCTCTAGAAGTAGGCACCTGAGTCCTCAAATCCATAGAAGCCCCTCAGAAAGTTACACCTTCCAACTGGCAGAAGGAAAATAGCAAAATTTCTTGTCATTTTAAGATGTTCATATGTTCTCATTTTAAGATGAGAATATATGAAAATTGTAGGTTCATCCAAAGAAAGAGAGGGGGCGGGAGGGAGGGATATAACTAGGGTTATATTAAGCTGATATGGTAACTTCGAAGCTACTTAGATATAAAAGTTATGTTGTCCCAGCAATTCAGATGTACTGTTTCTCAGATTACTGCACAGTTACAGTATTTCCTTGACATTTAGTTGGTTGTCATTTTACAGTACAGTACCAGATCAAGCCCTTTTAATTTGAATTTGTGGGGAATTATCTATTTTAATGCTCAGCTTTTCTGTTCTAGCAACATATAATAGAATAGAATAGAATAGAATAGAATAAATATAATACAATACAATACAATACAATACTCTACTAATACAATACAATATAATACAATATAATACAATACAATACAATACGTTAATAAAAACCCTGAAAAATTGTTATGATCTTGTCAAGGCCATAAAGAAACAACCTGGAAAGTTCTGTGCATTTTTGCAAGGAAAAGAAAAGTTGTTCTAGGAATAAATTGAAGCTTCTGAAGACCTTGATACAGGATAAATTCCTCAGGTGAAGATGTAAAGAAGAGGCAAACCATTGAGGCATTTTCCATTTGAATCCATGGTCTGTTACAAATGGTGCACATGGTCCTCCTTCAGCCCATTTTTCTCTTTTGAGGTAGATTGGGCCCAAATTCACCTAGGGAGCTTCAGTAGTTTATGGTGGACTTTGATCTTCTTGTTTCTAGTCAGTTACTACAGCCCATTTCTGGCCTCCAGAGGGCATCCGGAGCCTGGGGAGGCCATTTTCATCCTCTCAGAGTCTCCAGGAAATTCTCCAAAGCCAAAGGAGGGCAAAAATGCCCCTCCCACCATGGTGCAGGAGGCTGACTAGGCCACACCTACCATGGCCAGCCAGCCATACATACATACATACATACATACATACATACATACATATAATGTCATGGTGGACATGATATTTTTGTGCTGCTGAAACAAATTACGTCTTAAGGGGGAAAAACCTAGGAAATTAAAATGTGATTAACTGAACTTCATGCTAATATTAATTATAAACAAGAGGCGACACCTTTGGTCAAACACATTTCTAAATTCATAGCATAAATTTAATGACTTTTCTGCGTAATTAATATGCTCTCTCTTCTGAGACTGATAATTGTAATAGCTTATTTATGAGCAGCTCTCCTCACCTTTTTTTCCCTCTTATTGCTTTTTAAAAAGAAAAAAATTCCAGGTTTCTTTTGGTGAAAAATAAAATGTATTGGAAATAATTGTCTGGGCAAATCCAATTGATTAAAAAATTCTGGAAAGGCAAATAATCAACGGGTAATTACAAGAATTCTTCCAAGTTCTATAATACATTAAAACAGGTAAGCTTCTAACAAAAAAGAAAGCAGACAAAGAAAAATAACTATCATTCAGAAGAAGAAAAATGTTGATGTACTGTGCTAATTAGCAAATGTGTGTCTAAAAGGCATTAGTAATATGGGTTAGCATTATAGAAAAAAATATCAGTTTGAATTTCTATATCTAAGTGTTGGAAGAAATGTCCTTCTGGGTTCGGCTCCAAGTGGGGAAAAAGACACTGGAGACATGGAGGCTGCTTGGAAAGATGGTTTTAATGGTGGACAGGACCGCATGGCTTGAGTCCTGAACAGCAAAGGTGATCACATGGTTCAATGTTGGTGGAGAAGAGAAGAGAAGGGAAGAGAAGGAGAAGAGCAGACAAGAAGAAGGGCTGAAGAAGGGCTTGCAGGGATTTTTATAATCTGTTCTGCCCCACCTCTCTGTTTCCTGTTCCTGTGTAAGAAGTGTATTCTGATTGGTTGTCAGACTCCCATGGGCCCGTGCAAGGGCAACCCTCTAGGCTGTTTTGAATCCAGGTTTGATTGAGTTTAGATGCCATGTGGTCAGTTGAGTAAAGGCTTATTATCCTGCCTTAATCCCATCACAGCTGAAGAGGAGAACTCTTTATTATGTAAAGTGGACTAGCTTGGCCTTCTTAATGGCCCATTGACAAAGTGGGGATGGGCTGGAAGCCGCAGGAATTTATTTTGTGTTTAAAATGTGTTTCTCCCTTTTTTCACATCCAGGAAAATATAATATTCTGCCTTTTCAATATTTCCTAGGATATTTCATTTTTCTGGGAGAGGGCTGGGTGATAACTTCCTACAATCCCTCCTTTTTTTTTCAAAAAAATGTGAGTGGAACGCACATGTTTTTGACAAAAGATAAAATTGGTCAGATCAGGGAAACTTAATTTTTCTGATGGAAAAGCATTGAAAGAGACAGCAGAAGGATCCCTTCAGTGGCTCCCAGAGAGCTTTCAACCATGAAGGTCTTAGCAACCAGGGTACAATTTCTGGAAAGAAATTTACAATATCCAATTTACCATGCCAATTATTTTCAGGTGTTTGATATCACTTTCTGTGGGCTTCCAGACTACAAGCAAGCAGAAGTCCCAAAAAAAACCTTCACAGCCATTGAAGGATTCTTCCTTTTAAAGAAGTACAGGCTGCCCATTTCCAAGGGATTTCTTTAACTTGCCCTGGCTCCTATTTTAGTGAGGCCAAATTGAGTTTAGCTAGTGTGCAATCCAGACTATTTAGTATTTTTAAAACTACACACAATGAGCCCTGGGATTCCTCCTCCTGAGACCACCAGTGCAACATATCCTGCTTTACTGGGCAGTGTGGTTTTTTTCTTGTGAGAGCTTGGGGTTTTTGGAGATCCTCTCTGCTAGCTCTTCAAGTGGGGGGATTGCCTGAGGGGAACTTCCCTTCCCCCATGGGATTAAAAGGGAGATATCACTGCTTAGGCTTTTGTGCAAAGGCAAAAATCAACCTAGGAAAAGCTTTGTGGAGTTGGGTCAAGGAGATAGTTTCAATCTAATTCTGAATGGAGCCCCCCCCTCTCTCTGTGTGTGTGTGTGTGTGTGTGTATGTGTGTGTGTGTGTAGCTGCTTCTACAATACAGAAAATACAGACATTTTGGACAAAATTTCCCTCCCACCAGCCAGAAATCTAAGGTGTTCAGAACTTGCTGTGCTAGCCATTCTCAAATACAATTCTTACATGAATACATTAAACTGATTACAATATAAATGAGGCAAGGAAGAAAGCATAATAAATTTCTGTGAATGAAACAGAGAAAGAAAACCTTATCAAATTCCACCCTCCCCATAATCTTTTCAGCTGTCTTCTGGGAATTGAAATGAGTCTTTTGGTCTTTACTTCTTCATCTCCTTCAGGGTTCTTTCATGTCTGCTGGATGGTACTAGGCTTGGCTTGCTGGTAAGAGTGGTCAGTCAGTCTTGGCAGTCTGTCCCAGGCTTGGCTAAGTTTTTTCCCCTCATGTCAGGTTTTATCAGGAGGCAATCACCAGCAGCAAATTGGAGAGTTATGGTTTGAGCTAGCAGTCCTTTGTTTCTGAGGTAAAAAAAAGAGGCGAAGAATACACTTCTTTACAGACATATCTTTAGTCTTATGTTGTGGAATCTCACCCATTCTGTCCAAGTGTGGAAATCCAAACATTATTTCAGGAGGCAGACGATGTAAATTTCATGGAACATGACATTCCCACTGCCTGTATGATTGAAACACTTTTTGCAGTAAGATGAGTAAATTTCCAAGAGGGACAACAACTTGTGTTGCAAACAAACAAACAAACAAAATGTCATAGGGTAGAGCACCTTGACTCATAAGCATTTAAAAATGCACTCAGGTGTAAAAGAGGGAGGTAAGAACAGCTTTAAAAAAATTGCAATTAAAAAAAAAGGTACTTTGAGTCAACACTCCAAAATATCAAATTCCATTCAGATGGAAGCGAATTCTCATTAAGTATGTTAAAACATTTACAAATGTAAGCAAAATATCTCAAAATCATTTCTTTTTATAGCTTTAATTAAGCATTTTAAACCTCAAAAATTTCCAGAAGAAGAAAAAAAATCAAAATTGTATTCAGAGCAAAGAAATGTAACTGCATAATTTTTATATGCAGATGAAAGATCACAATAGTGAAAGGTAAGCCGAGCAGATCACCCATTTACTCCAAATTTCTCAGAAGAGAGGGGGGGGAAAAGTGGTTAAAGTGAGGAGAAAAAATTTCAGCCTTTAATGACCCAAAAGGAAGGAGGGAAAGAAGGAGGGGGGGAATGCCCAGAGGCATTCACAGGTATCACTGGGGTGTTTCATACACACACTCATGGTAAAAATGAGCAGACACTCATTCTCCCCGCTTTTCCTGCTTCCCTCCAAAGAATGACCCAGAAGGAAGAGGGGGGGGATTCACACAGGCAATCACGTGGATCTCTGGATCCATTCACTTATCACTCCCTGGGGCATGGGGGACACATACTCACATTCATACTGCAATCAGACCTTCATGATTGCTCATGCCAAACAATCATAGGTATTTCAGGAAGCTTTTTTTTTTTCACAAGCCACCAAGCTTCATTTTCTTTTATTAGAGGATCTCACCCTCCCTTCAGGTTTGGAAATGATAACACACATGCATACACACACATACCATTAAACAACCTTGTAACTGACTGCTTCTTTATATGAAAGGGAATCAAGCTACATTCATACCAACTTTACCATCAACATACTCACATTTGCACTGCAATCATTAATTTCACATACAAAAATCCCATTTCATTCTTTCTTCATGCAAGGCAGTTATTACAATTACTTCAGGGAGCTGTACATAAGCCAATGAGCTCCATTTTCTATTATTAAAGGATCTCAACTTCCCTCCAGGTCTGGAAATGATCACGCACTAGATTGTTAATGCCTGTCTCTGCCCTGGGGTGTTCGTTTCTAATTTGGACCTGCCAGCGGACGCTGGCTAATTTTTAAAGATCCAAATTCTATCTTGATATCCCAGCACGCGCTGGCATTTTTAAATATCAAGATGTATAGAAACAATGTACAGAGATGTTTGTCCACACATTGTTTGCATTCAGCCAGGTTGGCTCTCCCAGCACATGCTGGCATATTTTTAAAGATCCAAGATGTATGGAGACTTTCATTAACACATCATTTGCATCTGGGTGGGGCCCTTGATTCATCTGATGGTGGCCAGAAAATCAGCAAATTTGTTGACAAAATCTAAATCAAAACTGCCTTCTGGAGGCCAGGTTTTTACTTTAGGACTAATAGAGTAGGTTGGTCAGAAAAATGTGCAGAGGGTTTTTACTCAGGTTGAAGGCAAACCTTTAGTAGGAATTTCCTTCATTTCATACATGCACACACAAGGCAACACTCTCCTCCTCCCCCCAAAAGGGAAAAAAAATCTATACTCACCTGAAGAGTACAATCTTCTAGGGCTGAAAGACATGAGAACAAGGTTCCCTCCCCCACAGAAAAGGCATTGTTGGAGGATTAGAGGTAAGGGAGGGGCGTGGGGGGGGGTAGATAGCTTGCAGGCAGAGTTTGAAAAAAATAAAACCATTAGTTACTAAGCAGCTAAACAGATAAACATTATGGGGATATCACAGATGAGAAATGGAGTCTGGATTCACATGCTTCAGGAAAGAAATGGACAGGTAAAATCATTTAGACACACAATAAATGCAAGGATGAAACTTTTCTTGCAAATATTTCCTGGGTTGTTACTTTAAGGTATAGGCAAGGAAGGAAGGAAAAAAAATATTTTTACTCTGTTTCTGCTGGCCAGAACAGACACAAAGTAAAGACCCTCCCCAGCTTCAGTTAGTTTTCTAGGCCCAACAAACTGAGCAAAGGCAATTTCTGCCAGTTTACTCCTTTCTTTCTTTGAACACTTTAAAATTCTTGTCTTTTGGATTGGAGATATCTTAGTTACAATTACCTTGAGGGTGCACAAAGACTTAGACATACACACACACAGACAAAGAGGGAAAAACAAAATCATTCCCACCATGAATTTCAGTTAAATTGGGGAAGGCACAAATCTTAACAAACAAAAACCACGTGGTTATATAGAAGACAGAGAAAGAGACAGACAAGAGGGGGAAAAAAAAAGAAACCCCACCATTTTCTTTTAAGTACCTTTTCAGCCAAATTAGTTTTTCCTGTATCATCTTTCAGCAAAGCCCATTTTCTACAATCTGCTCTTTTTTTCTTCATTCCGGCCAGGACGGGCATTTGCTTTTCGTCCCAGGCCCCCAACAACTCCCCTAGGGGAGTTTCCATGGCTACCCTCGAGCTACCGCTTCCCATGATCCCGTTTAGATGTGGGTTCACTTCGTCCTAGCCGGGTTTGCCACTTCGTATTTCCCCGCTTTACTTTTGCGTCCTTAGAGGACCTTTCGCGCCCTTTTGAAGGGACTTTCTCTGTTTGCCCTTCGGAGGGTCTTATTGGTGCCCTTCGGAGGGACTTTTCTGGGGGTGCCCTTCGGAGGGACTTTTGACGCGTTCCTCACCGCGGGAACCTTTTCTCGATTCGCGCCCTTTCACGCAGGGACTTTTCTTACAGTTTCAAGTCTTGGGGAAAGAGACCCGGAGGACCAGCCGCACAGTGACCCAGGAGGGGTGCTGTCGGAGCGGGTATGCGTACCTCCCTTTTTCTCACTAACTTTCTTATGGTCTTTAGCTTTTTTCTCTCACAGGACAAAAACAGCAGCAACAACAAAAAATAAAAAAATCCATTCACTTTTCCATCCATTTTCACACACACTAGTCACACACAGGCAGGCATACACACATTTCCCATGCTTTAAAATTAAATTTTAGAGAATTAAAATTTAGAGGTACTCACCTTCTTTCCAGGCAGCCTTTGAGCTCAAACTCAAAACCCCTTTAAAGCCTAGATCCAGATGGCTAAGGCCAAGATAAAGTCCACCCACAGACTCAATGGGGTCTGTGCCGGCATGGGAGGCTTACCTGGGCCATATCCATTTGTTAGGCTAGCTTGGAGTCCCATCTGTGGGTCGCCAATTGTTGGAAGAAATGTCCTTCTGGGTTCGGCTCCAAGTGGGGAAAAAGACACTGGAGACATGGAGGCTGCTTGGAAAGATGGTTTTAATGGTGGACAGGACCGCATGGCTTGAGTCCTGAACAGCAAAGGTGATCACATGGTTCAATGTTGGTGGAGAAGAGAAGAGAAGGGAAGAGAAGGAGAAGAGCAGACAAGAAGAAGGGCTGAAGAAGGGCTTGCAGGGATTTTTATAATCTGTTCTGCCCCACCTCTCTGTTTCCTGTTCCTGTGTAAGAAGTGTATTCTGATTGGTTGTCAGACTCCCATGGGCCCGTGCAAGGGCAACCCTCTAGGCTGTTTTGAATCCAGGTTTGATTGAGTTTAGATGCCATGTGGTCAGTTGAGTAAAGGCTTATTATCCTGCCTTAATCCCATCACAGCTGAAGAGGAGAACTCTTTATTATGTAAAGTAGACTAGCTTGGCCTTCTTAATGGCCCATTGACAAAGTGGGGATGGGCTGGAAGCCGCAGGAATTTATTTTGTGTTTAAAATGTGTTTCTCCCTTTTTTCACATCCAGGAAAATATAATATTCTGCCTTTTCAATATTTCCTAGGATATTTCATTTTTCTGGGAGAGGGCTGGGTGATAACTTCCTACATAAGGATAAAAATTAATACCTGCAAGAATAAATTCCTAACCAGGACATAATATTTGCAGTGGGACAAGTGCATTGAGCAGAACAAGCTTCTTTCCTCTGTCTTCATTGACCTGTGAACTGGTAGCCTCTCTGGACCATCCTGAGATGTTATGGATGCCTGAGGAAATTCATGAAATTGATTCAGCTGCCCCATGATGGAATGACTGGGCAGATCCTTAAAAACGATGATATATCGTCTGCATTTACCACTTTCAATGGGATGGAGGAGCATTGTGTTCTAGTCCCTTCCTGTTCAGTTGCTTGCATGTTGTTATATGTTGTCCAGGATCTGAAGGAGGGAGTGTATATCAGGTACCAATTGAATGGTTCTGTCACTGATCTTCACTGCTTGAACACATGGAGAAAGTGCCACTATACAGTCATTCAAGAAACTCTTTTTGCTAAAGGAAGACTAGGGGAGAGTTTGGAGCTATTTTTGCTATATTTCTATCATCAGACAAATAACTGAAAAGTCAAATGTGTGATAATTTACTGTTTGTTCAGAGATAAATGGCTTTCCCAGTCAAAATCCATTAGTTCTCTCTTTCCTTTTTATTTTGAGGTTTCTTGTTAAGAAAAGCATTTTTAATCTCTTCTTCCCAGCTAAACTGCCATTATTACTTTTTGCCTCTACTTTGTGTCCTAGATTTGGTCTTCTGCTTTTGTTTCTTTTCTTCTTCCACTTCCTTCTACTTTTTCTGATCTAGTTTCCCTTTCCCCTTTCCCACTGCCTGCTGAAACAAAAGATGTTCAAACCGAATTCATGTCACAGAAATTCTTTTAAATATGTCATGTGCGTATTTGGAGGCAAAACAACTCACATTCAATGCTCAGTCCAAGTTCAGATGCTTGAGTCCACTGAGATACTGTGAGTGCAAACCACACTTTAAAGCACAATTCCTGCAAAAATCTCATGCTATTTAGCATGTTGAATCTTTAAAAAAAGACCATTTTTAGCATTATGGAAGGATAGAAGAAGCTTGAGAATGTTTAGCCTTTACAATAATTTTCTGTGTGTGACATGAGTATGTAGGCTTAATTCAAATCCATGTTATGTTTTAAATGTATACTTTGAAATTGATATGACTGATTAAACTAACTGTTGATCTTATTACAGCTTCTCCTTCCCATTTTTTTAATAAGGGATTTGATATTGCAGCCTAGAAGGAATTATACTGTACTATGATCTTTTGCAAATTTATTAGTATTAATGAAAACCTCAACTGAAATTGCATGGAGCAGTCTGGCACCATAAGGTCTGTTTGGGAATATCAAATCTCATATATACTTGTGTAATCAGGATATTCTTAACAAAAATACCTGTTAGGCAACCCAGTTCAATGGCTTTTCTCTTCCTTTAAAGAATATCAGAATATTCTTCATTTTTTAAAATCAAATTTTTTATCAACAATCGTTGCTGAATGATAGGAGGATAATAAATTCATTCCCTTCCTTTGAAACAGAAAGGTAAAAACTTTCATTTGCATAAGAATACATCCTTTTGAAAATGGATAGGATTTATTATTGCAACAAGAGCAACTAAACAGAACAGGCAGATAGCAAAAGATGCTTTTGATACCAGCAGTTCTTAATTTCTAAAATGAGAAGTGCTAATCATAAGAATCTTGATGGATTATACTATCTAACCCAGAGCTTGGAAATATATGATCTTACTAATTTATCAGCACTCAGCATAGGCCAACTGAAATAGGATAATTGTGGTCAGTATTTAGTACTCAGAGGTACAATACATCCGCATCTAGGGTTTTGATTAAAATGGTGATAGCTTGCATGGTTCTTCCTTTCACTCCAGGAGATATAAATGGGCAATTAAGAGTCCCTTTTCTTAATATTTTTTAATATGTTTGAGATTTAAACCCTAAACTGATGAAGCAAATTAAGACATCTGTACTGACCTTAATGACCAAAATTCAAGAGAGGATAGTCTTTTGGATCTAGAAAAAAATGATGGTGTTTCCCAGAATGTGGTGTTTGCTTTTTCGGGTTGCAGGTAGTACAATGTGATGAAGTCAAATACTGAGTATATATACATGAATATCTTTATGTATACTTATTAGTAGATTCTACAGCTGTCTTTATGGGATCTGTCTTTCAGCAGGGTTTTCAGTGCCATTTTCAGATGGCTGCATAGATCCCACTTTAACACCAGTGGCTGACAACTGTGTTTTCTTTTAGAAGTCTGTTTTATGTGATTCAAAGGGGCTGAAGGACCTTAATCTCCATAATTCACACCTTTATGTCAATGTTCTATTTAAGGCAGCTTGCTTGAACAGAAAAGGTGCCAGAGAAAAATCTGCTCTTGTTTTCCATGGGACTTGTCAAGGCAAATACTTGTTATGATTCTAAATACTTTTGCAAATATTAAAGATTAATCCCACACCCGTGATCAGAGCACAAGCCTTCAGTTGACCTGCAAAGCCCAAAGGATTAGTCGGATTTCTGAAACAGATGCTGATATAATTACACAGGAAGAAACACGACTCGCTGGTTTGAAAAGACACCTTCAGGTAATGTATTGATGTTCAAGGAGGCATGCTGTAATGCTGGAATCTGACAAGGCAGCTTAGAGATTCAATTGGCTGATCGCCTTTTGTTTAGTTTCTCCTATCAAGGAGGAACTTCCAGCTTTGCAATGACATTGACATGAGAGGAACCAAAAAAATAAAAAATAAATTACAACTGTTTAAATGAGAGGTTGGTAACTAAAACTTTTCTAACCTGATCAGCATTGTTCTTCATTTTCCTATCTACCACGATTACATCTTTGATTTACTATTATGCATGGATTCGAATAACTCATGGTCTTGAATGATGCATTCTCTTAACAGAACATTAAACCTTATGATAAAATGGGATAGCTAACACTTAATTATTATCTTTGATAGTGGGGACCAGGAGAGATGGAGCACAATACTTCTCAGTTATGGAAAGTTTTTTCTCTCTCTCTTTGTTTTGCTTGGCTGGCTTGAATGAGAACATTATAAATAACACTTTGTTCCTCCTTGTTAATAAAATAGTATTTGTATTACTCAGCAGAAGCATGATAGATTGCTGATCACTGTTAAAAGTGGGAGATTAAGACCTGACACATGAAAATAATTGTGTGCCTGCAAGCCAGGTCCTGCACAAAACTATATAAACAACCTGGCAGAACATTTCAATTCTTGATGTCCAAGGGAGGGGTTGTGCGAATAGAATGGGAGGGGGTATATCTTTGAATAACTTGATAACTCATTTATTCTTCAGCTTTCATATTAGTTTAGGACCTAAAGTTACTGCTGTACATAGGAAATCAAGTTTGATTTTGTAATATAGTCAACTGAATGCTTTGGAGTGCTATGCTTGTGATCAATAAGAAAGCAGTAACTACATTTGCTTGTCATATGATGATATTGATGTAAAAACATAATGGTTAGAATTATAAAATCAATTCCATAATTTAATCAGAAATGTTTATTGATACCATTAAAGTTGAATTCAATACCTCATGGTACCCAGTTAATTTCCTACCTGTCAGGGAAAAAAATGTATTGAAGTGTTCTGCCTTTGAACCGATCTGAGTTAATTTGATGTCAGAAGGGTGGATTAACAAACTCTCATTATTTTAATAGACACTCATTTGTTTTAAGTGAGCATGGCCAAAGGGGCCCTTGGAGGTTGAAAAGAATGTTTGTTACCTTGATAGTGAATAGGGCAGACTTAGCCTTTCTGAATGAACAATTTAACTTTCTTCCAAGTTGGTGTGGTAATTTTTAAAAATCTTTTGCAGGTATTTTAAACAAATTGCTATAGCTCTGTTACTACCTTGTTATGAAAAGCAGTTTTCTACTTTTGACTTTCCTACAACCTGGTGACTGGGACTGAAATGAGGTGGCAATTATTCTGTATCCAAACTACTTAATACAGAACCCAAAGTCCTATCTTTCAGACAATAGAATTAAGTTGTTCCACTATTTAAATTGCTTTTTAGTTCTAGGTTGGTTTTCTCCTTGATTAGTTCTCATCCATTGCTTCTCGTCCTTCCTTCGGGTACTTTGGAGAATAGCTTGACTCCCTCTTCTTTGTGGCAGCCCCTCAAATATTGGAACTGCTGCGATGTCATCCCTAGTCCTTCTTTTCATTAAACTAGACATACCCAATCCCTGCAACTGTTCAGGTCTAACAACTTCTGTATCTTCTGTATCTTCTGAAATGTTGGTTATTCATGTCAGCTTGGTATCATCTGCAAATTTGCTGAGTCCCCTTCTATCCCCTCATCTAAATCACTGATGAAGATATTGAAGAGTACTGGACCTAAGACGGAGCCTTGGGGTTTTCAACTGTTCACTTCCCTCTGTATAGATGCAATTCCATTGAAGACTACAAATTGGCGGCACTTGGTCAGGCAGTTAGGAATCCATCTGGTGGCGATGCAGTCTAACCCACATTTTTCTATTTTATCAAATAGTAGGTTGTGGTTTATTTTATCAAATGCCTTACTGAAGTCCAAGTAAATTATATCCACAGCATTTTACTGGTCCATTAATTTTGTCACTCTGTCAAAGAATGCAACAAGATTTGTCTGGCATGGTCTCTTTTGACAAACCCTTATTGGATTCTGGTTATGATTTTGTTTGCCTCTAGGTGTTTGCAGATTTGTTGCTTATTGTCAGGCCAATAGATCTGTGGTTTCCTGAATCATTTTTTCCCTTCTTTTGAAGATGGAACTACACCAGTCATTATTACATAATGACACATGATGGACAAGGGATGGGGATTCCAAAGTCTTCTAGAGTTGTAGTCATGTAGTTTTTTTTCCCTTTACACCATACTGGAGATCCTAGCTCTAAACAGCCACACATTGCATGAATATCAGCATCAAGAAAATTTTGCACGGTTCTTCAGGCCAGGTAATTGTATCCACTTCTATATGAATAGCTGTGCTTTGATCCCTTGATTAAATAGGGTCATCTGATGAGACCTCTCTGTTGTGGCCCAGCAGGATCCGGTTGAGCTGCTGATGGACTCAGATAGCGAGGAACCATATGAGTCTGCCCTATTTAATGTGGAGGACCCTGTGCAGGGTTCAGACTCAGAGCAGGGACCAGAGAGGCTGGTTGGCCACCAGGAGGCGCCTGAGGCATGGAGCAGTGGGGAGGATCAAAAGCAGTTTGTCCCTGATGCTAGATTGAGAAGGGCTGAGAAATGGAAGCAGCAACTCCGTAGGCAGACTCACAGAAGATGATTAAGCACAGGTGGTTGTGGATTGGCCCCTCCCAAGAGAGATTATAGGTGAGGCATTGGGAGGGGACATTTGCAGGAAACAACCATTTGAATTAGTAGTTAAGAAAATCTATCTGTGTATTCTAGCCGTGTCTGTTTGTTTGGACTACCTGCGTTGCTTCATTTGAATTATCTGGGTTTCTGCAGAACTACTCTCTGGAACGTGAGTTGTCTGGGTCCTCAGCCAAAGGATTCATTATCTCAGTAATTAAACAGTGGCAAACAGCCAAGCCTGTGTTCTGGTTTATTTACAATGCCTATGGGGTGTGTGTGTCAGAACACCTCTCTATTACAATGCCTGCCCCATGGAATACCATAGTATGGTCCTTGTCTTGCTTGCTTTTTGCAGAACAACGAAGACCTGGTGGTTCCCATGTCCAGGATGTTAAGTTAGACTATCTTATGTATCCCATGTTAAATATAGTTATCACATTGGTCAATTTGATTGTTATTTTTAAATCTGATTTTGATTTCTGTTTTTAATGACTGTAAGTCACCCAGTCATACATATGTGGGATGTCAGATGAATGAATGAATGAATGAATGAATGAATGAATGAATGAATGAATGAATAGCAATAGTGCCATTGTGGGTATTAGAAGTGAGGCAGAAGTGCTCCCTTTGAATATTTGAAGTAGCTTTCAAACATGAGATTGTCAGATATCATCTCCTCCTTATTTGAAGATTGTGGAAGTTTATTTCCAACACTTTTACGTTCAATTCTGGTACACATGCATTTTCAAATTATACACCACTGGTTTCATCATTTTAAAACATAAGTAATTCTACGATATTGTATGGGGAAACCCTTACCATAAAGATCTTAGAAGAAAACTAAGTAATAGAAGCTGGTCACTATACCCCAATAGATGCTTGTAGATAATCTGGAAAGAAAACCAGACTGCTCTACACCCTACAGTCATTTTTTAAATGATGCCTGATGGTATTCTGCTTTATCTGTCCACAGATTTCCTCTGCTGTACAAAATGCGTCTGATGAATGCCCAAAGCAGTGGGCTTAAAATGCATGGATCTGTGATACAAATGGAATACTACTATAATCTTTTGGGACATATTTTAGCAATATGGAGAAGCACTCAAAGAATTAAACAAAAGCTGGTGCAGTCAACCCAAAAGCAAACTGGAAACTCATGGAGAAGATGATGGATTATCTGGTATTTTACTACAGGCCTTCTGCTGTTTTCTATTGCGGTTATCACCATTTTCCAGAGCAGAGAAAGCAGTACTACCTGAAAGGACAAAGAAGGGCAATGAAGGAAACCAGGACTAGCCAGAATGATCTATGAAAACTGACTTAAAAACATTAACCCTTCAAAGGCATTTTCCATGTGGCTTAATCATGCTATATACATTTTTAAAGCATGCAGATAAAGCTGCACATACATTTTAGTGTCATAAACCTCACAGAAAACATTTGGTTCTTTGTCTGCCCTGGAAATATTGTCCTGTTGTAATTTTCTGTGAAATGTGGTATCGTAGGGTTAAAGAATGGTATATTTCTCATCTTTCACCACCATACACCCAGACAGATGAATTGTACAAATCCATTTGAGGTTGGGGTGGGTGGGGAGGAGGGAGACCTGGGCCTCTCTGAATAGTTTAAAAGGGCAATTGCAGATCTTAATTCATTGGTATGCTTTTATGCTGTGCTTTAGCCTTTGTGTGATGGCAGCCAAAGGACCATTCATAACAATCAGGATGACTTCATTTGTGTTTGTTTTGGCTTCCCATTAATCCATGACCAACTGTGAAAATTGCTATTTTACCATAACCAGGCCATTGCATTTGTCATCTCCTTCTGCAATATACAGAGTGCTGGAGACAGACAAAACTTCAGTTCAGACCAGTGGAAAGCGTGGAAACAAAAGGAGATGCACATGACCAAAAGAAGGAGGAGGAGAGCAGGAGGTTCAGGCATCAGGAAATACTTTTCATGCCAAGAAGGAGGAGAAGATACTATGCATGTAATACAAGCCCCACCATGAAAGGATGCTTAGAGAAAATGAGTCTTCTTGGTACCAAAACAGCAATTAAAGAGCGGCCTCAGGGAAAATAAGCATGGCCAAGTGGATGAGATGCCAGCTAAACATAACTGGCAACAGGTCTTTGATATCTCACCTGGATGTGGCAATAAAGTCTAATTGGCAAGCCCACGGAAGCTACATGATAGCTCCATTTTATGCTTTTTCGACAGAATCAGAGTTGTCGCTCAGGGTGAGGGTTACAGGTTTTGCTTAGAACAAGGCCCAGGTTCCAATTGTAGAGATCAGAGGTCAACAATCTTTTTAGCCCATGGTTAGATCATCTGCATGACCCATTGCCAAGAAATGTATTCTTCAGATTTTAATGAACAGATTCAAGATATGAGCTTGTTCTCAGTTTTTTGAAAAGTTTATTGAGAAAATGAGAAGATGACACCAGATTTTGTTTTTGGTATAGACTGAATGCTAAGTTTAATGGCTGAATTAACTTTATATAATAACAATATGGATTCCCCCCCCCCCCTGCTAATTTGTTCTTTCTTCTTTTTTCACCATTTAAATACTTTCTCACACACAAACACAATTCCTGACCTCATGACATCAGGATGCCCACCTCATAATTGAAAAGTTTTACCAAAATTATGGCAGAGATTTCAGTAACGTCACAGAAGATCTTACAGTCATTTACAGTATTTCAGTGACAAATATATATATATATATATTTGTAGGTATGAATGTGCTTTTTGGTGAACCAATGGACAACAAGGCATACAGAAACACTGTACAATCTTACTTCAAGATGGTCAGAACTGAGCTAAGCATGCAAGTGATTAGATTGGTCTTTTTTATTTGTATTTCAATAGGAAAGAAATAACATTAAAAATACCATACATGCCATTGTTTTTTTAAGTTAGTGTGCTGGAACAGAATTCCTGAACATGGAAGGTGGATTATTTAGAGAAGAATAAAACTGCAAAGTTAATGGACAGATTAAATTTTGCTGAAATCCCCTTTAAGTATGATTTAGTCTTATGCATGGCCACCAATGTGTTCTTCTTCTGCTAACTGATAATAGGCACAAACGTCATAAATAACATCATGTATGTGCCAATGCAAATAAAAATCTGCCAGAAAGACATGTTTCTCAGGGCTAGACAGAGCAGCTTATTACAAGAGCTGTAGCAACTTGCTTGGACCTCTGCATTGTTTTCACTGCATTAAAGCTCTTTTTTTTTAAAAAAAAGTATTATTATTATTATTATACAGTTTTCTTCCTTTTTACATCACAGTTTCAGCTTTGCAACAATGATATACTGGTTATATCCACTGTTTTTTTTTTTTTTTTACATTCCTGACTGTGGGCAGAGTTAGCTTGCAATACTACGTTCCAACCAGAGGTGGTATTGAGCAGGTTCTGAGCAGTTCTGGAGAACCAGTAGTGGAAATTTTGAGTAGTTCGAAGAACTGGTAAATACCACCTCTGATTGGCCCTGCCCCCATCTATTCTCTGCCTCTTGAGTCCCAGCTGATTGGGAGGGAATGGGGATTTTGCAGTAACCTTCCCCTGGAGTGGGGAGGGAATGGAGATTTTACAGTATCCTTCCCCTGTCACACCCACCAAGCCATACCACACCCACCAAGCCATGCCACACCCACCAAGCCATGCCACACCCACCAAGCCATGCCCATAGAACTGGTAGTAAAAACTTTTGAATCCCACCACTGAATCCATTCCCTTTAGGTTTTTACCCCCTTTCTTTTAATGGAGTAATCCATTCTCCAGGGGATTTCTTCTCCAGGGAGTTATGGTGAATTATCTATTTTGTCTTCTTCTGCAAGCCCCATTAAAAAGAAGCCTTCAAATGGAAAGCCAGACCTTAAAGTGTCCATGCCCCTGGGTTCAAATTGGGTTCTTTTAAAGAATTTCTCTACTGATTTTTGGAGGTTAGAGATGATAGATTAAAGGGAGAGAGAGAGAGAGAGAGAGAGGGAGGGAGGGAGAGAGAGAGAGATATGATAGATAGATAGATAGATAGATAGATAGATAGATAGATAGATAGATGATAGATATTCATCAATGATGCTTTCTTCCAGTTCAGACATTGTCCATTAGAGTTTTTTAAAAATGAAAAAGGCAAAGATTGGTCTATTCTTTGCATTTTCTAATGTCATATACCCTAGTATCATCTTCAATTCTTATTTCCTTGCAACTTCAGCTAACAGACGTGGGCTCTTTATTTTTGATTACTCTGCTGATGTTTCTCTTATCCCAGACCTAATTTTGGAGATTTACATCTGAATGTGAAATGAAAGTTTATTTCCCAACCTGACCCATCTAGTTCAGTAATCATTATTTAATTCTTCATGACTTAAGCTACTTAAGTCAACACTTGGAATCACTTGTCTCTTAACACTCTATAATTCAATTCTCTTATAATCCATTTATCAATATTTTTTTTAATGGCAACATGGCTTTTTTTCCCTTTAGGGTTTGGAAAAGTCATTGTCATTTAAGCAAAGACTTGAGAAAGTTACATTGATAAATTCACTGATACAATATTCAGATTTCTGGGAACCAGCACGAGCAAGCACAGCTGTCTACAAAGCCTACAAAAGATGTCCCTATATTAGCAGACTGTTTTATAATAACATTATGTTGACAGAAATAGTACAATTACATATTTCTCCTCCTCGTTGTCTCATTTTACAAAATCTGCCATCTCAGTTGCCATCTTCCTGCTAGTTCTTGATCCACATGTGATACTTGTCAGTTCAAGGAATGCATAAACCCTCTTCAGCACTGTCCCAAACTTAACATAAAATGTCTTCTTTAATGCAGAGGATTAGATCAATACCTCTTCAGTTATATCTGCAAAGCTATTCACATGTTTTGGAGAAATAATTGAAGATCAATCAATCTGTTCAGAACAGCTATTTTCCACTATTAAAATACCCATGTGGTTTCCTAATTGTCTTCACCTATTCCTGGTTACATTTTTTAGTTGACATATGCTGATGTAAATATTCCAGTTGCTACTCCCGTTTTTTCTGCAGTTTTGAAGAACACTAAAATCTCCATAAGATACGAGAAAATTGTTGTTTTTCTGTTTGATATCCTATTATCACATTAAATTTCTATGTAGAAACATAGGGATGTTTTTGCAATCCTAACAACAGAAAGATCTTTAAATTGAATGTAACAATCACTTCCATTTGGTAGGGAAGACTTGTTCAGCTATGGATTCAATAGTTGGTATGTACTGCATGTATATATATGTGTATATAAAACACATTGCTTTGCATTGCATAAACTTATAACTTTTTCACTGACTTTGGTTTCATTGAAAAATGTCTGTTGCATTTCTCTAAATATTTTTTTTCAGCAACTCCATATTTTACCCTCAATCTTGGAGGTATTGAGAGATGGAGATGGAGGCCTTGGTTCTTCAGGAGATATGCAGACAAATATTCATACCTGGGAGCAAGTGGATTTCCTTCTGAGCAATTAATAGCAATAACATTTAGCACTTTAGCATATACTGTTCTATAGTGCTTTACAGCACTCTCAGTGCAGTTTATAGTGTGAGCCTCCAACAATCTGGATCCTTATTTTACAGACCTTGGAATGCTGGAAGGCTGAGAAAACCTCTCACAAGTTCTCTGCAAAGTCCCAGACAAAGTTTCCTCTTCAGCTGCTGTCCAGTGCTTTTCAGAGAAATACTATTGTAGGAAGTGGGCATTTTCTGGCTACAAAGCATATGTGGTAACACTGAACGATGGTCCCACCCCATATTTTGGATTGTGGCCACAGATGTTCCCTTAGTAAAAGGCTTTTCTTTTACATGGCAGATCATAAGGGATTTGGAGTTAATTTGGCTATTAATCTGACTAATCACTTTACCATTTGTATTTTAATCATCTGCTTTGAAAAAGGAGTGGAAGTATTAAGTAGCTTTTTCAAATTGATTTTTTTCTCCTAAAGTCTAAAGATTTGTGCCAATTTTTAGATTAATGACATCCTAAATGTCAATTTAATGAAGCTGGTTTTTTTTCTGAAATTTAGAAAATAGTTAGATAAAACCTGATTAAAAATATGATATATTGTTGATTTTTCTGAAGCACAATTGAGTGAATTGTTGTATATAAAACCGATTCATTCATTTTTTATTGTTCTTTCTTTGGTCCTTAAAAAAATGACCTCATTGCCTTAAAATGAAAGTCTATGGACTTTAAAAAGGATTTATTGTTGTTTTGATTCAGTTTTTCAGTCATTTTCAATATTTCATGACTTGGTGGAGAACATTTCACAGGAACTGCTTCTTTGAATTAAAGCAAATTCATGCTTAGGTCATCAGTAATATTAACTAGCCAATTTGCCTTTGGCGTCTTTTTCAGTTGGCTTTTCAAAACATCAGGGTCTTGTGACTCCTGCCTTTGTAAAATATTGAAGCTTTAGATGTGTTAGATATGTTCTTCCATTCAACAAACTTGATTTACCTCTTCTAGTATTAAATTTTATAGTCTTCTTCTGGCCCATGGTGCTCTCTCTCTCTCTCTTTCTATCTATCTTTCATCTCCATATTGCCAGGATATGTTTTGTACTTTAAAAGATGGGAAAAGAAGGCTGTGGATGTGTTTTACAAATATTACCTTCTTCAGAAATAGCCACTAGCTATTCCCCAGCTACTATTGCAATGTCAATGAGAGGTCTTTAGCAAGAGAAGGGGGGGAATACATTCCATGACATTTAAAACTGAAGCTCGGTGAAACTCAAAACTTCCCTTGATAGTGAATGCATTATCTCAGCAGCATATTACAAATTACTGGGATCACATTTAATTATTTCTGTAAAAGAAAAGAAAATTCACTTAGAGCAGTTTTGTTCAGTATGGTATCCATCATATTTCTCTGTTTTAAGAATTTACAAGAGTATTGTTTTCTGTCTAGCTTTCTCTGCCCTCCTCCCCTTTGGAATGTATGAACATGGTAATCTGAGAAATTCATCCTGGGTAATGTAATAAATTATAATTGAGCAGTCCTTTAGATTCCTGTCATGAACTTACAGAAATCTCAGTGGAATTTTTGGGCAGTTCTTGATGACTTTTCAACAACTGGAAGCTCACAGCAAATCTATACAGATATTATACCAAGAAAGGCACATAAACAGTTAACGGTAATGCAGTATAAAGAAGATCATAATAAGCAGATATGGAAAGTATTAGGTGTAAGCACAGGAAGATTATGAACTATCCATAAGACAGGCAATTAGGTATCTCATAAGACTACAAGGATTTCCAAACCACCAGTCATTTCATGTATTAATCCTTTTAAAATATAGTTAAGATTGCCCTGGGTTGTTGTGTCTATTTTCCGAGGTAGCTTGTCATTAGAAGTATGTCTTTATGGACATCAAGAGTCAATGATTTCATGATTATTAGATGGGAGCTAATAAAGGACTTGTAGACAATTGCTGCTTGACTTTTTTGGCCAATAGCAGAGCACGGTCAGCCAATCAGTGCTCAGTTATTTACATTTTCAAGCAGGTGAATACTGAAATGAAATACTCATTAGCTAAACATTATCTATCTATCTATCTATCTATCTATCTATCTATCTATCTATCTATCTATCTATCTATCTATCTATCATCTATCATCTATCCATCCATCCACCCATCCATCCATCCATCTATCTACCTATCTATCTAATCTGTTTATGAAATGTATTTATTTATGAAATTTATTTGCCGCCCAACTCATATCCAATGTCTCTGGGGGGCTAACAGCATGAAAACATTAAAGCATCTACGTCTCTTGCAACCCTACACAAAAGGAATAGCAAGTCAGTTGCTGACATCTGCCCCCCCTCCAGCTACAGCAAATCTATTTGGGTGCATATATTTGTGAATATTTGTTCATTGCTAAGCATTCCAGTTTTACTTTGATGGGAATCTGTATGGGAGGGAGGATGACTGCTAAAAATACACAATAAAGGAAGGGACCTTCTTTTCCCAAACATTGTATAAAATTCTCTTAGAGTTTCTAGACCTCACTATTAAGGGGATTGGACTGTATATATTTTAAAAGTTTAGGACTGGTGAAGCAGCCTCCATCAAGCCCATCCATCATATCCAGAGAATATTGCTACACACACATGTGCATAAACAAGTGCGTGTGCATGCACACACACACACTTAGATTAAGTGTGAGACATCAGGGAGATTGCAACCATTGCAGAGAGTTTGCCCAAGAAATGTTAAAACCCTCATAATCCACCCATCTGCCACCACATCACTCAGGTAAGTTTGAGAAGGTCACTCCACTAATGAGATTTTTAGAGCTCTTTTTCAAGGAGGAAAAAAAGAGGAAGAACGCTTCCTTCTTAAATTTATTTTAAGTACTTCACACATACACAGTGAGTGAGTGAGCGAGTGAGTAAATGAGAGACAGACAGACAGACATTTTTTTGGCCTACTACAAGTTTAATGACCTTTTTAAAGGAATCCACTTTTGAGACAAAAAAGAAAGTCACTGGAGGAGCCCAGGATTTGGATCATATTATGACGATAAATTGTCATTAATATGTGTGAGATGCAAAATAGCACTAAGGAAAACCAAAACACATTTCCTTCTCTCACATATGCCAACTTTATGAGATTGGCTTACTTTAGGCTCATGCCAGCAGCAAACTGGTACAAGACAAAAAAAATATGTGGAGGTTCGAAAGAAATCTGAAGTGGCTATGTACTTTCTCAGTAAGACATTTGCAATATATTGCAGGTTTTAATATAGATACAACTTGCCAAGTATTGAATTACTATGTCTTTGCCTATATTTTTATTACAGTTGGTTGAACGGTCAGCCAGATCTTTAGACGGGATTTTGATTCACTTATCAAGTCTTTTTCAAGGACCTGGGATAGAAAGAGATGCTGTTGTTTGATGGGTGTTAAAGATATTGTCGCAGAATGTAAGCTGTTCCAAGTAAAAGTGCCTTTTGCAATTGACCGATGCTGATTTTGTCAATGCTGATGGTGTTCAAGTGGTGTTCCAGTTATTTTGGAATTGCACCCAAAGCACCTATTACTAATGGTACTGTCTTTGCTTTCTGTTGTCGCAGTGGTTCTATTTCTATTTGTGAGACTTCATATATTGTAATTTTCTTTATCTTCTATTCTGCTATCTTCAGGCATTGCAGTATCCACTATCCAGGTTTTTTGTTCTTCTTATCAATGATTGCTAAATCTGGGATGCGGATGGCAGTAGCTTGTCAATTCAAATTCTAAAATCCCAGGTCTCTTTTGCTTCTTCATTTTCTATAACGTTGTGAATTTTATGGTCTTACCAGTCCTTGCTTGCAGACAAATGGCATTTCTTGCAGACATTTCCAATGCATCATTGTTACTACTTTGTCATTCCATTGTTTGTAGTTGGTTGGTGTGATCTTCTTGCAGCAGCTCACTAGGTGGTCCATTGTTTCTTCAGCTTCTTTACAGAGGTGGCATTTGCTGTCTTTTTGATGCTGTCTTTGTATGCATTTCTTCTTAAGAGTTGGTATTGAATTTGGCTGAACTACATAGTCAGTTCCAGAGTTCAATGGGATTTTTCTCCTTAGTAGAGCTGTAGCTGATGACTATCTTGTATGAGGCTAAATGCAATTCTTATCACTTTTACAGTACTTAAAAAAATATCCAAGAGTTTAAGCTACTTTGTCAGGCCTGTAATTATATTCTTTTTTGGATCTTTGGCCTGCCACACTTTCTTATAATTTTCTATGCTGTTTCAATAGTGCAGTAGTTGGGAGGGGGGAATAGAAAGGAGTAGGATTGTAGAATGGATTGTTGACATTCTTTTGTAGAAGCCAAGGTCATCTTTTGTTTTCGCATCTCGACACCTGGCCGGAAGAAGATGGGTGTACATGCCAGCGTGGAAGATGATGATTGGAACATGTGATGGATTTGTGGGTATGGGGAGAGATCATGAACTTTCAACCTAGTGAACTTACAGGATGTAATTCAGAGTTGAAATTTCCATAGCCGTGCTAAATTGCCTGTGGAATAAATTGGACCTTAAAGGATGTTTTGCCTTGGACAATGATTTATTTCTGCATGGTATTTAGAACCCTAACATACTTATCATACTCACAAGCAGATAGACATAGGATTAGAGTCTAAACCAATTGTAAAAATATGCAGAAATGTCAGCTTTCTTTTCCTAGGAAACATTAAAAATATTGTGCTGAATAGATAATGATAACGGTATAAAAATATCCATTGCAAATTAGGATGGACACAATAAATGGTGAGAGAACGTATCGAAGAACAACTGTGATTCAAAAAGAAAATAGACAATTTATATATTTATTTTCATACATTTATATACTACATCAATCTGGGCCGTTTACAATCATTGACACATAAAAACTAAAAAGGCAAAGTCCTATAAAACCAAATTAAAGCTACATTATATAAAAACACAATAAACAAAATAACATTGCCAATAGGTTTGGCTTAAGGGTTAAAACTTCAGGCTACAAAACCAGGAGAACGTGAGTTCTAATCCCTCCCTTAGACATGAAAATCAGCTTGGTGCCTGTGGGCCAGTAACTCTCTCTCAGCCCAACTTACCTCACAGGGTTGTTGTGGGAAAAATAGGAGGAAGAGGGAGTATTATGTGTGCTTATCCCTTTGAGTTATTTATAAAAATAAAAAGGCAGAAAATAAATAAATAAACTTACAAATAAATAGTTAAAAATATAAATGCCAACAAAACCAAATCCTACACTCCAAAAACTGGCAATGAGAACTATACAATTCAAGTAAAGATTTTTTTACTTACTAAATTAAAACATATCCCAAGTTCTGTATAAAATTAAAACAACTTCAATATCTAATCAAAATATCTATCAGATTAAAATGTTTTTAAGTGAGCTTCTTATTTGTTCTCATAATTATTTACTGTATCTAATCAGTATAGACCAATGGAGATGTTGCTCTCTTGTACCAAAAGAGCATTCACTGTCTTCCACTGGAAGCTATCAAGGTTTTAACCATCATTAAAATGTTCATACTTAATTGGGATCAACCAGAGCATGCATCTGAGCATCTGCTCAAGATGTACTTTTACTGCAATAAACAATAAATAACCCGACTAACTTTGTTGACCTATAATGATCTATGAACTCCCTCTGCCTCTACTTGGTGTACATAATTGAAAACTTTATTGTGATCTTCCAAACTATGATTTATCTGCTTCTTTGCTTGTTTATCAGTTCATTTCATGTTTTTGGTCCTGGTTCATGTTTAAGATCCTTTGTGGAAACTGTTTCCTATCACTGATTTATAGTTATCTTTCCTAATTCTGCTACTTATTCTTTCCTTTGCTTGACACATTTTTTTGAGATGGAATCAGGCTACTAAAAAGTTTGTCCTTGCAGTCAGACATCTACTTACAAATTTTACTAAGTACTCCCCCATAGCCCTTTTCTGTTTCACTGCAATTTGTAACCCTCCTCTTTACTCACAAAGGTCCTGATTCTGTTTTTATAAGATCTGATTTTTGGGGAGTGCCAAAAAGTAAGATGTAAATCTATAAGCAATTACATCAACAATAAATGAAGTGTCTATTCCACATTCTGTTTTTCTGAGCCTCATTATGGAACAATTTGAAATCTCTAATGGAGTTTCAGCCATCAAATAAGGCCATTTCACTGCTCCTGTTTCCTGCTCAGTGAAATTAAACTCTCCTTTGAAGGCTGACTTTACAGAACTCAGTACATGGTTGCCCGCTCATTTTTTTTTTACTT
The DNA here is from genome assembly GCF_964273705.1 of Natrix helvetica. Taxonomy (NCBI): domain Eukaryota; kingdom Metazoa; phylum Chordata; class Lepidosauria; order Squamata; family Natricidae; genus Natrix; species Natrix helvetica. Next base: position 130,182,138 of record NC_138552.1, on the reverse strand, counting down.
TTAAACCACACATTATAAATCAATTCCTATTAAAATCCACATAAAACAACATTTTGATCAGTAAAGTTTACACTCTGAAGATATCAGAGATGCTGGCCCAGTTAACACATTGATAGGCACTCTTCAAGGTATGAGTATATATCATAAATTGCTCTCTGAGATGACACAGTCCTTGCTACCGCTTGGAATCTTTATATATTTTTTTCTGTTAGGTCAAAAAGGCTGTAATTCGGAGAGTGACCCCTGAACCTTATTTAATGCAGCAAAACACAACTGGAAAAGGGGATTGAACTTTAGTATCTAGAAGTGGAAATGTAATAACTTTCTCCCATCTTTTCTGTAAAGTGACTTGGGCCATGTGATGAATGCAGAACCTTGGCTCACAAGGTTTTCCTGATGTTATACACTTGTAGCAAATAAGGTTAGAACCTTTAAAATATAGCATTTAGTAATATGTTAGAAATAGCTTCTTCCTGACTCCTTTAAAGGTCACCACATTTGCTTTCAAGTCGTAATGTTAGTGCAGGCCTCCAGTGAGTGGAACTAAGAACATGCTAGTCAATGCCCCCCTCAGCTTCTCAGGGACTAAAATAAAATGACCTAAGAAGTTCATCTACTGCATGTGTGTGTGTCTGTTAGATGCTTACAAGCTTTCATTAAAACCCTACAGAGAAATAGAAATGAGTAAATATTACCTGGGTGATTCTGTTGATTCTCAACATTTCCAGGGCCATCTCTTCACAGACATTGGTAAGCCACTCTGGGAGCTGTTTTGGTTAAATAGCAGGGTGGAAAGGTTTAAAGCAAAGGAACAGTATGCATAAAATGGAAGTGTGGGCACCAAAAGTCATCTTGTTGCACTTTCAAAAGGACTGACGTGGCTTTCTAAGTGCAGTTGCATTTTCTGCTTGATTTTACAGAACTGTCCCACTTGATTCCTAGTCTGAGAATGTTACCTTTTGCATAGATGCCTTAGCTTGGACAAAGTGGGGTGCTAGTTCATGGATGGACACATTCATGGACAGTTGGATGTATTGCGTGTCTGTGCTTGGAAGCTACTGTAAGTGGGTTGGGATTCATAGTACTTAGGTGAGACACCATCAAGGAATCTCAAGTCTGTGGGTTAGGTAATGTCTGGGAAGCTAAAAGGCAGTTACAATCAATTCAATTATAGTCTGGAGGACACTATATGGATGTGTCCCCTGCAGTTCAGGGTGACTTGAGAAAATTCACTTTTTTCAAGTTGTTAAAAAGATTTCCTGGGATTGCGTATTTCTCAGAATTCATTCATATTCATTCAGTGGGTGAATCCCTAATATGGAGAAAGGAGGGGAAAGAAGTAGGGAGAAGTAGAACAGAGTTGTGGAGAGATTCCCTGTGACAAAATGGCAATCAGCAACAGATTAAAAAATATTTTTAATGCAGCAGCACTAATCAGATTGATGCAGAAATGAATACTATCAAAGAAAATGGAAGTTACTTTAGAATATAAAACTGCACAAAACTGCATTGTTAGTGGGTTTTTGCAGATAGGAATTTTTCTATTCACTCAGCCATTCACAAGGGATGATTAAACTTCTGGAAGTAAACTAAAAGAACAGTTGGTTAGATCCAGTGTGTTCAACCCAAATGGAAATGAACCCTGCCACTCCAGATTGTTCTTGCAGCTCTCCCAATTCACCCAGGAAATAGAAGGAAAAATCTTCCATTTGTCTCTCTCTATTTCTCTCCTGATGATTGATAGTTCTTTGAATTCAACCCAAGGGCTGTGCTACTCTAGAGATACTTTGCATTTGAGTTGTTATGCACAGTACTCACATCTTTGTAATGTTAGCAATGTTTGTGATGCAAAGCTCCCAGTTGTTGTTGTTGTTGTTGTTGTTGTTGTTGTTGTTAGTCACGAAGTTGTGTCTGACCCATCGTAACCCCATGGACAATGTTCCTCCAGGCCTTTCAGTCCTCTACCATCCCCCAGAGTCCATTTAAGCTCATGCTGACTGATTCAGTGACTCCATCCAGCCACCTCGTTCTCTGTTGTCCCCTTCTTCTTTTGCCTACAATCTTTCCCAGCATTAGGCTCTTCTCCAGGGAGTCCTTCCTTCTCAATAGGTGGCCAAAGTATTTGAGCTTCATCTTCAGGATCTGGCCTTCTAAAGAGCAGTCAGGCTTGATCTCCTCTAGGACTGACCAGTTTGATCACCTTGCAGTCCAAGGGACTCACAGGAGTCTTCTCCAGCACCATAGTTCAAAGGCCTCAATTCTTTGGTGCTCAGCCTTCCTTATTATAACTTTCACAGCCATATATTGCAACTGGGAAAACCATAGCCTTGACTATAAGCACTTTTGTTGGCAGGGTGATGTCTCTGCTTTTTTAGTATGCTGTCTAGATTTACCATAGCTTTCCTCCCCAGGAGTAAGTGTTTTTTTTTAAATTTCTGATCCAGTTGTACATCACTGCAATTGCTTTAAACCAAAAAAAATGAATGTTATACAAAGTGTTAGATGAGAAAGAACTGGTGCCTTCATATTTAACACGGTGGTTTCAAAATATCTTATGAGTACATAAAATCAGCTGGCAATGCCACACAGTTGCACTGGGATCGCTAGTGAATCAACAGTGCACACCTAAATTATGATTAGTATTTGCATGCAAAGCTTTTTCCTATTCTTCTTGTGCCTAAATTTAGTAAAAAGCACAACAACCAGCAGGAATCTTTATTTAAAGAAATAGCATTCAAACCAGAGATTACAAACAAATGTAAATCTGCTAAAGAGAGTGCTAATGTAGTTCTGACTCAACTGCTCACTATATAGAATTGCAATTATCGCTGATACTCCAGAGATGGTGCTTGGGGAATCATTATTTTGCACTACAAAACTAAGAAGATTGTTCTCGGGTGCTGAAGCTATTGATTTTGCTGTTCTCCAGCATCCTCCAAAGCACCTGACCGTGCTGTTTAAGTGTGTGTTAACCAAACACATCAATAAACATAAAACATTTTTAAAACCCTAAAATCCCCTCATAAATAATAATCAAGGATTGAATTATTATGGTACCATAAGTGAAATTGATGTCATTATGATTCAACCCCACAATTTATCCATTTCCAAGTTTTAAGATGCATGAAAGCATCAATCAGGTTTCCCTCCCCACCCCCACCTAAACAAAAAGGAAGCAGAAAAACAACACCTCCCTGTTGCAGTTTATCTTGCTTAAAAGGACAGTTTTCATAGCTGTTTCATTGGCAGAGGTAGCTGCAAAAAGCAGATTGCATTTTCAATGCTTCTTTATTTTGTTTCTGCATGTTCACCTACTTTTGCAGTGATTAAAATTAATGGCACTGAGAAAGGGGAGAAAGTTTTCTAGAGCATTACTTCAAGTGTGCCACTCCTCAGAGCACAAGCTGCACTATACCTACAAGTGATGCAGTAGTGGGTTTCTGCCGGTTCGCACCAGTTCGAGCGAACCGGATCGTGAATGGACACGGAAGTAACCGGACCTGGAAGTAACTTCTGGGAACCAGCACCGGCCCTGTCGCTCGATCGCCCTTGCCATCCCGATGCAGCTCACTTGCTCCCCCATCCGTCTGCAATAAACTAGGCTAGCCCAGCCTGCTGCTCACTGATTGGCTGGAGTCCAGCCAACCAGTAAGCAGGCTGGAGGCGACCCATTTAAAAGCGGGTCCTCCATTTCAAAACTCCCTTCCCTTCGCCTTCCAGGAGCTTGCTGCTTCCCTCAGGTAAGCAACTAAGCGCGAGGGGGGTGGCGGGAGGCTAGCTTCCGTGATTTCCTGAAGGCCTTCTCTCGCTGAAGCAGCGGGCTGGCGGGGATTGCGCGGGCGGCAAGCCTCCGCAAGGGGAGGCCTTTGGGCCTTCCCTTGCTGAAGCGACGGGCTGGCAGGGGCGGCGGGGGCGGTGGGCGGCAAGCCTCCACGAGGTCTTGCTTTTTGTGTCTGTGCAGGTTTTTTGAGCAAAGTAACTCAATAAGGCGGTGTGCAGAAGACCGGCAAGCCAGGGTCCTTCCTCTGTAAGTAGCTGTCTTTATTGCTGGGTGTGGTGTGGTCTGTGCTGTGTTCATCCTTGAGATAGTGAAGTGCAAGCAATTAAAGTCTTACTTTCTGTGTCTCTCCTTTGTGCAGCTTGTTGGAGCAAGGTGATGAGGTGGTGGTGCAGAAGACGCAAAAAAGGAGAGTAATTTTCCTTTTCTATTATTTTGTGTGCTAGTTTCTTCCCAATGCAGTGCATGCAATGAAAGAGTTCATTTCTGTGTCTCTTCTTTGTGCAGCCCATTCATTGGAGTCCGTGATACTGAAGACTGGCAAGAACAGTCATCTTCCTTCTGTAAGTAGCTCTTTTATTGTTTTTGTACTTATTTTAATCTTATTGTAGTTCATCCATTGGGACAAAGAATTCAGTGACATCGTCTTGGCCACTCCCACCCAGTCACATGGCCGGCAAGCCACTCCCACCAGGTCACATGGCCGGCAAGCCACTCCCACAAAGGAGGCCACACCCACAGAGTAGGTTCCAAAAATTTTTGAAACCCACCACTGAAGTGATGACTCAGCAGCAATTACACAATACTTGGAGTAAATGGTTAGTATCTGTACGGAAGGTGGGTAGTAGGAATCTTTCACTGCAGTAAGGAAGAGGCCAATTAAACTTTTCTTCATTGGTAAAATACCTCCCTTTTTAACTATTGGATATCTTTCTTCATTGGCAATTTTAATATTGTTGCCCACTTCAGCATGAAAAATATTTCTATGAGCTTTGTTACTTTAAGAAATACTCATCTACTCTTTGCTTTCATCCTTTCCTCCTTTTTCCCACAGCATATTTGCCTTCCAAATTTGCTATTAGCTCCTTTTTAGTGATTTGTGATCTGGGTTTTCACTAAACCTAATCATCGGTATCTATGGGACGGCAAGGAGAGGCAAATGATCAAATGGATATCACAATGTTGCTGCACAAACTACGCATCTGGTGTTGGTATGCAAGTATGAAAGCCAGGGTTCATGGTATAATGTATTGATGCACGTTTCATCATTTTTTTCTCCTCACCTTGGTTTACATTGGACATCTGTGTGTCCAAGGACAGCAGAAACAAATTAGCTTTGGTCATGCAAAAAACAGAATCATTTTATATAATTATGGGAGGTGAGGAATGAGAAAGTGTTTAAGAACTGCTTAGTGACTCATGCAGTCAAGTTAACATTTCTTTAAAGTCTAAAAATAGTTCCTACATGCAGGTTAAAAGAGGTAGCATAAATTAACATATGTTGTGCAATTTTCAAGGGAAAATGCCAATTATCATACTTAATTAATATATTAACTCTCTATTTTGTGTTTGCTTAGTCACACCTACGTACATGATTGCTTCCTGAAACAAAATAATATTCCTGAGATAAGAACTTTGAATAAGTTATAATACTATTCATTCTTTTCAGCTGTCTGAACTTGCTTTAAGCAACAGAAACATCTGAGCCATATCTCTTGTGGAAGATAAATTGGGCCAAGATCATTTTGAAGTCAGCAAGATCTTAAAATGGAGTTTCCCAGATTACACATGGCTTTGAGCAATGTTCAGATTTTGAACAGACATCACAAGAAAACTTGTTCTAAGTTTATCCTGTTCTACAGTCTAGGTTGGTATGCACTGATGTAGAAGTGTGTGGAATCAATAGTCAATAGCTTAACACACCACAACAACCTTCAGAGAAGAATGAGAAAAGTTGATAGTCAGAAGTTCGGTTCACCTTGGATTTCTGATGGGAAGCAGAGCAGAATAACGATGGAAAAAAGAGGTTAGAAGCCTTGTGTCAAGCACCAGGGAAATCAGGGGACCCAGGCAGTTCAAATGGGTATAAAGATTTATTGCAAGCCTAAGCTCTCTACAGGAATCCGAGCCATTAACAGTCAAAACAATTTGATGGTAAATAAGGAATTCAAGGTGAGTTGGACGAGGTCTCTTGTTGGGTACAAAGGGACTCATGACTGATGATGCGTTTGACCCTGCCTTGGGCTCAGCCTGATCATCTCCTACACCTTGATCAACAGTCACCTAATCATCAAACTCAGTAAGGCTAGGCCATAATTAAAATAATACACCTATTTTACTATTATCTACTTTACTATTACCAGCACTGATAATGTTATGTAGTTTGGGTAATGAAATGCTTATTAGGGGGATAAAAAAGGGCAGAGAGCACCTGGTGTCCTCATTTCAACCCTAAGCTACAAATATTCTTCTTTATTGAATCATTCTAATATAAACTGGGGTTGCGTAATCCACGTAATTAAGAAAATATTTCATGATGATCAATTACAATATACGTGATCATGCTTGCTCCTGTTTCTCCTATCACCATGTCCTTCTAAGGAGGAGTCTCAACAAAGAATCTTCTGAGATTCTTTTAGAAAGTATTATGGATAACTTTATATTCTGTTTTGAACCTGCATTTCTGGTAGGGATGCAGTATAGGGAATATCCAATGCTGCAACTTAACTTCAATTCAATTCAATTCAAACCTTTATGTGGACATGTGTACAATGAGATTGGCTGAGCCTCCCTTCATGCACCACCACCACCACCCCAACACAATACGTCTCACAGTGAAAGACAAAAAATCCCTGGCCCAGTGACTCCTACTAACAAACACCCAGTCCTATTGCACCATGTGAACTTATTGCACATCATGCCCGCCCTGCAAATCAATGGTATTATGTTGTTGTAGGGTTATTTTTCATTCATGAGTCTGACAGCCCATGGATAAAAACTGTTCTTCAGTCCTTTTGTGGGGCTGCCTATGCTTCTATATATTCTTCCACATGGTAAGAGAATAAAGAAGGACTAACCAGGGTGTGAGTCATCCCTGAGGATTTTCCTCACTCTTCTAAGGCAGCGAGCCCTAGCAATGTCGTCTAGTGGTATCAGGGGACAGTCCACGATGTTTTGTGCTGTGCTTATTCTATCCTGGCTCATAGCTAGTCCCTTTGCACGGGAGTGGTGGGCAAAGATTTGAGGGGCCTGCTTGTTTTAGCTAGACTGGGCTATACCATTCAGAAAAAATATATATAAATTGAAGGAATTTTAATCTCCCCATCTCCTCCCCCACTACTAGTTGGCTTCCATAGCTAAAGAAAGCTGAAAGAGGGGCTAAGAGGTTTCAATATTGTCCTGAGGTGTGTCTTACCTCATTGTTCATCTCTCAATTTATCACACCTGTTTTGGAAAGGGAAGTTCAACATTGCTTTGGGCTTTGTTTGCTTCCTCATTCTCTCAGTTTCATGAACACGGCAGTCACTTGACTTTGTTTCGCTCTCACCTGTGTGAACAGAATATTTGAATTCAGTTCAGTTCTAAATGCTCTGGATTTTGGCTTAAGGCTTGCAATGAAAACTTGTTGACAAATCAGCCTAATTGGGGAAAGTTAACATTTCTTAACAATAGAGAAATGAATGCTAGGCTAACAGAGACATTGCCCTAAAAGTTCACTGCTTTGAAAAATAAAAATAACATTGCACTTGTTTTGTCAGCTTTTGTCTCTGAGGCCTCTTTCTCTCTGTATGGTATTTTATTTCCCTGTGCTAGCAAATTATTTGTATCAGGAAGATTTTCCTTAGGGACATTTGACCATTGTATGTATTTCTGGCATATATATATATAGGCTTTGACGTGCATTTATTGGGGGGGGGGAACTATTTTTTTCTATTCACTTTGACCCTTTATGGAAGCAGTTGACTTAGAAGAAGAAGGGTAGGAAGAATATTGATACTTTTGAATTCTGGTATTGGAGAAGACTCCTGAGAATACCATGGACAGCCAAGAAAACAAACCAATGGATCATTAAGCAAATTGACTCAGATCTCACTTGAGGCATGAATCACCAAACTCAAATTATCCTACTTTCAACAATTTATGAAGAGACTAAACTTTCTACGGAATGCTCTAATACTGAGAAATGTGGAAGGAAAGAGAAGTTGATACCTATTAACAAGGTGGATTAACTCCATGACAATGATGATAGGTGAACTGTTGGAAGATCTGGGGTTAGGTTAGGGACCAATTGTGATGAAGAAAATCTATGTGATCTCTAAGAGTCAGCAATGACTTGGTGACACATAATCACTTAAAGAAAAATCTCTTTAGGGTTTTCAAAAGTTCTAGAGACATTTTCTTTGCCCTGTAAAAGGTGATCCAGTGGTTTAAATCATATAAAAAACTTCTTTTTCTTGGTTATTGCCTGCCCATCCCTGCTTTGTTTGGAGTCCTCCTGTCTAAGTAGAGCTTCAAGCATTGCTCTGGCTGCTACCTGCTGTGTCCCAGGAAGTTTCCATCCTGGTGCAAGATTTGCAGCTCATGATTTCAAATTGTGATTTTTATAACAGGACCACAAACATTGCTATGATTTATAACATAATTTCATTTTAGATTTTTTTTTCTGTAGTTGATATCACCTCAAGAATAATTTCTGTGAAAGTTGGCTGATTGAATTCTCCTGAGTGCATAAAACATTTTCATTAGTTTTATAAAAATATGCAGTTTAATAGGCATTTCCATACTGTGTCCTGAGCGAACAAAATGGCTGATAGTACAAGCATAAACAAGTCTACTCACAGGTGTTCATTAGTTTTATAAAAATATGCTACTTAACAGGCACTTCTGCACTGTATCTTAGGTAAACAAAATGGCTGCCAGTACAAGCGTAAACAAGTCTACTCACAGATGTGCAATGTGACTTACACTCTATAAGTCACATAGTTTTGTGCCTAGTTTTTTTGTAGTTAAAGGTGCAGTCTTTTACATGCTTAATCAAATGTAAATCTATGCTGTGGTGGAATAGTCAGCAAGAAAAGGAGATTATCCACAAGTGTTTCATACAGCTGCTCTTCATGAGGTGACTGCAAGAAAGTGATTTCCTGTGGTTTTAATTCTCAGAGACAAGGGAATCATCATCTGGCTGAAATATTCTGCATCTTTAATGCTAGGTTTGCTTACTTCCTTTACTAATCACTTAGATAGGGTTGAGATAAATTTGAAACATGTTTTTGAAATTAACTATATGTACCCTTTATGTGAGAAAATGGTTTTGTTTTGAATTCTTTAAAAAATGATAGGATAGGATGGGGCTTTGAAGGTCGAGTACTAGAAGGAACTAAAGATTACAATTAAAAAAGAAGAACACTAAATTTGACTTACCAATACAGACTGGAGCAAAAATATTTTAACATTCAACATTCAACATTCATCCATATTTCATGGATATGAAAGCTAATTTTTAGAGTATGTGCCATTATAAACCGATTGTGTTTTACAAGTTTTACCAGACAAAATTTGAAAGTGTAGTTGAAAATGACAGACTAAAATAGTAATGGAAAAATCATCCACTAGACATAAAAAAGGAACTGGCTAATGTAAAGAATTTTGTGAGAAATTTTGTGCAAAATAAAAAGTATAGTTTAGGACATTATTTGAAAAAAAGGGAACTAAGATTGTTAAAAGTAAAAGGAAAGAATATAAAGTTGGTTTATTTGCTCAAGTGTGTGCTACATGTTTTGGTAAAATGTGGACACTAACCTCACAATTGATACAATAGCTATGGATGATGCAAAGACTCATGGAAAGATACATGCTCAGCATTACAAGACAAGGTAGAAAGACTCGCAGATGGATTAGAGAACAAACAAAAGTATATATTATCATCAAGAGAGTAAAATAATTGAAATGGAAATGGGCTGGTCTCATAGCAAGAAGAACTGTTGACAGGTGGACTGAGGCAGTCATAGAATGGATCCCACTTTATAAAAAGCATCTACAAGAGAAACCTAAACCGAGATGAATCAACAATATCACCAATTATTGTGGGCCCAAGTGGCAAAGAAAAGCTCAGGACCATATTGGTTGGAAATATGTGGAAGAGGCCTTCATCCTGAAATGGATAGCCAATGGCTAAAACGATGATGATGCTTTGATCAAGATTAAAATAATAGTTATTGTCTTTGATAACTCTTATTAGACTTTACTGATTGAAATTATGAGTTTTTAAAGAATTTGTTCATAGATAAGAGATGCATATGGGAATAAGAGATAATCTATTGCATTTTAAGAGAATGTGATGAATCATTAAATTTTTAATACCTTGTGATGATAATTAATTCTTTATATGGTTTTTTTCTCTTTACTATATTCATATTTTTTCTTTTCTATTTTTTTCTTTTCTGCACCTTTTTGTTTTTTTTCTTTTGATAGTTTGTATTAATTTTTTCAGTGTAATTGTCCTTTTTAATAAAATTAAAATAAAATTACTATTTAAAAAAGAGAGAAGAGTCTCACTTAATCTTTGCCCATTCCTTATGATCTGACATAAACATTAGGACTATTTTATCCAATGCAATAAGACAGTTTCATAATCAGCTGGTGGGTATAAATCAAATACCCATTTAATACAGTTATTGTCATGGCTCACTACTATTGTTGAACCACAGCCACAATGGCACAGATAATTCTTCAGGCCTTTTCTAAAGGCCCGAAGGATAGTTTCAATTCAAGCTCCAGCAGAATGATGTTTCAAAGGGCTGGTACCATGTCAGAAAAGGGTCACTTCTAGATTCCATCTTACAACGTTCATAATATACCTTTCCTGCTGAATCTGATGGCTCAGGTAGATATAAACAGGGAGAGGAAGCTTCTCAAATACACTTACCCCATGCCATATTGGATAAGATCATTACTAGCACCATGAATTGAACCCAGAAGCACTCTGTAGTCAATGGTGCTCATGGATAAGAAGTATAATATGTTGCTCAAGGAGTGTGCATAGTTGTCTGAACTTCTGTCTTTTGACCAGTTGTAGCTTCTGAATGCTCTCCAAAGGCAACTCCCTGTGCAGGATGTTACAGTAGTCCATTCAGGAGGTAGCCAGGACATGAGTGTGGGAGAGCAAAATCTTCTAGTGCAATTCCTAAGAAACTGTGCAACTGGAGCATAACACATAACTGTGCAAAGGCCCTACTGGGCAAGGCTGCCACCTGTTCTTTGAGCAGGAGTTGGGAGTCCAGGAGAACCCCCAGATTGTGGACTGGGCCTCCTCATCCAGAATAAGAAATGGTAAATCTCTGGAACCAGAAGGTCCCAAAACTCAGAGGTACTCAGTCTTACCAAGGTTGAGCTGAAGCCTGCTGTTTCCCCATCCAAACCCCTTCAGACACCGAGAGAGGACAAAGGCAGTATCACTTAATTTGCCAGCAGTATTAATGGATATTGGCTTGGTTACTGGGAAATAGATTTGAGAAATTACAGTTTTAAGCTGGTACAATGCAGATGGCTCAAGCCCCCTTAGACCTCTGGCTTAATAGTTTGTATCCAGAATGAATACAGAATAAGACATGTGTCTCTGTGTGGGGATACCATCTCCGTTTGAATTTGTAAAAAAAAAAGGCAAAAGACAAACAATTGCACAATCCTGCTTTAATGGTATTTGCCATATTGTTCAGTCTGTGGTATACTTCCTTGTAAATTTATGTCATTAGGATGTTCTGGCTAATTTATTATTCATCTCCTATATTATTAAATATGTATAGCTATTAAGGCTTGTTTCTTTCCTGGCAGTCATGGTGTTAACTTACAGTAGTGACTTGGGCATTTGTCAAGTAGTCATGTGACTGTTACTTCATTAAGAGTGTCCTAAACCTGGCAGAATTAGTACTCCTCCCTCCATTCACTTTACAAATTATTTGTCTGTTGATCTATTTGTCCACTACTAATCCTCAGGAAATAGCAGATTATGCTAGCTGATTAAATAAATAAACTCCTTGGTGCATAAACGAATTACACATTTTGCATTGCTTCAGTTCTTGGAAGCCACCCAACACCTCTATGAGTAGATATCTATGGTGTTTCTGAGTCATCTAGGCACGGTTGTCCCAAAGGTGCTTTTTTCAAAAGGCAACTGGACTTTCTTGGCTTTTTCTTTGAAATGTTTTCACTTGTCATCCAAGAAGCTTCTTCAGTTCTGGAATATCAAGTTGCCTTTCGAACAGCACCTTTTGGGACCTCCAGGACTTATTGTCCCAGCTTCAGTTATCTATCAGGGGGAAAATGAATGGTAAATTCAACTAAAATGGAGCTAGCTGTTATTGTTGGGATAGTTTGAAATAGGTTGATGCATATACCTGGTCTGAGAAAGGAATTATCTTTAGAGATAAAAATGCAAACTTGATAATGTCACATATTTAAAAAATGTAAGTTGCGCTACTATATTCTTTTTTCCCCTTTTTCTATTCTGACTTCAAGTCAGTGTTGACACAAGGCAACTGCCTGGACTAGTCCTTGAAGTTTTCTTGGCAAGATTTCACAAGTGACTTGCCCTTGCCTTCTTCTTCCTAATGCTGAGAGAGAATGACTGGTCCTAGCCAGCTTCATGGCTAAAGTGGGATTAGCGTTTCCTGGTTCCTAGCCTGGTGCCTCAACCACTGGCCAAAACTAGCTCTCTATTGGCATTTTATACACAGAATAAAAGCGAATTTTATCCTGTGTATAAAACAGGATAAAAATGATTCAGTAATTCTTTCTGAATCAACTGGCTAAAGTGTTCAGTGCTTCTCCTCTCCTTTCTCTAATCCATCCATCCATCCTTCCTTCCTTCCTTCCTTCCTTCCTTCCTTCCTTCCTTCCTTCCTTCCTTCCTTCCTTCCTTCCTTCCTTCCAATAGTGCTTGGAGGGAGATTTTATGAAGAAGGAATGGTTGGCTTTAACAGGATGATCTGGGACAAGGTGATAACCCTATTGATTGTAAAGTACTCTATTTCTTTGGAAAGAGAAGCTATTTATGAGGTATGGTGGCACAGTGGTTAGAGTGCAGTATTTCAGGCTACTTTTGCTGACTGCCAGCTGCTTGCAAATTGGCAGTTAAAGTCAAGGTTGCCTCAGACTTCCATCCTTCCAAGGTGGGTAAAATGAGGACCCAAACCCTAACTCTGTAAACCGCTTAGAGAGGGCTGTAAAACTCTGTGAAGTGGTATATAGGTCTAAGTGTATTGCTATTTATTTCCAGATGACATTTTGCTTAAGTGTCCTCAGCAGATTCATTTCCTCCAGTCATAGAATAGAGCTTTATACTTCAGCTGTTTCTCGGGTGTTTTCTTTTAGTAGTACTAATGTATTTATAACTGAAATATGACAGATTTGAGGAACAGCTCTGGTTCTAAGGCAGCTCAGCCTCTTGTAGAAGATGAATGACTCCAGAGGCTACTCTGGGACTTTCACCCTACGCCACTCTACCAGATGCAGCCTGCTCCTTTCTGGCCAGCAAATAGCTAATCATATCCCTATGTGTTCAATATGCACAGCTGCACATCTGACTTTGTCTGATTCATCTGCAGAAGGCAACACACAGGCCAGCTGTTGGGACTATTGCAAAGAATCATGGTTAATGAGAACATTCCTGGAGAAAGGAACCATCTTTGCCTCTTATTCATTCCCGGTCTCCATTCTTTAAAAACTCCTCTAGCTTCAGTCTCTCAGGAAAGTAAGAGTATTTGCTAAAACTTGCTGAAAGAGTGACAGTTCCTGCTTTTGCAGGCATGAGTTACTTTTCCAGGTGGGTTTCCCCCACTTGTTGCTATCCTTACATCTCCAGATTTCCTCCCTCCCTCCCTGCCCCTGCTGAGACAGTATGACTCAGAAAATTGGCTGGCCACCATGTGCCTTTCGGCTTCCCACACCCTTCTTCGCTGGCTGACAGAACCCTTGCTTCCAGCACAAAAAAAATGTTCCCTGGATCTCTCACTCCCTTCTTTGGCCTGTGTCTAATATGTGTTTCCAGAAGACCAGAAAGACCATGCTTATGGAGGACTACCTCAGTTTTGCTACTTCCAACTCACCAGGGTGGGCTGGAGAGGCTGACTGGTGATGTATTGGATCAGGCTGGCCAAGTATCCCCCCAAAACCATCAGAATACAATTGTCAGGCTCTTGTAAGCATAGCCTGGCCATTTGCAAAGCACCCCAAAGCTCCTTTTGAAGTCAAGAAGAAGACCACAAGTGTATAGTCTTAACAACATAAGCATATGGCTCATAAGTCTTAAAACTCTGGCATCTCTTCCAGGGAGAAGTGTCATGTCTTTATTAAACTCTTTCAAGGGACAGCTCATGTTACACTTAATAGGAACTCAGCTTGCTTTGTGGAGCCAGGAGACTCAATCAGAAGTCCAACCTGCTCCCGAATCACATTCTTGCAAATATCTATGGAGTGGCTAAATAGCTTAGAAGTGATTTTTAATCATATTACCAATAGGAAAGGTTTTCCACTCAGTTTATTCATTAAAGCAGTTGTTGAAATAGGATGTCATAGATATTCCCAGTCTTTGGCTTTTGAAGTTATGTAACTTTGGGAGTTTGGGAAGAATATACTGTACATTTATAAAGCAATGAATTAAACTTTTAAATTTTAACAAGACAATGTTAAAGGACACTCTTGGGTTTTTTTTTTCCTTTGAAAATATTTCATTTCTCATCCAAGAAGCTTCTTTAGTTTTAACTTACTTGCTTTGGATTTTAGATTTTATGTTCCCTACAAGCTACTAAAATTAAGAGATTATAAATTTGCACTTGTTTTCTATCAAATTTAAAGCAAGGGGATTTTTTAAAGTGAAGATTTTTCCCCTCTTCTCAAACTGCATGTAATTTGGCTTTGATAGTATCTCATTTGATGGGTTATCTTTTCCTTTGCCAAATAAACTAGTTATGGCATGATCCAGCCAAATCAACAAACCCTATCTTTTTCCAGTGTGTACAAAGTCCAACATGGTTAGGTTCTATTATATAAATGCAAGCATAGGCGTGTTAAAGAGTATGAACTCTTTATGGAAATATGTTCATATCACCTATGTGGATGAGAAATTTTGGTAAAGAAATTGTTTTATGGACAAAAATCCATTGCATTGATGAGTATGTTCAACATCACCAATATTAATGGGTTTAAGGGTATTTAAATCTTTGAATTTTCCTAGAGCTGAATGCTTCATTCCTACTAAAGTTTGAGAAAAATCACACCTTTAACATATAATAAAGAATTTCTAAAAGTATGCATTTAAAGGGTAGATGGGCATATAGTCTCTTAGCAATAGAAGGCATTCTGTAAGTAGAAAATTGGTGAAAGAAGTTAACAAGTTAACATGCTTCAGTTTATAGGTAAAGGGATTTAGAGAGGAACCCTTTACTCTGCCTTTCCAATATGCTCAATAATGTTAGAAGTATCTAACAAAAACAATCAACTGCTTTGGACAACATATCACAATAAAGTGATTGACTATAGACAGTGACAATGACAAGGAACAGATGTTTAGCATTATTTTCCTTTGGGGGAAATTGTATTACTTAGCACCAAGATAGAAAAAAAATCATACTTTTTAAAATAAAAAATATGAGATCATTTTGCAGTATGGATTGAGTACTTGACCTCCTTTGATAAAAGAAAAAGCTGAGAAGTCTAAAGTTTTCTGGTAATGCATATATATATATATATATATATATGCTGGTTTTGTTGTATTCGGGTCTTTTCCCGTGTAAGGTTGAGATTGTCTTTGCAACGTTTCGGCAGGATCTCACCCGCCATCTTCATATATATATATCAAGAGGCATTTTCCAGTCATTCACTCATTCATATATGTTTATCATCTGACTGTAATTCTATAATAGAGATCCAAGCGCAGAAAATGGAAAAGAGTACTGACCAAGCAGGGAAATATCTCCATCAATAAAACTTCTTAATGTTTAGATCAAAGCTATGTGTCCTGATTCCCACTGTTTGCTCCAAATTATTTGTAAAAAAGATATGGAGACTCTAGAAAGAGTGCAGAGAAGAGCAACAAAGATGATTAGGGGACTGGAGACCAAAACATATGAAGGACGGTTGCAGGAACTGGGTATGTCTAGTTTAATAAAAAGAAGGACTAGGGGTGACATGATAGCAGTGTTCCAATATCTCAGGGGCTGCCATAAAGAAGAGGGAGTTAAGCTATTCTTCAAAGCACCTGAGGGTAGGAGAAGAAACAATGGGTGGAAACTAATCAAGGAGAGAAACAACTTAGAACTAAGGAGAAATTTTCTGACAGAACAATTACTCAGTGGAACAACTTGCCTCCAGATGTTGTGAATGTTCCAACACTGGAAGTTAAAGAAGATATTGGATAACCATTTGTCTGAAGTGGTGTAGGGTTTCCTGCCTAGAAGGGGGTTGGGGGTTGGACTAGAAGATCTCCAAGGTCCCTTCCAACTCTGTTATTCTTTCGTATTCTATTCTATTTCAGTTGTGTGCCACCCTTTGCTTTGAGTGCAAATCTAGGTAAAAGAGGCAATGAACAGACTCAAACCCTCATTTTTTCTTTAGTCAAACAAAAGTGCCCTTAATCATTTCAAAAGCTGACTAAGCCAATGCTAGATTCATTGCAATAGATAGAGGGTCTTAAGGAGATCATAGACCAGGGTTGTCAAACTCATGACCCATGGGTCAGATGCATCAAGTGCTGGCTACGCCCATGCCCGGTTTAGCAAAGGGGGAAAAAGTCCCGATATGACACATGGTGATGCTGTGATGATGCACGTTTGACACCCATGTCATAGACTGTTCTGTGTAATTATATCACTCTTCAGCCCTAAGTAGTTTGTATGGAATAGACCATAGAACTCTGACCAAACTCAGTAGCCATACTGAGATATTTTTTCAGCTTCTTAGATGCCTTTGATATGTTGGGTACATCCCATCCCCAGGCAATGAAACTCAGCTCACAACCTCATGCATTTCAAAACATGGCACCAGAATCCACCAGAGGTTTGTGCCATGTGTATTTGGGAAGACTTTGAAGAGCTCTGACCAGGACATGACATCATCTTTTGGTGGAAACAATATTTGGGGTTCATTTTTGTTACATTTAGAAGTTGTGATTGTTCTTTGTTTGATGGACAAAGACCCCCCTCCTTAAAATGGCTTTTCTGCAGCTTAAATTGAAAGATAAGCCCCCCCATCACACTATCAAACTTCACCATTTTACTGTGATCCTATTGGGTTCTGGGAGACTGAAAATGGAGTTGGGTGTCCAAATGCGGCCTTTAGGCCACAGATAACTCACCCCTGATTTATATCCTATTCCAAAGCACAAGAGAGGTATACTTGATACTACTAAGCTGTGCTCTGAGTACTCTCTTGAGGGCTGGTAAAAGTTAGAAAAATACATTCCCTCCAGGTTAAGTGTGACTTTCTTATTTGAATTGTTTAGCAGTGACTTCTGTGACATTTTCTCACTGTTTTTCCCATCCCAAACAAATATATTTTGTCATTCTACATATCAATACTCAAGAAAACTATAAATGTGGCCCATTATGGATGTATATTTGGTATCTGCTTAGGCAGATCATATAGGATTAAGTTAGTTATGCAAAAACTAATCCAAAGCAACTAACAATCCTTCTTGGGAGAATTTGCTCCTTCTTTCTCTGTGTCTTTTTTTCTTTCCCTCCTTCCTTCCTTCCCTCCCTCCCCTCCCCTTTACAATTCACTCAAAGGATACTTTTTAGATGGCGAACTCTAGATGAAATTTGAACAATATAAACAGCACATTTTATTATACCTGTTGCACAAATATCCATAAAGCACACCAGGCTCTATTACATGCAAAATTTCTCAATATTTTTGAGCTAGTTAGCAAATGTTGAATTGATCCAGGTTACAGGTTTGCATGATTTAGGGAATTGGACTTCCACAGTTCATTTTCTGAACTTCCCATTCAGATAGTATGTGATCTGCATTTGATGTTCTTTAATAACTCCAAATTGGTGTTCTGGAAGAACAGGACTTTGAAAATCAATGCAAACTTTTCTTGGATAGCTTATGTTGAACTCAACAGTTTCTAATTTGAGACATCCATATTTTTATTTAATTGAACAATGGTTTTCTGAGGTAAACAATGGTTTTCTGAGGTAAACAGTAAGGGAAATATGAGGCCCAAATAATTATGACAAGATCTGGAAATAAGGCTATGGCAGTTAGTCTTCTGTTGTATATGGCTGAAGGGATAGGAAATGTGGAGATACAACTGATTTTACATAAAAAGTCAACTCATACAAAATCAGCTATGTTCCAAACAAAAAAAGAACTCCTGCCACTTTGGAGAGTAATCTAGTTTCTAATCCAGTGTTTCCTAACCTTAATAACTTTAAGATGTGTGAACTTCATCTCCCAGAATTCCCCAGCCAGCAATGAGAAACATTTACCTCCTAGTCCCTTTCATTTTCTGACATGTGCTTTACAACTTCTGATGAAAAGATTGAGCAACAAAATGAGCAAGGATGAGAAATCCTTAGCAAGCAGGGCTGAGGTGAAAGGATGTAGACTACCATCATGTTCCATCTAGTTCTAGACACTCACAGAGACTCAATAAACATATCAGCATTGTTAAAATGATGAATGGCCAAAGAGTTGAAGGTAAAATGCCATCAATAGATATGTCATCATTGATCTCTCCTAGGCTTAGCAGCTGAAAGATGCTTTCAGCTAGCAATCGTTGATGGAAACCTAAAGGGAAACAACATACTGGGACAGACAGCTGACAAATTCGATCTGGGCCCCATTAAAAACTGGTGATGAATTTGCCAGGAAAATATATATTTGTGTAAGGGGTGAGCTGGTATCTGTTATAAATTTGTCAGCTGCACCTCTGCCTTTGCAGGCCTGGCATGAATAATGCCCGGCGATTTGTCGCCTTCCCCTGGCGAACGCACCATCAGTCACTCCAGGGTTATTTACAAAGCCAGCCATCTATTCGTTACAAGGACATGACTTTGCCTGAAAAGATAACAAAAGAGGAAATCAACCAGTGGCCTTCCAGTGAAAAATACATCTTCTGACGAAGGAGCTTTGGAGTGGAATAAATGAGAGGGACAGCGATAGGTCCTTCCTGGCAGAGTGCCTGGCATGGGTTGCATAGAGCACATTTACCCCTGTTGATTAAATTAGAAATTATTAATAGGGGTCTACAGAGTAGAGCAAAGGGGTCATGGAGAGTTTAATTCTGTTCTCGGATAACTTCATTTCAGCTGATGGGGTTGTTATTGGCGCAGGTTTTATATGTTTATAGGAAACAATATACTCCATAATGAAGTCATGCATCCTTCCTGCAAGGTCAGGGAAGCTATTGTGCAGCTGGATGGGAGCCTTCGCCGTCATGTTAATTAAGCAACAGTGATTTGACGTTACCTTCCTCATAAAAGTGTGTTTAAGAGGTGGCGAAGAACTGCTGAGAATGTAGTCAGTCTGCTGGGCTGAAGAGAGCAAGGGCTAAGCAAGGAGGCATCCGTGAGCACAAAACCCCCCTGAGCAGTTCTGCACCACTCACTAGGTGTGATGGTACAGATCAGAGGGAAAGTGTCCTGAAGATACCTGCTGGTTTTTTTTTTTAAATTCACACAGGCATAACAATCGCAATTATAAACACTCCTTTTGGGAAGGAAGGTTTCACAAAGCACTATGGAGTGATAAATAAGTAGTAAGTAATTAAGTAAATAGTAAGTAAGTAGCAAGTAAGTAGTAAGCAAGTAGTAAGCAAATAGTAAGTAAATAGTAGAAGTGTTATTGCTATTCCACTAAAGAGACTTATTATGACCTGAAATAGGAAAATATTAATGGTAGCCTTCATTTTTCCTAACGTGTAGTCAGAATATTACTTTTCTGCATGCCGATTTTCTGCAACTGGGTACTTTCCAGATGTATTGGATCACAATTCCCAGTATATAAGGAAGGAAGAAGAGAGGTACAATGGTCATTGCAGCTTGAGAATAAAGTTACATCTGCATCTGCATTTCCTCCTAGAATCTGTGTTCTGATTTGAAACCTTGAGGAAGCTTGGCCAAGATCCATCTTCTTTGTCTTCTGCCTTATTCCCTGTTGAATCGCACTGCATTCCATTGTGTTCTGCTCTTGCTCTTTTCAAGGCTGCACACATGAGAAATTATGCAGTTTACACTACATTATTCACACCTAAACGCCATTCAGATTCCAAAGTAGCAGCTGAAAGAAAAACATAGCAGAGCAATGGAAGGATGGGGGAGGAAGAGAACAGATGCCAGAAAAGTGGGGAAACTCCAACCAAGCTGCAGTCATATTGAGCTAACCACACATTCAATTCATATATGTTGGAAATAAAAACAAAGAGCTCCCTTTCTACACTCCCCCCTCCATTAATTGCTGCATCAACATCTCACCTTGAGTCAAATCCACTCAAAGTTAAGTAGAAAGAAAGCCTCTGTGTGTTTTTTGATATTAGAAATCTAGCCCTGTCTGCAGATTAGCCAGTGGTGATTTATCAGCATTAATCAACGGTTCCTGTTTATTACAAATAGGCCATGTCCTCCCTCACATTTGAAAAAGATGTTCTCTGTCTAATGGCAAGAAAGCAAATTTCCAGCAAGCCAATTAATGAACGGGAAGCAATGTTTGGTGTGTGTATAGTCGTGGTTGCCAGATGACTAGCAAGCTGGAGGCATTGCCTGGATCTTAGTACAAGCCATCAGGTGGCAAATTCACCAAGGAGTCAGCCAGCTGTTTGACTTCATTACAGTTTATCATTATGTCGACCTTCTTTTTTATTCCTACATTTAATCACCTAATATCACTTTTATTGGCTTGTCAGGATGTCAGAGATTGTGGTTGGGAATCCATTTCAAACCAACCCAGCATGCATCCACTTTAGTAAAATATTAGAGCAAGCTGATATCCATCTTCTTTGAAAAATAGGGTACAAGTGAATTAATTAGGTATATGCCAGAGTTTGGATCTCATCTAATTGGGGAGAGAGAGATACAGAGAGACTGAAAGACAAAGAGACAGAGAGAGAGACCGACAGAGAGACAGACACAGAGATTGCTTGAGGCCCCAAATCTGAATTCTTCACCTGGATTGTATAAAAGAGAACTGTTGTAGAAAGAGATGCTTGATAGCTTGGTATTGGAAATTGGTTTTTGGAGTAACAAGCTTGGCTCATGAAAGACAGATGAAGGGATAGCTTTATTTCCCACCCCCACGAGATTTACCCATTTATAAATTGGTACTGGGTATTCAATAACTGTATTTCTGCCTCTCTCTGCTTGGATTAGTGGGATACTTCCCACAGAATAATTTCTCCTACATCACTAAAATGTATTTTCTAAGAAATAATTCAATTTATCGAAGAAGTGTGGGATTTGCTGATTTGAAGTAAAAAAAAGAATCCTCATTGGCCATAGCCAAGCCCAGAGGTATGCCTATCTTGGCTTTTTTGGTTCCTGACCAGAATACACCGAGTTTCCTTCAAGCAGTGGTAGAAAAACAGGACAACCCCCTCCCCGCTTCCAACAAAGCAGTTCATCCCACACTGCTGTTGCTTAATATAAGGAGCTGGTAGAACTTGGCAGCTTGGAAATTAAGCAAATGTAGGCCTGTTTCAATAGTTGGATAGGAAACCACTAGGAAATGCTAAAGAAATGTAAAAATGCGTGTGTGTGTGTGTGTGAGAGAGAGAGAGAGAGGAGGAGGAGGAGGAGGAGGAGGAGGAGGAGGAGGAGGAGAAGAAGAAGAAGAAGAAGAAGAAGAAGAAGAAGAAGAAGAAGAAGAAGAAGAAGAAGAAGAAGAAGAAGAAGAAGAAGAAGAAGAAGAGACTTCTGTATTGTTGCTAAGATTTGTATACAAACAATAGGATGGGGTGGGTGGGTGAGGGTTACCTTGCCTTCCCAATGATATCAAATGTATTATTATTCCCATTTTGGAAACCAGAATGTGGATTAAGGCAGGGATGGGTTCTGGCTGGCTTTACTGCCAGTTCGCTCGTGCGCACGCATGCACAGTTCAATTAAAATTGTTCTGCACATGCAGAGAACACAAAAAACAAGATGGTGGTGGCAGAGACCGGGGAACCGGTTTGGGGGGGGTGGCAGGCCTGGTCGCTGCTGGTTCCAGTGACCCAGGCCACCATACAGTGGTGGGTTTCAAATTTTTTTGGAACCTACTCTGTGGGTGTGGCCTCCTTTGTGGGAGTGGCTTGCCGGCCATGTGACCTGGTGGGAGTGGCTTGGCAGTCATGTGACCAGGTGGGCATGGCTAACTTGGAAAATGTGGTGAAACTCACTTAACGATGCTCTTGCTTAGCAACCAAAATTTTGGGCTCAATTGTGGTCATAAGTTCTTTTTCTTTCTTTCTTTCATCTCTCTCTCCCACTTTCTTTTTTTCTTTTTCTTTTTCTCTCTCTCTCTGGCTCTTTCTCTCTCTCTCCCTCTCTCCCTCTCTCCCTCCCTCTGTCATTTTCTCTGGGTGTCTATCTGTCTGTCTCTCTCTCTGTATCTCTGTCTCTCTCTCCTCCTTCCCCCATCTCTGTCACTCTGTGTGTGTGTGTCTGTCTGTCTCTCACTCACTCTGTGTGTGTGTGTGTGTCTGTCTCTGTCTCTCCCTCTGTCTCTCTCCCCTCCCTTCCTCTCTCTCTGTCACTCTGTGTATGTGGGTGTGTCTGTCTCTCACTCATTCACTTAATCACTCACTCTGTGTGTGTCTCTCTATCTTTCTCTCCCTCCCTCCCCCTCTCTGTCTCTGTCTCTGTGTGTGTGTGTGTGTGTCTGTCAGTCTCTCTGATTCCCTCCCTCACTCCCTCTCTCTGTCTGTCTGTCTGTCTCACTCACACACACACACACTGTGGTCACCTTGTTGAGTGTTCCAATCACATTTGAAACACTCAACAACTGGCTTGCATTTATGGTATTTTGCAGCATTCTGCAGTCATAGGACCAAAATATATGCTTTTAACCATATATTTTGGTCCTATGACTGCAGAATGCTGCAAAATACCATAAATGCAGGCCAGTTGTTGAGTGTTTCAAATGTGATTGGAACACTCAACAAGGTGACCACAGTGTGTGTGTGTGTGTGTGAGTGAGACAGACAGAGAGAGAGAGAGAGGAACAGAGAGGGAGTGAGAGAGGGAATCAGAGAGAGACTGACAGAGTCTGACAGAATCAGAGAGGTACTTTTAACTACCTGGCAGCGGCGTTTTTCCTTGGGGGGCTCCTCAGAACATCCTAAGACTTCGGAGGGAAGCCTCCAGCCCGGAGCAGGAGCAAAGCCCCTTTTCCAACTGGCCTTTCCTCGCTTGGAGGGCTTTGAAGGGAAGCTTCTGCATAAGCCCGGCCGAGTGACAACAAGTTCCCAACGTTACGAAGCCTCGGAGGCTGTAATTTTCTGAGCTGTGCGCGCCCGCCTGTTTTCCACGGCGTGGAGCAGCAGCGAGGTTTGTGTGGCCGGCAATCACTCCAAATGCCATCCGGGAAGACGAGGAACGTGAGGGGGGACCGTTGACGGCCTCCGCAATCATCGCTCGCCTCGCAGAGCCTCGCTGCTGCTCCACGCCGTGGAAAACAGGCGCGCGCGCACAGCTCAGAAAATTACAGCCTCCGAGACTTCGTAACGGCGGGAACTTGTTGTCACTCGGCCGGGCTTATGCAGAAGCTTCCCTCCGAAGCGTTCTGAGCCTCGGAGGCTGTAATTTTCTGAGCTGTGCGCGCGCGCCTGTTTTCCACGGCGTGGAGCAGCAGCGAGGCTCTGCGAGGCGAGCGATGATTGCGGAGGCCGTCAACGGTCCCCCCTCGCGTTCCTCGTCTTCCCGGATGGCATCCTGAGTCATTGCCGGCCTCGCAGAGCCTCGCTGCTGCTCCACGCCGTGGAAAACAGGCGCGCGCGCACAGCTCAGAAAATTACAGCCTCCGAGACTTTGTAACGGCGGGAACTTGTTGTCACTCGGCCGGGCTTATGCAGAAGCTTCCCTCCGAAGCGTTCTGAGCCTCGGAGGCTGTAATTTTCTGAGCTGTGCGCGCGCGCCTGTTTTCCACGGCGTGGAGCAGCAGCGAGGCTCTGCGAGGCGAGCGATGATTGCGGAGGCCGTCAACGGTCCCCCCTCGCGTTCCTCGTCTTCCTGGATGGCATCCTGAGTCATTGCCGGCCTCGCAGAGCCTCGCTGCTGCTCCACGCCGTGGAAAACAGGCGCGCGCGCACAGCTCAGAAAATTACAGCCTCCGAGGCTCAGAACGCTTCGGAGGGAAGCTTCTGCATAAGCCCGGCCGAGTGACAACAAGTTCCCGCCGTTACGAAGTCTCGGAGGCTGTAATTTTCTGAGCTGTGCGTGCGCGCCTGTTTTCCACTTCGTAACGGCGGGAACTTGTTGTCACTCACCCGGGCTTCTGCAGAAGCTTCCCTCCAAAGCCCTCCAAGCGAGGAAAGGCCAGTTGGGAAACGGGCCAGAAGACAAGGAACAGCAGTGGCGGCTGGGAGTCAGCCCCGATGCAAAAAAAATGCCAAGGGGGCGGGGCCGGAAATTACTTCCGGGTTCATTCTTCAACCGGTTCGCACGATCCGGTGCGATCCGGTAGAAACCCACCACTGCCACCATACCACTACCAGTTCAGCCGAACCAGGCTGAACCAGTAGGAACCCACCTCTGGATTAAGGTTATCCTGTCAGGGAAATAACTTAGATATCTCTATGTTCCTCATCTCAAACAGAATAGAAATTTGAGAACAGGAAACGGATGCTGTTATTCCCATACCCAAGCATATAATAATAATAATCATGACAACTATATGTTTGTATATTTGAAATATTTTGTGTATTTCTAAAGATTCTTTGCAAAATCGATACACGATTTTCATCATTATTTTCTTCAGTTAATTTTCAAAAAGAGAAAAGCAGAAAAAACACTGCTTTGATGGCGGCGGCGGGGGGGAGTAAGAAAACTATGACAATCTGAAAAATACCTGGAAATAACCAGGTTTAACAGAGGCTCCCTAGAATGAAACTGTATAGATATGCTATTTATGAGGAAAACCAACGCAACCTAACGGTGTGAGAGATGGAACAAAGTTGGGGAAACCAAGATTAAAATGCTGCTTTGGCCATTGAGCTTCTTAGGAGTTATGGAATTATTTCTTTTTCTTAAGTCACTTCAGCACACGCACCAACCTTTCTGTTTTCCTTTGTGACAGTTTCATGGCGCCAGACAACTTTCCTCACTGTTGTGCTCTCTCTCCTGCAGCTAGCACACCATCCCTCCTTCCCTTCCCTTGTTTGCTTTGGCATTGAGGCAAAGGTATTTTTAAACCCCCATCCAGCCATTGTGAAGGGCAGCAGCAGAGCTTTCCTTGAAGAAACTGGGAGGAACAGCCAAGATGGTGCGATGCCTTGGCTACAGGACAGAGGGGAAAACTGCTGAAGCCTGTTAGGAGGTGACTGGAGCAGCCATTCCTGCCAGTAGAATACAGGTGCCCCACAGCTCCAGCTGGGATGCTATAAATCTGCCTTTGCAGCATTTCCTCTGAAGCTGAATCCATCCTTCATTAGCTTGACTTTCCAATACATACAAACCCCCACCATATTGGCAAATTGGCACAGCTGACATTGGTGGTGGGGCTGTGTTTAATGTACTTGCTCAAGTTATTCTAAGGGGAAACGAGTAAGAGTGGGATTTAGGGCATTTGAAAGAATTTTTATGGAGAAAGAGAGGAGGAGGGAGGGAGAGGGAGGGAGAGAGAAAGGGGGGGAGGAAGAGAGAGAGGAAGGGAGGGAGGGAGAGAGAGGGAGAGAGAAAGGGAGGGAGGGGGAGAGGGAGAGGGAGGGAGGGAGGGGGAGAGAGAGGGAGGGAGGGAGAGAAGAAGGGAGGGAGGGAGAGAGAGGGAGAGAGGGAGAGAGAAAGGGAGAGAGAAAGGGAGGGAGGTGGAGAGGGAGAGGGAGGGAGAGGGAGGGAGGGGGAGAGAGAGGGAGGGAGAGAGAGGGAGGGAGAGAGGGAGGGAGGGATGGAGAGTGAGAGAGATAGGAAAGAAGGGAGAGATTGAGAGAGTGAAAGGGAGAGGGAGAGAGAGGGAGGGAGGGAGGGAGAGAGAGAGAGGGAGGGAGAGAGAGTGTGCTTTGCTGTTTTCTTTCAGAGGTGAAGAAGAATCTAGACTGGTACCAGGCACAAAGCTCCCTTTAGCAATCATTGAAACTTTATTTAAGCTACCCACGCTTCCATCCTTTCACAGATATTCCTCCATGGTGTTATAGCTTAGTTATAACTAAGCTACAGGTAGTCCTCGACTTACAACAGTTCATTTGGTGGATTTTTGAAGTTGCAATGGCACTGAAAAAGTGACTTGTGACCATTTTTCACACTGCATTATCCCCATGGTCACATGACCAAAATTAAGATGCTTGGGAACTGTCACGTTTAGAACTGTTGCAGTGTCTTGGGGTCATGTGATCTCCTTTTGTGACCTTCTGACAAGCAAAGCCAATGGAAAAGCCAGATTGACTTAACAACCATGTTATTGCATTGCAGACAAGAAGGGTCATAAAATGGGGCAAAATTCACTTTACAAATGTCTCACTTAGCAACAAAAAACTGGGCTCAATTGTGGTTGTAAGTTGAGGACTATCTGTATAACCTTAACCCTATATACTGTAGCTCAGCAAGTGTAAGGACTATACATTTGTTTTCCAACAAAATAAAGAAGAAAAGTTAATATTCTCAAAAGTTGAGTTCCATATTCTCCCTTATCTAGCATTCCTGGAGAATCTACTTCAAAAGTGTTGTGCAGTTTGGATGTTTTCTTCGACTCACAGCTGCTTCTCGATAATCAGGTGGCAACTGTGATCATAAAGGCCATTGCACAGCTTCATGCGTTGCACTGATTGTGCTCTTCCCTAGATTGGGAAGCTCTTCAGATAGTCACTCACACTGGTCATTTCATGGCTTGACTACTGCAATGTGCTCTACATGGGGCTGCCCTTGGAGACAACCCACAAACTTCAAATGTTATGGACAGTAGCAGACATGCCTTAATATGCCCATGTAACATCTTTGCTACTCAAGCTATGCTGGTGGCCAGTTTGCTTCCAAGTCTAAGTGCTGGTTATTACCTAGAAAAACCTACATGGCATAAAGGTAAAGGTTCACCTCGCACATATGAGCTAGTCATTCCCGACTCTAGGGAACGACTCTCCGTTTCAAAGCCGAACAGCCAGCGCTGTCCAAAGATGTCTCCATGGTCATGTGGCCGACATGACTAAATGCCAAAAGTGCATGGAACGCTATTACCTTCCCACCAAAGATGGTTCCTATTTTTTCTACTTGCATTTTTACATGCTTTCGAACTGCTAGGTTGGCAGAAGTGGGGACAAGTAACAGGAACTCACTCCGTTAGGTGGCGCTAGGGATTCAAACCACCTACCTTTCTGATCAACAAGCTCAGCGTCTTAGCCACTGAGCCACTGTCCCTATCTAAATAGCATAGGGCCTGGTTATTTGAGGAACTGCCTGTCTCCCATGATATCTGTCTGGCCAATTTGATCTAGCAGAGTTGGCACACTCTGGGTTCCTTTGATTAAACAATGCTGTCTTTTGGGACTCAAGAAATATGCCTTCTCTATAGCAATACCACCTGCCCTCTGGAATGAAGTTCCCCCTGAGATCCAGATGGCTTCCACCCTGCTAAAACTTCAAAGGACCTAGTAGATCTGTATCTTCATTCAGGCCCTTGGTCAGTAGGAGTAAAAACTCCTTTCGATTGGGTAAGTTTGTTTCTCTATTGTTCTTTCTATTTTTTTTGTCATCGTTGCCATCTTTAACTCTTTTTATGTTTATCTATTATTGCTTTCATTTTGTTTTTAACGTTTCTACTTGTGAGCCAACCCAGAGTTGCCCGGAAGCCGAGCATCATGCAAATTAATCAATGAATTAATTAAAATAGTCATAACTTGGAGAACAAAATCTCGAGCCCTGGCATGCAAGAACATTTGCCCTCTTGCATTATGATTAATTGCAATCTGATGATAAATATTTCAGAGAGAGAGAGAGAGAGAGAGAGAGAGAGAGAGAGGGAGGGAGGGAGGGAGGGAGAGAGAGAGAGAGAGAGAGAGAGAGAGAGAGAGAGAGAGAGAGGAGAGAGAGGAGAGAGGAGAGAAGAGAAGATATTTGGGATCACTTCAAATAAGTTAGTTCTAAATGGGTCAAAATAGTTTGAAGAGGAATTGTCCACAATCCCAAATAGGCAAGCCCTCTGAGAAATGTTTTAGGGCAGATTTCTCTCTGAGAGTTCTCCAGTTGCAACCCACTTGGAATTTGGAAAGATCTGCTCTGGCCTGAATTTTTTTTGATAGATTTCATGATGTTGCTCAATAAAACGGGATTAGAAACATCCCTGCTGTTCTCCCCAAGAAAACAACAAGCTGTAGATTAACATTTGGCTGACCCTTGTGATATATGCACGTTTAGAGTCATGTGTACATCCTATGCTTTGGGAGGAACACATTTGGAAGCATCTTGCCATGAGTTTTACAAAAAGTTGGCACCCCATTTCTGGGATTCTAAGGACCAACACCCGTTGCCAACAACCTTGTTGTCTTAACGGTGTTGGTGACTGCCTGAAATTGACCTCTTTCCTCTCAACAAGCTGATTAAATATAATAGCAATGAATCATTTAGAAAGCTTGCAAATCCAACATCCAGATTTTTTTCAGGTGAACAATAGATTGCGTTATTAATAAACCATGTAAGCAAGGTACACCCCTCTCTCATCAATGAAATATTCATTAGGGTTTGCCATTTTTTTCTTATTATCTAGACGCACAATCTAATACGTGTAACCACAATATTCAATAATGTGTCTATGAAAGACATTGCCTTGGTGCAGGCTGGCTATGATAAACAAGCGTAACTAGCTTCAAGAATTGCCACAGAGAGTAAAATTCTAATTTTATTCTCACTCCCAGAACAGATGTACCTCCAAGTCTATAGACTGCACTGCTTAACTGCAGCTACTCAGCTGTGACCTTCAGCCCCAGGCTCACTGCTATAAAATTTTCATGCAACCATATGGAAGAATATTTTAATAGAGATTTACTGTCAGTAAGTGTCCCAGAGGAGCAAATAAGGAAGCTGTAACATATTGCATACAGTAAATCAAGGGGACTTCAATGGAAAAATGAAACCTCCCTCAGGCAAGCATCTTTAAAATTACAGGCAACACTTTGTACAAATATGTGTACAAAGGACAAGAGATGCACTTGGCTAAGCAGCTCAGAAATGCTTCTGATCCATATATCTAATTATTGGAACGTGTGCATTGCATTGGGTAAGTGGTGAGAGGCAGTGGATTGGGCCAAGTGCTTGCCAAATACTATGCAAGCTGTTAGGTAGATAGCACAACATAAAAAGAAGGCAAATTCTGGTACAGGCTAAAGGTGAAGAAGATGGATCACTTGAGATGTTCAGTGACATGAGAAAGGGGAGAGAGAGAGAGACAGAGACAGAGACAGAGAGATTGAGAGAGAAACAGAGAGAGAGAGAGAGACAGACAGACCAGGGGGAGGGGGAGGGAGGGAGGGGGAGAGTAGATCCTCACTTCATTGCCAGTCTATGGTACTCACCACTTCCTGAGTGCAGAAATGAATGATGCTGTCCTCCTTTCACTCCCAGCCAATCAGAGATGTGTTCCTTATCCATGTTTTCCATCTTCAGTCAAAAAATATCTTCCTGCCTGAGTAGTCTTGAGCCCTGCATTCCATTTTATTACAACCAACTTCTGATTGGCTGCAGTGCAGTGCCTTGCATGACTCCTTCCCTCCAGTGATTGGTTGGTGCCCTGGGTAGCATTTTGTCTTTGACTGCCAAGCTGTTATATTCTCTATTGGTCAGCAGTTGCAATATTGTTGTTTTTTAAAATAATTATTTTGGGCTTGATCTATTGATGGCCTGTTAGAGTCAAGTGAATTATTCTCAAACATGACGCTCACACACCATTCAGTCCTTATATCTTCCAGTAGACAACTTTGTACCAATAAAGGATAATATTTGTAAACCAGGGTTGAGATGAGGGGTCCTTGGTGCTCTGTGGGCTTGATGTTTTTCTTGCAGATGTTTCACCACCCAATCTAGGTAATTAACCAAACTAGGTAACAGTACTAGTAAGGAATGTGGGTTGCTATCAGTTTATATGTTCTATTGTCTTGGCCTGTCAGTATTGGTGGAGTGGTTTTAGAGAGTCTTCGGTTGGGCTGTTTATTGTTGCCTTCTTTGGCAGTTTCTTCATTGGGGTATTCTCCTTAGTAGCCTGAGGATGTTACCTAGTTTGGGTAGTGAAATGTCTGCAAGAAAACAAGCAGCAGGAGAGCACCAAGGACCCCTCAAACACTCTTGTGTTTCTGCTCAGTTTGGATTAAGCTTGCTTACCTTGTTTTCCCATCCCCTGCCAATAATAATGCAAACATTCTCTTCCCTTCCAGTGAGTGAGTGAGTGAGTGAGTGAATGAATGAATGAATGATTGTATATATTATTACTTTATTTCCATGGAACTGAACTTCCTTACTACAAAGTTTCCATGGATTTACACAGGATCGTAGACATGAACAATCCATTCCCCTATTGCTTTGATTATTGTAGCACATAAAGAGTAAAATAAAGGGTTTACCTTAGTGTTAAAGGGGAAGAGGTTAAAGGCATTCACGTCTACAAACCTCTGGGAAAGCAAAGAAAAACATGAAGACTAGCGAGGACGGAACTATCCCTAAAAACAAAAGGCCAATATAGATATCTGGTCCACCCAGATATCAGCCAGCCAGGATTGCTGCCTTTTTTTTCTTTTTCTTTTGCATGGTATGAACAAGAAGCAAAAGAGCAACCAGTCAGGTCTTGTGGTGGCCATTGTCCAAACTGGGGGACAGCTCCGCCTTTGGAATACAGACTGGAATTTCTGATCTTGGTTCAAGAAAGAGTTGGGAGCAAATAGTCACATTTTCCAGATCAAAAACACATTCTAAATGAGATTCTGAAAGGAGATAAGTGAACAGTGAGAGTAAGATTTAAAAGAGAGCTTACACCAGTCAAATCTGCATTTTCAAATGCCTGTATCAGACATATGCTTGTGTTAAAAAAAATAAAAGCTGAAATTGAGAAAAAAAAAGATCTGGAGACATACAATATAGAACATGAAATGCCCAGAAGTTGTGTAGGATTTCCTACATTGATGTAACAGTGGACAAATCTTTAATCACCAAAGAAATGTGAACATTGACATAGATGAGACACTTTCTGTGGTAGCTCATAATTTTTAAAAAAAAAAAACATGGGAAAGTGACGTGTGGTTTTATGAATCAATGGATGGCAAAAAGTGGAGGAAAGCAGAGCTGCTCAAATGAAATTCTGGGGTCTAGTAAGGCTGAAACGTCTGCCATACATATTTTGCTTAAGCTGAGCTGTCATGTTTGTGTGCAATGGTTATAAGCCACAACATTGGAGCAATTAATTCATAAACATAATTATAGAGTAAATTAGCAGCCATTATTATTAGTGCAATTAATTAATTAAAGCAACCGAAGTTCCTAGGTGGTGTGTATAACTTTCCTACTAAAACACATCTGTAATAGAGCTAATGAGCAAAAGCATCGTTTGTTAAGAAGAAAATTAAGAAACTGTATTATAGAGGAGGAAAAAAAAACATTTCTACTATTTGATGTATACGAGTGATTTGTAAATGTATCTCCTCACATATTAGGAACGAAAGCAACTATATACATGTCCCAGGATAATGTTGCAGGATCCAATCTCAGTCAATCACCAGGGATCAGAGGTTTAGTCTTTCAAGCTTTCAGACTCGTGCTGGAACCCATCCTCAGGGAATGTCTCTCTACTGAAATGTGTAGAGATATTCCGGTGTAGAGATATTCCGGTAGACAGAAGTTGCCTCAGGATGGGCTCCAGCATGAGTCTGAAAACTCGGAAGGCTAAATCTCTGATCCCTGGTGACCAACCCAGATTGGATCCTCACTCATTTTCCGCATGGATTCGTCATATACAAGTACACCATTCAGATAATGTATGATTACATAGATTCTACTTATGTATAAACTGTATTGTTTGAATAAAGGTATGAGGTACAAAATATTCCAATACACTTAAAATCAACAACAACAATACCTCCCCCCCAAAAAAAAAACCAGGTAGGGGGATATTCTATCAATTTTCCTTTTTCAATTTCCTGAAATCCTTTTCAAATATTCCTCAAAACAATTTAAGCTCTCAAGAGTAAATGCATGTCACTATTTATAACTGAACATTGATTAGCAATTTCATGGAGAAGACATCTCCAAACTCCAGCTTTACTATCAATTGTCAGGCCTGCAGCCATCTTATCTTTTGGATCTTTGGCCTGCCATACTTTGTATTATTCTACTATGCATTTTCTATTGTGGGAAAATGGGAGGGGGGAATTGTAAGAAATTACACACTATGTAGCCATAACAAAATTCTTTCTAGAAAGCCAAGGTTATTCTTTTTCTTTGCACCTCTGCACCTGACCGGAATTGGACGGGGAGAACTGCCAGCATGGCAGTGGGAGATTGAACCATGTGATGGATTTGTGGGTGTGGGGGCAAGATCGTGAACTTTCAACTAGGTGGGGAAACTGGGAAGCTTTCAGATTTGGGTTTCCCCAGATGTGCCAACATGGCTCTCTTAATAAATTGGAACTTTGAGCAATACTTTGCCTTGGACTCTGGTTTACTTTTGGATGCTATTGGGAACCCTGACATCATTCCTGAAATCCAGAAAAATTGTATGTTCTAACCCCTCTTCTTGGCATAGGACTCAAGTAAGTGTCAGGATGTGAGTTTTGACATAATGATTCCCATTTCTTCACTTGTTCTTCCTGTGGGTATCTATGTATCTTGGCCCATTATTTTCCAATATTGCACTCCAATCAATAATAACTTCTTAGCCGAAAATATATTTTTTTTGTAGACTAATCAACTTTTAGCTGCAGAGAAAAGGACTAGACCTGCTGTAAGTGTCATGTAAGATAAATACCTAACTATTCATACACTTCTAATTGCTGGTTAACCTTAGCGAGGTTTGGTGAGATTGAAAGTGTCTATCTTATCTTTCTTTGCTAGCCTTAAAAGAATAGAATCTGTCAGAAATCACCCCACTAGACAAATATTTTAAAATTTGGTAATTTTAATATTACTTTGGGACTCCCACTTTTATGTTTTGTATCTCCAGATTTACTGCCCAAACTACACTAACAATCTCATACTACACAATCTCTACTAAGATAGTTTGCCTGTGTTGGATCTCATTCCTGTGAGCCAATAAGAAGGAACACTCTAAAGTCAAACCCAGCTGGCACTCTGCCCTCATCCCCATTCTTCACCCCCTGTGTTATCTTTTTAAGGGTGAAAGGAAACAGGGAAGCCAGAAACTGTTGGAGAAATAGTGCTTTGTCTTCTGGAGGAAGGAGGAAGATCTCAGAGATATGAAGCAGAAGAAAGCAGAATTTCCACCAAACAGAAGTTGCTTCTTCTGACATTTGAGAAGTTGCACAAAATTTTTCAACACGTTTTCCTCTGGAACTTGAGCTGAGGAAATTGCAGATAAGATTTTTGGAAGCCTATCAATGTAAGGAAGATGGACAAAGGTTCATTTCAGGTTGACTTGTCTCTTGCACATATCTACAGTGGCATAAACAAGTGATTCTTTGGAAGAGACTAAAGGCTTGTAGTGTAGATTCCCACAGTGGCATAGTAGATCCCAAAGCAAAGCTCATAAGCAGCAGGGAGTTCCCACTAAACCATTCATGAATTTCATGGCAGAAACGTTCTCTGGTAACCTGTCTTTAAATTCTGATATATTTTTTTACTGTTTAACTTCATTGGATGATTCCAGCTTTAAGAGAGAGAAGAAAATCTCTACTGATTTTACCCTTTTTTTCCTACATCTTCTCTAGGTCCAGAATCTTCTTGTTGGAATGGGATGACCAGAATTATGCAAACTTTTTAAATTGGTCTGCAAACATTAAATATAGCAGTTGATTTTTAAAAAAAACAAAGCTTGATTTCCCTATAAATAATCCCCTGCATGGAGCCTACTCTTCAACAATTACTTACCTGCAGGTTCCTTTCCTGGGACAGGTGATCGGTGCATGTTTGTACTTTATCAATACATATATAAACATGTGCAAAATGTGGCTCTTTCCCACATATATATATAGCAAGAGAATAAGCTTGATATTTTTTTAATGGGGGTTGTTCTAGCATGCCTTTCTAATGTTTCCCTTTGTATCTTTTTTTTTCTGAATGAACATCTCAAGAACTGATTTTGGCGACAACTGCATTTTGATTGGGAAAGTTGAGTTCTATCAGATTTGTGCAATAATATTGTCATTTTAGAATGATTTATTATTATTGCCATCTCAACTCTCAGAATCTGGAAAGATTGTTGGAAACATCCATGACAGACTTTTTTTTTTCCTTTTAAAGCAAATTGCTCTCAGCTTGTAAGAATCACAAAGGACATTCTGTTCTGGTTTCTTTAATCACCTTCTAGTATCCCAATTATAAAGAACAGAATTATCATCCCAATTAAGCAGCAGCCCGTGCCACACGGTGTCATTAAACTTTTAATTGGGTTCCTTGGGAAAGGTCCTGATTAAGTTGATTACCTGATGAAGCATGTCCCAATTAGAGAGAATGCTGTAGATGGTTCCAGTCACGGCATTTTAATTCCTCTTATACTTCCTGATCCACTTTAAGTAACATTAGTAGAATTTAACTATTCTTGGATTTTAACTGTTAACTAGTGGATCCTGAAGTGCAAATATTTACTGCCAATCAAAGTCAAGAAAAGGAAAACATATGCAAAAGATCCTCTGTATCCAGTGAGAAATTCCCTCACATAGCCCAAGCTCTCGCACCTAAGTGCAAGAAACAAATCATCTGGATTTAGTTTATTGTCTTTTATTTGTGGAAGGTTCCAAATTTAGTCACTTGCCATAATTAACAGCTTTTCTTCCCTGTCCCTTTCCTTATTTCCATGCGTTGGAAAGCTTGTGGTTGCATTGGTTGTTATGCACACTAGTTGGAAATTATGAGTTTTCCCAACTTGGTCTTAATTTTTGAGATACATGGCAAGAGCTGAAATACTGACTGACACACTGAAGAAAGATTACAAAGAAGCCCTGTGGCAAACAATAGCAATTTCCTCGATGAAGCTTTCATTCCACCTTGTCAAGGCATGGAGATGTCACAACTTACATCACTGAGATACTTCATGTTGTTCC
Organism: Natrix helvetica; assembly: GCF_964273705.1. Classification (NCBI taxonomy): domain Eukaryota; kingdom Metazoa; phylum Chordata; class Lepidosauria; order Squamata; family Natricidae; genus Natrix; species Natrix helvetica. Next base: position 130,146,988 of record NC_138552.1, on the reverse strand, counting down.
CGTTGCTTTCTCTAACCCATTAAGTGGTTAGAAGAGGCCTCTGCTAGAACTGCTGTCAGAGATCATCAAAATGACATGAAAAGAAACAACTCTGCAGTATCATGTTTCTCTTGATAAGAGAGGAGCTAGATTACTTCACAAAGGAGCTTTAAAGGGAGGTTTCATTCTGAACACTGTCCAGATGAAGCTCCCTTTTCACTTATGAACACAACTCTACTAGGAAAACCGGAGGCCTTAATGCCATTGCCTCTTTATATAAATCAACACTGGCACCCAATTTTGAAAATCGTATTTCAATTACAGGTTTTCCTTATTGTTGATTTGCATTCAGCATGTTCATACCAACCACTACTGTGGGACAGCAATAGCCTTTTGAATTCCTCCATGGGATTTGTGGGGAGAGAAACTAAGGGGAAATTTCCCCAGAGGAAGGGATATTTTCCAACGTTTTCTAAATGGATTCCACCTTAGCGGTGATAATAATGTTGCTTCTGAAAACTCGGTGGGAAAAAATCATTGCTTCATGATGTCTTCCTTCCTTCCAATTTAATTGTAGAATGAAAAACTCAGGAATCTGCAGACAATGGAGCAATGTTTGTTCAATATAAGAATTCATGTAGACCCCTTGGCTACCTTTTAATAAACTTGAGCCCATACACTGTTTTCTCTGGGATCTTTTTCCTCCTCAAAGGAATTTCTAAAATAAATTCTTGTTCATCAAACTGATTGAGCATTGGCTGAAAAAATAGGTAGGAAAGTTCCTCTGTCTGGCACTAATCCCAAGGTTCTGCTATGCTGATAGTAAATGTGTCAGGAGTTTCTAGATATACAATACAATTGGATTAATAGGGGTTTAGTTTAGCTATTTAGCCTAGCAAAATATGAAATGTCTACTGACATAGTGATGGAAAATACATAAAATATCCAGGGCATAATTGCATCTGGCTATTACTTTTTTAGTTTTGCATAACAGTGTTTATGAAATAGATTTTTTTTATATTAAACATTTTCCTGCAGCGCTCTGCTAATTTTGAAAATCTTTACTGTCCCAGGCTTATAGATAATTGAAAATAACCAGTCAACCAGAAAACAGAATGAACTCTGAGGAAGAATTTGTCCCCAAATGAAACAAGCACCTAAAAGTAAAACAATCCTGAAAAGTAGTTCAGGCAGAAGATGAAGCGGGTGGAATAAAACAGAGAGGGAAGTAGCCATGGAGGCCCTAACTTACAAAACTGAATCTATCTTCAGTCCTGTGTGGCTCTGGTTCTTCTTTATGCTCTATTCAAAGGGATGCTGTAAACCCACCTTTATTCAAAAGTTCTACCTATGAGCAGTTATGCACTAACAATTGATAATGTCATCCAACTGTCCCTCTAGTGATATAAAAGTTATCTGCATTAGCAGAGGTGGGATCCTACTGGTTTAACAACCGTTCGCTTTGCATACGCAGTTTAGAGAATACAGTGAGGAGGTTGGGGAAGAACATGGGCCAGTCCTGGAGTCTGGGGAAGGCTCTGTGTCAGAGGCAGAGAGGGGGCCAGAGCCATATGCTAGTTATCAGCTGCCTTCAGAGTCAGACATCAGTGAGGCAGACAAACAGCTGGAGCCTGTTCCCAGTGTGCACATGCGCAGAGTTGCCAGACGAAGGGAACGGCTAAAAAACAGGGGGCGACTTGGGAGTAAGGCCACAAATAGATGATGAATGGCCCCTCCCAGAGGAAATAAAAGAGGAGCGAAAGGGGAGTGGAGTTTGCAGGAGACAATTAGTTCACTTAATTGGTTTGTGACTCTTTGAGACTAGTTGCCAAGTTTTCAGGCTGGTAGGTCTCCAAGGCAGATAAGATCTGTGACTGTAAATCCTCCCTTGAAAGACTTTGCTGGATGTGAATGAGCAGAATTCACAGTAAATTAAAAAAAAGAGGGTTTTGTTGGGACAAGGAGTTTGCTTCATGCTCTTGGGAAGCCTAGGTCAGAACAAATATCTTTTGTGCAAGTATAGACATGCCCAGATAACTTTAAAATGAGAAGAATGGGCAGCAGCATCTAAACTGGGCAAAACTCAATTGAGAACTCCCAGTTTCAACCCACTGGTGTTGTTGATATTCCTGTTAGCCCATCCACATTGAACTTCTGATTGTCTTCCTATTAGTTTATCTCCTGATCTTCCCAGCCTCTTCCTGCTGTTACTTTTGATTTTCTTCTCAGCTGCATATTGTATGTGTTCTGCAAAAACTGAGATGTAACCATTTTGAGTGGACTGAATAAGTTTGACAAAATTCCTCACCCATAGACCCTCAAGGTCCATGAAACCAGTCAGGATTTGTTGCTTTTAATATTTGGAGGAAGCCATGTGACAGGCTGTGACAGAGAAAAGAATCAACAGAGGCAGATAGGGATTGACAAACAGGACAGCAAAATGTAAACCAAAAGAATCTGCTATTTCTAGGCAACTCAGTAATGGGATAAAGCCCTCAGTGAAGGCCGTCTGACAGTTATCAGTATACCAGTGAAAGCTCACTAAACAGTAGATATCCCCCCCCCCCCCCAAATAGTGGTGTGGTTTTCCTGGAAAGACACATTAATTTCTTGGATTTTTAATAATATTTTGCTTCCATTGCACTGTCAAGAGTACACTAAAACAATCAAGCAGTCCTCAAGGGACAGTAATATGCAACCAGAATTTCTATGCTTGGCTATGTTTGCTGCCCTTCTGTCTGCAGAGCTGGATGCCAGCCAGGGAAACCTCTCTTTTTAAAAAAAAATATCATCCCATATTCTATTTTAGAAATTCTAGTATGGATAGGTTAGGTCTGTCCATTTAGTTTAGACACTGAATTAATTGCCATACCCTGATGATTTCCCCCCCCCTTCCAATGGACCTAAGAATAGTTATTCCATTCAATAATGGGAGCTGGAGAACAGGCTAATTTGGAAATACTATTGACTGTTCATTATTTGGATGCAGTGCCAAAGAGCTGAGAGCCTGTGTGCTGTTAATGTGATCTTAAACATTACTATCTACGGTAAATCAGAAACAGGGCACACAAGTACTATAGCTGCTGTTTAATGATGTATGAAAAAGCTGCCTGGTAAAGTGCACCATTAAGAAAAGCTAAAACCGGGGCTCAACAAAGGCCTGATGAAATATTGATATATTTTCAGCCAATGTCTTGGTTTGCTGAAGACAGGCAGGTTTTCCTTCCTTCCTTCCTTCCTTCCTTCCTTCCTTCCTTCCTTCCTTCCTTCCTTCCTTCCTTCCTTCCTCAGCCTAATGCAGTGAAGTCAGAGCCAGGAAAGTCTACTGGGAGTGGGGGAAGCAGAGAAGGAATGGAGCTAAAATTTAAATACATTAAATTTCTATTAGTCTATTAATAGGAGACATACCTTTGCCTCTGCAACAGGAGGTGAATATCACAGCCCCATTAGCCCTGATCTTGAGCATGGAAAATTAGCCAGAGTTTCCCTGCTATTGTAGAAAGGAGAAGGAGCATTTCAAAAATGAAGCCTCGTGAAAAAAAGGTCCATCATTCAACTTGCTAGCAGTGCTAGAATCCAACTCCATCCAAGTGCCTTGCCTGTAAAATATATACCATACATTGCTTACTTAGATGTAGCAGTCACTTTGATGTGCTTACCTCTACTTCTGCACAACTTTTTATCATTCTTCTTTTTCTATAAGTGATCTATATTCTGGTCAGTAATGCATCTAAAAAGGGTATCCTGTTGACTTTTTGGAATCATAAAAATAATTATCTTGTGGTTTGGATGATTAGAAAAAAAATAATAGGAAAAAAAGAGAGTGAATTTTGTAACCGTGTGGTTGTATTTGGGAATCTATGAATCAGAGACTTGGTGCTCCTCTTCTACCAGAACCTGTTATAGCCATGCTGATATGTTAATGATTATACTGAAACCAAAATAAATACTTTGGGGAAACTTTCAAGTTGATCCAGAGGCACCCTGCTGGAACAAAGATATGTTGCAATGATGAAAGCCAAATATGAAGTGAGGGGACCTTAGGTATAAGCTGAGGATGAGACAAAGGCTATGTCAGGAGAACATGTCCTGAAAGACAGTCTAGCAAGGAATTTTTCAGGGAGTTAGTGAGATCCCTTACAATTACAATATGTAGTTTTCATACTCAAGAAAATGATAAAGCAAAAAATGGTAGATGGGGCAAAGTAAAAAGCAAGGAAGCAAGAAAGCTAATTAAAAGAATGCTGAAAACTGAAGAGCTATGGTTAGATTGTTGGACGTCTTTGTGACACTCTCTCAAGATGTTACTGGTGTGGGAGAACAATTGTTTGTTTGTTTGTTTATTTGGATTTATATGCTGCCCTTCTCCAAAAGGACTCAGGGCGGCATACAACATTAAAAAACACACATCCCAAAAGTTAAAAAAAAATTAAATCCATATCCAAAAAAACAAACCGAACTTAAAAATAAACAATACATTTAAAATAAGTTAAAATTAACAGGCCAGGCCGGCTTGCTGGAAAAGCCAACTTTTTAGGGCGCGTCGGAAGGATCGAAGGTCGGGGATTATGCGAAGCTCCAGGGGCAGCTCATTCCAGAGGGAAGGCGCTCCCACAGAGAAGGCTCTCCCCTTGGGGGTCAACAGCCGACACTGTCTGGCCAACGGCACCCTGAGGAGGCCAACTCTGTGGGATCGTACTGGACGGTGGGAGGCTACTGGTGGCAGTAGGTGGTCTCGCAGGTACCCTGGGCCTAAGCCATGGAGTGCTTTAAAGGTCATAATTAATACCTTGAATCGCACCCGGAAAACAACCGGCAACCAGTGCAGGCCGCCTAAAAGGGGTGTAACATGGGAGCACCTAGGTACCCCCATGATAACCCGCACGGCCACATTCTGGACCAGCTGAAGCCTCCGGGTGCTCTTCAAGGGCAGCCCCATGTAGAGAGCATTGCAGTAGTCCAGGTGAGAAAGGACGAGGGCATGAGTGACTGTGCACAGAGCATCCCGATCCAGGAAGGGGCACAACTGACGTACCAGGCGAACCTGGTAAAAGGCCCCCCTGGTCACGGCCGTCAGGTGTTCTTCTAAACTAAGCCGCGTATCCAGGAGGACTCCCAGATTGCGAGCCTTCTCTGAGGGGGCTAAAATTTCTCCCCCTATCGTCAAAGATGGAACAAGATGTACAAATCAGGATGACGGAAACCACAGCCACTCAGTCTTGGAGGGATTGAGCTTGAGCCTGTTCCTCCCCATCCAGATCCGCACAGCCTCCAGGCATCGGGACATCATGTCGAGGGCATTGTTTGGGTGGTTTGGGGTAGAGATGAAAAGTTGGGTATCATCAGCAACTCTTAGTCTTTGACAACAAAACAAAAATAAAAGCAGAGGGCATTGTTTCTGTGTGGGCAGGCTACATAATACAACATATCCTTAAATAAGGCCATAATGTATTTCAAGAAATGATAGAATTCAGCACTGAAATATGGGCTAGCATTTCAGTACAAAAGAATCTCAAAACCTAGTCTTGGAAGCCAAGCCAAACCAAATTCAGAGTGCTCTTAAAAACTCAATTCAGCCAATATACCAGGTACTCAAGCAAAAAAAGAAGTGGCAGATTTCAAGGTCATTTGCAAGTTTCAAAACAAAAGGGCAGAAAAGATTTAATATCTCCCAGGCTAAGCCCAGGATGGGACACAGCAAGAGGATCAATAGTTTAATTCTGGTAAATGAAAAGAGACCTCAGGAAGGCTCCCAGCTACTTGATTGAATTAAAGTGTGCTAACTGAAAAGCCATGCAAGTTTGAGACAAGCGATTGATATGCACCATACAAAAATATTCTTAGATAGAAATGCACAAAAATATTTTTCTGCAAATGCACCTCTGCATTTGCAAATGGTGAAATCTTATTTTGCAAAAGTTCTGGGTTACTCAATATATAGGTTATCTGGTCATGTAAAACTAGGCAAGTGAGTATTTGCATGTATCTGCTGATTTATGAGAGCAACACTGCCTCATGGAATAAGGGGAAACAAAATTAGGCTCTGACCCCTGGCAACCAACTAACTATTTTTCACACCCAAGGCTGCCTTTCAACTTTCATATCATTTAACTCCATAAAGTAGTGGGTTTTTTTTTTTTGAGTCAAGGTGTTAGGATGATGTCAACAAAAACACATTGTAAGTAAGCTACTGGAGCTTACTGTGTCCAAGAGTCTTTGCCAGAAATCTGGCTCATAAATATTAAATCCATGCTACATAATAATAATGTATCCAGTACAATAGTCTGTCAAACTCATACACTTAGCTAAATACTTTTTTGAGAAAGGAAACTTTCTAAAATCAAAAACAGTCAGAAGCCCAGTTGGGTACATAATGAGGAAGTATACTATTTCATGAGCTGTTTGACATGAGAATAATTTAGAAACTATTTACGTTCCCTTTTTTAAAATTAAAATTACAGCCCTTTGAGGGGCATACCCTTTTATTTTACTGTTTCTCTTGTATAAGATTATTTATATTGCTTTGAGATGATAGATAGATAGATAGATAGATAGATAGATAGATAGATAGATAGATAGGTAGGTAGGTAGGTAGGTAGGTAGGTAGGTAGGTAGGTAGGCAGGCAGGCAGGCAGGCAGGCAGGCAGGCAGGCAGGCAGGCAGGCAGGCAGGCAGGCAGGCAGGCAGGCAGGAAGGTTCTCGTCGTCCCCCAGTCGCTTTCGAGGGCTGCGGAACGCGAGCCGGTGGAGCACGCTCAGGAAGGCGGTGAATGGGATCACGTGTGCTGGAGGCTGAGGCAGCCTGAGCCACCAGCACATGTGGTCCCATTCTCCGCCTTCCTGATGACGTCACCAGCCTCACCAGCCATAAACCTCACCGCACGTCACTGATATGGACCCTTCAAGAATACATTGTGCTAAACATGCACATCAGTCATATAGAAAGAGAAAAGAACAACACAATTCAGAAACAAGCTCCCCAAATTCAGAAGATATTTCAAGGTGTGATTATACACAATTCATTTAGAAATGCAACACTTTGCCTTCAATCTTGGAACAGTAGGAGCCATTTTCATGAATTTTCACATGTGTCTGGTTTTTCTTTCTTTTTTTTCTTCCTAAACAGTATTTAACTTTTTGCTCTTTATTATTACTATCACATATCATTTTCAAATGACATAAAAATAAAAAAAAATTGTGATCTTGCTACTGGAATAACTCGATCAGGGCATCCCTTCATTGTGGGTTAACTTGAAGGCCGCTGGCTTAATCCATTTAAAGAAAAGGGCAATTGCTATTATATCACAACCCCTTATTATAATGGCCACATAGAATTCTCCTCATTACTTTCTCTATTAACTGAAGTAAAAGATAAAGCATTATGTATGGAATGCATCAATAGGGAAGAATGAGCTTCCAGGCAGTTAGCAGGCATGTCATCATGTAATGAGGTATAGAAGTAATCTAAGGAAGGTTTTATAAAATTAATAAAATGTATTGATCAGGTGAAGTCTTCAAAATGCACAGCCGTGTGGGAGGGAGGCATTGATTTTTTCCAATTCTGTTAATGTTCCATCATGTCATATAATAAGATGCCTGAGAGAAAATGTAAAACAGAGATATGTAAAATTAATCTGAGACATCTAACTATCTGTGTCACAGCCTCACCAATTTAATTCTATTTTTATTCCCTTTAAAAAAAAACCTTTATCAAAAAGTGTCTTTCATTTCTATGCACACAGTGATTGGAATGCAGTTTTGCTGGTTGTTTGTGCCCACTGTCAGGAGTTTGATCTTGACCAGCTCAAGGTTGACTCATCCTTCCAAGGTCAGTAAAATGAGGGCCCAGATTGTTGTGGGTAATATGCTAACTCTGTCAACCGCTTAGAGAGGGTTAGCACTATGGGGCATTATATAAGTCTAAGACTCTAAATGCTATTGCTATTACTATTGTCTTGAACGTCTGTAATATAGTGATGTTTCAAACTAAAACCAAGCTTTAGATTTATATAGGGTTAAATCACTTTGGAAATATTTTAGTTAAGATATAACACTTCAATATTTTCTAAAATCATGACATCTGTGCAATTGTGACCCATACTATTTTTTAGTTCTGAGTCATTGGATTTCCATTTTGCAGGACAAATTTCTACTCTGGAAGATTTTGGTCCAGATTTGTTATGAAATTTCAGGGTTTATATTTGTTTTGTTGTTTATGAGAAGAGGTATACTTCCATCTGCAAATTCACAAAATGAGATACAACTTTTGGCTCCCCCTCCCCTTCTTCCATAGCAGTAATGTCCTGCTGAGTTATGCTGTACATTTATGCCATAGCTTTTGTTTTAATTTTTTGAAAGCTCCCACTTCTTCAAAGGGGAGGAGGGGCAGCTTTCCTCAGATTTTTCTTTGCAGAGTTCCTTGGTATAACTCTGTGACCACATAATTATACATGGATTCAAGGCCATTTTGTGCTACACCAGCAACTAGCAGGGAGTAGATCTGAAATCAGGACCCCCCAAAATGGTTAATGTCAAACCTCAGAGATTGTTTTTGTGTTATTATTAGTTGAATAATGAATATTATTAGTATTCATAAAATTATTTTATATAATAAATGTTTAAGAGTTCACGAACTTAAGTTCTGAAACTTCACGAAGGGGTTGATGAGCTGAACTGTTGGGGTTCAGCTCCCTAATCTAAATGGACAGTTCCAACTATATGATTCTGTGATAATTTCAGAAATCACTGAATTGTTGAGAAAACAGGTATTGTTTTCTTTCATATTCATATCACACATTTCTGATTATATAAGAAACTTCTTCTGAAAAAAGAAACAAAAAATCAAGAGCCCAAGTCATCTTATATAATACAATACAATAGTAGAGTTGGAAGGGACCTTGGAGGCCTTCTAGTCCAACCCCCTGCCTAGGCAGGAAACCCTATACCGTTCCAGACAAATGGCTATCCAACATCTTCTTAAAGACTTCCAGTGTTGGGGCATTCACAACTTCTGGAGGCAAGCTGTTCCACCTATTAATTGTTCTAACTGTCAGGAAGTTTCTCCTCAGTTCTAAGTTGCTTCTCTCCTTGATTAGTTTCCACCCATTGCTTCTTGTACTACCCTCAGGTGCCTTGGAGAATAGTTTGACTCCCTCTTCTTTGTGGCAACCCCTGAGATACTGGAACAATGCTATCATGTCTCCCCTAGTCCTTCTTTCTCTTAAGCTAAACATACCCAGTTCCTGCAACCGTTCTTCATATGTTTTAGTCTCCAGTCCCCTAATATATCAGGATTCAAATTTTGTTTTGGTAGCTAAATCCTTTGACACTCCTATTTCTTAATCTCTTCACTCTACTTTTGTAAAGGGACATTGCCTTCGTAGTGAAATCATCAGCATATGTGACTATTCCATATTTGCCCTTGTTATGAATGCTCTATAATACAAATGCCTTTAATTGTCTAATCTGTTACTAATCTCCACTTTGGCCTGAAATGTTGCTTATACCAGGAAAGTACTTATCTTTTTTTCCCAGTGAAATTTTAATGAGTGCAAACATCTGTGGATCAGTATAAAACCCATTCATTTTACTGTTTATGTTAGTAGGGAGATATTCTGATGTTTAAACAGATTCTCAATACCGCTTCCTTAAGGTATCTAGTTTTTAAAATGCAATTTACCTGTTGAGTTTTACTCTTTAAAAAAAGCAATTCCTCTTGTTTCTAAGCAACTTTCGAAACCAAATGATCTTTTGCAAATATATCTTACTAAACGAATTTGAGTTTGTGTTGCATGCTCCGCTGTGTGAGTGTGTGTACTCGTGCCTATATTTAAGACTGGAAAAAGACAAATGTTAGCAGACTACATTCTAGTGACGTCCAGTTTAGAAGATCTTGGACATTCACTTCCATAAAAAAATCCATAACAATTGTTTGGGACCTACTTGAATTACCATTCAAAAAATAAGGTCTAGGTCCATTATGTTCATTACCTGATAATCCTAACAGATAGTACCAACACCAGCAGTTCAGCTACAAACCCTCAAGTGGAATCAATGGATGCCCAAACATGTGAAAGGCAGACAACAGAAAATAAGAATTATATCAGTTGGGTAGAGAAGACAGTCGTGTGGCATATCTGTTCTCCCTTGCTCTAAATAAGTAAGAAAATTGCTGTAGCTGGGTATGACAGGTATGTGCAACACAGAATTGTTTAAAAAGAACATGAATCATTCATGCAATTTCAACACAACTCAATGTCTTCGTATCTCTCCACCCCACCCTTTGGGCATCTGTTATTCATGTATGGATTTACAGTGAATTGTTTTGCTTGGGCGGAGTGTCTTCTTTGGGCTGACCTTGCCTATATTTGGATTGCAGCCCCTGGCATGCCTCTCAAGGATCAAGCACAGTCTAAAATAATAATATTAATTAATGCTCCTTCCCTCTGAGCTACAGCTATAATTAATAATGGGGAAAATTGTTGGCAAAGAGTGGGAAAACAAGTTAATTACCCAGGCTTGCTAGTTCACTTGAGTAAAATGTGAAGCAAAGGGGAGTCATTTTTTGTAAAGCAAACATTGCATTAAGGTACAAATTAATGAGTTTCAATCATAGAGTCAGTTGTTACAAAGATGCCTGTCTTTCCCCTGCATTACAGCTAGCAGTAGACATGGAACAATTGAACTTTTTTTTTTTTTTTGCAAAAAGACAAGGAAAGTGAGTAAAATTGCTGGCCGGGCTGCTATTCAGTTCTATAAGAAGTCATCCTTAGGACAATTTTCTAGAGGAAAGATGTGATTTTGCTGGTGGTAAATCAACTGGGGATTGATTAGGGGCACCTTTTTCTTACCACTATTTTTCAGCACTAAGTCATCTGGAATTGTTAAGCATATGTCTGTTAAAGACACAAGGGATCGTCTGAAGAAAACTCCCCTGAACACTTGCTTTCCGTACAAGAGAAAAGATATGCAATGTACGCTGTTTCCATCATGTTTGATAATTATAAGATAGAGTACAATGCTTCCTGTCCTTCACCCTTTTATTGCATGCCACCTTTAGGGTCCCCCCCCCCAAAAAATACTCCCATTTCTAGCAGCTGCTGTTCCTTAATGCTAACAATTCTATGCTATTCCATCTCTTCTCTTATATTCATTGTCATTGCAACAGTAGGGATCCATCCACATCTTTCAGGTTCTCAACATTAATTTAATTACAATTAGCATCTTTACCATCAGCCCCACTTTCCCATTTGATAAAGCATCAAGCATACCTGTATATTTTTGGACTTGCTGACATAAACTCAATCTCATGGTGTTTGGTGGGATGTTGCTTGTCAGCTGCCCTAATTAATTACTTAATTGTGGTACCCCTGCCCCTTCCCTGCTAATAAAAAATGACCAAATCCATGTCATGATGCAGACATCTTTTGCCCGAACTCTCCAGGAGCTTATATAATTCCCCCTTCCATAATTGAATTAAAACAAACAAGAAATATGTTAGTACATGTGAATTTGATGGGCTGGTGTTTGGCAGTTTTCTATGTCATATCACTTGTCTCCGTGTCAATAAATTTACATAAAGAAATAACACAGGAAGACAAAGAGATATTTGAACAATTCCTGTGGGCTTGTCAGTATGGATACTTTGCATGGTTGGTGTTCTTCCTAAATTCATAGCAAATTTTAAAAGAGCCTATCACTAGTCTTTTGCAGACTTCACTTTGATATGCTCATGTCATAAGAGGATACAGTTTTTGTTTTCATCATTTTGAATGCACTGGTCTTTATCTTATTCTATCCAGTATGAATTGTCAGGGTAATGATGATTTAATAGCTGATCAGTTGCTGTAAAGCTTTAATGCTGTAATGATGATGCAATAGTAGTAATGAGTCAGCAGGGTTATTTGACTCTTTACCACTTTAAGAGGCTGTATATACAAGAAAGGCCCTGTGAGGGCATCCCTCTCTCCGTGTATGCTTCTGTGCCATAGTTGATGATTGATTGCCTGATTTTGCCTAGTATGTGTATGTATATATTCCTTGTATATAAACCACTGTTTGAAAGACAAATCTTTGTTCACTGTATTTTGCTCCTGTGTTGTCACAATGTGCGCACTCTGACATGAATCAAGGTACCTCCCGATGATTTCAGAATTATTTGATATTGGGGAGTGGTCCCACGTAATCCCTGATGGTTTCAGTATTATAATATTTGACATTGGGGAGTGGTAAAATGTAGTCCGGACTGTTTTGTATGGGAATGGCCAATGTGGGAAATACATAACTTCAATGGGTAGTTTGCTTAATTTAAAGGATAAAAGCCAAAGACAGTGAATAAACTGAATCTTAAAAAGTGATAGTGTAATAGGTAGCAGTTTACTTCCTTGAATCACAGTTTTCACTTGAATCTTTTCTCAGGTCAGCTATCCAAGAACCAGGTAATCATGATAAACTTTGAAGCAATGAAAAAACATCCTGCTAACCATAATTTTTATTACATTTTTTTCATAAAGTGAGTCAGGCACCCATCACTATAACATTCCCATCTGACCAAATCATCATCATCCCCTTACTCCAGTTTATCCATAATATAGACATAATTTGGAAGGTGAACTATTTGCTGACAATATTCAAAATCATAAAACATGTATTTCACACCCAATCATTTCTAATTGACAGAGCCTTCTTGACAAAAAAAGCCCCCACCTTTAAAACTTTGATGGTTTTAACAAAATGTAACGTTGATGGTTATGCCATCAAATAAATACAATAAAAAACTTTGATGGTTAAACCAGCATGTTCTTCAAAGGCAGGTATCTGTGAAAACTAAAATAAATAAAATGTGTTTATACTAAGATGTAAACGAGAATCTTAAGGGTTACTCCAAGATGGTCTTCAAAGTTTTTTTTCAGTAAAAAAAAACATTCTGTGATAGAGATCCTTAGCTCTAATAATGTTATGTTTTATAAAAAGCCCACTATCTAACCCAGCAGATATGGGAAATCCACCATATATTCTACCTTGAAATTGCCCATATGGTGTCTTTTGTTCTGTACATTTTGGCTAAACAACACAGTGCTCAACTTCCTAAAACAAGTCCCTGTCTGTTCCAATGAGAGACTACTAACTATAAATCATCACTGAAAATATATCCACATTTCTCTCTAACATGCTTTGATCATGTTCAGGAATTCATTGCATTTTAAATCATTCCATGCCCCTATCCCCAACAGGAAAATTTGGGCGATTCAGCCCATCTACATCCATCCTGAGTTTTAAAAAAAACTTTCATCAGCCTAACCCAGCGATGGCGAAACTTTTTTGGCTCGTGTGCCACAACTGGGGGGAGCGCAGGGGGGGCGTGTGTGGGTGTGCCACACCCATAATGCAATGCACGACCCCCCACAGTGCACATGTGTGCACAAAAGGTGCGACCCCCCATTTTTACATGCTTTTTTCGCCCTCCCCAGGCTCCAGAGGCTTTACAGGAGCCTGGGGAGGGCGAGAAGTGCCTCCCCCACCCCCCCGGAGGCCCTCCGGAGGCTTCAGGGATCGTCTGGAGGCTTCCCTGAAGCCTTCGGAACGCTTAAAACAACCCTCCATGCAAACCAGAAGTCATTTCCGGTTTGCTCGGAGGGTTGTTATAAGCACTCTGAAGGCTTCAGGGAAGCCTCCAGACGGTCCCTGAAGCCTCCGGAGGGCCTCCGGGGGGCGGGGGAGGCTTTTTTCGCCCTCCCCAGGCTCCTATAAAGCCTCTGGAGCCTGGGGAGGGCAAAAAATGGCTTTTAAAAATGGTGAACTCAGCTGGCCAGCGCGCGCATGCGCACTGGCCAGCTGACAAGGCAGCGCCTCGCGTGCCCTGACAAATGGCTCCGCGTGCCACATGTGGCACGCGTGCCATAGGTTCGCCATCACTGGCCTAACCTCTAGGCATAATTGCAAAGATTCCTTATTGTGTTATGAGTCAAATCTATGGTTTGTGTGAATGAATGGATATGATCATGATTTATGAATGAATAGTTTGGTAATATTTCATAGCACCACAGTTCCTAATAGGTTTCTCCCACATCTTTAGCATGCATATTTATTGGGTCCTCTGATTGTGACTCATGATTGTTTATATCTTCCTCTATTGAAGCTTCTAGTTTAGTCTTCCCTGGCCTACTTATGTTGCCTGAGAAACCCCCAGGAAATCTTCCACCTTACATGTTCACTTTTTTGCATGGTGTTTCTGAATAAAACAGCAGAAACAAATAGAACACAATACAATAAAATACAATACAGTACTGTACAGTACAATACAATAGTAGAGTTGGAAGGGACCTTGGAGGTCTTCTAGTCCAACCCCCTGCCTAGACAGTAGTTATGTCATACTAACATGTTGAGACCTCACCATTTTCAAAAATAATGTAAAATCAAATTAGGTTGTTTGGTTTAGCGTTCAGTTGAAGTACTATTTTCTTACTCGTTATACTTAACACAAGGCAAATGTAATTCAATTCAATACAATACAATACAATACAATACCAGGAAAATCACACTAGCACCTATTTACACCTGGCCCCTTAAGTTAGTTTGCAGTTGAATAAAACACAGCAAATATTTTTTTTTGAAAATTTTTATTTATTCTTATAAAAGTAAAATCATACAAACATAATTTTAAACATATTGCCGTCACAGCGCAAGAAATCATAACGTTTAAATAACCAAACTTAACATTACCGTCCTAATAATAGGCCTAATATTTAACACCAACATTTACACTATATGCAGCCCATCTAGTCAGCATACCTACTTCATCAATTCTTATTCGTCCTTTAATTTCTGATTAATATTATTTACCAGTATCTGATTTAAACATATATTATTGCTTCCGTTGTTATTATTCGGTCGTTCCCGTACCCAATTATACCACCTCTTCCACGAGTTATAGAATTCTGAGTCCTTTTTTCCTTTAATTAATTTTGTTAGTCTATCCGATTCTGCGCATTCATTAATTTTATTTATTACTGCCCTATCCATTGGTATTTGATCGCTCTTCCATTCCTGGGCAAATGCCAATCTTGCTGCAATGGTTATGTGCAACACCAAAAACCATATCTCCATGTTGATATCTGGGGGTTTGAGTCCTAACAGGAAGTTTTCAGGTTTCAAATCTAATTGATGTTGGGTGATTTCTATTAACCACCGCCTGATTTTTTTCCAGTATTTAATCGCCATTGGGCAGGTCCACCACTGATGGAAATAGGTCCCCTCTCTGTGACCACATTTCCAGCAATTAGGCATGATCCCAGGGAACATTCTGGCAAGTCTTGCCGGTGGTAGATGCCACCGATATATCATTTTATATGTATTTTCCTTATACGAGGCTGCCATAGTCAATTTCATATTTTTAAACCAAATTTCTTCCCAACTTTGAAAGTCCAATGTACGTCCTATATTCCGTCCCCAAGCAATCATGCAGTCTTTGACCACTTCTTCCCCTACGTCTAATAGCAATAGATGTCCGTAACACTTGGAAAGCATCCCTTTCTCTGTTCCAAAAAGGACCTTGTCCAGTTCTTGTTTAAGGGATATATACCTTCAGTCTTCTGATCTTTTTTATACCTTGAGAATATCTGGGAATATGGCCACCAGTCGATATGGTACCCTTGCGAAGCTAATGATTCCCTGGTCTTCAAATTCCCCTGTGAATCTAAGATCTCTTCATATGTCAAGATCTTCTCCCCTCTATATCGTGTTGGATAAACAAGGGCTTCCTGAGTAGAGATCCAGCATGGCACCTTCAAGTATAACTTCCTCCTCAACTTCTCCCAAGAGTAGCTCAAGGTCCTACGCACCAAGTGGTCATTAAAGTGTTTGGGTCGCTCTGAACCGGGCCAAATATAATAGTGCCAACCATACTGTAGGCCCCAGCCTTCAATAGTCAGGAGCCGTGTTCTTCTCAGGGTCATCCATTCTTTTATCCAAATTAATAAAGCCGCCTGATAATAAAGCTGCCAATTGGGGAGACCGAATCTCCCTCTAATTGTAGGTTCCTGCATCATTTTAATAATAATAATAATAATAATAATAATAATAATAATAATAATAATAATAATAATAATAATAATAATAATAATGATGATGATGATGATGATGATGATGATGATGATGATGATGATGATGATGATGATGATAATAATAATAATAATAATAATAATAATAATAATAATAATAATAATAATAATAAATTTATTTCTTAGCCGCACCCTCTCCCGAAGGACTCGGGGCGGCGTACAATAAAACACATAAAAAACAATATGGACAATACACACACAGAATAAACGAACACACGTACATGGAGGAGGTATAAAGATAAGAAAAGACAGTTAAAACATAGTTTAAAATCCCCTAATAAAAGTCTAAAAGTCACAAAAATTAAAAAACCCGTCAGGAGCAGTGTGAACGAACTATGGTTGAGCCAGGCCAGCTACTTGAAATAGGTGAAATTTTCAGTTTAATTCTAGGTTTTTTACCTTGCCAAATAAATTTTGAGACGGCAAATATTTTTATGCTCTAATCTTCCTTGGGCTGCATTGGATGTAGAAGAATGGAGATCTTCCACAACTTATTGGTATAATTGTGCATCAGTGGGCAGTGGCAATTCTGAAGCGATTTGCTCATCCAACCAAACTCAAGAAAAAAGCAAAGAGTCCCAACATTGGCCAGAATTGCTATAGAAATGCTTCAAAGGAAGCTGAAATTCCATCTATATTTATTTCCATGAAAATCAATTTACCTTCATAATTTTTCAGATATTGTAAATCTAATATTTCATTTTATTGAAGAAAGAAAACAGACAATTCACAAATACTACAATATTTTGCTTTTAATAAGGTTACATTAAAAATAAAGTTACATCTATATGTATAAATCTATCTCTATACATGGTATCCCTTCTAAAAAGGCTCTTCTTAGCTATGAAATGGTTGCTTGATAAGTTAGAAAACTTCATATTGAATGAGCTGCATATGTTTTTGACTTCCAGACTCACGTCAGTGCCACAGATTAATCACATCAGACATGAAGGTATAATATTTTTGCAAAATCTGTCAGATTAAGGAAGAAATTTAAATAATATGTTGCTTCAACTTGATTAAATAGTATCTGTTTTACAATATGACATAGTTAAACAGGGTTAGCTAAAGAAATAAAACAGAATTTGTTTTACATGTAAACATGTTTTATTCCAAAATTCAATGTTAACATCTTGTAGCCGACAGAAAGTTTGACATACCAGTCTTTTCAGAACTAATAAGTGATTTGGCCCCAGTGTTTGATGTTACTAAAAGTGAATAGAATCATCCTTAATACAACCTATGAAGGCTACCATTTCAACAAAAGTATCCTGTATGAAATATAATTTATTAACTTTAATGGAAATATTTATGATGATCCAAAGGACTCAGATCTGGAAAGTCTGCATCAAAAGCTTTTATTGAGCTCTGTTTCAGGTTAGCCATCCGACTTGTTTTTCTTGGTGATGAACAGAACCCATCAAACAAGGAGGAAAGATGTGTATGATGTGAACTTTCCAAAGTTATGTCATACTAACATGTTGAGACCTCACCGTTTTCAAAAATAATGTAAAATCAAATTAGGTTGTTTGGTTTAGCGTTCAGTTGAAGTACTATTTTCTTACTCTTTATACTTAACACAAGGCAAATGTAACTCCATTTTTGCATTGTCCCCAAGGGGGTTGCAAAGTTCAGGAGTGTGGAAGCTCTTTCTTATCCCATTCCTTCCATTTGGAACCTCAGAAGTCATTTTTTACATCAGACAATTCAACTTCCATTCTTGCTTTTTAAAGGCCCTGCTTCTGGCCACGCATGTAACCAGTTCAGCAAGTTCGCACCTATTCGGGAGAAGCTGTTGTTAACTTTCTAAGCAGTTTGGAGAACCGGTTGTTGGAAGAAATCTCATTTTGGTTTTTTCCACTTTACAGGGCTAATCCTGTAAGGAAGGCAGGAAGGAAAGAATCTGGTGTTGCTTCTAGTCTAATCTTTATTGCCCTGCTTATAGAAACTACCTCTCCGGTTAACCCTTATTACATTGTAACAGCTAAGGCAAAATGCCCATTGATGTGAGTGACATTGAGTTGGCCATGCCTACCCAGTCACATGACCACCGAGCCCTACCTACCCAGCTTGTCATTAGGGCTGAGAACCGGTTGCTAAATTATTTGAATCCCACCGCTGAATGTAACTCAATCCCCCTCCTTCTTGCTGAGTATGTTTTTACCTGCTTAGTGTCATTATTTTAGACTACATGGGCCATTACATGCCCAGACACATGAGAAACCTTGCAGGACATGCTTTGCATGTGTCTGTGGTCATATGAGGGTATGTCTGCATTCAGTTAAATCTTTAATACATATGGGTTTAAAGGTGTGTATTGGCTTTTATTTTCTTTATCATAAAGTGTCATTTTCTAGTTTGGCCCAAACTGCTTAACCTCTCCCACAACACATGTTTAGGGGGGAAATGAAACATTCTGCAAAGAGAGAAGGGAGCAGAATGCCCTGCTATCTAAACACACCCAGTTTGTATTTCTCTGGGCATTGGTCATATCTCCTATAGCTCTTGGACAATATTTTTTTTACACAAATAGCAGCAACCGAACATACATTCTATAATATTATATGAGATAATTTGTTTGGTTTTGATTTAATGTAAAGGGCAGATTTATCAATTATGACTGGAAAACCATCGCTTTTGGTTTATTACCATTTATGAATCCAACCAATGGGGGTTTAACCAGTGAACTATGATTAAACCAACTGCAGTTCAATTAATGCATGAAGCAGGCTGGTGTGCTAGCACTTCTATTGCTTTTCCTGCAAATTCTTTTTTTCTGCACTCAATGCAAATGCCATATTTTGTTCAATAACTTCAAGCAAAGTATTCCTAAAATAATCCTGTTCATCTGCTTAGATATCAATGTCTTAGAGTTCAATGGAACCAATTCTCATGTAAATAAATATAGGATTATGGTCTGAAGGGCAAAGTTTAAGTCTTTGATGGGGCCAGTAGTTGCTGTCATTAACCTCCCCCCCCTTCCCCTTTGCCTAAACAGAAATCTAAGCTGAAGCATCTATGAAGTCACTTGTGGCCAGCTCTCACTTTAATGGATCTTCACATACCTGCTCTAAAGACTAATAACTTTTATTATTGTCTGCAATAGCAACAGTTGATTGTTCTGTTTACATTACAGGGTTTTAAAGGGCAAGACTGACATAACAGTAAAAAATGCAGGAGTGCCGTAGCTATTGAAAAAAATAAGTAAATGAAAAGTAAGATTTTTACAATAGTAGACTTCATAGGCACAATCCATTAGATGTTAAATCCTTTCAAACTACACTGAACGAGGCACTAATTTTATTGCACCTGAAAATAAATGACTTACCTCTTTAGTAGGACATAGCTGTCATTGAATTCCAAGGACATAGTGTTAGGTGCATAAGCTTACCAAGACAAATACAGTGTTTCATTCTGTGATGCTTAGTTCTTTGTAGAGGTCAATAAGATTATTATCTTAGATATGTTTTTATTTGAGCGGAGTAATTTTATTATGTATTGCCTTTTTATTCTACCTTTACAGGAAACATGAGGTGATTCTTGATTCTTTCCTCAACTTATTTTTTTTCCTCGTTAAATAACATTATCAGAGATTATGATTGCTAAGCTTGATGGCAGACATAATAAGAAATTTTCAAAATTTCATTAAGATCTTTCTACATTTCCCCCAGTAATCCAATCACGATAGGAAAATGCGTGTTATAAGCAAAACATTATGTGCATTATACTTTATGCCAGTGGGGAAGTAGAGACTATGACATTGGATAAAATTTTGTTACTCAAGAAAAATGCTATTACTGGTCTTTTTGGTTACAAGTATATCATTTTAAGTTTACAGATCAAACCTTGAGAAATCCCAAAAAAATGCAGAGAAACTGCTGGAAAACATTTCTTTTGGTGTACTTTGCTAAGCAAAAATCAAGAAATTATGCACAATTACAGAAACAAAACATTACAGAATTACTCATGAAGGATCAGAATTTGAATGGTTGACGGTGGCATCTAATTTTTCTTGATATAAGATGTATTGAATACAGTAGTATTTCTATTCTCTCTCCCTCTCTCTTACACAGTCAGCAAACAGAAATCTCCACAGTTATAAATGTAACAGTAAGAGATCTGGTACAGAGTATAGCCGTATTTTTCAGGCTGGAGCAAAACAGGTCATTTCACAGGTAAAATGAGAAGAATAATGAAGATGTTTTTGTTTATTTTGGGCCCAATCCTCTCTTAGAACTTCCTGCTGTGCTGTCTGTAGATCAAATAGTGGAAGAGGGCCGTTCACAGGACTGAAGCAAGCTGCTATGTTGTGTAAGCAACTTGGCCCTCAGCTCTCTCCCACCAACTCATCCCCCCCCCCCCCAACACAGTGCTGAGAATCAGCCAGCTTGCTGAGATGATAATTATCTTCCAATGAACAGGGGAGGGGAGGGACCAGCCTCCAGCATTTTCACTCTTCTGCTTAAACAAAGAAAAGCATGGACAAATATGTTTGCATCACCAAGCCCTTGGCCTGCGCATTTCCCTTTCATTCGCACCATCATAAAATATTCAGGAGGCAGTATCTTTTTGATTACTAATTTATGCTGTTTACAGACTGGGTGGGGGGTGGTGAAAGGAGAGAATGGTGTGGAGGGGGGGAGTAACCAGATGGGTGTCTTCCTATTAAGAAAAGCACTGACATTTGTTGAATGGGATGCCTTTCATTTACAGAGTTTTCCTTTTATTAGGAGGCAGGTTATTACTACATGTCAAGTAAACATTCTCAACCATATCATTTTTTTTTATCCCTCTGCTACACAGAAGAGCAATTAATTGGCATTCTTGCTCCCACAAAGTCTGTGGTCCATACCTTCCCCTGATGCCTTGTCACACCCAACCCATTTTGTTCGAAGATCTGCAGTTCAATTTCAATTCAGTTTATTATAGTGATAGACCAGAGACCTGGACTGCAGTTCCATAATAGGGCATCTGTTTTGCAGGCCAAAGTCCTGGATTCTCAGTGACATAGAAGGAATGAGAAAGGCTTCCTTTTAACTCCTTGGAAGACTGGTGCCAAGTCAGTGTGTAGTACAATTTACAGATTTGGGACTGACGTATCTACTGGAAGTGGTAAATCCCTAAGTGTCAGGAGATACTTCTTTTGCTGCCCATAAAGTTGAATCACCTGACTTTATTTATTATTAAATATTCTTATAATACAAGAATGAGAAGCCGGGCACTCTGTAAGGAAAGCATCTATAATAAGCATTTATTATCAAGCCTGAGTTTACAAGCCATCTATGCAATGGCGTGCGTGAAAGTGTGCACCTCCACCCCAAGAAAGGAAATGGTGGGCTTGGATTTGAGCTGAGAGGAGGAAAATTCCACAGGGGAAAAAAGATGTTATGATGGGGGTTGTGAGTACCTTAAGGGAATAGTCATGGTTTGCTCTCAAATTTCCAAGTATATTCTTGCTATATCATATGAAAGGTTCTTCTGTTTAAAATAATTCTTCACTTATCTAGCCTGTCAGGTTTTGGTTGAAACAAACATTGATTTTTACCATGTGGGTTTTCATGTTTCTTTTTAATTGCATTGTCCTGAGTAGCATATAATTGAAGTCATACCTCAAAGCGGGGGTGTCAAACTCGCATCACTACGGTGGCATCACATGACTTTTTTCCCCTTCACTAAACTGGGTGTGGTCAGCATGTGACGCATCTGGCGAGTTTGACATCCCTGCCTTAAAGGAACCATAGTGTGGAGCATCAGATGTAAGTGTTTTAAGTAATGGGGCACCCCCTGTTGCTTTAGAGTGGACATTGTACATTAAATTGAGCTTCTCTCTCCCCCCTCTCCCCCCCTCTCTGTACCTGTTTGGGATCTAGCATGCAACTGATTCACTATTTCTCTTCTCACATGCCTTGTGCATGAAGTATCACTGAGGATGGATGAAAAGCCCCTGATGAAATCTAGAAATCCAGCCTCAAAAAGGAATGACAAATGCATTTAAGTCTTTTGCAACACCCATACATACTATATCCATGCAGTAGTGAGTCACACAGGTTGTCATAAACTCTGCCACGAGAAATCAGAAATATTGTATTACTATTATTACTACTACTGAAGCTGTCCTTCTCCCTTTCTGCTTTCTTCTCTCCTTCTGCCTCACAAAAGCTCCATGCCTTTCCCCTCCACTTTAGCTATCCTCTTGACACATCCTCACAATATTTGTAGCAAAGAGGAATCTTTTGCAGATGTTTTTCCACTTTGGGGGTTGCTACTAGTAATAAAAATGTAGTTCTTGATTACATTTATATGTCACAGAGAGACGATCTCCGAGCCAAGTGGGGAAGCTTGCTGACACATGAGAGGAGAAACTCCCTCTCCCACTGCTTAAGCAGCCCAACAGCACATGAATTAGATGCCATGGAACAGGTTCAGCAGCACTTCAGGAAACCAGTGGCCGAACATTCCCAGTTCCAATGAGTCAGCATCCCAGTCAACTGGAAAAGCTACAACGAAGGCTTGCAGCTTTATGAAGATGCCAAATAAGTAGAATGGAAAAGCTGTATCGTTTGTTACTCCAGATGGAAATATTTTTTTTAAAAAAGCAATCCCCCCTCCCGCAAATCGATAGACGGCAACAGAAGGAAAGCAGATATAAACCTTTTGCTCTTGATGTATGAGACTTCTATTTACATATAATGTATCACCTGAAATTCCAGGAATCTGCTTGGCTTCCCAAAGAGCCTTCCAAAGTTATTACTGCTACAGTGTTAAAAAAATATTGTTTTTTTAAAAAAATGCTCTGCTCAATTCATTTGGAGTTGATCCTCTCTTGCTGTTGTATGTATTTTTTTTCTTTTGTTGATTGGTTTAGCCCATTAATGGGTTTTAAAGCTGGGGGGGGGAGGGAATAGTAATAAATGGGGAATAGTCATATGGATTGCATCAATTCACTGGCAGCCACGCTTTCTAGCCTTGGTTGACCCTGATCAGTGCTTGGAATCTGGGACTGTTGGCTGTATCGAGAAGTTGAAAACAAACATGCTGGAAGGAGCAAGTGGCAAACTACTTCTTTACCGTAGCCAAGATCATTGCAAGGATATGTCCATATATAGTTACCAGGACATTGGCTCAAGAATATCTCTACCAAAAATTTAACTTCAATCAAATTCAGAACTGAGGGGTCCTTGGTGCTCTCTGAACTTACTTGTTTACTTGCAAACATTTCATTGGCCTAACTCAGTAACATCATCAGTGCTAGTCAGGATTTTGAGGTTGATCATCTTTTTCTTTGTGCGTTTTTGCCATATTTAAGGATTAGCCTTGAGCATATCATTCAAAAGAAAAGTTGTTGCACATTCCTAATTCACAGGATTTTTTTTTCTACTAAGGGAATGTTGAAGAGTTCCAGCTGCAGTATGAGTCCTGTATTTTTCTCTGCCATCTCAGGATTCCGTCACCTAAAGCATCTGCAAATTTTTCTTAGTAAGAATAGCAACTTATTTTCCTATCTGTTTTTTTTAAAATCTATGTTTCTTTTCAGTATTTTTTAAAACTGTGTTCTGCTCTTTCAAATTATCCTTTTGGGACAGCTTTATAATATTTATAAATAAAATAAATCAATATAAATAAGAGCATGATGATTTTACTCTCAGGCAGCTGTTACTATAAACAGCTGGAATGCATTTCTTTACATGAAATGTATAAAAGCACATAAGCTATGATCACCTGCAAGTACAGAAAAAGGGGTGGAATGGAGAGCTTTGTGCAAATTTCCCCGAAGAAGAAGATAACTTCATCAGTGAATTGTTTACTTATATGCCTTAAAGTTTAGCATGTTTAAACAGTTTGATCTGTTTCAATTGACATAAACAAAGTTTAGCTTACATTAAAAAAAAATATCTCAGTGTTTGGAAAGAATGCTTGCCTGGGTAGAGAACAACCTATAGAAGATTCTTCAACTTTTGGAATGTTTGAAAGCACATGAAGAAAATAACACAAAGTTTGCAGATATACACATGTACTGTAATTGTGGATTTTCTTGCACACTCTATTTCTTCTAGTGCACAAGAAGAAATAAATTGTTACATCTGGTAGAAATTGCCAGTTGATACAGTCGGGTTTGGGATCAGGACATTAATCGCTGCAAGGTGGATGAATTTTTTTTAAGCAGAAGTGCAATTTTCATTCAACAAATACAACTATTTTTTGCTTTTATGAGGTTTAAAGGTTATTTCCAGTTATTTCATAGCACAGTTGCATTGTTAAACCTACAGGATAAGGAACCTTTTGTGTTTTAGGAAAACCAATATGAAAATTAGTCAATAGACTAAAACAGGGGGTTTGTTCCCTCTAGAACTTGTCCTAAAGGGTTGTCAGAACAAGGATTAGAAAGAGAAAAGAAGAAATTAAAAAGACACACTAGAGGTCACTGTTGCTATTCGAGCAACAAGCTAAGTTGCTTCTCTGGAGCTTGTTTAAGACTCTAATGACAGATAATACACATCAAACATTTCAACACGATGGAAAGAAAGTATTTCTGGGTGTATATTTCAAAGTGTGGAGAAATAAGAGCATATACTAGAATAAAATAAGATACTGATATGAATAAGAATATTGTGTTAATGAATGTGAACTTGCTTCATATCTGGGTGAGCCAAGGACTGAAGTTCAATAAATATCATTTTCTAATGTACAGTTCTCTCTCTTTTTGGGTCTTGAATTTGCTCCATGGCTAAATCAACTAATTTATTTTTACAAATAAATAATATGTTCTCTGCTATGCATGTACACCTAAAGACTAATCAATGGAAAGCTTTGTGCAAACATAAAATATAACATGTAAGCCCAAACTTAACAAAGAAGTTTGAATAATGAAACAGGAAATTACTTTGTTCATCTTAAATTGTTTAAGAAAGGAAGTCATTGTTTTCTCTCATAAACATATCCATTTCAATGAAGGAGGGATTATCTTTTTCATGCATACAAAACTATCTGTGAAATACATTGTGATGTGTGGTAATTCTAAAGCATAGGTGATGGCCTGTAATATTTATTCCTTATTAAGTTCTCCAAGAGAAAACAAGTCCATATTTAAGATTGATTTAAAAAAAGATGGCAGAAATGAAGAAAAAGATTATGAACAAAATTAAATATCTGGTATGCTGCCCAACTTTTCTGTCTTGTCAACTATAGTTGCTGATGCTCACCCCATACCCAAGAAATGTGTGCATGAAACATAATTTATAACACTATGTACATTTAGACACACACA
This sequence comes from Natrix helvetica, assembly GCF_964273705.1. Taxonomy (NCBI): domain Eukaryota; kingdom Metazoa; phylum Chordata; class Lepidosauria; order Squamata; family Natricidae; genus Natrix; species Natrix helvetica. The sequence goes on along the minus strand of NC_138552.1, from coordinate 130,121,627 downwards.
CACACACACACACACACACACACACACCTGATAAGAGTTGGCTAGAATAAAAATAGATAAATTAATATTAATTGAAATAATGACTAATGATTAAAATAAGATTGGTTGAAATTTACATTTAGCTATTTGTAAACTATTTACTATTTGTAAAATGTATTGACCCCCCCCCCCCATCTTTATACAAGATCCTTTCACACAAGCTTTTCCCTCTCTCTCTCTCTCACACACACACACTCACGCACACACAACCACACACACAGAATATTTGCCCATTTGCTTCTTTACTGTTCTTGCAAAGACTGTAAAACAAGTTAATTCATTGAAACATTCCATTTTCCACCAGATAAAGATGATATAAAATGCAGACATTCATGTTCTATCAAGAAGTTCAGGAAACCAATAATATGAGCTAATTTTCAGCACATCGTTTTGAAAATAGGTGACATGGTCTCTCTCCCTCTTGTACACTTAAAAATTTAAATAAAAAATTCTGACCTCACTGAAATCTTAATTGACTCATTGTGGCCCATCACTTCTTTATCTGGTAGATTCTATGAATTTATGATGATTAGTTGAGGTTTTCTTCATCAGCAAGGATCTGAGAACAAGTTAACACCTGGCCATTATGTGTACCAATTCTAAAAAGAAATCTTCAACTTCAGACTGTGGTCTTTTTGTCATTCCTTTTTACCCAACAGTACTAGCTCCAGAATGAAAAATCATTCTAGTGTATTGCTACAATTATTACTTTCAAATCTGGTTGACAGTTTCTTCTTGAAAGTATGGAATTTAAGGGTCTTAGTTGCCTGGAGGAGCCATTTTCTCTTTCTGTCAGATTTTGAACAAATCGGTTAATGATAAATAACAACCAGTGTGCTGCTTAAGGATGAAAAAAAGATACTGCTTTGTTTTAGAAGCCAATTCATTCCTGAATGGGCAAACTGTCCCATTTTATTTTACTCTAATAAGGCCATGCTGTTAACAGAGAGGCAGACATCTTATAGCACTGATAAATTAAATGTTTAAATGTAATGCAAGACACAAGATGGCATAAAGACCTGTGTGGAAATCTTAGTTAAGCTGAATACCCCCACCACCAAATTGGAGTTATCCTTGCTGGTATGTAATTGAATCATCCCTGAATCTCTGTTGCCCATTTCATACATGAAGTTCCTTTAACATTCCTTCTGATTGTAAGAGATTGTTCTTTCTTAAGATGAGGAGGGAAATAGAAGGGAAATATATAATTATGAGATAGAAGCAGCAGGTTTCAAAGTTAGGTACATCTGGGTCTGGACGTGAGAATGTGACTACCCTTAAGAGTCCATATGTTTGCTGGAGCAGAGCCTCCACATAAAGTGGCACTGGATATCAAATCTATTTGAGCCAATCTCTAAGCCAGATGTGTCAGAAAGAGATTAAAAAAAACAATAGCTCAACAATATGGGATATGATACACATTTTGGCCAAAATCCAGCAGGGAGTTAAGTGCACTTAAGCTGATTGGAATCAGTGGGCTTATGTATGCTTAACTCTGTGTTGGATGGCAGCCTTTGTATATAAAACATACCTCATACATATTCAGATAATAATTTATTATTTGGATTTAGAAAACCACACAAAAGAAATTTAATCTTCTGATATTAAATAACCACAGTTAAAGGGGAAAAAAATGACTAAACCGGGCTGGCATTAGCATGGCCTCCCCTGACCCAGTGGCCTCCAGATGTTTTAGACTACAATTCCCATAAACCTATCATAACCAAAGCTATATAGAATAGAATACTTTATTGGCCAAGTGTGATTGGACATACAAGGCATTTGTCTTTGGTGCATATGTTCTCAGTATATATAAAAGAAAAGATACATTCGTCATAAATCATAAGGTACAACACAATGATTGTCATAGGGCACAAATAAGCAATCAAATCATACTAGGAAACAATCAATATAAATCGTAAGGATACAAGCAACAAAGTTACAGCCATACAGTCATAAGTGGGAGAAGATGGATGATAGGAGCGATGAGAAGATTAATAGTAATAGTAACACAGATTTAGAGGTTGATGTGAACCATTGAAGTTGCTTATCATACATATCTCAATAAGGGGAAGATATTGCATTCTATTGTATATATTTATATAGTTAGACCTCGCTTACTGGCAGTAATTGGGACCAAAAACTCTCTCACTAAGCAATGCGATCATAATGCATGATGTCACGTGCTCATCTGATTTATGATGGCAGTTACTGCAGTTCCAATTGCCATTGTTAAGTGAATCCTATGCAGTTGCAATTTTCCTTGGTGACATGATTGCCATTTGCAACTTTCTGCCAGCTTTCCTATTGACTTTGTTTGTTGGAAGTTGACAGAGAAGGTTGCAAACAGTGATGACATGTCTATCAGGGTGTTGTGATGGCTGTAACTACAAGGATCTATGAAAGCCCCCCTTGTTCAGTACTGCCATAACTTTGAATGGTTACTGAATGAGTGGTCATTTAATCAGGACTACTTGTATTTAATTATATGTAGCACTTTGGATCTACATAATTCAAAAGGATTGAACAGCACTCATAGAAATTTAAGGCAGTCTACTCCATGTTCTGTTTTGGTCTTCAATGAGAATGACCTGCATCTGGTGTTATTATGTGATATTTTACTAAAATTTTCCAAATATATGACATATATGGCTTCCTTTGGCAAGAACTATTATAGCCTTTGCCTTATAAAGTAGGAATGCACATGAGGTTTAACAATGGGGAGTTCCAAGTATTATTGTTTCCTATAAGAAAAGCCAAACACAAGTCCTTTGAAACAGTTCATAATCGGCATAAACTATTATATCTCTGACATATAACAGCAATAAAAATAGCTAGTGCTGACTTTATCAGGTCCTAAGTGAAAGGTTAGGTATGAAAATGGCCAGGTAGAATGTCAGCATCTTAAAAGAGAAACCCGGAAACAACAACCATGTAATACCTTGGATTTTTCTTACGTTACAAGTAGCAAAATGATCCAGTATGCCTTAATCTGGATCCAAATATTCTTCACTATCTATATAAAATGAAGTATTTGGTCTGTGGTTACTATTCAGCATATGAGCTCCATGTAGTTTTTTTTTAAATTTGCTTTATTTGCTTGGAAAGCCATTGGAGCAATTTCATTGTGTCTATTACTCTACATATTAGCATTCACACAACTGTAACATCACTAATGACCATTCCGCTCGGATTTAGAGTAAACAGTCTTTCTATGAAGTATTATGACAACCCTGTACTAAAAGGAGAATTATTCTGACTTTTATTTTAATCACTGCTCCATCTATTTAAACCACGGCTCTAACATCTTATTAGAGCAGTGGTTCTCAACCTGTGGATCGGGACCCCTTTGGGGGTCGAATTACCCTTTCACAGGGGTCTCCTAAGACCATCAGAAAACACATATTTTCGAAGGTCTTAGGAACCGAGACACCAATTTTATGGTTGGGGGTCACCACAACATGAGGAACTGTATTAAAGGGTCGCGGCATTGGGAAGGTTGAGAACCACTGTAGTTTCAAAAGGCATTAACCTGTGATTGATTGATTGATTGATTGATTGACTGATTGCATGCCATGCATCCAGTGTCAGTCCTTAGCAACCATATAGACAGATACCAACTAATTCATGTAAATGGAACTTCAGTTGATAAAAAACTAAATCCAAAACGGCAACTAATAATTATTTTTTTCACATACTCCTGGCAATCTGGGAAGAAAGACTGAGAGAGTTTACCACTGTTTGTAATGTTACATGTTATACATACACACACCTATATCTACATCTATATCTATCATGTATCATCTCTCCTATATGTGTTTGTGTGTATGCATATATGTATAACATGTAACATTACTATATATAGATTAATAAATTCTAAGATGAATGGTGTCCATGTTTATATATGTGAATTTAGCTGCATCCATGAGATGGGATCAAAAGAAGCAAGATGGTGGTTATGACAATGAAAACATAGCCCTGCTCTTTTATACACGTATGCGACATTGATTCAAGGATAAAAGAGCTTCACTTCTGCTTCCATGAGTGCCATCTTATCTTTTTGCTCCTTCTACTCAATGGGCATTGCTGTATTACCTAAGGTACCTTTGAACTGGGCCTGTTCCTGATGACTGTATGGACTGTATGCCTGCCATCATTGCCTGTCTCTGTTGATTTTCTGGACCCTATCCATTCTCCTTATTGATAGTTTTCTTTCACTCAATCTTATCAAACATAGTCATATTTTGCATTGCATTATCAGCTTGCATCACATGGCCAGACTGACAATTTCTGTCTGCTGATCATCACCTCAAAGGAGTTCTTTGTTTTGATTTCAATCAGAAATGATTGACTGATTCTTTTTCCTAGAACTTTTGTTAACTATTTCCAAATCCTTAATTTGAAGGTGGCATCTAATTTATTTCTTCCTTCTTGTCAATGTCCAACTTTCTGAGCTATATCTTGACATTGGAAAGAACACTGTTTTAATTATTCTGATCTATGTTGTTATAGAAATAAACTTATGCTGAATTATGCTAAATATGCCATTACCTACTTCCCTAGGAAAGGGATTCATCTTTTCTTTACTTCTACAGCATGTTCTATAACAATGGTTGGTTCACCATCCTTGTTGGCTTTTTCTGCCGAATATTCCAGAGTTCTCTAGAATATTCTTAGAACACTTGCTTCCATACATTCCTACTACAGAATCAGTGTGAACAAGTCCTAATATGGTAGACAGTTTAAATAAAGACATTGAAGAATACAGCAGAGCTAAAACTAGGACTTTTGTCCAAAGGTTCAGATACAAGATCAAAACAGTCTCAATTGTATCAGACAAGAAAGATGCAAAGCATCCTAATTAGTTATTCAATGTTCAAAGAGGCTGAAAATAAACAAGCAAACAATCTCATTGCAACATTACACTGGAAAGAATGATGTTTCAATGCAATGTTGATTTCTTTATGTAATTGTAGCTCCTCACTTGAAATTGTATTTTTAAAGATTAATACTAAAAAGTCTTCATGATCATGTGCATGCTATGACAATTGTAACTTATGTTAGAATTAAATCTTATTTTTTTTATTTAAAAAAGGAGTGTATAGCCATTATCAGACCATCCATCCTAGTGACCTCATTCCATATTTCGTTCTATTGTTGAAACAAGTAATAGATTAATAGCTGCAGGAATCCCTACAGAAAGAATTCGCTCCTTATAAGGTCTGTTTTGGGAGACAGATCTTGGAAATCTGAACACTGAACTACTTTGTTGGCAAATGAAGTTACATTTGTACCATTTACATTTCACGATTCTGAATGTGGGTCAGCACAGTTCAGCCAAATTAGCTCCATCTGGATAAGTAAAACCAAGGAATACCTGTCAAAAATGGATCCAGAATGTCACATTTTAAGTTGGCGCCATATTTTAAAGCTTTTTTTTTTTTTACAGACAATCATGGATTAGTTCAGTCACTGTGGATGGACTGAGGTTAACTTAACCTTTCAAAGCAGTCACTGGTGGAAGGAAGAGGGATAGAAGAAAGCCAGTGGCCTTGAATATCAGCAATTCTTTTAAAACAACAACAAAAACAACTTGGTTTTAAAATACACCACCAATGAACCTCAAAGCAAAACTTGAGGAAACATAGACAGGCAGAGCAGCATGTAGAAAATTAGGCAGGGTAATTCCCATCTGCAGAAACCTATTTTGTCTACACATAGTAGTTTCTCAATACTTCAACCTTACTTTTATTTTTGCTTTAGTTGAATAATTGGTTACCGTTAGGAAGAAAGTAAGGAAAACTATTTGTAATATAAAATAATGTTTTATATGACCAGTGGTGGGATTCAGCCAGTTCGCACCACTTCAGGAGAACGGGTTGTTAATTTTCTGAGCAGTTTGGTGAACTGGCTGTTGGAAGAAATCATATGGGCAGAGAACTGGTTGTTACATTATTTGAACCCCACCACTGTATATTACCATAGAAAGTATATCTTTGTACAGTTTTTTTATTTAAAAAAAATCATTACTTCAACTATAAAACCTGCATTACTTTAACTATAATAAAGGTGAGGGCTCATCCTCACATTCCCTTAGCAATGATAGGAACATGCCTAAGTAATGATTTTAAGTTACATGTACTCGAGATGCCCTCAACTGAAACCCAGCAACAGCAGAAGCAGCTTAAAATTGATCTTAGCTATTCTAGTTTTAATGTAGTGTGTTCCCATTTCTTCTGGCATGTTTTTTGTATGTTGTGTGGTTGACAATGCATTGAGAGGCCAGGATCTGCTCAGCTTCTACTAGCCAAGAGCATGCCAATTCTTCCCTGGTTATTCTCCTTAATTATCATTTTGGCTTAACTGCAGTCTGGATTTTTCAAATAAATTAGTTCAATATTATCTGACTGAAAAATTGGTAAAGGAGTCCCTGCATATTTTATTCCACTAGTTGTCACCAACTATAATGGGCAGTGCCCATCTCCGTTTCAAGGCCATTGAACCAGCACTATCCAGAGACATTTCTATGTGGTCAGCAGGATATCATGGAGTGCTGTTACCTTCCCACCAAAGTGGTAGCTATTTATCTACTCGCCTTTGCATCCTTTCAAACTGCTAGAATGGCAAGAACTGGGGGAATTCACCCTATCAATGGCGCTCATGGTCTCAAAACTGGGATGCTGGCTTTACACTCACAAGCCAAGCATCTAAACCACTGAGCCACTGTTCCACACCGGTACTGTCTGATGTGGGCTTTTATATCTTTTTCCAGCTCCTGTAATGCACATAATCTTGGTTTTAGCCAAGCAGAAGAGCCACGTCCTGCTCATTCTGCATTCCTGGGTTAGTCACCAATGAAAGCATTATAGACTTTTCATCACTTCTATTGATAAGAGATTTCATACTGGCATACTCCTTGTATTACAAGTAATGTATGTTTGAAGTTACTGGGGGACAGGTACTTAGGACCCAGATTTGAAGAGCCAATGGTCAACTCCCCCAAACCTGTGGTCATATGACTGCACTTCAGGCACTTGGCAAGCAGGACACATTTATAGACATTTGAAGCATCCTGTAATCATATGGCTGTGTTTTACAACAGTTTTGCTGAAAACTGGCATTTAATCATGGTTTTCAGCAAAACAGACCAATACTAAACCACGGGTTTACATAACAACCATGGTGTTTGTGTAATGACTGCCGCAGAAAGGGTCATTTGCAACCAACATAACCTATGTCCATAATGGGGAGGCTCCATTACAGTCATAACTCAAAGACTATCTGCAGTTGGGCTGGTGAGAGGAATCAGGCTCTCCTGGGTGCCAGACATAGTTCTTTGCAACCCTAGGTAAGGATAGCAATAACAATAGTCCTTAGACTTATATATACCACTTTACAGTATTTTACAGCCCTCTCTAAGCAGTCTAGAGAGTCAGCCTATTGCCCCCAACAATCTGGGTTCTCATTTTACTGACCTCGGAAGGCTGGAAGTCTAAGTCAACCTTCAACTAACTCCTTACCACCCACTCCCATTTAACCCATACTCTTCTTTCATGAGGGTGACTGCTCAGTTGGTCTATTTTTGGACTTAAATCGAGTCCTGTTTCACAAAAGCAGTAGAATCAACTCCAGAAAAAGCTCAAATGATGGGCTACAAGAATGAAGGCCTGTATCTACAATCACACCATTGGGCAAATTTAAGCACCTTTCCTACATTTACCGCACCCCATCCCATCACAGGTTAAAGAGAGTGATTGCTGGCTCGTGGTATTCAGTGGAAGGGTAAATGAAACCAGTCTTGATACTGTGACAGAATAAAGTCAGGCATCAGAGTACCCAATGTTGTGCTGACATGCTTTTCTGTCAGCAGAGAAAGATATATCTTCAAAGGAAAGTTATTCTCTGAAGAAAGCAATTTTGACAAAACTACAAATGCTTGTGTAAGAGCAATAATCTTCCTCTGAACTGGCTCAGTGGAGCACCTACGTTTTAGAAGATCTGTTTTGTTGGCCTGAAAAGAATTCAGTCAAAGGAAGCAATAAATCAAAGCCAAAAGCCAAAAGTTCTTTGCCCAAAATCCTTGCTTCTCTGCTACCAGGGCAAGGTTTAAGGTGAATTCAGATAGTTAGAACAGGGTCCAAGAAGGGCAACAAAGGCAATAAGGGACAGAGACTAAATCCTGCAAGAAAGGATGGAACTAAATTAATATTTGTAGTTTGAAACAGGGACGTGCGGTTAGGGGAGGCAGGGGAGGCAGAGCCTCACTGCTCTCATCATGAAAAAAAAGGGAAAAGGGAAAAGGCGCTGAGGAGCCTCGAGGAATGTGACTGCGCGAGCCGCGGCTCCCTTCATGTTGGCTCAGGAAGGCGGGGAATGGGACCACGTGTGCAGGACAGAGGGAGGTGCAGGAGGCTCCTCTAGCCTCAGCCTCCCTCCTGCAGACATGGTCCCATTCCCCGCCTTCTGTTGGGTTCTGATGCTGGAGCTCATGGTTCCAGGGCGAATGTGCATGCGCGAGCGGCTTCCTTCCTCGCACTGAGCAACGGCAGGTTTACGGGAAGTTGCTCGCAAAAGCGGAAAGTGCGACGGACTTTTCGCACCTCTTCAAAACCTTGGTGTGTCTTACACTCTGAAAAATACTGTACTTGGAACAGAGTATTGTATATTACAAAACAACTTTAACTAAGGAGCTGATAATCAAAAGTATCCAATCCAATCCAAACAATCTAGTAGATTGGGTAAATAGCAATAATAACTAGAACAATAAAATGTGCATTTCTATGCCATAAATCTCTTACACTCATGATGCATCAACAGCAAAATCAGAATAAATCTGACTCAAGAAAATAACATAAGACAATATAGTTTCATTAACAACTTCAAAAACACAATAGCAAAACAACAACATTTAGATGCCCTAAGCCAGTGATGGCTAACCATTTCCAGACCGAATGCCCAAAGTGTGTGCATGACTACAAATGCACGTATGCGAACCCCTCAAATGCAATGCACGTGTAGGCCTCGCACATGTGCCACAGCCCCATGAATGAGTCCTGCCCCCATGCATGTGCAGCAGAGATCCAAAGACAAACTGGCCAGTGGGAGGCGTGCACACATGTGTGGCGGAGCTGAGCTGGGGCAACAGCTCGCATGCCCACAGAGAGGTAATATGTGCCACCTCTGGCACATGTGCCATAGGTTCACCATTACGGTTGTAAGCTATCATGCACAAATGTCCTTGGGGAACTGAGTTTTTTATATTAGGGACAAAATGATATTTATGTATTTCTCTCCATACTGTTGTGACTTGAACTCTCCAAGACAGCCACCAAAATGTGAAAAAAGCTGCATTGCTGGTGCCTTTAACTGTTTCCTCATCTTCTGTTAAGTTTCCAGTTCTCAACACTTTTTGTGCCAATCCAGCCTCCATTGGAGGGATGAGGAGGGGCAATAAATAGCTTTGAACCTGGGCTGTATTACATATTAGGCAGGAGCCTAACCACTAAGCCACAGGCTCTCCTCCTTATCAGCTGAGCCAAGGAAATAGGTATGTACAACAATGTACACACAGCCAGCACCAATCAGCACCAATCTACCAATCATGATACAACCACACATCCAATCAATCCACTTGCTGAAACAGGGCCAGCACTCCACACACACCCCACCAAGGTTTGTAGAGTGATGGCAGCTCCAATCACGCTTTAAGCCCAAAACACCAGCCTGAAGATGGCCGAAACATTGCCAAGACAATCTCAAACTTACATGGGAAAAGACCCGAATACAACAAGACCAGCATGTATGTATGTATGTATGTATGTATGTATGTATGTATGTATGTATGTATATGTGTATATATATATTGCAGGCAATACGCCTGGGTACATGTCTACTAGTGCCTGCCGGAAGCAGCAGCCACTGTATGGGAATGGTGCTTTGGAGGGCCAGCCCACCCACCCTCGTTCCTTACCTGTATTTGAAGGAAACGGGCCATCTGCACATGTGTGTGTAGTGTATGGCGCCTGCGTGACGCTCCGCTGAACAGCTGGAACGTTGCTGGTGGGGGGTTCACATGTGTGTGCAGCATGCATGCCCATGGTGCATGCCCAGCTCCCGTTGCAGTGTACCGGTTGCAGCAGGAGCCAAAACCCACCAGTGATTCACTTTGTGACCAATATGCCCGGATTCTTCCAATATGATTTTATTCCTAGAAAGAATTGGAACAATGTGACAAAAATGGAATTGTGAAGATGATATATATATTATATATAATCTATCATCTTCACAATTCCATTTTTGTCACATTGTTCCAATTCTTTCTAGGAATAAAATCATATTGGAAGAATATATGTGTTTTGTCACAATGTGACAAAAATGGAATTGTGAAGATGATATATATATTATATATAATCTATCATCTTCACAATTCCATTTTTGTCACATTGTTCCAATTCTTTCTAGGAATAAAATCATATTGGAAGAATATATATAATCTATCATCTTCACAATTCCATTTTTGTCACATTGTTCCAATTCTTTCTAGGAATAAAATCATATTGGATTTGGATATATATCTGTATTGGATATATATCTGTATGTGTGTAATTTTGCTTGTGGGTATGTGTATACAAAAATACATACCATACACAAAGAGTACAAAATCACCATTATAAATTTTCTGAATAGATGTAGTCTGTTGGATAGAGGCTAATATAATATTAATTCATAAAGAAGATTAAGACTTGGCTTTATGAAAAAAATACTTACAATATCATTACTGAACAATGACTCTAAACTATGTTCAAATATTTAGTTTGAGAGGATGAAAATAGTTTTATAAGATTTTATTCATGAAGATGAATATGGGTTTTTGCCCCAAAACACCTAAGAGACAATATTAAAAGAGTACTGGACATAGATCAGCATAAGGAAAAATCAGCTACACTGATCTTTTTAGATGCAGAAATCTGATAATTTGAACTGGATTATTTTCTTCAAAATTATAGAAGATACGGCACACACAAACCAGCATACAGGGACACTGAATAGTGTAAAATATAGTAGTTTACTATGTGGAAATAGAGAGTTATTCAGAGTTCAGTTTACAGTCCAAATCATACACGGTTCAGTCATTCAGTTATCAAATAGTCAGTCTAGCACACAAAACAGTTAATAGTAGCAAACCACAGTACCTCACAATACACCGATCAGCGTCTAACAAACAGAGAGCTAACAGCCATTCTGGCTCCCTCTTATGGCTGCTTGAGGTAACAAACCAATTACATCTCTCTAACATTTAAAGTAACAAATACATTTGTTACAATCATAGCTTACATACATTGCCAAGCCAAGCCTAAGGTTACATCCCTAACAGTTCCTTTTCACAAATTGATTCTAAGGAGATTCTTCAAACAACATATTAAATTATGTGTAGTTGCTTGGACTTTGCTGTTTGATGGCTCCTGATTTCACTGAATCCTTAGTGAAGAGTTTCATATACATAAATCAGAGTTCCAATATTATATTGAACTAAGATACTCTTCCCATGCACAATAATCCAGTCTAAAAGGGACATCCTGTAAAGTGTATGAATAATTGATTTCTTATTCTTCTGATGGGCATCATCTCAGGGAAGAGAAGAATTAATTAATGAATCCACATCCCACCCAGAATCCCACCCATTCAAGATGTCTCTCTCTTTAGTTAGCAAAAAAAATAAGATATGTAATAAAATAATTAGAAACATGGCACAATAAAAGAATTGTTATAAAATAGCAGATTAAAATTACTTGCAGTTTATACCATGACAACAAAAACAAAAATCTGACAAGAGCAGTTCAAGGAATCATTTTCTTATATGCATTAGAAATGTTTGCAGGAAGGAGCTGATCAGCTTCCACAAACTGATCTCAGAAAAGGAATTGATATGGCAGGAGGCAATCTTTCAAATCATTTAGCATTTTCAAATGCTCCCCCTCCAAATATTGGAATGGAAAGTAATGAAACTCTTTTGGCTGGTATGTTGGTTTCTCTGTAGCCAATTCTGAGCAATTGCTTGTCATTTTAATCCCATAGTTTCTGAAAGCTGTTCAAAACCAGCCCCAGATAAACTAAATTATAGTAATCACGTTGGGCTATATATAACTGCATTCATAGCTTATGGTGAGATCATATTTTATCTTGAAAACAGAACACTACTGTAATCCAAGTGAATAAATCCAAGCTGTAAACTTCTCAAGAATACAAATTTTTGAAGGGCAACATGCAAAACGTTGAATGGTTGCATATACATTTTTGAAACAAAGATGCCCTTAGCCACTGCTGCTAGAAGAACAAGAAGCAATCCCAAGCCCAAGAACATATTGAAATTGCAAGACTGAGCCTGCATAAGTATATGTAATATATTTATTATACAGATATTGTACAGAGCTTTGGATTCAGTTCAGGAACCTTCAAATGTGGACAAATATGAATGCAGCTCTGGTCTGTGTCTACTTAAGCAGCCACCTCATTTCCTCATGTGGCTGCTTTGTGGAGGCACAATCTAGGTGACAGGTGCAGCTGCTTAAACGAACTGTGGATGGATGCTGCCTTATGCTTCTCTATATTCTGACACACTTTTTCCCAACTGAGTCCAAAGCACGGCCTATATTAATCCCCCAAGTCAGTAATATCCCTCATTAACAGCTACCTTTGCCAGATTAAATTTCTTTTTCGCCTCCAATAATAGTCATACATTTCCAGAAGGTCCTCTATTTCCCAAGCATCAGGTGTAGCTTGTGTATTATTTGATGATTCCAACTAGGATGCGTGAACCATATTCATTTAAACAAATTGTATTAAAATCAACATAATATGGTATGAGAGTTCTGTCAGTGGTATCTAATCCATGTGGTCTCATTCACTTATGCATGTCACTACACATTTTGTAAGATCCTTGTTGAAGGGATATATCTTTATATATTCCGTATATTGCAGAAGACCCTTGGAAAGAAACTTCATAATAGTGATCAAATGAGTTATTTTCAGGGGTGAGAAACTGTTTTGCCTCATTGTAAAAATGTCTACAACATTCAACCTAGATATCAATCAGCATTAACCAGATTCCTGATCACAAATGGAAGTGCTCTTACCTAGCTACATCCTGAAATAACTATTGTCAAAGAAAAGGAACATGCTTGCACATTATTGAGAGGTGAAAACATTTCTTCTCTCCTAGATCTCTTCAAAATATGAATTTGGAAGCAAAGTAACCTTCAGACATTCTCTCATTAGGGTGCTGCCGGAGGTATGCTTTCTCATTAGTATGAGGCAGTTGCTCTTTTTAACACCTGATTGTTGCTTTTTGACAGTGTTTTCACATTGGCAGCAGCCACATTTTTTAACAGGAAATGCAATGAAAATAGTATAAAGCTAATGGAATGCATGCAATGGAATGGATTTTGACTAGGGCCTCCACAAGTGTCACTATGACTACCAGTTTTTTGTTGAGCTGCTGTTGTTTCCAAAAAGCACTGGAACTAGAAAGATGGCAATGCGCCAAGGGTATTAACTGAATTACATTCTAGGTAACATTTATGCTTTTTGATACCATTCCCTCATCAATGGAATCCACAAGTAAGCTTGGTGAATGGTAGATGTCAGCCATTGCATGATGGCTGATAATCAGTCATCAGCTGTCAGTTATTTCTGTCTCCCTGAGTTAGCCTTTATTTAAAGCCTAGAATAAGAATGTTGCCAGACCACAGGAACAAGCTCTGAGCTGTTTGCAGGTGCTGTTCTTCACAACTGCCAATTAAACTTCTGACATTTCCATAATGGCCAAGAGGCAAAGCATATGCACTTGATATAAATTGTTCTATGTGTGTGCAGGGGAGGGAGGGGAAGAGAGAAAAAACTTTTAATCTCAGTTTATCAATATTTCACTCTAAAGTAATGCACACAACATCCTACTTAGCCCATTGTTCACTTATTGTGAGACAAAACTACAAGATGGAAATAAGCCAAGTCATTCATTTCTTTCCCCAGGACATGGTGTAGATTCCAGTGGCATATTTCAGCTTTCAGTTTATTGAGGAGGAAAGAAATGTGTAAAAAAACTCTACTGTCATAAGAAAATAAAGTATGGCTTAGTTTTTTCTCATGTTTGCACACATATGTTAGCACCAGAGATTAACAGTAACTCTTATTTAATTCCAATCCCTAAGGGCTGGGACTAGTGATAGGTATTTGGATGCATATATCCAAATCTAGCCTTTATTTGTCAGGCTGTCTTGTCCATACATGCACCTGCCCTCTGGGAATGAGATTCCTACTCCCAACCCCCCCAAGATCCTAATGGCACCAATTCCATTGGTATTTCAGAGGGCCCTGAAGAGCTGGTTCTTTACTCAGGCCTTTGGCAAGGGTGAGTGACACCTCCTTTGGACCATATGGCTTGATGGGTTTTTTCATTGTTCCTGTCTGTTTTTGTTATCTTTATCTTATTTATTCTTCCCTTTTGCGTCTTGTTTTTAATGTTTTGTAAACTGGTCAAAGCAGATACATTTAATACACTTATTATTCATGGTTATATCACAAATATTCTCAAGGTTATTGCATAATAGTAAAATAGATCTTGCTTTCTATTAGGGCCAATGATTGCTATAAAGCCATTCAGGGAAGAAGGGATCCCAGACAAGGGATTCTGTTGCGGGTCAGTTGTCTATTGAGAGCTAAAATGATGTAGCACAAGCATAACTTTGGCCTCATCTCCCAGTAGACAGCTAACACTCACTCAGTCAAGACTCTCTCATTCTGAGGAGATAAGAAATGACCTGGTGGTGGCAACAAAAATAAGTCATAAAATGACAAATGCAGACTCTATCTTTTTCAAATGTTGGATATCTTATAGAAGGGGATCTCCAATAGCTGGTTCTGAAGAGGATCTATTTGGCATCAGGTTTCTTCTATGAATGAGATGAGAAAAGAAAAGAAAATTTCTTCACAGATCAGATGAGACTTCTCCTTTCTACCCTCTCATTCCCTTCATAAAGAGAAAACTATAGTTATCCAGGAAGAAAAGAAAGAAAGGAAAGAAGGAAAGAAAGAAAGAAAGAAAGAAAGAAAGAAAGAAAGAAAGAAAGAAAGAAAGAAAGAAAGAAAAAAGAAAAAAAAGAAGGCAGGCTGGAGGGAGGGAAGGATGGAGATAGAGATAGAAACTTTAAAAACCATGTCTTTCCTTATGCCTTGTCACAATTACCACATTTATCTTTATTTATCCTCTAAAGTGGTAGTCAGCATGGTACAGCAGTATCATTAGATACTGACCAGGAACATTCAGATTCGATCTGATGTTCAGCTGCAGAGTTCAATGGACCAGCCACATTTTCCCTGTTCCCTGTTCTTTCCCTGTCTCACAGATTTTCTGTCTGACTGTGTGTGTGTGTGTGTGTGTGTGTGTAGGGTGTGGGGAGGGGTGAGTAGGAAAAAAATGTAGAAAAAGCACTATGAATGTCACTCAGACCTCCAGAAAGAAAAATGGGACATACGAAAAATAAAAGAAATAGTGATAGGCTGCTAAAAAAAAAAGAAGAATAAAAATTGTTTGTTGACATACCTTAAGCTGAAATAACACCTGAGGATTACAGCCATGTGTGCATTTGTATGTGAGACGTGTCATACCTTTATTCAACAGACCTGTCTTTTTGAGGCTGAAAGCGCATAAATGGAGCATTCCAGATCAATCAACCCATAGTTCATCTAATTCAGCAAATCTACTTGAAGGCAAATTTTCTCTGTGACTGATACCTTACTAAGTCACCAAATGTCCATTTTCAAAACAAGTCCCCAGTTTTAATGAACCAACCTGTCTTCAGCTACTTCCTTAGGTCACCCTTAAAACTCTAACATGGGAAGTTACTGAGAGCTAGCATAAAGTCTGCCAGGCTGCAGATTTCCAGGTTGTGACAAATATTACAGGAAAATTGGCTTTCGTGACCTCAAATGTAATAAAAATAGTCTGGCTTTAGAAGATGAATGTTACATTTTCCCATTCAGTTCAAAAGGCACCAATGGTGGCAAAATGTGCTGAAGCCAATAGACACTGATTGTAGCAAAAGAAAGAGAGTATTGTAATTTTTGTCCCTTCTGAAGATTATAGAAGCAGGCATATAGGAACACAAATAAACCTCTCTTCAAATATACCTAGGCTTACAAACAGTCCTATTGTTTTTACTAGTAGTGAAAAGATGTTTTCAATTCCACTTATTAAGTCAATGATTAATATTGTAGTATATGCATCACCCATAGAATATACACATATACTTCAGCAGCGCTGCTTCGCTCCCCCCCACAAAAAAAAAGAATTTAAGGGAAAAATTATGTGTATTGGAAACAAGCTACTCTTAATTGCTTGGTATTGTTTCTAATTGGGAGTATATTTTTAACAACAGCAAAAAAAGAATAACCCCTATTCTGACCCACCTTTGTTTTTCACTCTTAGCTCTTTTATAGTGGTGATGCCCTGAACTATAAATAAATATGGTAGTCCTCAACTGATGACCACAACTAAGCTCAAAATTTCTGTTGCTGGGTGAGACAGTTGTTAAGTGAAATTTTCCCCATTTCATGACCTTGCTTGCCACAGTTGTTAAATGTGGTTATTAAGTTAGTCGCCCAGTTATTAAATAAATGTGGCTTCCCCATTGATTTTGCTTGGCAGAAGGTCATAAAAGGTGATCACATGACCCACGGACACTGCAACTGTCATAAATATGAACAAGTTGCCAAGTGTCTGAATTTTGTTCCTGTGACTGTTGCAACGGTCTTAAGTGTGAAACCGGTCATAAGTCACTTTTTTCAGTGTTGTTGTAACTTTGAATGGTCACTAAACAAACTCTTGTATGTCAAGGACTACCCGTACTTTACAGCAGAAGAAAGAATGACTTCTATGACTTTAGTGGCATTTCGTCATGTGCTATTGATCGTCTTATCTTCATTGGGCTGTAAAGCTTTTTTTGGGGGGGGGGAATAGAAAAAATGTGGGTGAAGGATGAATTTTAAGCTTGAAAATGGAAACCCAGGTTCTAGCCCTCTTTTCTTTAAAATCAAACTGAGGGGGTCTTGGTTCATTCAGGATTGGTATGATATGGTGACAAAGCTATTCCTTCACCAAAGCCAGTATTTCAGAAAACTCTGTGTTGACTCTAAAGTTACTAATAAAGCTGACACCAGCCAGTGCACAGAGAAACCCAAAGAGACAGTGCAAGATCACACAGTTGAATCAATAACATTATCATCAACCCTAAAGTTATGTTAGTTGTGCCACTGATTGGAAATTGTGGAAGTTAAAATCTCAAGCTATTCAGGGAAGTATACCAGTGCTGAGAAGACTGATTGCCGTAATCCCAAATCTTTATTTAGCTGGGCAGACAATGAGATTTTACAAAGTACAATTGTTAGGATTTTTTATTTGTTTGTTTGGTTCTTGAACATGACATTCTCCAGATTCTTGTTCCAAAACGTTCTGAGCCATTGGGTAGGTAAACGCTAGTCAAAGTGGCTGAAGCTATGCTATTCTATTCTATTCTATTCTATTCTATTCAACTCAGCTCTACTCAGCTCTACGTAAGAAGCGAGGGAGGGCTGATGGCAGGTACCAAAACAATAAACCAAATGAAAGCTTAAGTAAGGCTAGCTAGCTGACAATTTGAGTTTTGCTGTGAAAGTTAAAGACCAACCATCAAAGGAAGAAAGAAAAGAAGAATAGAAAAGACAGAGAAATGAGGGAAAGAATAAATCTGTGGCAAAAGAAGGTACACAACATACAGGGGAAAGAGGAAAAGAAAGCAAGAAGTAATAGGTCACCACAATAGGTGCAGAAGATTAAGAGCAGTTTAAAGACCGGTTTTCTCATAGTCCTTGTTTTTATAACCAACATGAGCTTGAACTATGCAAGTATATAACCATTGTTTATTATTATTGCTGCTAACTATTATGTTCATTGGAAGAACATGCATTTAATTGAGTTAAATATTTTGATAGAGAGTGAATCCTTTCCCTATATACAAAGGGAAAGGGGGAGGGACCTTGAACCCAGGAACTCTTTCAAAGATAAATACACACTTAACAAAGGCTACATGTGGCAAATAAATTGTTGAGCATTTGCAGATATAAGACTTATAACATCTTGGAATCTCCTCTATACTATGTGTGTGAAAGCCACCTGAGTATAATTCTTCCAAATTATAGGTACCAAAAAGCATTTGAAATATTACATATGAGGATTCTGAGTGAGAAAGTTTTTATATTCTAACTAGTCGATAACCCAGCATTGCCCGGGTATTTATTTATAAGGGGAAAATGTCCAGACCAAACATAATTTCTAATGTTGTATTTTTCCCCTTACCAGAGGGAGCCCCCATGTGGAGTACTGTGAAGCTGTTACCATGGCAACTCCACTGCGCTGTACAGTAGAAGCCAGTATGCAGTATGGCACAACAGGCTGTATCTTAACAGAACACACATCCCAAGGAGTGTTAGGGGTGTCTTACCCCCACAGTATTTGTCTCCAGAGAGTAAATCATCTGTGTACCAAGTTTGGTTGAAATTGCTCAAGGCGTTCCAGAGTTATGCTGGAACATACACACACACAGCCATTGTTATATAAATAGATTACTAATGTATTGAGGCAAAACCTCTTTGAGATACTATATAAAAATTGGCTGCATTCATAGAAGCATTTTGTTGTATCTTTTGCCCAGTGCATATGCTGAAAACTGCATGTGCAGTGAAAGTTATACCTATGACACAAACTCTAAAAAGCATGAATTAGAACCTGCATGGAGCTTCAAAGAAGTGATTCCGGGTGGCTCAGCATCACTTGAAGCCTACTCTTAAAGCAGATCTCACAACAGTCATCCCTTGATCTGGATCCAGAAAGAGATTTCTAAGTACATGCTGATCATTTTCATCAGACTGAAATGGCAACCAAAGAGTGTTAATTCCTTTGACACTTCAGTGAAATGATTTGATTTTCCAAATAGAGATACTGTCTCACATTGGTGAGCTGTAGAGATCCAGTCTTAAGCAATTCCTTGAGGGATATCAGTGCTGAAGGATCCTTGATGTTATCTGAACTTTGTTGTTTTCTTGC
Organism: Natrix helvetica; assembly: GCF_964273705.1. NCBI lineage: Eukaryota > Metazoa > Chordata > Lepidosauria > Squamata > Natricidae > Natrix > Natrix helvetica. The sequence goes on along the minus strand of NC_138552.1, from coordinate 130,102,453 downwards.
AGATGTTTCATTACCCAAACTGAGTAACATTCTGATGATGTTACCTAGATTAGGTAATGCAACATCTGCAAAAAACAACCAAGCTCAGAGAGCATCAAGGACCCCTCAATGCACTCCTGAACTATAAAGTTAGAAGGAGATTTTTGCCATTGCTTTACATATTTATAATTGAAAGGAGGGTTTAATTTGGATTTTTAAAAGTTACGGCTATGACTTTGTAAAAAAAATGAATTGGAAAATTTGGTGGTTGGGTTGAAGAAAAATGAAACTTTGATTTTGGGTTTTGCTTATTAGATAGGTTTGTTGTTATAGAAATGGCTAGTGCATGTTATTATGTAAAATTAACGAGCTAAGTTATATGGTACTACCTTATTCTACTGTACCAAAAAGTGTCAGAAGTCACTGGAACTAAACAATGGAAAATTATTATTATTATTTTTTATTGAAAAAGTTTTATACAAACAAATTTTCCCCCTTTTAACCCCCCCCACCATACAATGTAAATCACATACAGATACTATGCCCCCTCCCCTCCCCCCAACCCCCCCAAAAAATTCTCATTCAAATATTATACCAAATATTTTACCCCCTCCCCTCCCCCCATCTTAAAGTAGATTACTCATTCACATATTGTACCCCCTCACCTCCCAACAATCATAATATAAGTTTCTCTTAAAGTAACAATAGCCCATTAATCCCATCTTCTAAGTTAATTAAAAATATATAAATCATAATACAAATTTATCTTAAAATAACAATATTTCATTAATCCCATCTTCTAGTTTAATTATGCGTATATATTACCCCACCCAACAATGGAAAATTATTCATTTTTGTTTTTATGGGAATGAAAAGCTAAAATTAAAGAAATGGTTTTTGTTTTTCTATGAACACTTAGAAAATTTTTGTTATCTCCATATTCACCTGATGTAACAAAGTGGCAATGTTTTTAATAACTTTCCCCCCATAACCTATAGACAGAAATAACTTTGGCTTCGATAGCAGGTTCTATATTATATACCGTATTTTTTGGAGTATAAGACACACCGGAGTATAAGACGCACCAAGATCTTGAAGAGGCAAATTAGAAAAAAAGTTTTTGCACTCTGTAGTCCTCCCAAAAACATTTTTTTTTCCTCAAAAAAGGGCACGCATAGCCTTCAGGAGGCTAATAGAGTGCTCCTGGGGACTGGGGAGGGGGCAAAATTGAGCAAAAGATGGCCGGTTGTTTGCTCATTTCTGCCCTCTCCGGCCCCCAGAAGCACTCTGGAAGCCTCCTAAAGGCTATGCATGGCCATTTTAGTGAAGTGGGCTGGGTTTTGTGTGGCCAAAAATGCTGTATTCAGTCTATAAGATACACCCAGATTTTCACCCTCTTTTTTGAGAGGAAAAAGGAGCGTCTTATACTCCGAAAAATGTGGTACGTCCAAAAATCTCTGTAAAACTGTATTAGTTTTTATTCATTTCTGTTCATTTATTCATTTAACAAACAATGTCAGACAATATAAATCCAAGATGCATATATACAAATACACAATATAGAAGAAGAAGAAAAACAATCCTAGAATGTGAATAAAGAGACAGTTATGATTCAGTTCTTTGTTGGGCAGTGTTACTTATCTGCTCAAAACTTTTATGCCAAAAGAGAATAAGTTTATCACACAACGGCCACAAATGAAAATCTGACCCCTTGGTTTGGACAACATCTCCACCATTTGGAAGAATAATGTTGATATACATGTGCCAAACAGGAATCAAGTGCCTGCAATAAATAATTTTGCACTGCAGTTCTTGCACTGAAGTGGTTTGTCTATGGAGATTCTCAGTCATCCAAGTCATGGTTAAATACTCAAAATTGGTATAAAGTCATGTGGTTAAAATTCAAATGTTTCTATTGCCCCAGAGAAATTTCAATTGATACTAAAAGAGCCCTCGAATCTATCACCTATTCATTGAGAGGTACTTTATTGCTATAAAGTATTTTAGTCTATAAATATTGTATTTTCTCAAATATTTCATTTTACTCAAAACATGATAGGTATCTTGATCTACATGTATTATTAAAGGTCCTTAAGGAGAAGTATCCTTTATCAAAGCCATTCATTTAGTCTTCCCAATTTGAAGCATTAAGTAAAAACATTTTCAATCAGTTTAATTATTGAAAAATATTTTAGGTGAAAAAATATTGATTTATCTTACTATTTGGCACTAATAAATTTTCATTTTGGATCCACTGCTTAGAAATATCTTCTATAATAAATGGAATCATGTGCCCTAACTGCCCTGCTTAATAATATATTGCCCTTCCTCCCTGGTTCTGAGGTCTATATAAAATACTTTTATTTACGCAAAATGTTTTGTATGAAAGCAAACACTTTCTTTCTTTCTTTCTTTCTTTCTTTCTTTCTTTCTTTCTTTCTTTCTTTCTTTCTTTCTTTCTTTCTCTCTCTCTCTCTCTCTCTCTCTCTCTCTCTCTCTCTCTTTCTTTCTTTCTTTCTTTCTTTCTTTCTTTCTTTCTTTCTTTCTTTCTTTCTTTCTTGTCTTAAAGCCTATACTGGAATTTCCACAGGCAGGCATTGAAATAAAAAGTTGAATCATGAAAAAGATTTTCATTTTTACCATTGTAATTCACCCTAACGTATTAAAATGTTTCAAAGCCCAGATTTTCATATCCCTTTTTAATGTCTTCCATGTTAGCAAAAGTTTATTAGTAAATAATTAGTAAAAGTTTACCAAAATTCTTAATAATGGCAATGTCTAAATATGCAAAAAATTATTTACTATTGGAATTCCTTAAACTGTATAAATTTTGTTTTGGAAAAAAAAATAGATGTAATTTGTGAAAATTAAGCATAGTCCTGTGAAATTCCTCTAACTCCTTAATAATATAGTCAGTTGAATGGGAAGCATTTGGGAGGGTCAGAACCATATCATCTTTGATTTAAAAGATATATCTTGTCATCCAATTTTATCCCAGAAATCTGACTGTAGGATCCAAACCAGGGGTGGGTTGCTGCCGGCATTACTGCTGGTTCAATGTGTACATGCTTTGCACACGCTCTGCACACCTACGCAGTTGTCTGTAAATAGGTCTGCCCATGTGCAGAAGATTAAAAATGCCAAAAAAAAAAACCCACATGCTGCAGCAACCGGGTAACTGGTTCGGGGGCGTGGCTAGCCTGCCGTCCCTACTGGTTTGGCGACCCAGTCGCAATTTCCACTATGGGTTTGCCCAAACTAGTGTGAACCAGTAGCAACCCACCTCTGATCCAAATGCTATTTCTAGTGCTTATATAGCTAGGTTGAATAACACAGTGATAAGAATCAACCCTGCTTGGTACGCACTCTTAAAATCATGAAAAAATCTGAATCATAATTGTTAAGCCTTACCTGGATTTTAGTTGGTCCCCTTATATATTCAGTCATTTTATAAACTCAGACCTCCTATTTAAATAATATTTGTTTTAAAAGTGGTCGTTCCAGAGTTTCAAAGGCTCTAAATACATCTAAAGAACACATGACTAGTAAGAATTTATTAACTTTAGTCATTTGTATAATATTTAATAATTTTCAGATAGGAACAGTTATATTTTAATTTGGAATAAAACCTGATGGATCTTTATGCATAATTTTACTTTAAGCCACTTTTAATCCATTAACTAAAAATTAAGTTAATATAGTTAAACTATGATCTTTACTTTATAGTCCATATTCAGAATTAAGATGTGCCTATAAAATGAAAGTTCCTAAGAACTTTTACCTGATTTAAGGATCAAAATTATCTTGGACTTTTTCCAAACATTTGGTAAGGGGTCCCATTGGTGCAAAGTATTGCATATAAATAGAAATGTGTATTTTCCACTTTGAATAGAATTAAGGACTTCAGAAATTTCCTAATCAAAATTTCTGAAATATAGAAAGGAGATGCCACAATTTGTATCTTCTGGAGCTAATGCTCTGAATGCTAATCTATTTAAATATTGATTACTTTTTATTATTGTTATATTCGAGGGAAAAAACATTTGAATTCGCTAGTTTTATCTTTGGTTTTAGTCACTCTTTGGTTATTGCTGTTTTTAAATAGATTAATGCATTTTTCTTCAATTTTTTTATTTATTTGCAAACAATGAATATACTTTTTATTTTTAAAAAACATATTTGTTATTTATTTTGTACATTTTGTTCTCTTTTATTTCTTTAGGGTTTGCTGTTCAATGCTTTATTTTTTACTTTTGATTACTAAAAGTGTTTGATTTCCTATTTTCTTTGACTTTGTTGTGAGATACTGCTCACAACAAAGAAAAACAGGAGAGACAGTTTGGTGTGGTGATTAAGGCATCAGGCTCCAAACTGGAAGACTGTGAGTTCTAGTCCTGCCTTAGGCACAAAACCAGTTAAATGACCTTAGTCAATCAAACCCACTCAACCCTAGGAAGGAGAAAAGGCCAAGTCCATTCTGAAAAGGCCTCTCTCTCTCTCTCTCTCTCTCTCTCTCCCTCCCTCCCTCTCTCTCTCTCTCTCTCTCTCTCTCTCTCTCACACACACACACACACACACACACACACACACACACACACACGATAAAACACAAATGCTTCTTAAATTGGGTAATCTTTTTTTTTTTTTGCCCAGAAACATATGTATTTCCTCATGGGAAAGATATTTCATCAAGAATATTTGTTGGTCAAATACATAGAAGTGGAAATTCAAAAATTACTAGCAAGGAATTAGCCAAGGGTATTCTTGCATTTTTGCTTTTAGTCTTTTTTTGGGGTGGTGGTGATAGGGAATCCAAAAACATTCTAGGCATAAAGTATCTGGAGCTAAATACAAATTATTATATGTTGGTGAGATATTATGGGTATTTGTATGTGTATGAATGCTTTACATTAAAATGTATTGATTCATTTTAATATAACAGTTTGGTAAATTTTCAAGTTACTCAGGCAAAGTGTTATGCAATTCCTATAAACTGTAATGTAACTATGGAAACTTGTAAAATTATTGCCTTGCTTGGTGTTTGAATTATTTTATTTAAATCAGAAAAAGAATGCTTTTAATAGAGGTAACCATTGTTCAATCCAGATTAACATTGTTATAAATACTGTAGATGGGAATTCAAATACATTTATATAAGATTTTACTTCACAATTTATGTAAATTTCTAGAAGCATACCCCTGGTAATACCCTTAAGATATTTCAACTAGAATTGTACATTTATAGATAAAGTTTTTATAGAAAGGTGAAATCCCAAGATTTTCTTTATCCAGGTGATGATAACCATATGATAATAGAGGTGCTGACTTTAAGTTTTATTGCTGAGATATATTTTAACCGTTTAACTCTATGGAATCCAAAGTGATTAAACCCCAAAGTCACACTGTGGGCACAATTAGAAATGTATTATATGACTCTCTGGCCTAGTAGGGATCAGATGCTTTTTAAATCAAAATTTTGTTGCCTTTCCAACATTAACATCCGCAAAACATATTTGAAAGTTATGGGAACTTAAGTATTATTTTGATCCTTATTTCCATGATAAACTCATACTTGGAATAATCCTAGTTTGAAATGTTCATATTTTTAACCTTTGTATTCAGAGTTATTACGAATATAGATCAGCTCATTGCCAATCATCACTCGAGTTAATTCAGGAGGAATCTGGATTATCTAAAATTGAAACATGGCACTATATATCCAACTTTTGATTTCACTATGTGGTTCAGACATATTGGCAGCATTTAAGATTGCTGGAATTCTCACAGCATTGAAATGTGTCATGGATGACTCCAAATCTACATTGTACATGGATGCACACACATGTTTATATATGTAAATGTTTTATGACCTTTAAGGAACATCATTAAGGTGAGCATTAGTAATTTACCAGAACTGTTGAATAAAGATTTGGTATATCATATGGACATATATCAATAAGGAGAAATCTTTAAGATATTAATATATTCCTGAACATGAGATTAATTAAAGTAAATATTTTTCATGTTGGTTGGGTATTTAAAAAAAATTCAAAAAGTTTGGCTGCCAGCTTCGTAATATTGGAATTGCAAAATAATAGAAAGGAAATTTATGCATATGATTTAGATTTGTCCCAATATTGTGATTCTGAATGATATTCCAACAGTTTGGAATGTATCATTATATAAAGAATCGTGTATTTCTCAAATATAAACTGTGGCTTTCTATGAATGTAATGGAAAAAAATTTGCAGTCAAAGTTTAGGGCTGTGTTTAAAAATTGAGTAATAATGTGTGTGTGGGAATGTGAGTGTGTGTATGCTTTTGTTTTTTTCATCTTTCCTTTTTTCTGTTTATTTTTCTTTTTTCCTATATATGAATGCAAATAAAAATGTAAAGAACCCTTCCTGTAACTGATGAAAAGCCCTTCTCTTGAGAGCTCCAAAGAATGTAAAAATATGGGCTCTGTAATGTCAGTTAATTTTCAAATGTTGAACTATAACGTTGCCAAAGAAATGTGAACACAAAGGGGCCTGCCTCAGCCAATCAAAACAAACGTGTCAGCTGAAGCTAAATGCTGATTCATCACTTCTATTTGGGAGATGAGGGTGCTACAGATGAAGGAGAACAGATCAGTCAGATGTTGTCCTGGTGATCCTTGAACCTGGATTTGAATCCATGTCTATGCTAAGCCTGTTTTGGAGAGACTGTTAATATGAACCTTATACACCTAATGCAGTTTCATTCATGACAACCAACACTTCTTAAAGCTTGTATCGATGTAGCAAAAATGAAAATGAAGCTAAGTCACAGCAGGCTTACATAATAAAGTTTAGAGATGCTAAAATAGGCTCTGGTTTTACACTGGCCTTGCCTGCTTTGTGCAAAGCCTGGAATTCATCAATATGGAGTAAATATACATGTTTGATTACACACACAGCCATTAAAGCCATCTGGCATTAGTGTAGCTCTTCAAGGGAATTCAAAAAGTTTTCCCACAAACTTGCAGAATGTGAGAAGAAAGTAAATATTTGCAAAATTGTGCCAAAGTATGACAACATATCCACAGAGACATCTGCAGCATGTACCCCAGTAGAATTAAACCAATGAAATTTAGAGAAGGGAAATCGAGCAAAACCGTTGAAACGTGGGGACGTGTGCTTACCATTTGTATACTAGCAGCATTCCTCCATTCCTGCTCTAAGGATCAGCTGTGATTGTTCTAATTACTCTAGAACGACCTCATCCTTTCCGATGCCTGTTGCTGATTTATTTTCTGCTGATTTAATGACTTCTATTTAATTGTTACCACAACTTATTAAATTATATATATAATTATATAATTATATATATATTCATCTTTTCCTTTTGATGGAATCTGAGTTACTAGGCTGAGTTACTAGGCTAAGACCACTATTTTTTTTTGGGGGGGGGGTCATATCTTTGTGAACCTTAATCATTTTACATGTTTAGTACTTGTGTAAATGTCTGGAATGTAGTGGAGCACAACAGAAAACTGCTTGAACTTCTTGATCCTGCAAGTTGTTTCTTGCCTGATAACATATCTTAAGAGATTTGCAAATTGGCTTTGTAAGAGAGAGGAAGAATATGCCCCGCCCTCTTTTTTCCCTTTCTTCCTTCCTCCTTTGCCTTTAAGCAGCAAAATAGTCAAACTATATAAACATCATCATCATCGTCATCATCATCATTTATTATTTTCTGTGTACTTTTTCCCTCTCCTTCATTCTGATTGATCGTCTATTATTTTCTTTCTGGGAACTTGTCAGTTATGTCTTAGCCATGAGGTAAGGTAATTAAAAATAATTCCCCTGGTTTATTGCATTTCAAAGTCAATGCAGCAGTCCCTGAAAGATAGTGGATTATCATTAGAGCTGACACTTGTCAAATTTTGCTCTTTAGAACTTTACTGTTTTTAAACTTGGGTTTGTCTTCCTCTACTGATAACATTTTTGTTGCTGCTATTCTTAACAACGGTTACATTTATACCTGCTGTTCAAAAGTTTTATGCATTTGACAAGGTGATTTGTGAAAAGATAGTCTGGGACATCAGGGAAATTGGGCAAATGACACAGGATTTCCCAAACGCCTAAATTTTTCTTCTTAAAATTTGCCCAAGGCGTTTTCTGAAAGCAGTGGTTTTACCAGGTCCTGCAGAATTAGAGACTATCTTTATAAAATCAAACAGTAATAATTGGGGTTTATTCATGGGTGGGCTGCTGGGGGTTCGCACAGATTTGAGCGATCCTCTAGCTAGGATTCTGCCGGGTTCACCAAACCCCAAAATGCCACCTCTGGCTGGCTCCACCCACCCTGCCTCTCCCACCTCTCCCCTCCCACCCCAACCTGCCCCTCCCTGGAGTATCCAAGTGGCCCAATCATCATGCAAAGTAAGTGCAGGGCCCATGTGGAGGCTCGGGGAGGGGGGGAAAGTTTCCAGAAGTCCGGAAACAGCCTGTTTCCGGCTTCCAGAGGGCCTCTGGAGCCCAGGGGAAGGACTTTTTGCCCTTGAAAAATCCCCACCACCACGGTGCAGGACGCCGACTAGGCCAAACCCGCCATGGCCATGCCCACCCAACAATGGGGCAGCAAACCCACCCTTGGATTTATTTCTTGCATTTATATAACCTGTTCTCCAGGGGTTGGTTCTGGCAGAGACTACTGTTGGTTCACTCGGGGATGCACCCCACGTGCATGCTTGATGCGTGATGCATGCACATGCGCAGTACAACTAAAATTGCTCTGCACATGCGCAGAAGCAAAAAACAAGAACCAGTTTGGGGGCGTGGCAGGCCTGGGTCACTGCCGGTTCCAGCAACCCAGGTTGCCAAGCTACTACTGGTTTGTCCAAACTGGTCAGATCCAGTAAGAACCCACCACTGGTGTTCTCACTGTTCCCTTTTACAGTAAATAATATTTAGAATTATCCTACTATTTTGGTATGGTACAGTTGTTTCATTCACTGGTGATCTAATTACCCTTTCCTGTGAAGCTGAATAGATTAAAATGGGCCAATTGTCTCTAAACTGAAGCGGCCTGTCAAGTTTGTGAGGATAACACTTGGGTAGGAGGGAAGCTCCCATGTGCTACAAATAGGAGACTTTTCTCCTGATTGCACCTCGAAAGGGCCAGTCTAGCTTTATTAAGAGGCAATGCCCATGTTACAGAACTAGGATGCTATAAAGGAGAAAGAGGTGAGGATTTCCTGGATTTTCTGTCCACAGAGGAAGCGGCAAATATCCTATTCTTGATTAGAAAATTCTTGATGGGGATAATTTTTTTAAAAAAAGGAAGTTTACTGTGCCGCTGTAATAACAAAAACATTGGAACCTATTAATGTAAATAATTCATTTTCTTCAGAATTTTCTTGAAATAAAACTAGAAGTAGGAACACTTCTATTTATTTTATTTGTAATCTAACACATACCCAATATGGGCAGAGTTATTTGTATTCTGAAATTAAATGAACGCAGTTTGACTCCTAGGATTAACGTAAGTGTATATATGTATGTGTATTTGTGTGTGTGTATTTGTGTGTGTGTATATGTGTGTGCACATGTATGTATATGCATGTAGGGGAATGGTTGATATAAATCTAGAAGCAGCTCGAATGCTGTGACATTTCTACTATGTAACCTGATTTTTTTAAAAAAAAAATTGCTAGAAAGTCGCATCACAAAATTGTGCTTCTAAGTGCTACTAAATCAGCTTCAGTTATGTGTTTGGCCTGTTAGCCAGAAAGTCTGGATTACAAGTGAACTTAATAGCTCTGAAATTTGTTCTCCCCACAGATTTGGGATACATCTGTTAGAGAAGGCACCAGGGATCTTCCTTGACTGAATGCTAGTGATGACTCCAGCAGGCAATTCTGCTTCTTCATGGCAATAACTCTCTTTCTTCAATCAGTCTCCAGAGAAAAGAAAATGTCAGCACACTGGAGTCTCAGAAAGTGAGTTTTCAATCTTCCAGAAAGACAATTGCATCCACAGAATTACCCTCCTGAGGAGGCCTGCAAGAGTGCAGCGTGATAGACCAGCTGCGCTACTTTGCATAAACTTCAACAACTTTCTCAATGATCAGCCTCAAAAATATATTGTACACAAGCATTAATTTTGTCCCCATTTTTATCAGTGCAAATAAACATACACTAATAATAACTGGCCTTTCCCAGTAAGTCCTCTTCCCGTTACGTATTGGGTACATCAAGATCAAAACAACAGAAATACATGTAGCAGGTTCTGGAGCTCTTTTGTTTCTTATGCTTCATCTGTAGAATCTACATAATTCTTACATTCCTCTGTCATAATTCATCCCTGTCAATCTAACCTACTGGGAGGTGCTGGCCACAGAATTAAGAAGCATTAATTCTACTAATGTGGCTTGGACAACCTTCATAACAGAGAATTATTTTCAGATTCTGGAGGATTGGCCCTTCCTATTGCTCTCCACTAGCCAGGATGGCTATAATGTTTTCCTATGTGGGCGGGATGTTTGCTAACCAGCAGTGACTATATGTGGAGATACATGGCTCAAACTCTCAACTTGATCCCAGCAGCTATAGCCTAGTTTCCTTCTCACTTCTGGAAGAAGTCTATGGATCAGTTTCAGAATCATCTAATGATGGAACTGGTGAATGCCTTGGGTCCATTATTGTTGTTATTATTTAGATTTGATATATCTGCCCGGGAAGGAACGCAGTGGCTCAGTGGCTAAGATGCTGAGCTTGTCAGTCAGAAAGGTTGGCAATTTGGTGATTCAAGTCCCTAGCACCGCAAAATGGAGTGAGTTCTCATACTTGTCCCAGCTTCTGCCAATCAAGCAGTTCGAAAGCACATAAAAATGCAAGTAGCAAAATAGGAACCACTTTGGTGGGAAGGTAACAGAGTTCTGTGTGCCTTCGGTATTTAGTCATGCCGGACACATGACCATAGAGACATCTTTGGATAGCGCTAGCTCTTTGGCTTTCAAATGCAGATGAGCACTGCCCCCTAGAGTCGGGAAGAACTAGCACATATGTGCGAGGGAAACCTTTACCTTTACCTATATCTCCCCACTTCAGAGGACACTATCTAGCTCTAGCACTAACAACAGCATTTACACTTATATACTGCTTCACAGTGCTTTATAGCCCTCTCTACAGAGTCAGCATATTGCCCCCCAACAAAGTGGGTCCTCCTTGAGCTGGTGAAACTCGAACTTCCAAATTGCTGGCAGCCAGCAATCAGCAGCAGTAGCCTGCAGTACTGCATTATAACGACTGTGCCACCACAGTTCATATCTACCCTGATATGTACAGTATCTATATGTTGCATGGTCATAGAGTCCTTACATTTTTATTATGGTACTTGCAGAGATAAGACAATATTGTGACTTTATCCCTGCCATAATTTTCTCCATCATATCAAAACTGCTTTAAAATCCAAAAGATATGGAATGTGATTTTATAAACCCAAGGATGAGGGTGGGCACTTAGCTCTTTTTGCTCAACAACTCTGTACCAATCTGGCATTGCATCATGACATCATGGACTTCTTTGAGCTTTGTGAGCCAATTAGCTGTTAGCTCAGATGCTGCTTCAAATGAGACACTGTGAAAAAAAAAAAAAAGATTTCCAGTATCTTCTCTGATGGGAACTCTGATTCATTTACCTTCTGATTCTCAGAAGTGCTCCCATCCTTTCAAGTTGGATAGCATCATTGCACGTGGCCCAGTGGTGGTATTCAGCCGGTTCAGACCAGTTCAGGCAAGCCGGTAGTGGTGACCTGCGGTAGTGGCAACCCGCCCCGGTGCTATGCTGTCCTATTTAGCCACATTTTCTAATGCAAGCAAGCAACATGTGCAAGCAAAGTGCATGCACAGAAAACCATGAGCAGGCATGGAAGGTGCACACTCACAGTTTCAGTGCAGGGCAAACCAATGGTAAAATTATATGTAACTCACCTCTGACTTGGCCACAGCCTCACCATTCTTCATAGTCAGGTTAAGGAGCTACTTTATTCCTTCCACCCAGATGTGGGTTGCTGCCGGTAGTAGCAGTGGAGGGAGGCTCCGCCCACCCACATGCATCTATGCATGCGCAGAAGCGTTGCACATGTGCAGAAGTGTCATGCGTGCGGGAGTGCGCCTGAACCAGTAGTAAAAAAATAGGCAACCAACACTGCTTCCACCCAACAGTAGACTGAGGGTTTTTTAAAAAAATATTTTCCCTCTTGCCACAAAAAGGAGCTGAGGTGAGAACAAGAAGCCTTGGCAGGAACTAGATGCTGTTTGTAAGTGCATCTCTTTTGAATGACTAAAGATAGGACTGTCAGACTCAGGAGGAGGAAGTGAGGATAATGTGCTAAATACTGGATAGTAGCGCAAAATTGCTGCTTACAGCAGTGGTTGGAGGTGAACCCAGAGGCCATAAAAAAATCTAGATATTTGTTTATTTGTTTGTTTAGCTAATTATTCTGGCTACAAACTGGCTACTTTGAAATGGAATGCTCCTTTTAAAAGCATAAGTCATAGCAGTGACGTGCTGTGAGGTTAATGGCTGGTGAGGCTGGTGACGTCATCAGGAAGGCGGGGAATGGGACCACGTGTGCTGGAGGCACACATTTCTGCTTCCGCCCTCCGCAGCTCCCGGGCGTGCACGGACGGAGATAGGCAGAATGGCGCCGAGGCGATCCGGCGGGCGAGTGACCAAGGATCGGGCTGCCTCGCTCGCTCTTTCGTCCACCCGGATCACCTCGGTGTCGCTGTGGCTACCTCCGTCTGTGCGTACCCGGGAGCTGCAGAGGGCAGAGGCAGAAATGTCGGTGTTTCCGGATGACGTCATCCGGGAGCGCCGACAACATTTCTGCCTCCGCAGCTCCCGGGCGCGCACGGACAGATGTATAATATTATATATATATATATATATATATATATATATATATATATATATATATATATATATATATATATATATATATTTGTTTTCGTAGATTTTCACGGGTGTAGGTATGCTGGTTTTGTTGTATTCGGGTCTTTTCCCGTGTAAGGTTGAGATTGTCTTTGCAACGTTTCGGCAGGATCACACCTGCCATCTTCAAGCTGTGGGCTTAAAATGGGAACGGAGCTGCCGTCTTTCTGTAAGTCTTGGTGGGAGGGGATGGGGTGGTGGCTTTGTTTCAGTAAGTGGAATGATTGGTTGTGTGGTTGTATCATGATTGGTAGATTGGTGCTGATTGGTGCAGGTTGTGTGTGCATTGTTGTTTTGTATTTTAACGGCTTGGGTGGTGGGTGGTGTTCGTTTGTTGGCTAGGGCTGGTTTCCAGATGTTTGGTAGGCGGGAGGTATCATCACGTTTGTTCATGCTGTGGGGGTGTTTCTCTATTTCGATGGCTTCCATGATAATTCTCTTGTGGAGGTGCTCTGTTTTGGAGATTAACCTGGCTCCTTCAAAGTTGATTTCGTGTCCTGTAGCTTTAAGGTGCTGGAAAAGGGAAGAAGTTTTTTCTTTTTTTCTTACTGCATTTTTGTGTTCTGTGATGCGTGCATTTATTCTCCTGTTTGTTTGCCCTATGTATATTGCTGGGCAGATTTTGCATGGTATTTTGTAGACTCCTTGGTTTTCTAGCTGGATTTTGTCTTTGGGGTTTCTTAAGATGTTGGCTATTTTTTGGTCAGTGGTGAAGGCTGTCCTGATATTGTGCTTGTGGAGAATTTTGCTGATTTTATCTGTGGTGCCTTTGATGTAAGGGAGGAGGGCGATGCCATTTTCCTGTTCTGTATCTTGGTTTTTTGGGGGAGTCTCCTTTTGGATTAGGTTGGTGATTGTTTTTCTTTGGAATCCATTGGAGATTAATACATTTGTGAGTTTGTGTAATTCAGTTTTCAGGTGGTCTTTGTCGGCTAGGCGTTTGGTTCTGGAGATGAGGGTCTTGGCTACAGAGTTGATCTGTGCAGGGTGGTACAACCACACAACCAATCACTCCACTTACTGAAACAAAGCCACCACCCCATCCCCTCCCACCAAGACTTACAGAAAGACGGCAGCTCCGTTCCCATTTTAAGCCCACAGCTTGAAGATGGCAGGTGTGATCCTGCCGAAACGTTGCAAAGACAATCTCAACCTTACACGGGAAAAGACCCGAATACAACAAAACCAGCATATATATATATATATATATATATATATATATATATATATATATATATATATATATATAGTATATAATATTATATACTATTATTTCATGAAGAGAGGTGAGGCTCCGCCTCCCTTGCCTCCCCTGACCGCACGTCACTGAGTCATAGTATCTGACTACTTCCAAAAGGGCAAGATGTTTATTGTTTCAAAAATGGTTGTGGTTAAAAATTCTCTGCTGTTTGCTTTGGTGTCCCAATTCATAAAGGTCCCTTTGTGATGTAGGTATATTTGTGCCTTAACAAAAAGCAGAAAGCACATTCAGAGAAATGAAAGAAATTGCTTAATCAGGGATTAAGGACTGAGATTGAAACACCAAGTTACTGAGAGGACCAGCAACTGTCATTTCTTCCCATGTATAGAATTAATCAGAATAACGGAGAATTCTCATTGGAAAAGAGATTTGGGGAAGGAAAGGGAGTTTAGCAAAATGTCCGTCAGTTGTGCCATCATCATAAAATGTAGAGTTTTGGCAACGTCCTCTTCCTTCAGCTTCTTAGCTCTTGGGGAAGTCCAGTTCTAATGCAGTATGTTTGGCTCTGAAAGTCAAGCAATTACTTTTGCACTGGTATCCCTTCAGCAATTTTACGTCTCTTGTGGTTGTCTCCTTCATGGCTAGCCACCTTTTTTTTCATGGCTAGCTGGTATTATTATTGGCACACTTCACATTCTGGTGTTGTTTCAGACGTTCTTCAAATGTGAAGCACACAAGGCTTTTTATTTCTCTTCGACCTACTAAGATTATTTGAACTCCTTATATGTAAAGCCTCACGTTATGCAAGAAATTAATCATATCGAGGTAAAGTAGCTACTGGGCTTTTGCCAAACACCATAAACATTGGTCAGAATGCAAGCCTGGCATTTACCTATGGATTAATAAAAGCTCTGGATTCAGTTGAGAAAATACAACTTTTCACTAGAAATTATACAGCTTGCCAGATGTACAATGTAACATTATCCAAAGCACTGTGTTACCTAATATTTCTGACTATCATTTATTTTAGAAACAAGTATTAATCTAGAGGAGTGAATCTTTCATCACCCATGTTTTGTTCTTTCTATAAGCTTACACAAACATATCTTATTGCTAATATTAGATTGTTTGCTGGCTAATAGTTCAAGTTGATCAGTAATGGTTCTATGGTTCTTCCACAAAGTGATTTAAAATGAAAGATCTCCAAAATCTAAGAGGAAGTGAAGTTGTGGTCTTATGGATGTTGTTGGGCTAAAACTCCAATCATTTCCCCCTGGGTGGGCTGATAGAAGTTGGAATTCAACAGTAGCTGAAAGGCTAGAGGTTCCCTACCTATGTTCTTACAGGTATGACCTGCACTTTAGCTCAGGGACCAAAGGAGCTTTTAGTTATGAACCACAAAAGATGAGAAAAGTGAGTGATTTAAGAGATTATGGGAAGAGAGATTTGGCACTAAAGGTATAGACTTTGAATTAAATTATACATTGCTTTCTGTGGGGAAATGGTGCTGCTGCCTCTTTTTAGAACATTTGTTTTCTTCCAATATGTTCCGCTTTGAAACACAAATATTGCATTGAGTGCTCTTCCAAAATAAACTAAAGTGTGCAGCACTGCTGCTGGAAGATTTTACTATTTGCAAGTGAGGATAGTCCAGGGAAATCTTGTGAGACTTGTGTGGGTATAGCTGACGTGGTCATGATCTAATAAAATGCACTATAATTTATATCTTTAGTAATATACTATCCCCTTTTGTGTAAATATGAAATAAGGATGTTTAAAATATTTGCACTTGAAAAGGGATGCTTACTTTGTCAGATTTCCAAGGTTTCCTCAAAGGAAACCTTGGAAATTTTTGTTTAGCAGAACTGCTCTGCTTCTCTTGACAATTGTGGCTTCTATCTTGGTGCAAGACAGTTGCAGACACAACTGTTTGAGAGGTTGGTCTAGCAATCTCACTTGAAGTAATAGGACATATATTTTCAAGTTATTTTAAGCCAGAAGGACAGTATGATATGTCTGTCAGAAGATATAATGTATATGAAGAGCCACAGATTCAAGGATGTCTGTTTGTTAACAGAACAGAACAGAATAACAGAGTCGGAAGGGACCTTGGAGGTCTTCTAGTCTAACCTCCTGATCCAGCAGGAGACCCTATACTATTCCAGGCAAATGGCTGTCTGGTCTTTTCTTTAAAGGCTTCGGTGATGAAGAACCCACAACTTCCAAATGCAAGCCGTTTCACTAGTTAATTGTTCTCATTGTTAGGAAATTTCTCCCTAGTTCTGCTTTATAATAATACAATAATACAATACAATAGTAGAGTTGGAAGGGACCTTGGAGGCCTTCTAGTCCAACCCCGTGCCTAGGCAGGAAACCCTATACTGTTTCAGGCAAATGGCTATCCAACATCTTCTTAAAGACTTCCAGTGTTGGGGCATTCACAACTTCTGGAGGCAAGCTGTTCCACTGATTAATTGTTCTAACTGTCAGGAAATTTCTCTTCAGTTCTAAGTTGCTTCTTTCCTTGATTAGTTTCCACCCATTGCTTCTTGTTCTACCCTCAGGTGCCTTGGAGAATAGTTCGACTCCCTCTTCTTTGTGGCAACCCCTGAGATATTGGAACACTGCTATCATGTCTCCCCTAGTCCTTCTTTCTATAAAACTAGACATACCCAGTTCCTGCAACCGTTCCTCATATGTTTTAGTCTCCAGTCCCCAACTAAAGAGAGAGAAAAAAAATAGAACAGCAAAAAAAAAAACTTTGATTTTTATTCTATTCTTTTTATTTTTAATTATATTGCATTTTCAGTTTGCCTGATTTTGATGAAATTCAATTTTAAAAATTCATTTTGTTGCCTGTTCATTTTGTAAGAGTGCTAAACATGTGCACATTCCCTCTCACTGCAACTGGTGTGACTGAAAAGCATT
The DNA here is from genome assembly GCF_964273705.1 of Natrix helvetica. Taxonomy (NCBI): domain Eukaryota; kingdom Metazoa; phylum Chordata; class Lepidosauria; order Squamata; family Natricidae; genus Natrix; species Natrix helvetica. Next base: position 130,085,384 of record NC_138552.1, on the reverse strand, counting down.
TAATGGGGAATGGGCCACTTCTTAAAATATATAAAAAGAAGAGGATAGTGGTTGTTCAGAATTAATCATTAGGGATATTTTCTTCAAAAAAAAAAAAAAAAAAAGAGAAAAGCACATGAACCTGCAGTATACAGACCATTTTTAACAGAACTGGGAGAAACTCAGATTCCATGACAAAAAATTTCCCAGCCCAACTGATAAACACTAGAGTTTGAAGCTAGGATTGTCAGGACAATTCCTGTATACTGACTGGCAGCCCTATTGTCAAATTGTAACAAGGCTAGTGCTATTACACCTCAGTGGCAAACCTTCAGAGGCCACCAGATGGCAGCAAACAGAAAGAAAAAAAGTTATTTTTGCTGCCATCTGTTGGTCGTCTGCATTTTTGGGACAAAATGTGGGAACTCTAAATGAAATACTGCCTGCTGTCCAGAATGAAATACCCCCTGTTATCCATATGTCTCCCACCTGCATAGCATTTAGGAAAGCCCTGAAGATCTGGGTATTCCCCCAGGCCTTGGTCTAAGATAATTGAGCCCCTTGTTGGCTACTTTGGAAGTGTGGCTGCTGTTAGCCAGACTTGTCATTTGTATTCTCCATAGCAAGTATTGTCACCTATAAGAGACTGTATGCTTGATGCTTGCACACATTTAATGCTTCTTAAAACATTAAAATAAATAAATCATTTTTATTCCCTGCCCCAAATTTCTTGCATACTGCCAATATTTATTTAAATAGATCTAAAACTGTTAGTAAAATTTAAATGTTGGTTTAGGTGAAAAAGAATCTTCTCTAAAACATTCAAAATCAAGGGTGCTTTCAAGTGCATTTGGTCCAAAGCAATAATGCCACAACTGAAGGTATGATTCTTCTGCTGTTTAACGGTTATATTCTACCTGCAACTCTTCAAAAGCTTTAACAGTATTCTTTTTATGATTAACTGATTCCAGATAATAATCCCATTTTCAGCTTGTACTTTCAACCCCCCCCCTCCCCAATTTTCCCTACTCACAACGAACTTCACCACACAAACCCTCCATTCTTGAAACAACAAATATTCCAAAGTTTCAATTTCTTATGAGAACACGGATCAAATTTAATTTCTTCCGGATAGATGTCATCATTTTCAGTGCTGGGTATATAATAGAGCTCATACTATTTTTAAAAGCCAGCACATGCCATCATTTCAGGGGATCCAAATGGTGCAACTATTCAATGGGCCTATAATGGGACATAATTAATGTCATTTTCACTGCAATACAGCAGTTATGGATATGCTCCATAATAAAAGAGAAAAGCAGGAAAAGCAAATCCCCAATTTACAACTAGCCTTCATGTTTGACCATTCCAGAAAATTTAAGTATTAATAAAACAACTTGTTTGAAACATGTAAGTGGAATTAACATAGACATTTTTCTTAAAGTATATAGCAATCTTGAGTTAATATACATTTTCACATTTATTTTTCCCTACAGGCATTTATGTATTTTCAACCTCTATTAAATGTCACCATTAATCTGCATTCTACATTTTGAAACAGAAATATAGAAACGTAGAAAACTGATGGCAGAAAAGGACTCACTGGTCCATCAAATCTGCCTTTTGAGTTTTTGTCTGTCTGTTTGTCTGTCTGTCTGTCTGTCAGTCTGTCTGTCTGTTTGTTTGTTTATTATAACTTTTTAATTTTATTTTGATTTATTTATTGATTTGATTTTTGTCAAATGAAATGTTCACATCTACCAAGAAGAACATATTCCTGGCAACAATTTCCTTCCGAAATTTTACAGAATCTGAACAAAAGTTAATGTTCCATATTTTTTTCATATTAACCTTGTTGGTGATTGCCAAAATCTACAATTTTTCCAATTTATTATAAACTGAAAATGTTTACCATAGGGGAAACTTAGCATATCATCCACAATCTAGGTTTTGATAATAATTAAAAACACCTAAAATATCATTTGCATGCAGGAACAACTTGTTTTCAGTTTTTCCTATCTGTATACCTTAAAAAACATTGGATTGTTTAATTGTACAAGCCAAAATAACATAAAATGAAGTATAAGAGGAGATAAAGCACGTCCTAGATGGGTTTCCTGATATGTCACTCAAAGGAGTAATAATTGCATTAATAGTTACTGAAGTGAAAGAACTGGAATAATACAAATTAATAAAAAAGATAAAGTTTAATGGAAATCCATTTTATAATTTGTTCCAAAATTTTAACTTAAATAGCACATCAAAGGTCCTTTCTGTATCTGATGAAGCCACTATAGGCATTTTATATTTTTTAAGACTGTATTGCAAAAGTTTCTACCAGTCATTTGATATTATCAGAACTTGGCGCCCTTTCAATAAAGCCAGATTGTGCAGGATAAATTATTAATGATAATACTGCTGCAATTTTTGTGCCAGAGTTGCACTCGGTATTTTTGCTTTTACATTTAACAGAGATATTGGGTGTTAATTTGCGCAGTTTATTGGATTCTTTCCTGGGGTTTTTTAACAGCAAAAACAAAAAAACCCTGTATGAATCTCTTAGAAGAATGAAATGGACCCTTAGCATTTATATCAGACTGTTTGAGAGACAGTTGAGCTTTTTATACTGTTCTATAACACTTCAGAAACACTTTTGGCCTTAGGGCTTTTCCCAATTTGAAAAAAAACCAGTGGTGTCCGATATCTCCTGTGTTATTAAAAGTATATCTAAACCCATTGAATGAACATGAGAAATCTTAACATTTATTCCATTTCCCAACACTTTCCCATAAACTTCAGTTAATAAGACAGGACTGTTTCCCATTTAACCTAATTCTATCCCTACATGTTTTTTAATTCATCTGCCATTTCTGTTATTTGTATTCCCAAGCAAGGAAATTAGGAGCGATGCTTATTGATTCAGTTTATATTTTGCCTAGCTATACAGCATGGATTTCAGAAAAATTCCAGTGAACATGACCAAGAATCAACCACTGTTGATTGGAAGCAAGCAGAATAATTGAAGAATGGCAAGTTTCATACATTTCAGGTGGCACAGAAGCAGCAAGTCAAGACAGGATATAAGGACAGTGGAATAGGTCCTAAATCAGCTTGACTCTCTGGCCCATTTGCAAAGAAAATATGGGTTGATGAATCGGAAAGACGTCACAAAACAACTGTAAAAATGCCAAGGGGCTGGGAGGAAGATTTTAGAATTTACTTATGTACATTGGGTCAGTCCCAACACAATCACTGGAAGGAAGAGTATATTATCTGAATACTGAAATTCAGATGGCGGAGTTTAATGTCTTCTGCTAAAATACTGGCAAAAGTTAAAATCAGAGCCATATTTTAACATTACGGGGTGTTTCTATAAACCAGACATCTGCTCTAAAGTACTTTTCAAAATATTTGATTGCATTTCATTTTTACTTATTTTTTATGATTCAGTATGAAAACATCCCGGTCAAATTGTGGAACAAAAGCAATCCAAGCGACAAGCAATAGATGTTTCTTTTTGCAGTTATTAATGAAGGGGCAAAGAAAATGTTTGACACACAGGGATCATCTTCAGAAAAACATCAAGAATGAAAAGAACTCTCTAATTTGCAAATCTGATTTTCATGTCATTAACATAGTTTGAGTTAATGCTGACCTCATAATATCTGATATAACTGCAGATGAACAATTTGCATACTCACTTCTATGCAGTCTGAGAAATATTTTAGGTTGTAATCAGACAATAAAGAGGAAAAAAAGTCTGTGACTGGATATTAATAAATCCATGGTCTTAGAAGTTGAATGGGTAATTATTTGCTAGTGCATTGATTTTGCAACTCGTTATTTCCCACCTCATTTTTGCTTTATTATCTTTTAAACTTAGAATCTTACAGCTTGTAGTGGTAATTTTGGGATTACTTTTATATTTTTATTGAATGTACTAAAATTGTAATTTCAAAAAGTCATTTAAGATAATTATGAAATGTTTTTATTGTGATCTTTATTTTATATTATAGCCTCTTAACCTGCTTTTACTACAACAAATCTGTCCTCGTATTGTAATCAGAGTTGCTACATATTAGGAGTGGGATTTTTTTTAACCTTGACTTTTCAGCAGTTTTCAAGATTTATAAAGCACAGTTTACCTTTCAAACTAAATTGAACCTTTAAGGTGACTGTTAAAGGCAATTGATGAGTGATATTTGCCAAATGTGCTTTAAGGAATGCAGGTGAATAAGTCACTCATCAACTCTGAGAGATGGACGAAAGAAGTGGTGGTTGACTAGGGCAGGAATGGAGGATCTGTGTGAGCTGCCAGATATTGCACTTGATTTAGCCTCCATGAAAATAGTCATAGGAATTTTAGGGCAAAACCATCTAAAGGGATACATGCTTACATTAATCCAGTGATCTTTATAGATGGAGGTGACCAACATCAGCCAAAGCTACAATGGATCACTCTTGGTTAATAAGTGGAAGGATCACTAGAAAATTGTAGGGTTGTGGACTGAATTGGGAAACCAAGCAAACAAATAAGGAACTAGACATTTTATTATAAGAAGGTAATGGATAAAGAAGAAAGCTGCATGATAAACCAATTAAGTCACCAGGAGTTGAATCTGGCTCAACAATTAGTTTAGTTGTTAACAGTACTACTTGTGGTTGTGCCTGCAATAGAAAGGTGCAGTATAACTTTTTAGATAGATAGATAGATAGATAGATAGATAGATAGATAGATAGATAGATAGATAGATAGATAGACAGACAGACAGACAGACAGACAGACAGACAGACAGACAGACAGACAGACAGACAGACAGACAGACAGATGTATAGATATAGTTATTACATTTTTAACAGGACTTACAACATTGCAGACATAGTATATTGATCTTCAGCTTCCAAAATTCCCTGTCATGGTAGCTAGGAATGATGGGAAATGAATTGCAGGATGTCTAGAGGATCACTAATGGTCACCAGAGAAGACTATTAAAGCCACACAGTGGTCCCATATTTTAAAAAAAATATGCAAAAAAAGTTGAGCTTTTGCTTTCTTCTAGGAATAATATTAGAAAATGGGACAACTCTAAATTACTAAAAAAAGGTATAACTCAAAAATGATTTATGTAAAAAAAAGTAAAGGAAGCATAAAGTCACCATATATGTTATATTGTTCCATTCTTTGATCAGTGCAGGATCCACCCAAACATCTCTGGCAGAGCTACTTGGTCATCAGTTAGCATCTCCAACAAAAGAGAATTCATCATGTCCTCTGACAATTTATCAAGTTCCTCCTCTGATTATGGAGATCCTTCATGAGTTTTAACCTGTTACAGTACTTCTTTGGGACAAAAGAAAATAATTCTTCCTTTTGTATGTCAATATTTCAGATTTTGGACATTGCTATCACAGTCTCTTTAAGGACTCTCAAGGGTTTAATCGTTAAAAACAATGTACAGTCAAGAAAATGGGGAAAACATGGACATGTGAATACTATATGATATATTGTATTCCATCTAATGTCAAACTTGACTTTATTAAACAATGGATTAACTAATTAACCCATTACCACTTATTAGGCATGTTTTCAGAATGCCCTGTAGGGTGTATATAATGCAATAAACTACTATTTACAATGTCACTTGATACTAACTGGACTTTTTAGGCTGCGTCTACATAACACAGCCTTGAAACAATCTGATTTAAGGGAAGTGACACAGAAGATAACAACTAAAACCATCTTAGTTTAAAAAGGACTACAGTAGTAAGCAAAGGTGTGGTGGGGAAATGGGATGAATGTATGCTGGTTTTTTTTTGTTATTACAGCTTTCAAAGTTGTCAAAAGCTTCTTTGGAAATTCCACTTCCTTCCCACTCTTGGTCTTGGTTACCTCAGGGAAACCAAGGTGAAGAGCAGAATAGCATTTTTAATGAAATCCAATTGTACTTTGGGAATTCCCAAAAAGAAACCATGGTGTTGTTTTGTTTGGGCTTTTCTTCTAGTCATTGAGCCAGATTTGAATTAGAATAATTTAGTAGAAATTACTACAGTAATTTTTTTCTACAGTAGAAAAGAAATTATGAAATATTCACATAAATTTCAAAAAAACTGTGAATATTAGATAGTTGGGCAATATTTTGAAAGAGCTGGCCGGACAAGCAGTTTTTCTGCCCTTATTCCCACTACCCACTCTGACACAAAACTTAGGAGTCTATTGTCTCCTGCTGCCACTTGCTCAAGGGCTGTGTAGCCCAAATTCGGCAACCCCTACCACTTGAGATTGAGGAGGGCTAGGAGGACACTGATTAACTGTTGTACTTGGAAAAGGGAGTCCTTGGTGATCAGTGACAGTCTTTGGAACAGTCGCTCTCTTTCAGTCCCATCTATGTCATAGATTTGTTCTATGAGGATGAAAAAATTCCTTTGAGTTCCTAGAGGAAAGGTAGATGTAATTCATGTAATAAATAGATAGAAGATATTGTGAAATATGAGTGATTGACCTTCCTAATGCATTGGTCAGGGAAAGGACAGCAGATGGGAGATTTCTGCAGCTTCTCCCAAATTGGCTGCCAATTGTTCAGAGACTGCAGAAGTGGAAATTACCTTGCCATAAGACAGAGAGAAAAGCTAATTACCAGTTACCCATAATGATTTAAGCAATCATTCTTCCCATCAGCAAAGCTTATTAAAGAAATAAAAGAAAATATACCACAAGTTCTCCCTCTTTTTCTGTGTATGTGTGTTAAAAGAAATGAACCACGTCTAAATTTTCACATAATAAACACATTTATGATACATTTGCAATTCTAAATGCATATTGGAAGGGTTCTCATACATGGCTGCTTTGCTTAATATAAAGGTAAAGGTTCCCCTCACACATATGTGATAGTCATTCCTGACTCTGGGGGGCGGTGCTCATCTCCATTTCTAAGCCGAAGAGCCAGCACTATCCAAAGGCATCTCCATGGTCATGTGGCCAGCATGACTAAACACCGAAGGTTCACGGAATGCTGTTACCTTTCCTCCAAATGTGGTTTCTATTTTTCTACTTGTGTTTTTATATGCTTTCGAACTGCTAGGCTGGCAGAAGCTGGGGACACTCCGTTATGTGGTGCTAAGGACTTGAACCACCAAACTGCCAACCTTTCTGATCGACAAGCTCAGTGTCTTAGCCACTGAGCTACCGTGTCCCTCTGCTTAATATAACAAGTAACAAAGCACTTATTTATAAAAAGTCTGTCTAATACTTATTCTAGTTTCCCAAAATTGTCACTATTTCCAGCTTGCCTTTTTTTTGGGGGGGGGGTGACAGATGGGGATTCAAATCCCCGGATTGCCATTTTTATCTTCAAATAACATCAATGTGGGATTCAAAGGTAATTTTGAAAATAAGGGTGACGGTAAAGGGTAATGCTTTATTTTTTAACTTGATAGCTTCTTCATTAATATTTTCTTAGTTAAAAGAATGAAAAAAAGCAATTAGATTGGTAGAAATCCTATAGATATTTGTAAGAGGTGCCTATACGGCATAATGTACAGCAGGCATATGAAAAATTAGAATGCAGATTTAAAAAGAAATGCGTTATGTATTTGCACTTGTCAGAACGAAACCGCATCATGTAGCACAAGTTGAATGTAAATTCAAAATTCTGCTCTTTTCATGTGATATATGAATCCTACTACAACTCTACTTATGACAGTTATTTGACTGGAAGGACAAATGAGATCAGAAGTAGATTCCAAGTCATTAGCAGGACTCCCACATCCAATGAGGCAGTGAACCTCTGTTCTTGATCTATTCTGTCAATTATGAGTTGGGAAGCTCTTTTCAGCAATAATCAGCTGATACATCACCTTGTAACCAAGTCGTTTTTAATTTTCTTCATTTTAGCCAAGCATCATTGGAATTCAACTCAATTTGTAATTTCATTAGAGTACAGAAAAGGCCTGAGGTCTATTCCTGGCAAAATGTATAAAAAGGAGGGGTAGAAATGGACTATCCGAGTAATTCTGGCAAAATTTCACAAAAGATGTTAAACCTCTAATTAATTTCATGTTTCAAGCAAGAATTAATGTGGCCTGCAATTTAAGCTGAAAGTGTCTTGCCAAGAAGTGCATTTTGTCATACCTTCCCCTCCAGGAAAAGCTCTTTACAACCTTTGTGGCAAGATATCTTGCCAACTAATGAGTAGCTTTGAAGAAACATTCACAGACCATTTGCTTTGATGACATTTGAAGTTCTCCCCCTTCCCAGCCATGCAGCCTTCATTTTTCCCCCTTCCATTCCAAAGTCTCCTATAGCTATGATGTCCAGGCTGCAAAGCCATTGGAAAACTAATCAATACCATAAGAAGATCTGTCAGTTTTCAGTAAAAAGAAGATCACATCTTTTAACTCTTGACTTAGTGTACACATTTTTAAGTTAAACCTTATGAAGGGAGCTGAATGAATGATGCTTGCCTATATCCACAGGCACACAAGTGTGACAAAGATTTCCTTCTGTGCATTAACTTCAAAAGCTCCTGACAATCTGTGTTGGTTAGCCTTCCATAAAACTAAAATTATATGGCCATCATCCATAATCTATTGATTGATTGCATCTGTCAGAATGTCATAAATAATGAATTGTACCACAGCTATTCTGTGAAATCCATGATACTTACTGTACACAATATGAAGACTACATGTTCATTTAAACTATAGTAAAATCTTACAGATATCGGTAAAATAGGCATTATCTTTTAGAACCTTCCCAATTGGATCCATACTGTTGTTGTTCTATCAGGCTGAACTGATTGATTTAGCAGCCAATCCTCATTTAGGATATTATCTGGGTGGAATGTCAGAAAGAGGAGCATATGGTTTTAAATGAAATGAGCTCAGCACTATGTCTAGATCAGAGGATCAGGAAACTGAGAAGAGGCCAAACAAGTACCAGATATTTCATCTTAGATCAGTCTTCATCATCAGATGTATGTCCGTTTTATTACTGGTGCAACTTGATCAAGTCTTTTCCTCGCCCTCCAGTCAATTACTGTCTTGCTAAAAAAAAAATGAGCATGTCATTGTTTTCAAAAGGATCAGCAAACACTACAGTTTGGTAAGTGATAAAGCAAATTCCGCATGCCTTCGCTTTGTTTTTGTTTTTAGATTTTATTGCAAGATCCCGCCAATGCCAGGTAAAGTGAAGAAATAATTTATCTCTAGGAACCAAATTTATCTCACACGAAATTAAACAATTACTGACAAGTTTAATGGAAAATCCATCCACTGCTGTTTCAGATTGACCAACCTCCAACTATCGAATATATGATACGTATGATGTGATATTACATTACTTCTTAGAATAGTGATTCTTTTTTTACAGCTATCAACATCTATCAATATGCTGGAAATACACAAATTGTGTGCATGCATAGGGACAGATACACAAATAGCACTAAATTTAGATCTGTTAAATATTCTGCTTTGCATCTATCAACTTGTGAATCCTTATAAAGTTCCCTTGGAAGTTAAGGTGATGGTAGAAAGAGAGGCTGTTATACACTGGCTTTCATAACACTATCACATTAATTTATTATTTTTGTCTCTAACTTGGCTCTCACCTCATAAGACTGTGAATGTGTAGGAAGAGGGAAAGTCTGAAGAAAAAAAGATGATACAAAAAACCCAACATTCTTTCCCTATTGGGGTATGTTTTCCATATTTATTCAATCCACCAGATGCCATTAATCAGGGAATAGGTTCATATGGTTCGACAGAGGAATTATGTGACTCAGTCAGAAGTTGTTGCTATGGGCCAGCAAATCCATCCTGCCTCATAATGATTGCAGGAACAAGTCCACACAATTTTCTTGGCAACATATTCAGAAGTGGTTTGCCAGTGTCTTCTTCCTAGGGCTCAGGGTATGACTGTCCCAAAATCCTCAGCAGGGTTTCATGCCTAAGACAGGACTAGAACTCTTGACTTTAACTTGTTGCTTTTCATAACTTTACCAAATGAGCCAAATGAGCTCTCTCAATTACATGAAAGGAACTGAAATTTTGTGTGTGTGTGTGTGTGTGTGTGTGCGCGCGCACACACACACAGGCCCAAACACAAAGCAATCATTTTATTTTTAGCAGCTATTTTGGATTTTTACATTTACGGTGGGGTGGCAGTAATTATTCGGGAGGACTTAGAGCCGAGGGAGTCTACTGTGCCACAGACGTCCGGATGTGAATCCCTTGTTGTGAAATGGGGCCCTGGGAGACAGTTGGGCCTGCTGATAGTATACCTGGCTCCTCGCTATACATCAGCGGCCCTGCCTGAACTCCTCGAGCTGATCGCATCGGTGGCGGTCGAGACCCCCAAACTTTTAGTGATGGGGGATTTTAACCTGCCATCAATGGGAGAAGCATCAGAGGGGGTTCGGGAGTTCATGGCTTCCATGACAGCCATGGACCTGACTCAAATGATTCAGGGCCCGACACACGAGGGAGGACACACTCTGGACCTCGTTTTTGTCTCTGGCCAGTGGTTGAGTGATCTGGGAGGAGGGGACTTAACCATCACTCCCCTGTCATGGTCAGTTCACTCACTCCTTCGTCTTGACTTCCCTGGTGCTACCTCCCTCTGCGGGGAGGCGGAACCGGAAAGCACTAGATGGTTCCGCCCCAGGCGCCTGATGGAACCAGATAGGTTCCAGACGGAGCTTGGGCCACCTCCTGTAACCTTGACCCGCCCCCGGGTAGAGGACCTGGTGGTCGCGTGGAATAATGCGACTACCGGGGCCTTGAACCGGGTGGCGCCTTTGCGGCCTCTCCGGCGGCAACGATCCACCCTGGCCCCTTGGTTTACTGAGGAGCTGAGGGTGATGAAATGCCGCAAGAGACGTCTAGAGAGTCGTTGGAGATCCTCTCGTTCCGAACTTGATCGAACACAGGCACGAGCCCATTTAAGGACGTACCTTGTGGCATTGAGAGTGGCCAAACGCCAATATTGTGCCACTCTCATTGCATCCGCAGAGAACTGCCCTGCTGCCCTGTTTCGGGTGTCCCGCTCCCTCTTGTTTCAGAGGCCGCGGGAGGCCCCTCTACAGGGCAGAGCAGAGGAATTTGGGAAATATCTGCAGGATAAAATCGCTCAAATCTGGAAGGATTGGGTCCCTGTTAGTGGTCCAATGGAGACGTCCGTGGCGAGTCTTGAGGAATCGACCTGGAAGGAGTTTGACTTGGTTGCCATCGAGGATTTGGGCAGAATGCGTGGACGACTGCGACCCACCACATGTTTATTGGACCCGTGCCCCTCCTGGCTTGTACTGGCATCCTGGGAGGTTACACGAGACTGGCTCCTGGACCTAGTGAACGCTTCGCTGAGTGAGGGGTCTCTCCCGGCCGCCTTGAAAGAGGCGGTGGTGAGACCCTTGCTCAAGAAGCCTTCCCTGGATCCTTTGGAGCTGGCCAATTATCGTCCTGTCTCCAACCTTCCCTTTTTGGCGAAGGTTGTAGAGAGTGTGGTGGCCTACCAGTTTCCACGGCATCTGGAGGAAAATGATTATCTAGACCTGCGCCAGTCCGGCTTCCGCCCCGGTCACAGCACGGAGACGGCCTTGGTCGCGTTGGTGGATGATCTCTGGAGGGCCAGAGATAGAGGTTGTTCCTCTATCCTGGTCCTATTAGACCTCTCAGCGGCTTTTGATACCATCGACCATGGTATCCTGCTGCGCCAGCTGGAGGGGTTGGGGGTCCGGGGCACCGTTTTGCGGTGGTTCGGCTCCTACCTTTCTGGCCAGACGCAGCGTGTGTTGGCAGGGGAGGAGAGGTTGACCCTACGCCCCCTTACTTGTGGGGTGCCACAGGGGTCGGTCCTCTCGCCACTCCTGTTCAACACATATATGAAGCCGCTGGGTGAGATCATCCGTGGTTTCGGGGTGGGATACCATCTGTATGCTGATGATACTCAGCTGTACTTTTCCACCCCGAACCACCCCAACGAGGCCATCGAAGTGATGTCCCGGTGTGTGGAAGCCGTACGGATCTGGATGGATGACAACCGACTCAAACTAAACCCCTCCAAGACGGAGTGGCTGTAGGTACCGGCTCCCCGGTTCAGCCAATTAATTCCATCATTGGCCATCGGGGGCATTCAACTTGCCCCCGTGGAGCGGGCGCGCAATTTGGGCGTCCTCCTGGATGCCTGGCTGTCCATGGATGACCATGTGACAGCCGTGGCAAGGGGGGCGTTCCACCAGGTTCGCCTGGTGCGCCAATTGCGCCCCCTACTGGACCGGGACGCCTTACGCACAGTCACTCATGCGCTGGTGACATCTCGCTTGGACTACTGTAACGCTCTCTACATGGGGCTTCCCTTGAAATGCACCCGGAGGCTACAGTTGGTCCAGAACGCAGCCGCGCGGGTAATTATGGGGAGTACTAGGTACTCCCATGTGACACCATTCCTGCGCGAGCTGCACTGGCTTCCTGTGGTCTATCGGGTGCGTTTCAAGGTTTTGATAACAATCTTTAAAGCGCTCCATGGCTCAGGACCTAGTTACTTGCGGGATCGTATTCTGCCCCATACATCCCTGCGACCAATCCGCTCGCACAGAGAGGGCCTCCTCCAGGTGCCGTCCACCAGACAGTGTCGAGGGGCGGCACCTAGGAGTAGAGCCTTCTCTGTGGCGGGCCCAGCCCTGTGGAATGACCTCCCTCCGGATATTAGGAATACCTCTGACCTCCGCTCCTTTCGTGTAAAGCTCAAGCCCCACCTTTTTCAAGTTGCTGGCCTGGCTCAACTTTGATCCAACTATATCGCTCCTGACGGGTTTTTTATTTGGGGTATTTTAATTGCATTCAATTTATTTAGGGGTTTTTAAACATTGTGTTTTTACTTGTTTTTATCTATCAGTTCACCTCCTCCTTGTATATGTCGTATATATGTCTTGGTATATGTTTTGTTATATGTATGTCGATATATTTATTTCCTATGTTTTGTTGTACGCCGCCCCGAGTCCTTCGGGAGAGGGTGCGGCTAAGAAATAAATATTTATTATTATTATTATTTATTCTATTTTTTATCACAATAGTGCTATATAGTATGGGTCTGTACAGTAAACTATAATTATTTTTAAATTATTATTTATTTGATTTATGTAGAACTTATCCTTTGGAAGCTCAAGATTCTCTTCTTAGGGCAGCAATCCATGATGTAGCCTGATTGGCACAAAGTCATCCTTTGGATTTCATAAATTTACATCTTCCAAGTTGACCATAGGTTTTAAAGCAGTTTGTACAGGTTTTTATTGTTGTTTAAAATCAAGTTCTATAGGCTACAGATAAATAAATGTAAAACAAGATGTCAGCATAGCTAGAACTAAGCACATATTTATTTATATATGAAAATTTGGAAATACTATCGTAATACTAACAGAACTTAATATATCTAACCATAACCGAGCAGCCTGTGATCTAGTTGACCTGATCAGAGATTATTTCACAATGATGAGTTATAGTATACTCTGTGTGTGTGTGTATTTTTTTTTTGAGTCTCTAATCTGGATGATTAACATTTTCAAAACCTCTTCTCAGTCCACATTTGTAAACTTTTTGTTTCAGTTTAGATCTAATTTGGAAGTTTTCTGTTAGATCTGTTAAATACTGTCAGAAGCAATAACAGGGTTCTCCAAATGTTGAGAGTTACAACTCTCTTAACTCCTTTCAATTCATTGTGCTATCAATCATTTGCTATAGATCACAAACTTTTGGAAAGTAGCAGGGTGGCCCCTTCCTACAATAGGAACACTACACTACAATAGTGTTTTGGAACAAAAGCCCTTCATACAGAGAGCTATCATGTCTGGAAAAGAATACCTGCCCACTTTATGACACAAGGCTGACTACAAAACCTCTGTTGTGATAGAGCTCAGATTGCGTTTACATTACTTTTGTTCTTATATCAATAAGTCTCTCCCCCCCCCCTTTGTATTTAAGTAGAAAAGTCACACAAGCAAGCAAACAAGAGCTGTTCCCACTCAGTTCAGCTTCTCATTTATTCTGCAAATATCTTAAGCCTGTGAGAGCCAACTATATGTAGCTGATCTGTTGTTTGACCCCAAATATCACAAGAGATGAGAAAGTAGCCTTGCAAATTCCATTTGATTATAACATTTCTCTCCTTTAATCAATGTTAAAATCTTTAGGGTGGATTTCTCATTTGCGAGACTTTGTCTAATGTGTCTCAACCATATACCCCATCTAATTTAATAAGGCACAAGCTAAGGAAGTACTTAAGTTACTTATCAAGGGTTTTGGATGACACATTATTATTGTACTCAAAAGTCAATATTTGCTAATCATGTTAGTACAGGAACTCTTCCAGGTCTACAATTCTCAAAGTGCAAAGACATTTAAGATTAATTAAACGTATTTCTTCTCTCATTCCCCTGTGCCCAAAACTCCTTACTTTCCCCCTGCCCCTCCATTGGAATGGACAAATCAATGTCACCATCACAGAATCCTCCATAGCTGACAGCTTTATACAGAAGAGCTATTGAAGTTCTTAACTCTTATTTTAATAGACAGTGCTCTAGTCACTTATTGCCGGCATATTGGAAATGCCAGACGCTCTGCCATTGCCATTTAAAGCTAATGAAAAATCAGCCTGTCTCAGATTTCCTTCTACTGCATCTCACCTCAGAATCCATCTGATAATACGATGCTATGGAGAGGGAGGTTGTTACAATTTAGTTTTGCCTGCCCATGGTTACTTAGAATAGAATAATAGAATAGAATTATAACAGAGTTGGATGGGATCATGGTGGTCTTCTAGTCCAATTCACTGCTTAGGCAGAAAACCCTATATCATTTCAGACAAATGATTGACCAATCTATTTTTAAAAAACCTCCAATGTTGGAGTACCCACAACTTTTGAAGGCAAGTTTGTCACTGATTAATTGTTCTAACTCTCAGGAAATTTCTCCTTAGTTCTAAGTTGCTTTTCTCCTCAATTAGTTTCCATCCATTGCTTCTTCCTGTCTTTGGAGGGTAGATTGACACCCACTTCTTTGTGACAGCTCCTTAGATATTGGAACATTGCTATCATGTCACCCCTAGTCCTTCCTTTCCTTAAACTAGACATTCTTTTCATTAGACTAGACATTTCCTTGCTTCAAAGATGGTTGGCAACGATCTTTTCGACAGGAGAGGAGGCTGACAATTTCATGATTTATTTTATACAATGTCAGAAGGACATCTGAGGTTTTTGATAGATGTCTCTTTTTAATGACTCCAAGCTGTTGATAAATGTGGCGCTCATAAAGCAAAAGATGAATTGCGTTTCCAAAAGCCATATGCAGAGGTGGTCACCTCCTTCTTCCTCCTTCCTACTCTAGGCTGTCAGCATGCTCCAGCCAGGATTTTCAACACTTTTGCATTTTGGTGTCTTAAGAGTCCTGAGAGCAGATCCAAATGGTGACAGGGCTGTGGAAAATTTGATACGAACCTCATGCGGATGCCTGGATGTTAAATAAAAAATAATTTGAGATGTTCTGTTTTATTTTAGGATAAGCTGAATTTGCAGATGGGTATTTGTCCCCCTCCCCTTATTTGCAGGGGCGAGATTTTCTCTTCCTCCTTTTCTTGCATTTTTCAGTGGACACTGCAAATGGAAACTGATGAATACAGCAAACAAAATTCTATTTTTGTATCATTATGCTTAAGGAAGTAGTTCAAATCTTACTAACAATAAAAGCCATGCAGCTACTTTTTTTGTGAAGCTTGTGGTAAAATTAATGAGGAGCAGTACCAGATCGCAGAAAAATATAAAACCAGATAGATATCTTTGGAACGGATGAGAAAATGAACAATTCAAGACAAGCTGAGAGTTCTTGTTAAAAGCTCTTGTGGATATGCTATTGTTTCTAACCCTTGATTGTTGTTGGCGGATGGACTGTCGCTAGTGTTTTGCCTTACAGCCATGTCTGGTAAAAATCTGTGATTGGATAAAAGAAGGTGAATGACTCAGAATGGCCAAGGGGTGAATTTGAATCCCAACTAATGGCTGGAGGATATCTTGAGATCTTTCCTGGCATGTGTGGAATAGGAGAAATGACAAAGCTGGAAAGACACACTTGGTTTTCCTTGATTAAAGGAACATTTGATTGTTAGCTTGACTTGACTGGTGACTTTGTACAAACTTGAATTGACTCGGTCTAACTTGTAATTTAGCTTTACCTTTTCCTTTGTGGATTGTTATAACTCACATTGTAATATCAGTTAAGTTAAAAGGACTGCATATCTGTAGTTTTGTAGTATCTGTAGTTTAAAGTAAAGCATTAATTTACTTGCTGTAAATTTCCTGATGTATTTCCTGATGAATGTAATAGCTTTTCACATTTGAGCCTATGCTGGCAAAAATAATTATGGATAAATATTTAATACATACAACTTGAAAAGTCTGTTTGATTATATCTAAAGGCATATTTTTTTTAAAAAAATCTGGCAAGTTGAAATGTTTTGAAGGACATAATTCAGTGTGAAGATTAGAAACCTAAATGTCCAAGGATCACTTAAATCTGTATTTCTGATTTGAATATGTACTTGTTAAAGAGTTGATCATGCCCTAGGATAGGGAGTCTAGTTCCAGACAGATAATTTGGATTCCGGCTCCCATAATGTGTTGCCTTTGCTCATATTGGTTGGAGTGCAAAACCTCTGCAGACTGTGTAAAGAATCAGACTGCCTATCTTTGGTAATGCTCATCTCCTATACCAGGCAAATAATCCATTCTCACATTGTAATCTGAGCCAGAGGAAAATTTAAGTCTCCCAAAGCTTTCTACCCCCTTTGCGTTCTTTATTTCTTAAGCAGCAGATGAACTTTGTTCCCTTCCCTTTTGATTTGTAGTGTCACATCAAGTATGAGACAACTTGCACCTGCTTCATATCACCCAGAACTATGTGCCACACCTTGGAGAGGTGAGGAGACAGGCTGACCTCCCATCCTTCTGGGCTTTATTGGTATTGCCATTTCTCAAAGAGCAAAGCAGGTGTTCCTGGACTACAGGAAAATCTCCTGAAGGAAAGGGAGATATAAAGCTTTCTCCTGGATGGAAAAAGATATCGGATACTGTTATGATTCCAGGCACCAAGACACAACTCTTTCTCTCTGAGTCAGCAAAATAACCAATAAGGAAATATTTGATATATCATGTCCTCAAAGTACTGGCCATCAAAACAGAAGTAGATTTTTTAAAAATTGCATTACCACACACATCCTTACATTTATCTTAAAACTTTTCTTGTTAACAAGATGCTTGATACCTAAGTACCATTTGATAAGCCAAATGACTGTGGATTACGGAAAATATAAAAGTTGGTCAGTCTTAGAAGCAAAGAATAAATTTTTGTTGGGGTTAGGGAGTTTGGATTAGAAGACCTCCAAACCAGAGGTGGTATTCAGCAGGTTCTGACCAGTTCTGGAGAACCGGTAGTGGAACTTTTGAGTAGTTCAGAGAACAGGTAAATACCACCTCTGACTGGCCCCGCCCCCATCTATTCTCTGCCTCCCGAATCCCAGCTGATCAGGAGGAAATGGGGATTTTGCACTATCCTTCTCCTTGAGTGGGGTGAGAAGGGAGATTTTACAGTATCCTTCCCTTGGAGTGGAGAGGGAATGGAGATTTTACCTTATCCTTCCCCTGCCATTCCCACCAAGCCACACCCACAGAACCAGTAATTAAAAAAATTAATCCCACCGTTGCTCCAAACGCCCTTCCCAAATCCCTTCCAGTCCTATAATTCTGTGAAATTAACAATGAAAACCTGAGCTCTCACATCTGGGTTTCAAAGTTCATAGTGATCACCAGGGGACAGCAGAAAAAAGTATGCCAGATCTCTTTGCTACCGTCTATTGTGGATTTTTTTATCCCAGAGCACAAATAGTCCTCAGTTTATGATTGGTCACTTACCAACTGTTTAAAATTACGATGGACCTACCTGGAGGATACTTATAATCCAGATTCAGAGTTCTGACAGTCACCCTCCCTGTGATCATATGACCACACTTAGCCATGGGTCCATGGCTTCTTGCAGTGTTCCATGGTCATGTGACAGTGTTTTATGATTGCTTTTCAGAAAACTAGCATTTACTTCTGAGTTTTGGCAAAATTGACCAATAGTGAATCATGGGTTCATTTAATAACTGCCACAAAACAAGGCCATAAATCATATCAGTTACATAGCTGATCCACTTTATGACCATGATGACTTATGACTGTAATTGGCAGGCTCCATTTTGGCCATAATTTGAGGACTACCTGTAGGGCTATTAAACTCTAATACAGCAATATTTTCATGCTTTTTTTGGCATGCTGAAGGGCTTTCTTTATTGTATAGAAAGAGTAAGGTTAATGTATTTCTCTGCTTCAATTCTTTATTTTTAAAACAGACATCCTAGTTTCTGATGGTTTCAAGTATGCTTAGAGGAAAAGGAAGTCTGTTACAACTAAGAGAAAAAAATATATATTGCCAAAATTTAAGATTAGCTGAATTTATTCTTCCAACATTTTTATTCTTGGCTGGCAAGATTTCTGCAACTGACATAATATATTGTGAGAACCCTAGGATGGGAATGGCTGCCTTAAAGATGAATTGATCTTTCCTAATATGCATGTTTATGCCACAATTTACCTAATAGTCTTTAAAGGGTCATGATACTTTTTACTGAGTTTTGATTCATGTGCTGATGGGTAGGCACAGCACAATTCTAAACATCCCTTTCTAAGTACCACTGCATTTTATGCTGCTTAATAAATAAACAAATACAGAAATTCAGAAAATTGCAATTGCAAAGAACTTGGACTTCATGGTTCATAATTTTGATTTATAGTTGCATTCTGGTTTATAGAATCGAGACATTCATGCTGTCATTTCTGAACAAGCTTCTTACACATATATGAGGCCAGAAGTGGGTAGATCTAACTCCACCCTTAGACATTGGCATTCATTGTGCTGACAATACACCTTTTAACTTCTATTTTTCACAACTATTACAGAGTTGCCTGCAGTGACATCATGATCCAAATGCTATCTTTACACAGAAGACAAAATTTGGGGCAAGTTTGTAAGTCATAGGTTTACACCTAGACACCTTCACATACGTTTAGTTACTTCCCTTCCCTTCCCTCCTGCTCCTGCTTTGCCTATAGATGTCTAAGTCCTTCTGCTTCTGTTCCAATTCCCTCATCCAGTCTTATCTTGTTGCACTTCAGATGATTTGGTGATATTAGAATTCAACACAAAACAAATAGAGAGAAACTTTAAACTATATGCCATTCATTAGAATGTTCCAATCAGTTTTTCTGCAATCTTGCAGGAGCTAGAATTAGTATTACTAAATCTAGTTTTCAAATATCTAGAGATCCACTAAGTGGCATCAAAGTAAATGTTTTCTGAATTGCTTTCTGCATCTTATAGGACTCTTTTAGGAGCCAAGATGAGGCAACTTTAGTAGAATGGGGAAACCCTGCTAATTCAAATTAATGCTTCTTCTAATCCAGTGCTTTGGGTTATACAGTGACAAACTAGATGCATTCAGTAAGTTCAGAAAACTTGGGCAGGAGGGCTGCAGGAAGCCTCCAGCAGGTGCTATGTTAAAGGTTGGGCATTTCTTAAAACTGTTGGTGGCATAAACAAAGCACTCTTTCCAAACTACTTTGTAAAACAACATATTACTTATATTTGCATATGTAATATAAATGCACTGCACATTTGCCATGCTATGAGTTTGAGAGCTGTGGAAATTTTAAATATAGTGGCAAAGTAAATATTTCTTAGCAACTGTTTTAATGATTCTTTCAAATTAATTGCAGCATGGAGAATGGGCCCCGGAAAATAATTATCCATAGCAGAACAGCTACAAAATTTTCACACACATTTTGATTGATTATAGTTTATGTAAGAATATGTACGTGTATGTGTCTGTCTGTCTATCTATCACACACACAATCTACTTCATGCTCATCTGTTCATGGCAAAATAACTGCCATGATAAGGAAATGGAGATGAAAACTAAAGCAAGCAGTCATAAATTAATTTATAATGAAACATGACACTTGTAATTCAGTAAGGAATGTATTTAAAATTTGTCCTGCTAGTTATGTTGGGTTTTTCTGTTGCCCCAAGGAATATGTGACACACTAAAGTGCCAGAATGTTAAACTTCTTGTGAGTACGTCTATAACTATGAAATGGCTGTTTATGAATAATCTCAAATGTTCTCAGCAACAAATAATATGGATCGCTCAGAAACATTTTGTATAACTACTGCCACAGATGAGTTCCCTGTCCTTATCCATCCAAAGTCTGCCACGTGTCGGCTCAACATAGTCACTGATCACAGTCACTCATGCCCGTATGATCCCCTGGTTGGATTATTGCAATGTGTTCCTTGTGGGGTTGCCCTTGAAGACATTTGGAAGTTTCAGCCGATTTAACTTCAGTTAATTATGCCGGTTATTCCATGCATGTGGCACCACTGCCCCATGAGCTCCATTGATTTCATTCTGGGTTAAATTTGAGCTTTCAGTAAAGCTCTATATGGCTTGGGACTAATGGAACCTTATCTTCTTGGTTGTCTTTACCAGTCATATCCAATCTAGCAGGAGGGACATGCTACAGGTATCATTGGAATGTCAACTGGTGGAACCCCCATAGGGCAGGCTTTTCTGCCATAATACCCATCACCACTCCAGAATTAGGTTGGACTTAACCCTGCTGGCCTTCTAAAGGTCTTAAGATAACATGAGAAAACATGTTTTTTCTTGTGCTCCAAGGCAGATCCTACATTACCTTTTGTATTATCAACTGAAAAGTACACAATTATAGATACAGTAGTTTGAATATAGGTTTCTCTAGGTTTGGTACATTGTACTGACAAGTGAATCATGTTCATTATTAACAATCTCTAGTAGTCCAGAAGACAATCAATTTAGCACAGAGGTTCTAATCCCAGTTTAAGCATGGAGCCAGCTGGGTGACTTTGAGCCAATCTCTCTCCAAAAACCCTAGGTAAAAGACAAGAGCAAACCCCTTCTGAAAATCTTTCCAAGAAAATTTCAGGGCCTGGCCCAGGTAGCTGTGAGGAGTCAACACTGAAAGGCATGCACATTCGTGCACGCATGCACCCATACATCCTTAAGCAAAGAAGGAGCTTTCTGGAGTTCTGCATGACCGATAGCCCCCAAATATTGGGAAACAGACTTCAATAAACTATTAAAAGGTGAATTGACAGATGAGGCTTTTATTATTAGGTAGGTGTGTGGCAGGGGTGGGATTCAGCTGCTATGGACCAGTTCACATGAACCGATAGTTCTGGTGATCAGTTGGCCCTGCCCACTGATGAATTGCTGTTTTACTCACCGGGGTTGCAGTAGAAGGTAAGTTTTAGAACAGCTTTCAAAGGCAATGCGCACATGTGGAGGACACATTTGCGCTCAGCGAACTGATTGTTACACCAGTTGAATCCCACCAGTGTGTGTGTGAGAGAGGGGGGGGGAGAGAGAGAACAAATTAATGCAGTTATCAGGATAAAGAAATTAGCCCTAGGTTAAATAAAGGTAGTGGTCAACTTTAGTACATGCTTGAAAAAAAAAAATCAGAGGTTGAAGGCAGATCAAACAACTAACCAGAATTTTTATAAACTGCTATTTTGTAATCGGTTTAACACATTTTATGAATTTAAATTACATTACCATAGAAAATAGTTATAAACTTGATAATGATAAATTTAATATACTATTTGAAAAACGTTCCTTCTCCTTGTGTCATATGTACCACAGATATGACAGTGCCTTCTAAAAGGGTTAACAATAGAACTTTTAAGAAGAAGAGCACCAGTTTATGGAAGACTAATCTAGACTTTTGATTCATGTAGTGCAAGCATTAACAAAAGAGGGGGAAAAGATTGTTGAACACTATTGGAATTACACAAATTTACTATTAGATTTGTTGTATTAAGAAGTAGACAGTCAGCAAAATTTGAATTCTTCTAAATTTTGAATTAAGAATGATGAAAAAGTAGCTGTAAAGTATTTTTTTTTAAATGTCAACAATGAATTCTGTAATTTAAGGAATTAACTCATCTGCTGAAAGATTTAGTGATAAAAACTAAGTATTATGCTAAGAGCAACCTAATTTCCTTTCTTCAAGATTTTTTTTTAAATCTCCAATCTGTATCTGAAAATATACCTTTCCACATGTGGAAAATGTCCTTTTACTCAAGAAAAGATGATTTATAGGCATGCTTGATCTTATCCATCCTGTTTATCTCCTTATTTAAGTAGCACTACAAAGGAATTAATTTCAGATATGGAATCAATTTATACTATTGATTAGCCCAACTTTCCTAATTCAGTGCTCCTTTGAAGCTTCAAGATCTCAGCTGTTAAAGTTCTGAGAAAGTCAGCCTGGAAAGCATCAGACAGGTGAAGGGCAATTTACCTTTTTTCTTTGTTTCTCACTGTCAGCACACATATATTATATTATAATCATTGTGTCATTAACACAATCTATTTAATAAAGCCAGTTAGCATTAGTTCAATGTATGACCTAAAGACAGCCAGATTTGCGAAATCACTTTAAGCTTTGATTCAGGAAAGCTGGGTTCCTTCCATTCTACAGATTGTGAAGTATATTCTCTGGCATTCCTGTCTGCTTTAAATGAACTGCATGGGTTGGCTAGCTATTTCTTCTCAGTTATTAAGTTTTGTACCAGTACAAATGGATGAATACTGTTTCACAGTGCTTTACAGTCCCCTCTAAATGGTTTACAGAGTCAGCATATTACAGAGTCAACAAATTTTACTGACCTTGGAAGGATGGAAAACTGAGTCAACCTTGAGCCAGTGAGAATCGAACTGCTGAATTGCAGACAGACAGCAGTCAGC
Organism: Natrix helvetica; assembly: GCF_964273705.1. Classification (NCBI taxonomy): domain Eukaryota; kingdom Metazoa; phylum Chordata; class Lepidosauria; order Squamata; family Natricidae; genus Natrix; species Natrix helvetica. The sequence continues at coordinate 130,062,481 of NC_138552.1, read as the reverse complement.
AGAAGTAGCATGCAATACTGCATTCTAACCACTGCACCACCACAGTTCTGCAGCAAAGTCTAGTTGCTGTCTAAGTTTCTGCAACCCAGATTGGGAAGTCCTTAATATACAACACACACACACACATGTGCGCGCGCACACACACACACACACACACACACACACACACACACACACACAGAGCTTTAATACAGCTATAAAACAAGACAAATATGAATGTCAAGTAAAGCAAAACAAGATATAAAAATGAACAAACTGATAAATGAAATAAAATATTACAAATACAAAATATTTCCTCTTATATAAAACATCCTACAATCTATTTTTATAGAATGAATTGAGTTCTGACTTTATGAAATCATGCTATCTAGCTTTTCTTTTCAAGAAGTCTGATTGATCCAGCTTTGTGTAATTAACATGGTACTTATGTATAACGTTGGTTTTTAAACGGAAGAGCTTGCCAGAAAAAAAAATGGTGAAAACTCTAACTCAGTATGCCAACCAGGGTTAAATAAATACAGATTCAAGCCAGACATTCAAGAAGTAAACAAATCGGATTTTAAGAGCTAAGTCCTCAAAACTTTTTGACCAATTGAATAAATCTGTCAATTTTGGTTTTTCTCAATTACTTTTTAAAAATTTGAAATACTTTGTCGTAATCTTGAAGCAATTTGCAAAATGTTGGTGTGTTGATATAAGAAATGAAGGGACTAAAATTATTGTTACCCATATTGTGGATTGGAAGCATTTTCTCGAAGTACTAAAGATCACTTTAAGTATTAATATCTATATTGATATTTGTTATCCAACAATAATCATCATCACAGTATTGATGAATATTGGGCAGAAAATATTCATCAATACCGTGATGATATTGATGAATATTTTCTGAATGTATTATTATTTGCTTCAATAGAACACAAGGCACAGCATACTTAATTGACTTAGCAAACTGAGTTGGACGTTAGCCTCTGTTAAGTCTCCTAGCTGACAATTCCTTTGCAGAAAAGAAGAACTTCTGAGTCAGGAGATCCAGTATGAGTTTTGCTAAAAGATATGTGAGGCTATGATCTCTATTAGCAGCTTCTGAAAAATAGCAGTATGATTCTTGAGGGGAGAGGTATGAGCCACATAGTTTGCTCTGTTTATTGTCTACTCTAGGGGGAGCATAGACACCATCCCAACATCAGCACTGAAAGCATTTGAATCCAAAAACCTATGGATAATTTGTAGCATGTCCCAAAATATCAATCCTTCAAATCTTTTAGTTCAGCTTTGAGCTAGTAGCAGAATGAATGGCTCCAACTAATGGATATTTTTAAAAAAATATATATCTTTTTTTTCTGATTATTTTCTGCCTCCACTCTATGGCCCACCCTGTTAAATTTTAAAATCTGGTCTTCTTGGTATTTAGCATATATTTGAACTTTAGCACAACTAGGCCACCTAGCACAACTTGCTCTGAACAAAGCAGGATATCTTCCACAAATAGAAATTTATTTCTGCAATGTGCTTAGAGATTATACTTACACTTAGTGCAGCAAGAAGTAATAAAACATTGTAACACTGTCTATAATAAACAGTTGAATCTCAAAAAGCATGAATATTATATCTCTGAAAGCTAACAGATTATAAATTACTTTTAATCATAACTATAAGCTCTTAAATTTACAAAGTTATTTATTGACATACTTTGTGTATATACAAAAAGATACAAGCCAACTGATATGAAATTCCTTGGAAATGTGCAATGTTGGAAGATTTAAAAAAAACAAATTAAGGAGCTATCTTACTAGTTTTAAGACTCAGTAGGACTGAGCTTTCCCCCAGTTTCTTCAAAATAAGATACTTGTGCAAATACTGACGAGGGGAGAGAAAAAAAGAAAATGGTATAATGGTTTGGTTCAGTTTTGTCTTAGAAAGCAGCAATTACAAGAAAAGCAATATAGTCCACACTAACAAAAATTTCAAACATGTTATTTTTCCACTATCTGTACATTTTCTTAGCCACTGCTTAACAGAAATATTTCAACAACTGTCAGACAATAAAGGAAGAGGGATTTCCCTACCCTTCAAGTAGCGGAAGCACAACCAAACTTATAAAGCTTCATCCATGGCATGACTGAATTATTAATGAATTCAGAATGTAGGATTCTTGCTGCAAGTTACAAAGAACAAATTAAGAACAGATTCCAACCTAGAATCTGTGGGATAATTATCTATCTGATGTGCAACTGGCAGTCAAGGATTGTGTTAGAAAAAGACCTTTTGTTAAAAAAAAGTACTTCCTCATTGATAGTATATTAACATAGATAATGCATACATTTACATATAGTACGGTACATAATTTGAAAGGCAATTTTTTTGCTATGTAAATGGTGTAATAAATCCATGCTGGATGGGTGGATGGGGTGGGGAGAGAAATAAGGTGGGAGACATGTGGGCAAATTCAGTTTCAGGTATAGAGGAAGCCCCCTTATTAAACAGATACTTATTTTCCATCTTGAATAGCAATAGTCCTCCAAAAACTTCCCGCAGTTTTCCACATCATGCATTACCTAATATCCCATTATTTAATGTTTCTTCCAAGCTTAATTTAGAATTATGCCAGTGTTGGAGATGGAGGTGTTTTGCTTCCTCCCTTCTACAAATACAGTAACAATGCTGCAGCCATGCTTCCAAAGTAGCTGCTTCTTCCAATAAACACACATGTGTTTTTCAGCTTTTGCAAATAGTGGAAGAAGCTGTAAGACCTTGTCACCTCAATATAATGCTTCAGAGTGCACTTACGATGTGAAACACTTCAATGGCAAAGCATGCAAAGCTAAGAAAATTTGAAGATTAGACCTAGGACATTCTAAAGTTGTTGACTTTGGACCTATTAGTCCTAAACCAGCATGTTTGGGAAGTTGCATCTGGTAGTTTGTGAAGAATTGTGCACTTTAAACAGTAAGTTAAATTTCAAGATACTATGTTGACTTTTAATGAGTGTTATGATGAATAAACAATCAGAAGATTTAATCATCTATTTGTACCTTGATTTTATTCTTTTGATGATTACATTAACCTTAATTAAATAATTGTTTGTTTGCAGCAGAACATTCATGCAAAGATCCTATATTATTATTATGGTTGGTGGCACAGTCAGCCAGATATTTAGATTGGATTTGGCATTTTTATCCACCTATTGAGTCCTGCAGATGTTATTGTTTGATGGTGTTAAAAGTATCATGACAGGACCTAAACTGTTCCAAATAAAACTGCCTTTTGCAATTGACTGATAGTGATATTATCAATGCAGATGTTGCTCAAGTGGTGCTCCAGCTGTTTTGGAATTGCACCCAAGGCACCTATAACTATTGGTCCTACCTTTGCTTTCTTTTGCCATGGTTGTACTACTTCTATCTGCAGTCCTTGCATTTTGTGTTTTTTCTTCAGTTCTTCTATTTTAAGTCATGTCCAACTCTTGGTGACACCATAGACCAGGGGTGGCGAACAAGTTCGACAAAAAGAGCCAAAATTTTAAACTGTGAGAGTCAGAGAGCCACACCACGCAGTGACCTGCCAAAACAGACCCGGAAGCAATGTTCCCTCTAATTTTTTTTCGATGTGAGCAGAAAAGTATAGTGTTTGAGCGGCACATTTTCATGCCTGAGCACCCGAATTTTTTTCACAGATGTCACCTAAGACAACAACGAAATCAGTATTATTTGAAACTCAAAGTTATGTTTCTTCAAGGTACCCGCTTAATTCAAAGTGTTATATAATATCAGTATCACTTAACAACGCTCCTGCTTAGCAACCAAAATGTTGGCTCAGAAACTCTGGCATTTGAAGCACGCAACTCTTAAAGCTGGCAAGTTACAAGACCCTTGCACCCCTAACCCTTTAGGGAAAAAAACCCCAGGGGTCTTCAAACCTGACAGCTTTAACACTTGTGGACTTCAACTCCCAGAATTCCTCTTCCAGTCATGTTGCAGCGACGTCATCTGCGTGGATCTGCTCCATCTTTGCTTTCTTCATTGTGGGCAGGGCTTCTGCTGAAGATGCCGACGAGTACGAGTTGCCACCAGAATAACTGCTGCTACCTCCTCCTCCTCCTCCTCCTCCAACAGAATCACCAGATTTGCTCCTGAGCTCAGCGCTGGGTTACCTCTGCCCCTCCCCCTCCTCCGTGCTTTTGAGGAGCCATGAGGCTTTTTTTCCCCTGCTCCCCCCCCGCCTTCCTACTGGCTCCTGCAGCCTCATGGCTCCTCAAAAGCACGGCGGAGGAGGAGGAGGGGGCAGGGGTAACCCAACGCTGACTGAGCTCAGCTGCTCCGAGCGGAGGGGAGGCGCCGCTGCCACGCGCGGAGATGCCGGCTGGAGCTTTGGCAGCTTCATCTCAGCTGCAGCGCTGGGCGGCAAATCCGGCAGTGCTGCCTGTTAGAGGAGGATGAGGAGGAGGTGGCAGCAGTTCTTCCGGTGGCGGTGGGGGCTTTGGGGCTTCACAACTAGCCTCAGTCGCCCCGTGCTCCTCAAAGCAAGTCTGGGGAAGTCCTTTGCAGGCGGCCCATTCTAGCTGCCTGCAAAGGACCTCCCCAGCTTCCGAAAGGGAGCGCGCGATCCGAGCCACAGTATACTAAATAATGATAAGAGGCAAAGAGCCTCATTTATTTTGGCCGGGAGCCGCATGCGGCTCGCGAGCCACGTGTTCGCCACCCCTGCCATAGACCATATCACACCAGGCTTCCCTTTCCTCCATTGTCTCTCAGAGTTTGCCCAATCCAGACTTTTATATCTTTCTTATTAGCAGTTGTTAAATCTGGAATGTTGTGCGGCAGAAGCGTGCCTGTTTGAATTCTAAAATCTCAGAGCACTTTAACGTGGAGCATGGTGGCTCATGTGGCTAGGATGCTGGATTGGAGGTTAGCAATCCCTCATCCGAGACCTGAGTCCTGCTGCACGGCAGGGTGAGCTCCTATCATCTGCTCCAGCTCTTTGGCAGGGACATGAAAGAAGCCCCCGTGGTTGACCCCTTGCCAATGGTAATGTCACTGGCTAATCCTTTCAACCCAGAAGCATCTTAAATCATGCCTCTGACACAAGAGAGACAGGAGGGAATGTTAGCTTCTTCATTTTCTATTTCTTTGCCTATTTTGTGGTCTCACCAGTTCTTGCTTTTAGGCGAAGGGTATTTCTTATAGACATTCCAATGCATCTGTAGGTTGATCCCCTCTTTGGTAGGATGGCTGCTCAAATGTTGGAAGACAGTCATGCCAACCTAATCTAATTGGCCATAGTTGACCACATTAATCAGGAAGAAGTAACATATGCTGACTTCAGGACAAGTACTTGACAAAATATCCATGGTATTCATTGTGAAATACCATGGAAGTGAAAATTTGACTTTGAAGAACTAAAATAGAAAGTGTATGACAGTTAGAAGTTTGTTGTTGGAGAAGACTCCTGAACATTTAATACACAGTCAGAAAAACAAACCAAAAGAAATCAATTCAGAGTTTGCGTTAGAGGCACAAATGACAAAGCTAAAATTATTGTCCTTTGGATACATTATGTCAAGACCTAGACTTTGGATAATGTGCCAATGTTGGGAAAGATGGAAGAAAAGAAGAGGATGACTACAGCTACGTGCATAGACTCCGCTACTGTAGCAATGGTGGAAATGCTGAGATGTCAAGAGAATCATGGAGAAGACCTATCTATGTGATCACAAAGAATTGACAACAAGTTGATGGCATGTTGTCATCATCATTATCAATAATTCTGGGCTACATTGGCAGAGGTATAGTGTCAGGATAATTAGAATTTCTCTCTACTATGCATTTATTGGACTGCAAATATAATATTTGCTAGATTTATATACCACCTTTCTTCCAGGAGCTCAAGCCTACTAGATGATTTCCTAGGTCTCTTGCAAGCCTTACATTCTGGGATGAATCTTGAAAGCCACATGCTGCCTTGCCCTACACCAAGTATTTGCTTTTCTTCTATTCATGACATTTAACTGAAATTAAGTCATGCTCTTTTCATTACAGATCCTCAGACAACTTATGCTAGTTCAATTTCTGATGAGGTGAAGAAAAAGAATTATCAGCAGTAAAAGAAATATTTCATTATCTGAGAGCTAAATACAACATATTTTCAATGGACACAGTGATTTACAGATCTCAGATTGCCTTTCTAAAACAGCAAGAACATTCGGAAATGTCATGATGTCTACCTGCAAAATGTTGCCCCTTAAGTTAGTTGAGGGTCAAGGTTTGAACAAGCTTTCTGACATTTTTCATTCACACCTGGAAATTGGCCAGAAAGAGAAGTCCAAGGAATAAAGAAATACTTTACTCCTTTCTTACAGTTACACATTACTTATTCAGAACTCGAGGGCTGACCTCCATCTTTCAAAGGTTAACATGTGTCTCCAGATCGGCCCTGATGACCTCTATCCAACACATTATTTCTTTCTCTAATCATTTTGCACTATGAGATAGAACTTTGCAGTGTAAGGAGTGCAAATTTGAAAAGATTGTTGTAAATCAAAGTGAATACACCAGACTGGCTTTACTCCCCATTCTTATTCTACAGCAAGTATATGAGACTTAGTTAAAGCAAGTAATCCACAGAGAAGGCCTCTATACTTGCTTTAGGATTTGTAGATAGGATTAATTCAGCAAGGAAGCCCGAAGGCAATGCCACACGGAGTTCTGGAGCCAGTCATGAATTGGTGCCATAGTTCTGTGATCCCAGGCATCAACAATGTCAGGAAGCTGAAACAATTTTCTTTCAGCCCAGCTGTGGTCAACTAAAATTGTAGAAGGGCTAGAATTGTGTAGATTTTGGAATACACTAGTTTCTCATTGGAAGGGACTACCTCCTAACCTATGGCTCCTTCATCAACAATTACAGTTGCTAAATCACTGTAGCCCCACCCTCATCCTTCCTATAGCATTCAGGCAGTTTTGCAGTTAGTATGTTGCAGCTCTTGCTTTGCTTTGCTCTGCTTTGCTTTGCTTTGCTTTGCTTTGCTCTGCTTTGCTCTGCTCTGTTCTGCTCTGCTTTGCTTTGCTTTGCTTTGCTCTGCTCTGCTCTGCTCTGCTCTGCTCTGCTCTGCTTTGCTTTGCTTTGCTCTGCTTTGATTTGCTCTGCTCTGCTCTGCTTTGCTTTGCTTTGCTCTGCTCTGCTCTGCTCTGCTTTGCTCTGCTTTGCTTTGCTCTGCTCTGCTCTGCTCTGCTCTGCTTTGCTTTGCTTTGCTCTGCTCTGCTCTGCTCTGCTTTGCTTTGCTCTGCTCTGCTTTGCTTTTTTTCTCTTTTCATCTATCATTAATGTTAAAATTTCACAACTGAATAATTGTTGCCCACCAGATGTCATAAATTAGCATGATGTCCTTCTAAGATATGGATACAAAAATTTGCAGGGGTAACCATCAGTTGATAAGACTAACTTTGAACCAGAGGGTGGGGGGGAGGAAGCATGTGACAGCTGACAGAATGTTATCAATTGTAAAAAAAAAATCACTGATGGGCAAAAAAGCTTCAAGAGCCTATGGTGCTTTGTACTGCAACTTTGAAAAGAGGCACATTGCTCAAGTCTCGATAGTGAAACAACCCTTTACTACACTAAGAACAAGCCTAGTAACAAGTGGCTTTTCCATGTTCACTTTCCAGAGGAAGATTTCTTATCTCACCCATTACCAGAAAGTAGGAAGATTGTTTGGATAAAATACATTTTGTACATGCACCTAAAAACCGCATACAAGACTGAATGGAACTGCTCTGTGAGATTAAAACCAATCAGTTTTCAAAGTTACATTTGGCCTAGGATTAGATGTCAATTGAGCCTTTAATAACCTGGAGATTTAGGCTTCAATTATTTTGAAAATATCAACAAAAGAATAATGCTCTTGGTATTGCTCGAAGCATAATTAACTTTAGAAGTCATGCAAAGTTTTATGCTTTTTAAAGATTTGGCTCAAACATATTGCCTCTTTATAGAATGATGAAATCCCAGTTTCCAAGTGAATCAGAGCTGTATGGCAATTCCTGTGTGCCGGTGTATGTATGTGTATGTTTCTTATTATTACTTTGAGAAGTGGGCTCTGAGCCTGATTATTCAGTTAAACAGTGAGCTCTGAGAATCGGTGATGTTCAAAGGTTTCCCCTTAGAGCAAACGCCTCAAGGAGGAGGGAGTTGGAGTTCCCTTGTCATGATGCTAGCAGCTGGATCAATGGCTAATTGTCATCCTGCTCTTCTCCCGGGAAAGGCAACAGATTCTCTGGCTGCTTGGAGTACCAACTCTTGGTTTTGAACCAGCTGCAAGAAGGAAGAAAAGAGGAAAGGCAAAGTTAGGAAACAGGGCAATATTTGTAAATTAGCATGATAAGAAAGAGATACAGACATTCCTTTGTAAAAATGCATGCATGAAATTGAATGCAAACAATCTATTTTGATTCACAGCTGTCTTCCAGGATAGGCCCATGTTTTGGAAACATGCACGGATTTAGCTTTCTGGAGAGGTCTATAATGCTGGGAAAGGAGGGAGGAAACTAGTAGTAAAGTGATCATACGGTGATGGTGCACCATTGGAAAACCTGAAAGACATACTATGGAAAAGATTGTCATGGAGGGGTGTCAAACTCGCAACGACACATTGTTGTCACATGACATATCAGAAGTTTTCCCCACTTCGCTAAACCACATGTGGCATGACACATCAGGGTCACGAGCCACGAGTTTGACACAGCTGATCTATATGGTTACTAAAACTCAATGCTATCTTGATAGCACATCATTATCCAAAAATTATCCTTATAAACCTCCCTTCTGAGATGTAGAGGTTGACCCTTCGACCAAAGACTTTTGCAGACATTCACAATGCTATCTTTTGGGTCAAGGCTTTTCTATTCTACAAACGTTTTTATTATGTTAAACATCTGAATATTTCAGTCTTCTTTATCAGATTTTTTTAAAATCCCTTATTGTGCTTTTGGTTGTTGCACTTTATATTGCACTTTATAATAATGTTTATCTATTTTTCTTGTGATTTTACGGGAGTTAATGACATTATATTATACAGGTTTTTCTGGAATGAAGGTATGAGGTATTTTTGATATTTTTAAAATAATATTTTTACAAAATAAAAGCAATATACTGAAAAGTATACTAAAATATACTGAAAAGAAAAAAACAGTGACAAAATCAAAGCAGTCAAGAGAAAAAAAATTAGTGTATATTTGCATAAGTGTATGTTAGTATATAATTTTAAAGAAAACTATTCAAATGTCAAAATTAATATAGTAAATAAAATAGTAATGGGGGCATAGTGTTAAGATGAGAATAAGATTTGACTATATTTAGCTTTAATTGTAAGGTTCTCTTGCTGTAGTGCCATTTTTTTTATCCAAAGCAATATTTCCCAATCCAATGAAAGAGAAACATTAAATTTCTAATAAGTTGCTTAGTAAACTAGCTCTAATAGGAACTGAATCAATTTCTTATAAGTATTAAGAAAAATGGACAATTGACCAAAAGGAGGTTTAATCTACTCTTAGTGTAGAGTAGGTGATTTCCACCAATTTTTGGTGATTTCCACCAATTTTTAGACCCTTTCAATCAAAAATATTGATTAATTGGCCATTGCCATCAAAGATGCCACTCAATTTACAAGTCTCCCCAACACAATCTGTAATAAAACATTTCAAAACATAATACTACCTAAGGATTACATTACATTTTGTCAATTCTTGATCATTTTTCAAAAGAGATTATTTAAATTCAATGCTGTAAAGAGTTGTAGTCAGATCCACTCAGTTCTATCCCCAAACCATCTTCCCATTTTTGTTTAAAGATTGCTGGGAGAATTTGTCATATGTAATATAAGCAGGTTACACAACTTCTATTATTAATACATGAATATCTATATCTTTCTTCAAAATGTTAATAGTCTGAACCAATGAAACTCAGATATTTTATAAAGAACTGATTGACCTTGATTCATTAAATATATTTAATAAATATATTCTATGAATAAATTTTGAAAAAGCACAGAAGGCTGCTAATCCCCCAGATATCACATAGAGTCTGTTTCTACACTTCAAGTAATTGAAGATGGGTTTTGGTCAATTAAAGCTTTTATTATCATATACCTTCTATGCAAGTTTGCAGAAATATGTGTACCTTATTTTGTTATGAGGACTATAGCATATTTTTTGATTCAGCACTATTCTGAAAATTAATCAATATTAGTTGTAATGCTTAATTTAAGCTGCCTTATTTGATTGCTTGGTGCCCACTCCTGTAAATAATCAGAAGACTTGTGGTTATGGAGAACCTAAATGTTTTGAGATTTACACAAGCAAAAGGCTATTTGTTCCTAATCTGCAAGGAATTGGAAGCAGTCTTTTTTTTTCCTTCCAGAAACCTTGTTCAGGTTCAAGAAAGAACATCTTACTGGCAGAGCTCTTGATTAAAATAGATTCAGTTTATGCAATCCTTTAAGATTTTGGCATTCTTAAAATGCAGTCCATTCTGCATGGAAATGCACGTTAGCAACAGAGTTGACTTGTTTCATTTTTCTACTTGAACTGCTAATTTGCGATGAATTCTTGTATACATTTGTGTGAGCTTTTAAATGCCTGTTCCTTATTGTGTACCAATTGGCCCCATCTAAATTTAAATTGCTAAAAGAACCTGCATGATTGTATAAGAAGATGAAATTCAGTCCAAAGTAATATTTACGATGTCAAACTTGAATTAAAGTCTAATTAGCTTTCTATAAGAGTTCTTCAGAGACTACCTAACCAACGTCAAGGACTGGATCTGAGATTCCAGAAATTGGTCCAGGGATCATTTGGGGGTCATTCATTTCAATCCATGCTTCAATTCTTAAAAGAAAGATTGTCCCTACAATGTTAAAAAAAAAACCTCTAGGTTGAGTTTGACTTTTTTATTTAAAGAAGAAGAAAAATTAGAGCTTGATGGCTATTGTAATATTTCCTTGGTATACCTAGTAAAAGGATTGGACTGTAGCTTGGGCCTATAAAGTTTTTTTTTCACCTGTGGCTTTTTTTTCTATACTGCATCTAGTTTTGGTCACCACACTATAAAAATATGTTGAGAGCCTAGAAAGAGTGCAGAGAAGAACAACAAAGATGTTTAAGGGACTGAAGGCTAAAACATAAACCGTTAAAACTAAACGGTTGCAAGTACTTGGCATAGCTAGTCTAGTGAAGAGAAGGACCAGGGGAGACATGCTAGCAATGTTCTAATATTTGAGGGGCTGCCACAGAGAGGAGTGGTTCAACTTATTTTCCAAAGCACCTGAAGGCCAGACAAGGAATAATGGATGGAAACTGATCAAGGAGAGATTCAACCTAGAAATAAGGAGAAATTTTCTGACAGTGAGAACAATCAACCAATGGAACAGCTTTCCTTTAGAAGTTGTGGGAGCTTCATCACTGGAAGCTTTCAAGAAGAGACTGGACTGTCATCTGTCAGAAATGGTGTAGGGTCTCCTGCTTGGGGGTGTGGAATAGATGACCTACAAGATCCCTTCCAACTCTGTTATTCTGTTATTCTACACTCAAGTTGTGAAAGAGATATATACAGAGGGCAAGATATCTCAGGACTGCTCATGCTGTTTTTCAATTCTCTACAGTCTGGGAATGGGGTGTTCCTGGGCATTATAAAAAGGACATAATGACCTTATTCTCTCAAAATGCTGTGTTCAGGCTACTTTTTCAGATTTTCCCAAAACTCTAGTAAGCTTCTAGGTTCATCATTTCATTAGGATTTGCCCTAGCCATGTCTTTCATTGTATTTGAAGCATCGTTTGGATTTGGTTTGTTAGATTATTCCAATTCACATCAGTGCTTTGCTTTAAAAGAACCCAAATCCATCAATTTCAAAATTTCTAATGAAAACATTTGACTTACTCTTCTTGACTAGGAGAAAAGGGGCTTTCTGGAGGTATACATTACAGCAGCAGAACCTGAAATGAGATGGTGTTACCACTGAAATTGGCTTTTTGATGCCATAATTGCCCATTATTTGTTCCGTGATAGAGAAAGGTCATCCAGGAAAAAGAAAATTCAAAGGACCCACATTAAACAAAACTATCCTGTTTTTGCCGTTCTTTGAGATCTGTCTCTCCCATTCCTTAAAACATATCCTACTTCCCTAATTTGTATCATCTTCTTAGAATCCTACTCTGTGTAATGATGGGCACCGTCCTAGAAGTGTTATCTCCCCGACACTTTATTCTTTTTTCTTTCTTGACTTTCTATTTATTTCACTCTGTACTACAGTGAGAAACGAAGAAAGATCTGGCTACTACCAGTTTTTCAAAACCAGCAAAAGGACTGGAATATCCATGCTGTTTCAGAACATGAAATTATATTTTGCTTAGATAGATGTATCTGAATTGCTAGTAATTGCTGATGTCTACACTCTGTCCTATAATATGTTGAACACTGAATTACATGTTTTCAAAGGGGCCAGACACAAGAAACCCAATACAGTATGTATCACTCCAATGGGTCGAATCTGTATACTTCAAAATTAAAGCAGATATTGGGACTTTATGGGTGATCTACAAAGATGACACATGATATATCAAATCAGGGGTAGGGAAGGTCTCTACAGGACAGGAATTAGAATAAAGCTAGGATATATGATTTGATCAAGTGATAAGAGTTAGTAGTTTGAAAGAAAGCACTTTGAACTCGATGAAGTATGGCATAGGTAGGAGGGAAAAGCAAAAAGACAAGCCATGAAAGAGTTGAATTGATGCCATAGATAGGGACCCTGTTGTGAAAGGAATGGAATTTGGAGAGTCATGGAGATCAGCTAGAGATAAGGAAGAATGGAAGGCATTCATTCAGCCCTGGAGTTCTAGACATACAGATAGAGTTGCCAAGACTGGCTACTGCTAGACCTGAAATTAAACAGAGCTCGGCAGCATTCCTACCCCCACACTTACATTGTGTAAGAAGACATTGCCTGGTGCTCCCTTGTACCAGGTACATTTCCCCTGTGATTGTTTTAGTTCCCTTTCCCCCCTTGTTGTAATCAGTAGGAGAAATGGCATAGGTGGAAAACACAGATGATGATCCCTGGCAAAATGACTTAAGGCGTTTAAACCAGTTATCACTGAAACATACCTTTTTACCTTTACTTCAAAATGGGACATTAAAGGCATGCCATGCAGAGATGAGATTATATTGATAGTAACAAATGCCTGCAGTATCACTAGTAATCTGGGGTCTGTTCACAGCCAGTGGATTCATACTGCAGGTTCATAGCTGGTTGCACAATAGACATTTAGTGTGGAGTAGCCATGATGTTTTCACTTGGTTTTCATGGGATATTTATACAATAAACCAGTGTTTCTCAAACTTGGCGACTTTAAGTCCTGTGGACTTCAACTCCCAGAATTCCCCAGCCAGCTATGCTGGCTGGGGGATTCTGGGAGTTGAAGTCCACAGGACTTAAAGTCGCCAAGTTTGAGAAACACTGCAATAAACTGAGCAATTTTCATTTCCCCTGTAGATCTATATATTTTTTTTCATTTATAGCTTCCTTTTTTGCTACAGTTTTCTAAAACCCTAGTTCAGACACAATGTAATTTATTTCATCACCTTCAAAATGGCCTTATCCTATTAGTACTATTTTAAGATCATGTATTTTTCATTGATCCTTTCATTAGCCCTGCATTTAAAGTTCTTAGGTTTTTTAATCCTTTTTTTAAACAAACATACAAAACACAAGATTTTTTTTTCCTTTTAAAAGTTAATCTAGGGTTTCATCAAACTATGTTGATATTTATTTCAATAACTAAATGCAACATTCAAAATGTTTGGAAAAGATACTGCCTTTTTTTTAAGCACATGGCACATGTTAGCCAAGGATCACCGAGGTGCCTGGTTGCCTCTGTGAAAGGAATTTTTTGGGGGGCAGTGTTATATTTTACCTGCGGGATGCCGGTAGAGAATTGGGAGAGGCACCTTTTTTGTCCCTACATGATTTATTCGCTCATGGGAATCAAACCACTGGCTTCAGTATTGTGCAGGCCAGTCGTCTTACCATGTGAGCCACCACGCCCCCCTAAGAGACTGCCTTAATTTTGGTCAATAGGATAGGCAGGAGACTATCAGCATATCCTGGTCTCTTGAGACCTCGTATCATCTGTATTTCATGCTGAGGCCAACTAAGTGATTTTATGGACAAATATTCATGAAAGGTAAGAAATAATTACAGGAACAATCCTAACAGGGATAATGGCCAGTGGAAGAGGCAAAATTGACTCAAGTTGGTTCCCATGGACCCGAGCAAAAAGCGGGAGAACCAATTTTATTATTGATGTCATGATGATAAAAGATTGATAAAAGGCTCACCCAGAAGCATCTCTGAAAAATGTATTTTTTTAAGTTAATGGAGGCAAGGCTGCTTCTATTTTCTGCAAATGGTAGGTCTGTGCCTCCAAGCTTTCTATACACAACCAAGGTGGGGGCATGGTTTACATAGACAATTAAGTATGGCCCATGGGAACCTGCATGGAGATGGGTATTGAACAGTGGTGGGTTTCAATTTTTTTAGAATCTCTTCTGTAGGTGTGGCCTGCTTACCAGCCATGTGACCGGGTGGGGGTGGATTGCTGGCCATGTGACTGGCTGGGTGTGGCCAACTTGTAAAATGTGGTGAAACTCACTTAACAACGCTCTTGCTTAGCAATCAAAATGTTGGCTCAGAAACTCTGGCATTTGAAGCACGCAAGTCTTAAAGCTGTCAAGTTACAAGACCCTTGCACCCCTAACCCTTTAGAAAAACAAAACCCCAGGGGTGTTCAAACTTGACAGCTTTAAGACTTGTGGACTTCACCTCCCAGAATTCCTCCTCTCGCTCTTCATCTTGATGAAGTGCAGACAGGTGGGGGGAGGGAGCTGGAACCGGTTCTAAATGGTACTGTAGATTTATGGAACCTCTTCTACAGAAGAGGTTAGAACTGGCAGGAACCCACCCCTGGTATTGAAAGACAATATGATTAAGATGCTTGACCAAGACCCAGAAAAAAGAGGTTCAAAACTACCCGTTGCTATGGAAGCTCACTGAATGATTTTGGGTCAGTCGCCCTCAGCCTAACATATCTTACATGGTTGTGAGGAGGAAATACTTTGTAACTTCCCTTGAGATTCTGGAAAAAAAGGCAGAATATAAATCCAATGATAAAATAAAATATGTATCGACCCAGCAGGCCAATGTTCCATATGCATGAATCTCACCCTTCAAATTCCAGTTTCTGAAAATAATGGGGATTTTAATTATATTGAAGGCAATGTAAATTCCATAATTCTTGATTGATCAGGAACCCTAATAAACCATGATCCCCAACTATATGAATACCTCTGTTAGCATGCCCTCTAATGGATGTGGCTCCCTAACCTTCTTCTGCCAATCAAACTCAACCTTTACCATTCACATCAGTGGTAGGTTTCAAATTTTTTTAGAACCACTTCTGTAGGTGTGACCTGCTTTGTGGGAGTGGTTTGCCAGCCATGTGACCGAGTGGTAGTGGGTTGGCAGTCAAGTGACTGGGTGGGTGTGACCAACTTGTAAAATGTGGTGAAACTCACTTAACAATGCTCTTGCTTAGCAACCAAAATGTTGGTTAAGAAACTCTGGCATTTGAAGCACGCAAGTCTTAAAGCTGTCAAGTTACAAGATCCTTGCACCCCTAACCCTTTAGAAAAACAAAACCCAGGGGTGTTCAAACTTGACAGCTTTAAGACTTGTGGACTTCAACTCCCAGAATTCCTTCTCTCGCTCTTCATCTTGATGATGTGCGGACGGGCAGGGGGAGGGAGCTGGAACCGGTTCTAAATGGCTCTGTAGATTTGTGGAACCTCTTCTATAGAAGAGGTGAGAACTGGCAGGAACCCACCCCTGATTCACATGTTCTACATGCTACTTAGATATAATATTTTATGATAGATACAAGTAATAATAGTAAAAGTAGATTAATTTTATTAAAATAATTATGTTAATATTAATTTGGCTGACTTAAGTCCTAAAAATACTTGTGCTGGTCATATTAAATTCTATTGGTTCCTCCAAATTGCACAGGTATGCATGTTACCTTGCACAGGTATACAAGATATCTCATAAAGTAATACACTCATAAGGAACAAAACTCCGAGGCAGGTAGATTTCTCAAAGAATAGTTTACTTGTATATATCATATTGGCACAAGCAGGTGAAAACCAACTCTGACTGTTCCCGCGGTTTTCACCTAATTAAAAGTACAACTTTTCTCCTTCCCCAAACAATCAGTCATATGGTCCAATCAGGGTTCCATCCAGTTGCCTGGTAATTTCACTCCTCCTCTCTCCGACCACCTATGGGAATGTCCTTGGTTCCCAGGAGAAAGTATTTTGTTTTGGCTACAAAACCCCAGTTTTCTCTATTCCCCCCTCCTTATCCTTCAGTTCCAGTGTGGGCAACACAGAAGCCCCAAAATGGCCTTGGTCAGGTCAGCTTCAGGGTTGACATCTATCGCATGAGGAAAGTTAGATCACAAAGTGGTGTTGCTTGTCCTGAACTTTCTCAGAAAGCATTATAGTAAAAGCAAGAGTAAACCCAAACTTTCCCATTCCAGGATTGACTTTCCATGATATCATACTGTCTTTACAAATGAAGAAAAGCTTTCTATTGTGGGTGATTTTGTGGGTGGGTCATATTTGTCTACTAATCAGGTAGCACAACAAAATTAATCTCTTAGATTTACCCCCCAACATTTCTTAAAGAAGTTGCCAATATAGACCCATTTACCTCCATGGTCTTTTCTGAAGCTTAGATCAAGAATATATCACTATTACAGTGCTAAACTCTTGTAGCGCAAATTTGTAGCATACATCAGTTTTGACATTCTCCCTTTCTCCCATCTTGTAGCAATAAGTGTTTTACACAACTCCAGCAGTATTCAAAAGTGACTAGGGATAGAAAGAAATTAAATAAAAGAGTTATATGGATTTCATTGTATTCAATGGGACACAAGGACAAACTGAAACTGGATGGAATATCAGCTTAATGGCCCATAACATTTTTCTTCTTCTAAAGGAACATAGGCATTGTTCATATTTTCCTCTTATTAATAGTGTTTTGATTGTTCAGTTGTAACCTTGTCCTCAGTGCTACCTTGAAATATTACAGCCAATTCACTTACTACAGAATGTTACTTTAATTTCCAAGGTGGCAGCAAATGTAGTTGGGAAAACAGAGGTCAAACAATTACATGTACTTTCACTTTTCATTGTAGGAGAAAACTGTTCACACTTTTTACATGAGATACAACTTAACAGATAACACTCAGTGCTCAATATCATAATTAAAATTGCTTTAAAATTTTCGTTTAGTTTTAGTAATGCTTCACTGGTTTCTGGTTTTATTATTCTTTGGTTACCCAATAGTTTTGAATGTGCTAAACATGCTAAAGTTGACCTTTTCATATTTAGAAAATAAAATGAATATCACATGCTACTAAATGTCATCAGCATCCCGCTACCTGCCTTTAGATTTTTATCCCATATTTAATATCAGTAAAAATAATAATTAAAGAGTGACTTACACTTATAGATGGGTCATTTTGCAATGTTTTTTCTTGGTCCTTTATTTCATTGGTACTCTTTCCCAGATGCCAGCTCCTCTACATTTGAATCTTGGACTTTGCTTCTGCTCAATAGATGCACTTCCATCCTAAAGAGGATTTAGGTCAATCATTGCATATAGTAGAAGATTGATTAATTTATTTTGTTTTGCCTAAACAACAGAAATATAATATAACTGTTGTTAATCAATTCTTCAGCAAGCCTAAGAAAGCCTGGAAATGGAGTCTATGTTAAATGTCTGTTCTTATACAAAACAACAAACCAGGAGTTAGAGAAAAGGAAAGTGAATCACAATGGATTTTCTTCTCCATATGTCATAAGAGACAGGAAAGTGAGTGTGAAAAAGTAAGTGCCAGTTGATTAAGAAAAGATCATGCCTGATCCTTTATGGGAATGCAGATGAAGATAGCTGAACCTGGGATGAAACTTGAGACAAGAAGTGTTTGTCCCACTGATTAAAAGACAACCCAATGAAATTAGGAAAACCTCTCAACTGAGTTGATGCTAGGGCTGAGTGAATCTGTTAAATACATTCTCCCATGGTTCAATTGAAAATGAATTTTTGTTGTCTTGCTTTGGAGTATTACATTCAGTGTCATTACAAATACATTGTTATACCCCTATGAGCGTTTTAGTACCTGGATATGATGTAACTTGCCTTCTTCCTTAATGGGCTGTATTCATTATTATTATTTTTCCTCCAAGAGTAGGAAAGCACATATTTGGTTTCCAACTCAGTATAGAAGGAAGCAAAAATTGTCCAAAGTCAAATTTAAAATAAGATGCAGGGTTTTTTTTAACAAGAAGGTGACTCCTACATCTACATTTTGTCTCTTTTCAGTAATTTAGCTTACTTTTTAAAAGTTATTCTCTTACCCTTCCTTTTATCTCTAGCAGTGAGATCCTCAAATCTAATTTACAGAAAAAATCAGAAAAAAAAGATTAATGAAAGGTTCCACTAATTGCAGTTTCCAGATCCATTGCTGACATTCCATTTTTTAATTCAAGATAGAAAGGACAAAGAAAATATGGAGAACTTTCTGGCCACAGGCTCCTTTTCATTTGAACATTTAGTTCTGTGTGTTGTGGTCTTTTGAGTCCATCTTGGCTCTTGGTGATTATGGAATGTTGATGCAGAGTTCTTGACAATATTTTTGCCATGCCCTTCTTTCTGCAGTCCAGAAGCAGTGATTAACCCAAAGTCACCCAGGTGGCTTTGTACAATATGGAATAGAATAACAGAGTTGGAAAGGGCCTTGGAGGTTTTCTAGTCCAACCCCTTGCTCAGCCAGGAAAAATAACATTTCAGGTTGTCCAATCTCTTCTTAAAACCTTCCAGTGTTGGAGAATTCACAACTTCTGGATGCAAGTTGTTCCACTGATTGTCTAGGTTGCTTCTCTCCTCCATTAGTTTCCATCCATTGCTTCTTATTGTGCCCTCAGGTGCCTTGGAAAATAGCTTGACTGCCTCTTCTTTGTGGCAAACCCTGAAAGCAACACTATAACTCACAGTCTCCTGGTTTCTAACCTGGTGCCTTAACCACTACACCAAACTGGCTGTGGTAACTGATTCAGGTCTTATCAATTTCAGACAGCAGCATAAGTCAGCAGACGTTTCCCCCTCCTCCAGTCTGAGCTAAAGAAGCTTTTTAGATCAGAAGCAAAACATCTTCAAAGAAAAAGATAAAGTCCAATTGCCTCTTGATTTACCTTTGAGAAGTCAGCTGAAGGGCACTAATCAATTAATTAAAGTCACAGAGCAGAGCTTGTTAAGTTGTGGTTAGCACTTATTAGGAAAAAAGTTGTTCAGGAAGAGATATTCAAAAACCAGAAAATGTTTTGTTTTAAGGCTATGCTTTCCAGATGGAGTAAATGAGGACAAAAAGGAGGAAAAGCTTTCCTTTTGCTGGATGTTTAGTAACCATGTTCACATTGCAATTTCCCATTCCATGCTCCTTCTGTTTTGAATTGATTAAACTTTCTAAATGATTGTTCTGAAATATGTGGTATAATTGGGGCGAGGGGGGGGGAAATAGACCACATTATAGTAGTTCGTAGTTCATATCATAATGTTGACTAAGATGCTTAGTAGTTACTATTCCCTCAAACCACTGTTAGGTGCTATAAATACAGTAATATGAAGCCTCAGGGTTTTTGCTCATTAAATAAGGAAAAAGCTAAACAATCCTGGGATATTTGTTCATCAGTATGTAGAACTTCAGAACAAAAGTTTGATTCATATCCTGTTGCAAATGGTGACTTTTTTTTTTGACCTGTTCAGGATATATTTAGCTTTAAAAAAATGTGTGTGATAATATGCATTTACTTATGTGAACATGAAAGAGAATGAACATAAAAAAGAGGAGTAACAAAAAATATAGGCTGCCTGTTTCTTTGGAAAGTCTGACAAACTTTAATCTGCTGTAGACGATTTCTTTCATCAGTGATAAAAGCTGACCTGTGTTTCAGGACCTAAAATTACTGACACTCTCTCACCAAGTGTGGCATAAACCATTAGGCTGTAAGTCAGCCACAAAGGAAGA
This sequence comes from Natrix helvetica, assembly GCF_964273705.1. Classification (NCBI taxonomy): domain Eukaryota; kingdom Metazoa; phylum Chordata; class Lepidosauria; order Squamata; family Natricidae; genus Natrix; species Natrix helvetica. The sequence goes on along the minus strand of NC_138552.1, from coordinate 130,042,281 downwards.
ACAGCGGCAAGGTTCAGAGAAAACAGATTTCTGATTAGGCCTCAAAGAAAAAGGAAATAATAATTGCTCATTTATTTAAATAAGCTTAGCTTTTGATTGAAACATACACCTCTGGAGAACTTTTAGCCTGCAGTGTTGAATAGCTTGCTGAAGAGCTAATAATCAAAACCTACAAATGTATATACAGAATTTGAAAAAAAAATCACTTTGTTTATCTCCAACATGTTTCCTTCCCCACCACTGCCATAAAATATTTCCATGACACATTTTCATAGCTTGCAGTTGAAAAACAGTTCTGTTAACAAAATGCATATTTTCCTTTGCTTTTGTAAATTCTATATATTATCTTTCAAGTCTGCATTGCATTAAGTGTAAGCCACAGTTTACATGGAAATGCATAACAATGAAGTCTCTCGGCTCCAGCTGCGTGTGTAACTCCCATTAAGCAGTACACATACTGCCGGTTCAAATGTCGGTGGTGATTAGAAGTTATTACCATCCAACAGCTGTTCGGTAGTCTCCGAGAAGGGAGCTAGTCATCTCAGTTCTGTACCTGATGTCCATTTCATGAAAATTATCACCCCAGCTGGCCTCAATGGCCAGCCTATTTGAGTTGGCCAATGTTTCAATGGACACAGATGGTATGTTCTAAAACAATGTGGTCTCTCTAGGTCAAAGCTAGACCTTATTCATTTTGTCCCCAGGGTGATCAAATATGATTCCCTTCACCTAATTCTACCAAATATATCATACATGCTCAATAAAGTAGAAGAATAGAACCCAAAATTATGTCTCATTCTTTTGAGGTCACCCCTTCTATAATAGGAATTTTATTTATCCTATGATTATTGTTGGATCTGGGCAACGAGAGAACAGACTGCGGACACGAAGTGACTTAACAGCTCTTCATTTGTAGAAGAAGTGATCCAGCTTGCTCTGTGGCCGGAGGGTTCCCCTTTTATAGGACTCGGGTACGCCTCTCGACCAATCAGAGCGATACCTGTTTCCCGCTGTAGCAGCGGACCAGAGAGGAGACTTCCTACGATATATGCTAATATCTAACACCCCTCCCCTCTTAGACGGAACATTGCGGTTGGTTATGTAGTCCTTAAGGTATGTTGGAGTTTGCCTTACTCGAGTGGAGCGTCGCAGTTCGGGTTGGTCAGGAGTGGTTGCAGGATCGGCTGCTTTCTCAGTTTCAAGTGCGGGGGTTTGCATGCTTTCGTTGCTCGGGTGTTCGGGGGTCTGCTTGCTCATGTTGCTTGGGGGTTGTTCCGTTTTGTGCTCGGCCTCTTGTTCTGACCTGGGCTCGCAGGTGTCGTAGTTCTCTATGTTGGGGCTCTCGAGTGGCTGACTTTGCGTTGGTAGGTAGCTTTCGTCCTCGGTTCGTAGGTCTGAGTGTGCTAGGCGACCCCGAAGTTGATCGATGTGCCTTTTCCAGTTCCGCCCATCTTCCAGTTCTAACAGATACGATCGTGGACCCGTGATGCCAATGACCCTTGCCGGCATCCACAATGTTCCCCCTGCATAGTTGTGGGCGTATACTGAATCCCCTATGCTAAAGCTCCGAATTTTGCTTGTGGAGTCTGGGGGTGTTGTGGCAGAGTAATTTGGGTGGAGACGGTCCAGGTGAGACCGTAGACGGCTGCCCATGAGTAGCTCAGCAGGGCTCCTACCCGTCATTGAGCTGGGGGTAATGTGTTGGATTAATAGGTAATGGTCAATGCGTGTTTGCCAATCACCTGGACCCATCCTAGCGAGGGCCTCTTTTGCGGATCGCACCATTCTCTCCGCCTGTCCATTTGATGCCGGATGGAATGGCGCGACGAGGGCATGCCGAATTCCCTGACCTGCTAAGTATGTTTCAAATTGCATGGCCGTGAACTGGGGCCCGTTATCGGAGACCAGGAGGTCGGGCAGGCCATGAGTGGCGAAAAGTCACCGTAGAACCCTAATGACTGCCTCTGCCGTGGTTGAAGTCATTAGGACTACTTCTAGCCATTTGGAGTATGCATCCACAACTATAAGGAACGTCTCACCTTGAACTGGCCCTGCGAAGTCGATGTGTATTCTTGACCAGGGTGCTTTAGGCTTTTCCCATTCTGTGGTGGGCGCTTCCAGGGGTGCTGGTCTCGATTCTTGGCATGGATCGCAAGTGGCCACCCACTCCTCTATCTCTTTATCCATGTTTGGCCACCAAACGTAACTTCTCGCTAACGCCTTCATCCTAACAATCCCCGGGTGCCCAACATGTAATGCATCTAACACATTTCTACGTAACGCATAAGGAATAACAACTCGATCCCCCCACAATAAACAACCTTGTAACACTGAGAGTTCGTCCCGTTTCGACCAAAACACTTTGAATTCCGGGCCCACGTTTCCCTTTGGCCACCCCCTCCAAACCCAAGTTTGAACTTGCTTTATTAAACTGTCTTTAGAGGAGAACCTTGCAACGTCGCAGGAAGAAACCGGTCCAGAGTCCAAACAGTCAATGAGCAACACCGGTACTTCGGGAGTGGGGTCTGGCAAAAGGTCCGGTAGTGGGCAACGGCTGAGTGCGTCTGCGTGTCCTAGAGTGGAGCCCGGTCGATGAATTAACTTGTAGGAGTACGCAGCCAGGAAAACAGTCCACCTGGTCATGCGTGGAGAAAGGGAGACTGGAGTGGGGCGGTTTCCCGCCAAAAGTCCCAACAGCGGTTTGTGATCTGTAATTAGTTCAAAATCGCGGCCGTAGAGGTATTCATGGAAACGTTTTACTCCAGCTACAGCAGCTAACGCTTCCCTGTCCATCTGGCTGTAGTTCCTCTCGGCCGATGAAAGAGTTCTAGAGTAGAAGGCGATGGGTGCTTCTTTTCCATCTGGCATCCTGTGGCTAAGGACTGCGCCAACTCCAAAAGGTGATGCGTCGCAGGTCAATACCAGCGGTAGTGTCTGGCTGTATTGGACTAACAGCGAGTCAGTGGTGAGCAGGCGCTTTACCCCGGCAAAAGCTGCTGCTTCGGATCGTCCCCATCTCCATGGTGCGTTCCTCTGGAGTAGTCGATGTAGCGGCTCAGCAACGGTCGCCTTCTGTCTCACAAAAACGCTGTAGAAGTTAAGTAGTCCGAGGAAGGCCTGCAACTCGGTCTGATTTCGTGGTGTGGGGGCGTCCTGGATCGCCTTAATTTTCTTTGAAGTGGGGTGCATTCCCTGACCATCGATTCTATAACCCAGGAATTCTACGCTAGGCACGTTAATTTGGCATTTTTCTTTTTTAAGGCGGAGACCCTTCTCTCTGATTCTGGCCAAAACAGTTCTGACTCTTTTATTTAATTGCTCCTCGTTTGCAGCGGACACTAAGATGTCGTCGAAATAGGGGACGACTCCTTGCAAAAGTCGTTCCATGACGCTCTGGAACAAACCTGGAGCAATGCTCACACCGAATTGTAGCCGGTTGCATTTGAATGCTCCTCTATGCGTCACTATGGTTTGGGCCTCCGCTGTGGCGCTATCTACGGGCAACTGCTGGTAAGCTTGTGCCATGTCTAATTTAGCAAATATCTTTCCTGGCCCCAACGAGTGCAATAAGTGCTGTACTACTGGCACAGGATATGCGCTTTGTTGTAGTGCGACATTAATTGTGCATTTATAGTCCGCGCAGATGCGGACTGACCTGTCTGACTTAACGGGGGTCACAATGGGAGTTTCCCAACGCGCGTGATCCACCGGCTCAAGGATTCCTTGCTCCACTAACTTATCTATCTCCTTATCTATTTTTGGGCGGAGTGCAAAAGGCACTCGTCTCGGCTTAAGTCGGATTGGCGCCACTTTGGGGTCTAAATTAAATGAGATTGGTTTACCCACATACTTACCAAGACCGGGGCTGAACACATCCTCGAACTCCTTAAATATCTGCTCAGCGCTGCTGTTTTCCACGGCGTTGATTCCGGTGACTTCTAACCCCAATGCTTCAAACCAATCTAGTCCAAGAAGGTTCTGTAACGGTGCGCTGGTGACGGTCACGGGCAGCTGGGCTACGATGTCCTTGAAGCGGATCTGGAATGTGCCTTGGCCCACGATGGGGACTTGGTTCCCCTGGTAGTCTCGAAGCAGGATGTCTGGAACACGTAGTTGGCTCTTTTTGAGGCTAGGGATAGCCTGTTTCATGGATGCCCATGAAATGATCGTCAGGGACGATCCTGTGTCAACTTCTAGCTCGCAAGGTGAGTCCTCCAAGAGAACTGTGACTTTCAGCTTTTTAGGCCGCTTGGTGCGGACCTGACTTATTGTGGTGAGATACGTTCGCAATTCCTCTCTCTGGGTCAACTCTATCTCAGCATCTGTATCCTGAAGATACTCTCGTTGAGCGTCTTGATAGAACGCTCTCTCAGCTCTTTGCGAGTAATCTTTCTGGGAATACGCTCGCTCAGCTCTTTGGGAATTTTCTCTCTGGGTAAACACTTGTGGATTTCTCTCTGGGCGCCCTTTTTGATTTCGCCAAGCCCCTGGGTTGGGCTTCTGTTGGCGGTACATGGGTGGCTGCCGTGAGGCAGGGACTTCGCTCCGGCACACTCGTGCGATGTGCCCAAGTTTGTTGCAGTGCGAACAAACAACGTTCCTGAACCTACAGGTAGACCTGGGGTGATTCCCTCCGCAGCTTGCGCAGGGCGGCAAACGGAATCCGGGTCTCCCCCCAGGTCTCACATGACTGCTCCGCATCAGGTGACTTTCCTCGAGCTCGGGATCCTCGAAGTCTGGAATTGTGTCCTCGTAGTGGACTCTGGTGTGTCTTGGCGCTGGCTGGCTTGTGTTGAACCCGCGTTGAATTGTTTCCGCTGATCTTTCTGCTGATTCTGAAGCTCTTGCCTCGTCGAGTGCAATCTGCAGGCTTAAATTGGTTTTGGCCAACAGCCGTTTTTGTAGGGAAATGTCTCTCAGCCCGCATATGAGTCGATCCAGAATTTGCTCGTCCAGGTCTCTGAATCCACAATGTGTGGCTGCTTTTCGTAGAGCTGCAACGTACTGGTTGATAGATTCTCCCGCCTTCTGGTTCCTCGTGTTGAATGCTTGGCGACAAACGTGGTGGGAAGGTTTTGGCGCGTAATGGGTTTGCAGCGTTTGTTGCAGCGCCGTCCATGATACCGCCTGAATGGGGGTTGGTTCAGAGAGGTCCCTGGCCATCTCGAAAACTTCTCGGCCGCAGTAGCTCAGGAATATATTTTTCTTTCGAGAGTCTGGTATTCCTGTGTATTCGTTTGCTTCGAGAAAACACTCGAACCTGAGCATGTATGATTCCCAATGATCAGCGATTGGGTCGAAAGGAGCTGGAGGAGTGTGCATTGCCATTTTCCCTCGTTTGAAATTGCCGCGCTGCGGTGTCCTGAGATGGCTGCTGGTATTTCTGTCGAATTCCTGGCTGGATCGAATCCGGGGATTCTAAGGTAGCGTTCTTCGTCCTATCTGTCTCTCTATCCCACCTTTGTCGCCAATGTTGGATCTGGTCAACGAGAGAACAGACTGCGGACACGAAGTGACTTAACAGCTCTTTATTTGTAGAAGAAGTGATCCAGCTTGCTCTGTGGCCGGAGGGTTCCCCTTTTATAGGACTCGGGTACGCCTCTCAACCAATCAGAGCGATACCTGTTTCCCGCTGTAGCAGCGGACCAGAGAGGAGACTTCCTACGATATATGCTAATATCTAACAATTATATTTTTCAATTTCAGATTTAGATTGTTCTAAAGTTATGTAATGTAACTTTTGGCATAACTTTGATTTGGTCCCCGAATTAGCAGAAAAAAAAGCTAATGCCATGAAAAAAATAAAGTAGCTGAATATTGTAGCCCATTCTTATGAATCTCAGGTATAAGGTTGTGCAAAGATTCAATTTCCAGTTTTGATTTGAAGATGATTTTTAGCTTTCCAAATTGGATTGTCATTTTGGATCGATTTATTGAAACAAATTGGATGCTTCCAAATTGATCTAGCATTTTAGTCATCTTCAGGACATATGAAAGAGCTATTTTTTTTCTGAATTGAATCAGCCTGAATCAGTGGCTCAATTCAACGATCCAATTCAGAAACCAAATGAATTATTCAGAGATTGGATTGATTTGGTGAAGTGCATCAAGATAATGATTTTAACTGGATCTGATCTTATCCACACAACTGAGCCAACCACAACAAATTGCATAAACCAATTTGTTGCAAATAAAAATAAAACATTGGTGGAGAAGAAAGAAACAGCATAATTTAAGGATTATATTTCTAAATTACAAAATTATATAATTGATCTCTCATGAGAGAGGTTTCCATCTCATTCTCCAGGTTTATATACAAACTCCAAAAATTTTGGAAGTAGAAAATCCCTGAGGAATTTCCAAAAGTTATTAACTGACTTTTTTGTTTAGCAAAGTCGAAAAAGTAATAGTAAATAATCACTGGAAAGCAAGCATCGTGGCTACTTAATTTTAATGAAATTTGAATGAATGAGGGAAATTGGGAGGAAAAAAATCATTTCTAGTTCATGCCTGGCTCCTATATGGAATTCAGCAACCAGATATGACCCTGTTATGCATCCCTGTATAATGGCTGGTTCCAAAACTGGTACTCTCTAAGCAGATACCATCTGGTTATTAAAGAAGAACTAAATATCTTCAGTGTTAGGGCATCCCAAATGAAAAATGATATGACATGCAAATACATTGTTCAACTTGCTTAAAAGTTTATGGAACCTTGACAACTGTTGTTAAAATCATGCTATACCAACAGTATCTTCTGGATTTTTTTTAACCATTTGCATATAATTAGATGGAAAGAAACAGCTTTCAACTGTCAATCAAGGAAAGTGACTTCCCTGATGGAATGCTCTTGGATGTCATGGGTGAAGATCAGATGAAAGGTAGCCTGACCACCGCAAAACTCCATTTTTGTTGGTGATGTCATTAACTTGCAAAGAAAGTTGTACATAGTAGCTTCTGCTACATTTTACTGTGAAGCCAAGAAATATAATCTAAGGTGGGTAGACAATATAGAAATTAATGCACACTGTTTTGTAGAAGGGGGATGAACAAATTATTATTATTTGAGCTGATTTCAGTGGCACAAAATATTTAGTTTGCTATCTGGAAAAAATATTAAAGGAGCATAACTTAACTCTTGTGGCATGTCTGGGGAAAAATTCAGCCTAGGACCTCCTTTTAATTTCCCTCTTCTAAGTAAATGGCTTCCATTCATTCAGATAAGCATATAAAGCAATGAAATGGAAATTAATTTGAAAAGGCCCTACTTGTAAATAATGTCAAATATACAGCTGACAATGAAAATCTAATTCACTCATTGTCACAAAGACTACCATACTAAATTAGTTATTTTAATGCATATTTGGATTTAACTTATATTTGTGTTTTAATTAAAAAGGTTTCTATTCCAGAAATGAGAAATTTATGGCTTTCCACATATTGCTGAAGTAGTGGTAGGCCACCCATTAGTAAGGGATGCTGAGAAATTTTATATCACTTTACAAAATCTTAGTAAAACCACAGTTGGAATATTGCATCCAGTTTTGCTCGCCACAATATAAAAAAGTTGTTGAAATTCTAGAAAGAATGCAGAGAAGAGCAACAAAGATGATTAGGGAACTGGAGGATAAAACATACAGTATGAAGAACAGTTGCAGGAATTGGGTATATCTAGTTGGATGAAAAGAAGGACTAGGGGAGACATGATAGCAGTGTTCCAATATCTAAGGGCTGCCACAAAGAAGAGAGAGTCAAGCTATTCTCCAAAGCACCTGAGGGAAGGACAGAAAGCAATGGATGGAAACTAATCAAGACAGGAAGCAACCTGGAACTAAGGAGAAATTTCCTGACAGTTAGAACAATTAATCAGTGGAAAATCTTGCCTCCAGAAGTTGTGGATGCTCCAGCACGGGCAAGTTTTTAAAGAAAAGACTGGACCACCACTTGTCTGGAGTTGAATGGGATTTCCTGCTTAAGCAGGGGAGTGGACTAGAAGACCTCCTAGGTCCCTTCCAACTCTGTTATTTTGTAGTTTATGTAGTTATTTGTTAAATTTATATTCCCATTTAAGATTCTCAACAGTTCTCAGTAAGGAACAAAATATCCCATAACGATATATGGTGTCAGATCCCAAAAGCCCTTCAGAAAAGTTCCATTTTGAATTTCTCCCAGATGGTGAATAAAGTTGGAGACAAGTGGACTACCAATTTCAAACCATTCCAGAAGACGAGCCCCAGCATGGAATAAGCATACATTTGAGGTTTGCCACTACAATATCCCAAATATGGGGTAGAGCCATCTGCTCCTCCTGGCAAAGTGATTGGGCCCATTCTAGTGTGGGGATGTAGTCCTGCAGTTGTGCACTATGCTATTTGTCAAACTGTTTTGCTCTGGAATTTCAGGGATCGACAAGATCTGGAGATCTGCATTTCCCCAATTTCTGGTTTGCTTCTTCGGCTCATGATACTTGAGTAGTATTGTTTCTTTGTCATCTAAGAACACAGGTCAAAAACATAGAAGATCCTGGTGCCACCCTGGACCTTAGGTTCTTTCTCAATGCCTGCAATAGCCTATCATATTAGGCAAGTCACAGACCTCTTATTGCATCCAGGACTCTTAACTACTCAAACGCGAAAAGGGAGGAAGGATGGGAGCAAGGCAGAAAAGTGGACTTTCTCGTATGTACAGTATTTCAGGCCACTTCTATTGGCATCTTTTGTTCCTTTTTCTATCTTTATTGTTCTCACAGATATCTTTTTGTATGTCTGCCACTTAAATAAGAAACTATAGTCCTGTAAAGCTAGTGCTCCAAGCAGAGGAAAGAGCCAAACATGTGATATTTAGAACAAATATGTGATATTTAGCAGAGCAAGTATCTCATTCGTTCTTTGAGAAGAATACAATTTTCAAAATGCAGCTTTGTAGCACTGAAGAAATGCCTTATCCCATGGCAGGTGCTTTTTATGCTCCCACTAGACTACATACCTTTGTCTCACCTCCTGTGTGATCTTGACGGAATGCTTGCCTGTAACCATTTCCTCACACATTGGCTCATTACAGGATTTACCTAACAAGCCACAAGTTGCACCTCAGCCTTTGAGTTCTTCAGTGATAACTTCTTGGGAGGTGTTCATCCAAGTGTAAATTATGCTGGCTCTTTGAACAGATTTTACTGGGTGCCTGACAGCTTGGATGACTGGCACATTGTCATTTTCAGAGCACACCTAAAAATGAAAGTGCCAAAAACTATAAGCAGCTTTAATGTGGTTACATTCCCCGCTATGTCTACATCTTGTCCTTTTCCACCAGGATATAGAGTTACAAAGGCATTGTTTAGATTAAGGAACTTGGGGTAATGTTCATTCATTAAGTCAGGACAAGTCCAGATTCTTTTCTAAGACACTCTTCAGATTCGAAAAATTACCCACATATATTTATAATGTAATGTATATATTTGCAGTCATCTCTGTCTTTTGTTAAGTACTCATATTTTATTTGATTGTTTATACTGGGCCATAGGGATTCAGAGCTAGTCTGGCTTTATATTATATGAACATTGTAAAAACACATATACTAAGCGGAGAGATCAGCGTTGATTTGTCTGTTTGAGGCTTGAGAGGAGAGGACTAGTGTTTGTCAGTCTGGAATTTTTCAAATACAACAATTATTCAATTTTTAGTTGGCTTCCAAGAAAAGTATCATATTTGTAAAACAGAAGAATGTAAGACAGTGTTCAGAATTAAACAAGATGCAAGGCTACAGGGTTGATGCTCACATTACTACCCTACTTGCAGTTGAAGGTCTTCTGAAAATTAAACAAAAGTATGTATCTATGTGTTTGTGTGTGTGTGTGTACATATACAATATATTTATATATTGTATACACACATACATTTATTGTAGGAGAAGGACAATTAAACGCCTCCCCATTTGCCTTAGCTCCATTCCTGAGCTCTCTCTATCACTATGGTAATAATTTTGGATTTAAAAAAAATCATTCAGGCTTCATTCAGATATATATTTAAGGTAATATATATCCTGTGTCCCCAAAAATAAGACCTCCCTGGATAATAAGCCCAATCATGTGTGTTTCCCCAAAAATATTGCAGCACAGTAGCAACTATGAGATGACCACGTTCATCGCCTCCTGCACCTCAGAAATAATAAGACCTCCCCCAAAATAAAGCCAAGTGCTCATTTCGGGGGTCAAAAGAAAATAAGACCCTGTCTTATTTTCGGGAAAACAGGGTAATTCAGGCCTTATTTGTATGGCTTTCATTCTTCTTCTTAGCCATATTAGCCTTTAATAAACAGATCTATCTAGTTGTCCATTGTACATTTTCACTAGCCACACAGGTTAGTAAAGAATTCTTCATTCCTAATGAAGAAATCCAAATTTATTGGGTGCTGCAGCTAGCATCCTGCAGCTGTAATCTGGTACCCAATTTGTCTAGGAGCACCAGAAAGGAGGGTTAAAAAGAAAAGGTGGAGGAGGTGACTGTGCAATTAAAGACCTGTCAGACACAAGCAACCAGAGCCAGTCATAAATAGCTGAACAAGAAACTTTATTATTTTCTACCAAAGAGTCTCCCCAAACTGCTTGCTTTCTCCTGGGAATGACCCGGTAAGGTTTATGGATCTAGAGGGCAGTCAGGTTTATGCCTTTTGTGGCTGTTCAATTACCCTAAGCCAGCGATGGCGAACCTTTTTTGGCTCGCATGCCACAAGGGGAGGGGGGTCGTGTCTGGGTGTGCCGCACCCATAATGCAATGTGCGACCCCCCCAGTGCACATGCGCGCACAACGCGTGACCCCCCCATTTTTACATGCTTTTTTCGCCCTCCCCAGGCTCAAGAGGCTTTATAGGAGCCTGGGGAGGGCGAAAAGAGTCTCCCGCGCCCCCACGGGGGCCCTCCAGAGGCTTCAGGGACCATCTGGAGGCTTCCCTGATGCCTTCGGAGCGCTTAAAACGACCCTCTGAGCAAACCGGAAGTGAACTCAGCTGGCCAGCATGCGCATGCTCGCTGGCCAGCTGACAGGGCAGCGCCTCGCGTTCCCTGACAAATGGCTCCGCGTGCCACCTGTGGCACGTGTGCCATAGGTTTGCTATCACTGCCCTAAGCTCAGTCCACACTTGTCTACATGGCAGTTTCTGAACAGTGCCCCATTTTTAGAGAGAGAGAGGGAGGAAGGGAGGGAGGGAGGGAGTGTATATAAGGGTTTGATCCCGCAGTTATGGCTACCATCATGTTCTTTTTTTCTTTTCTTTTTGTGACACACATACACTCCCGCAGAACATCCTTGATATTTGAACAAAGAACTGCTTTGCAAAATCTGAAGAAATATGAAATGTGGAGTTGACTATGCTCAGAACTGCAGTTTAGGTTAGGTGAAAGGACATATCAACATCTCAACAATAAAATTTTCTTCAGAAAGTGTCATCTCCTACTTAAGCTGGTTTTTTTTTTTTTAAATAAGCCCACTTAAAGACAAACCAGGTATAATGGGTCATCTCCTCTTGATCAGATGAATGGGGTTCTCCTTTAGTGTGTAATAGTTTAGACCTTTATTTCCCTCTATTAAAACACATGCCTCAGTGAACTTATTGTGGCTTGCTCACAGGGAATTGCATATGGAACTGCTGAACTCTAAGTATTTATATTGCACATAATTTCATTATACTGTATTTGTCACCCTGCAGGGTTCCAGGGTATAGCATAATGTGTTAGAGAAAACAGTTGTGGTCTGCTCATCTGAACATCTCTTGAATGCACATGCTCCATAATTAAGAAGAGTCAAAGAAAATAAGAATTCGTTCTGGTGCTCCATTTATTTGTGGCACGAGTTTTTGGGTTCAGAATGAATGTGCTTAAGTCACCAGCCGACCCTATGGTGTGTTTGTACACCAGAAGGCAACTGTACAAGTACTTTTCTTGCTTTCATTTATTTTACACTGCATGACAAGAAGGCTGTGGAAATGGCTTATTTGAGGTCATTACCCTATTGATTAAATAATGTGGTGAAAAGGGAAAGATAATGCAGTGCAGAAAGATTATTGCCAGACGCTTTGCAAATGAGGCTGCTGAAAGGGTAGCAGTGGTGAGGATTATGGGTAATTAGTAAGCAAGTTAGATTTTAAAAGAAAGGATGAATAATGCAGTGATTACAGGAAGACTTTTTTTTTCCTGAGTCTCGACATTTGCTTATTTGACTCATAGCTCCTATTGCAGAGATATGGATGTGATGATACAGAAACCATCACAAGCCTTTTTGGAACATCTGCAACTCTGTTATCAGAGCAACCGAGGCTCTGTCTTAATGTATTAATGGGGAAAACAGTCACCCTTATATTCAACTGCTCTAATTTTCCATGTTTACAAAGCAGACTACCCTGAGGGAAAAGCTATAAAGTGACAGTGATGCATAGTATTGTTAATGTTTATTTTGAATCACACAATTTGAATGGAAAAATATAGAAACAATCAAAAGAAAATCATGTGTAGATGACAGGATTCCTAAACCAAACAGCTGCCCCCCTCTCTCCTTATTGCAAGCTGCATAAAGGTGATTACTAATCAAGGAGAGAAGCAACCTGAAATTAAGGATTTGGGTTTAGCTAGTCTGGAGGAAAAAAAAAAGAATTAGGGGGTGACATGATAGAAGTATTCCAGTATTTGAGGGGCTGCCAACAAAGAAGGAGGGGTCAACTTATTTTCCAACGCATCAGAAGGCAAGACAAGAAACAATGGAAGGAAACTAATCAAGGAAAGAAGCAACCTAGAATTAAGGAGAAAGTTCCTAACAGTGAGGACAATTAACTAGTGGAACAGCTTGCTTTCAGAAGTTGTAGGTGCTTCATTACTGGAGCATTTTTAAGAAAAGCCTGGACAGCCACCTATCTGAAATGGTATAGAGTCTCCTGTTTGAGCTGAAGTAAAAGACCTCCAAGGTCCCTTCCAGCTCTATTCTGATTACTTCTATGGAAGGACAGCTTCATTTACATTGTACAAGTACTGCAACATACCGGTATTTCTCTTGTATGTTTATTTTTACTAACCTGCTGAAGGGATTGATCCCTCATTTGAGCATGCACGAATCTGTTAGAGGGCAGAGACATCTGCATCGGTAATAGTATGTGTGTGTGAATGATTGTGGGAGATGGGAGGAAGAGCCACAGACAAGATTACCGCCATTCAAAAGGTATCTCATTTCACAGAAGGAAAAGGGAGATGGGAAGTTTTCCGGACAGTAAGAGGAAACATTTGCAAGATTCTGTCAATGTATCCTTACCATAAGACAGTACAAGTATTGATTGTTGTGCCTTTCATCTGGACCACCTGTATGTATGTATGTATGTATGTATGTATGTATGTATGCATGCACACCCACCCACCCACACACACACACATGCACACACATGCACACACACACACAAACACATATTGTTTTGGTTGTGCAGACCATCTTGATCTCTTGTTTCCACACCCACATATGCTTATCTGAGAGATAAGGTTACTCTTGTATCTAGGAAAAATATCTTTAATGGTACAGTAAGGGCAAACCATAACTATAAATATAAAATGAGAAACAGTCAATGTGTATTTTTACAGAATTTTGAACATTATAACTTCTCCCTGATTTTCATCTGAGAAATGAAATGATGAGGAGTCTGTTAAACCTCACAAACCTCTCGAAGACCTAATATTCCTAGAGAAGAAAGGGCCAATAATTTTTTAAAAAGTGGAGGGAGAAATGAGACTAAAAACATTGGTCTAATATTTACTCAGTCTCTTCAATATTCTGTTGATAGCAGCCTTTGGTCATTGAGAAAAATAGTTTTCCCTCCGGGGAAAAGCAATCAAAAAGTCTGTAAAGGGCTTCCAGTTTGTAATAAATGTAGATAATGTATTTTCTCTAAGAAAGTCAATTTAGCTACCTCTGTAAATTTCATCATCTTCATCCTAACCCTAACCCACTGTGGGTAATGGTGAACCTTTCCACTTTTGTGCCTATAATAATCTCACTGCATTTGTCTAAATATACATACATACATACATACATACATACATACATACATACATACATACATACCAGTGGTGGGTTGCAGATCCCGTCACAACCAGTATGCTGCAATGGGGCTGGGCGTCTACCATGGCCACGCACATGCGCACCGACCACCCTGCGATGCTCGGTGGAGCATCGTGCAGGCACCATATGCTCTGCATGTGTGCGCAAATGGCCCGGTTGGCTTAAATACTGGTAAGGAATGAGGGCGGGTGGGTGGGCCCTCCAAACCATACCAGTACAGTCACCGGTATGTCCATACTGGGGCATACCGACCGGAACCCACCACTGATACATACACACACATGTGTGTGTTTGTGTGTGCGCATGTAGTTTGTCACTCATGAACAAGATAACAGGAATAAGAATAAACATGAATAAGAACACAGAAAATGGGTACAAAAAATTGGGGATAAATGTGGACAGTAGGACAGGGACTTTAGGCACGCTGGTGCGCCTATGCTTGCCCCTATATTTTAAAAAAGTTTCAGACATTGCTTTCTTCATAGGGCTGAGAGAGACTATCTGGCCAAGTTCTCCCAACTGGCTTCATGCTTAAGGCAGGACTAGAATTCACAGATTACCTAATTCAAGCCTTATGCTTCAATCACTGCACCACACTGGCTTTCTTAGAACCCCTATCTGCTCCAGAAAGTTTTTCTGACCCTGTTTTAGGCCATTTCTACATGAGGCCCCGTATCACTTTGGAAAGAGAGTATTTGAGATTAAGTTGGTCTTTTCTTTGAAATTCTGCAGCTCTGCGGAGGGCTTTATCAGTTGCCTCGCTGCGCTTTTCAATCCTGCACATCAGAGATTTCAAGGGAAATGATGGCTTTACAGCTTTGTGCTTCCCATTCATGGATGCTGCTCAAGTATTTTTTTAAAAAAAATAACCAAAAATAAACCCACTGATTAAGTGGAAGTGCAAGCAATGCCTTTTTGCATAGAATTGAAGAAAATGGGTATTTGATCTCTAAAGACATATGGAAGTGCAGGACAAGCACTAATTAAACAACATTTGTTGCTTCTTATTTCTTATTATTTGTTATATCTATACTGGATGAAGTGCAAGTTATTCTATATCATCTTAACTTTCTTTTTGAGAAATGTTAGTGTTGAACTGCCATTAATGAACTGAAGTAGTGAAAAATGGGCTTCATGAACAATTTGAGGGAAAACTGTTAACGCATTTGCGTTCATTTCTAATGGATTCGCAAACTTTAGTTTTATTTCAACTCAGATTTAGGGCAACTGGGAACCTATCCATATTTGACCATGTAATTCATTTACTAAATGAATAAGAGTTGAAGTAGCTTCTTGGATGAGAAATGAAATGTCTTCAAAGAAAAACTAGAAAGTCCAGTTGCCTCTTGGAAAAAGCACCTTTGGGTTATTCATTTACTGTTTTCTTAATTTGGAAAGAATGTTCCCCAGATTATATTTTATTTTAGGAAGACTAAGCTTCTCCATTAGGGTTGGTATTGGCAAAAATAGTGCCATTCTGTTAATAGGATACTTAACCATATTTTTGTTAAATTATATGATTTTTTCCCAACAGTAGGAGGAAGAGGACAAGAAGGATAAGAGCAGTATAGAGGCATGCAAACTCTGACATGAAATACAAAAAAATGGGATTGGTATTCAATCTTTTCCAGAATTTCCATGGATCTCTAACATCATAGAATGATGCATGTAAAAATATGGAGAAATACAACTTCTTGACCTCATGGCATGAATAGAAATTCATATAGAGTTCTGCAGAAACCAGCCAACCCACTTTAATGCCCAGATATGAGGTTCTGAAATAGTTTAACCTTCACAAGTTATCTCCAAAAACTGTTCAATCTGATTCTAGTCCCAGATCTGATTCAATATGGGCATGATTCAGGAAAAGGGACCCCCATTGCACCTGGGAGGATCCTTCTTGTATGATTAAAAATCCCCATCCATTTCATGATGTATTTTTCTCTTCTATTCTTCAGCTGAGAAAGTAATTGAACCCTAGCTACTGTGGTAAGTGTTAAGGCCCATTTTTAAACACATTGTTTCCTTTGCAGTCCAACCTGATGCTTTATTGCACCAGAAAAAAATCTGCTTCTTCAACTACCGTGATCAGTAGCTGTCTAGATGCCTCTCAAAGCTCAGAATACAGAAAAGATGGAT
The DNA here is from genome assembly GCF_964273705.1 of Natrix helvetica. Taxonomy (NCBI): domain Eukaryota; kingdom Metazoa; phylum Chordata; class Lepidosauria; order Squamata; family Natricidae; genus Natrix; species Natrix helvetica. The sequence goes on along the minus strand of NC_138552.1, from coordinate 130,026,055 downwards.
TTTTCCTGAGATTTGGCCCAAATATTGGGACCGAGCAGAATTTTTCCAGATGCATAGACTTTCTCTTAAGTTGACAGGCGGAACTGTAATTCTTGGACAAGATGATCCCAGGGAATCTCAAATTTGTGGGCTAGGCTAGGTAGTCAAAAAACAGACCAGAGGTAGGCAACCACAAAGTACTTCTGTATGCATGGAGGAGGACATAAAGTTGCTAGTGGGTGAACTGAACTCATTGGAGACTTTATCATTGAGAATGTCCCACTGATTATACCTCTTTATAGTCCTCTTCAATGTAAATTTCTCTATTGCCACAATCAAATTCATATAAACTATTGTTCATTTGCACCTTATGAATGACGGCAAGACTGGCCTAGATGTATATTGTAAAATAGTTTCAATATATACTAAGTTTTGAAAACATTTACAGATGTTAATGTTATCTATCATTTAAGAAAAGAGTACCAAATGTAGTTTGTTAATGCCATTGTTTTTCCTCTTCCCTCCTTATCCAATCTACAAGTATTTCAAAGCAAGTGAAAAATCAATTGTACTTTGTTTCACTTGCAGAGAACCTTAGTTTCTTTTCCTTTTTTGTTGTAACTAAAATATCAATTTCTGTGCCAGAAGGATTGAGCAAAATTGCTGAGCTAGCCAAGGCTATAAATTGAATCGGTTCTTTTACTTCTAGAATATGTTAAAGAATCTTTCTTCTGCTGAATGGCATGCCTTGCTGGATCAAGTGCTTCTATTAACGGGAAATCAGGAAAATACATTATAACTCTAATACTTTCATTCCCAGAAAGCTTGATGTGAACTATAATGTTCAGGAAAGGTTGTTTGGAAGACAAGACAAATTGTGTGTGTGTGTGTCTGTCTGTGTGTGTGTGTGTGTGTGTGTGTTTTAGGGGAAGAGAGAGCACAAGTGTTGGAAAATATATGAGTTCCTGATAGTAGAGGGCATGTTGATTGTGATTTCACAAATGGTCACAAATAGGTTAAAAAAAATAGGTATTATTGTAGTGATACAGGTTTGGAAACAGATGTGTGTTTGTCATCTTGTCAAATCAGTTCTAACACCTGTCAGGATAATTTCATCTCATGCTGAAATATAAGAAAAGCTTTTGTGCTAAAGTAGCCATGAAGAGATATTTTATGGTGCATGTTTATCAGATTATCCCTGAATAAATTTGTACTTTAGCTTATAATTGTGTGTGTCTGTGCAGCAACAGTTCTGGAAAACTGATATCGGAAGTATTCTACTTCAGATCTTTTATGATATCATCTTAAAAGCATGAGAGCAACAGCCCTTTCCTTTCTGGGTCAGTAATATCAAAGATTTTTGATTTTCTAAAAGTATCTTCTCATGTGGCACTCATGTGGCACTTTGGACAAAAGATGCTTGGAAGTGTTTCAGGGTACAAATATAGCACCTGTCTAAGGCTGTTTAAACCAGGTCCTTGGAAAAAGACTCCTTTAACTTAAAGAGATATAGAGCCTGCAACAAACTAGTCACAGTTTAAACATCACTCATAACACAACATTTGTTCAGCAAGTCAGCCGTTTAAGAGACCATAATTGAACCCCTATGTCTGTTATCTGTCTATTAATTGTGATGGTGAACCTATGGGACGTATACCATAGGTGGCACATAGTGCCCTCTCTGTGAGCACACAAGCCATTGCTCCAGTTCAGCTCCATCTGGTCGTCGGGTCTCTGCTGCGCATGTGTGGGGGGCAGGGCACATACAGGGGGGCTGTTTGCACATCCATGTGGGGGAGCATGTGGGGGGAGGGTGGGGCACATACAGGGGTCCACACGCACATGTGGGGTGAGGCATATATGGGGGCACACATGCACGCTAACCAAATGAAATAATCATATATTTTCCTTGCTGCTTTTGAAAATAGAGATATAGCATCTCCCTAGCCTGCTGCCTATGAAATCATCATTTTTTGTAGTGAAACAAATGAAATAATATTGAAACACGCAACTTTATGTCCCCACCATAAATCCTACCATCTTGAAAGTTTGAGAAACAAAACATTTAAACCATTAATTTTTAATCTTTAATTAATTTTTAATCTTTAAAGCGCTTTAAAGCGCTCCATGGCACAGGACCTAGGTATTTGCGGGATCGTATCCTGCCCCATACATCCCTTTGGCTGATCCGCTCACACAGAGAGGGACTTCTCCGGGTGCCGTCCACTAGGCTGTGCCAGCGGGCGACGCCCATGGGAAGGGCCTTTTCTGTGATGGGCCCGACCCTCTGGAATGACCTTCCCCCTGATATCAGAACAACTACAGACCTCCGCTCCTTCCGTAAGAAGCTTAAAACCCACCTGTTCAATTTAGCCGGCCTGGCCTAATCCCAGCTTACCCACCTCAAGTCTGCATTTTTAAATTCTATGGGTTGGTTTTAGGTTGAGTTTTAATTTTTATCAATTTGTACAGGGTTTAAGGTTTAATTTGATTTTAAGGGCATTTATTATGTATATGGTTTTTTTTTTTAATGTGGTACCTGTACACCGCCCCGAGTCCCTTCGGGGAGAGGGGGCGGTCTAGAAATCAAATAAAATTGAATTGAAATTGAATTTTAAAAGAACAATTATAATTTTAAATAATATTTAAAACATGTTTAAAGCATGTTATTTCCCAGGAAACTATGGTATAAGCATTGAAAGACTCTACAAAACATTTAAGATCAGGACATGCATAGTTCATCAACGATATTTACTACAGGACCACTCTGCAAGATCCAATTTCAAAAACATTCCAATGTTTTTCTATAAAAAATATTGATGATAACTAATATTTAAATTTGGATCTAAGGCCAGTTCGTTTCATAATGAGATTTTACTTGATTTTTTTTATTTCTTTTTTTTTTTAATATAGGAACTTTTTAAACAAAGGATTTCACCTGGTAAAGTTTTGCATTTAACATGATAAATTACCTTTGTTTTCTCCTTTTCACTTCCCTCCCACACCCATAAGAGTTTTTCCTCAGAAAGAGCACTAGGTGGTGTCCCTTTCTTTTTTGTATCAAAGAGTCTGGGATTTCTCAACAGAGCAGTCTGAACAGCTGTAGCTGTGAGGACTGCAGTACAGGAGATCTGTGTCTTGAAAGTTGTCCTGAGAATGTGACTTGAACTAAAATGAGATGACCTATCTGCCACAATGCTGGTTTTACATTTGGAACCACCACTCTCCGCAGAGAGAGGGGGGGAGGGAGAGGGGGGGAGGAGGGAGAGCCTCCTCTACTAGCAAGCATTTGCAATGCAGCAAAAAAGAAAAATGTGAATGTCATGCATTCTTAATTAGCCTCTTGTGGAGAAATCAGGTTGATATAGTTCACTCATTAATTTTGTTATTACCCAGAGAGCACAAATGATCAATGCAATCAGACCTAATATTAGAAACCCATTATTATCCTTTTTTAAAAAATAAAAAAGTGCCATAAAAGTTGGCTAGGGATGCTAATATTTTGTCACCTTGAAAGAAAGAAAGAAAGAAAGAAAGAAAGAAAGGAAGGAAGGAAGGAAGGAAGGAAGGAAGGAAGAAAGAAAAGAAAGAAAGAGAGGGAGGAAGGAAGGAAGATACAATTGGAATAACACAATCTAATTAGATTAGAGGATATTCTAGGCAATTGTTAACTTGCTGATCCTAATCATTCTTGATTGATCAACATAAGAAAAATATTTTGATTATTTCCCAGTTTCTGCACTTATTTACTTTAATTATTCAGAGGATCCAAACTGGGGAATCCACCTAGAGTTCCTAGGTTAAGCTAACTAGCCACCCTACTATCTCAAAAGCCATGGGTGGTCTCATGGGCAGCTGTTTAGATCATTGGTAAACTACATTTTACAGATTTGGGATTAAATTAGATCTGGAGGATTATAGCATGTCCTTACATACACATATACAGTATCTTTACAGAAGCATTAAAAAAACAAAGACAAAAGATATTGCCTGATAATATAGCTATATTGTTAAAGTGATGTAAAGGACGTGATAGCATTTCATCAGAAATCATTTTCAGATGAAGTGGCAAGGGCACAGATATAATGGCTCCAGATATGATGCTGGAATTATTTGTAACTTCCTGTTCCTTTGTAGTCTCTCTGAGATATTGAGACAAACATGTTTGCCTGTTTATATGAATTATATAGCTTCCCATCTCACAATAGTACAAGGATTAAGGCAACAACAACAGGATGTAACCCATGACACACAAGGTTAAAACAGTAAACCCACAAATCATAGAAACCACATCACCAGCCAAAGCTTGTCTAACCTCCTGGCCTGAGCGCCTGGGGAAACAGCCAGGTCTTCAGAGCCTTAAGAAAGGCTAACAGGGTCAAAGCCATCTGGGTGCTGTTCTGAAGGCAAGTGCTACTACAAAGGGAATTTTCAAAATATTGGTTGAGGATGAAACAAAGGAGTGAGAAAACAGCAAAATTTCCTCTGTCACATCAAAGAATAGTACTTCACATGGTACTTTCACCATTATGCATGGAATCTCAAAAGAAAACATGAACATCTATGTGGACTTTATGGATGATAGTAATTAGTTAGCCTTTAAGCAGATGTTTTTTCTTTTGTTTTTCGGAATAGGCCAATCTTAATGTTGACATCTTAGTGGTAGCAGCTTTCAAGGTATTTTAGAGGAGTGTCAAAGAAATGTTAATTACTGAAGAGTGCTGGAATGGGGATAACAAACCCATACCCATCACCCATCCGTCCGTCCATCCATCCATCCATCCATCCATCCACATGTATTTCATTTTCAAGCATGAGTCTGGCACTGATCATATGATTATCCCATTATTTGTGTGATCAGACCAGACTGGTCTGAACTGGGTAGACATCACTTGAAAAATTGAAGGACAGCTCTCAAAGTTCTGGAGGGCTCTAAGAAAGTTTTCCAGTAGAAGTAAACTCAAATTAATCTAAAAATGCAAATGATAATTTAAGGCAATTTTTGGAAGGTTGGTTAATTAATAATGTGCCCTCAATTCATTTTCAACTTCTACTGAACACACCTGTCAGGGAAAAAAAATGCCCTGGGAAATCTGAGATCAATGGACCGTGGCTGATTCCCTTCCGCATATCTTTTGAGATATTGAGAAAAATAAAAGTCTTTAAGTATTCTAATTAATAAACAAACTTTAATACGAAAATAATAAAAGTAAATGAAACAGAAAATAACTAATTGTTACATTTTGATAATGAAAGCTCCGTCTGCCAAAGTTGGCTGCCGAACAAAGAAGAGAGGAATTTTGGAATGTGTAACGCGTGCGCAATAAATCACTTTCAGATAACATTTTGTTTTATGACCTGCGCAATAAAGCTTTCTTAGTTTAACTCTTGAGTGTCAGTTTAGGCAGTTCAGGCCAATCACCGTGATGGAAGATAATGTATCTGTTGTTTATATTTCTGAGTCACATTTTACAGGTTCTAGGTCCAGACACATTGACATTCGTTACTAAAACACAAAGCAATTAGTTAAGCAAGGTTTTGTTAAATTGCAATATGTTTCTACACATGATCAGATTGCAGACATGCTTAACAAACCACTCGCCGCAAATCAACACGAGTATCTGCGAAAGAAGATGTGCCTTAATTGATGATTTGATGATGTCAGCCCAGACTAGCAAAAGAAGGGGTGTCACGATGTTAAAAAGTTTGCTAGGTCTGAACTGCCTAAACTGACACTCAAGAGTTAAACTAAGAAAGCTTTCTTAGTTTAACTCTTGAGTGTCAGTTTAGGCAGTTCAGGCCTAGCAAACTTTTTAACATCGTGACAACACCGACCCTAATCAGTCTTTCAAGTCTCCTAATCATGCACTCATTGCAACTACAACTTGTTGGTGATCATCCTCTTCTCTGGGAGATTAGGAAGCTATAAAGTGTAAAAAAAAAGAGTACCCTGCCTCCCAGAATCCTCTTCTCTCCTTCTCAGTTTCAAAACTCTCCAAAATCCCCAAACATGTACCAATTTAGACATGTTAAAGGAGAATGATAAGGACTTGTTTTCCACAGTTCTTTTGGTCTCTTTTCCACCCTTAATTTGCAGTGGGAGGGGGACTTGAAGAAGATATATTTTAGAAATCCTGTGAATTTTCACCACTTTTTGAGTACTAGGAAGGCTCTGCAGATGGAGTGCTGAATGATTACTTGTAACCCATTCCTGGATTGGATTGCAGCCTGCCTATTTCCAGATTAAATTAATTAAATTACTTGCAAATGCCATCAACTTTTGGCCCTTCTTCTTCACATAACTGTTGTCTTAATAAAATGAGGAGAGGATCATGTTTCTATGTCTTGGAGGAAAGATTGGATATAAATGGCACCCATTTGGAGATACAGGGAGAAGAAAGACATTTTCTTCTCAAATATCTAAAGTGGTGGCCAATTTTGTCAAATATGTCAGAAGGATCTATGTGGAGAATATATTCATGGATTCATCTTAGATCACTACTGTTAAATTTATTTATAGACCACCATCATGAAGGATCACAGGGCAGTGCACAGCACAAATTTAGAACAAAACAGAACACAGAGTGGGGAAGGACTTTGGAGGTCTTCTAGTCTAACCCCCTGCTCAAGCAGGAGACCCTATAGCATTTCAGACAAGTGGTGGTCCAATCTCTTCTTAAAAACATCCAATGATGAGCACCCACAACTTTTGAATGCAAGCCATTTCACTGGTTAATTGTTCTCACTGTCAGGAAATTTCACCTTAGTTCAAGGTTGCTTCTCTCCTTGATTAGTTTCTATCTATTGTTTCTTGTGTTGCCTTCTGGTGCTTTGGAAAATAGCTTGACCTCCTCTTGTTTGAGGCAGCCCCTCAAATATGGGAGCATTGCTGTCCTGTCACCCCTAGTCCTTCTTTTTACTAGAGTAGACATACTCAATTATAATACAATAGCAGAGTTGGAAGGGACCTTGGAGGTCTTCTAGTCCAACCCCCTGCCTAGGCAGGAAACCCTATACCATTTCAGGCAAATGGCTATCCAACATCTTCTGAAAAACTTCCAGTGTTGGGGCATTCACAACTTCTGGAGGCAAGCTGTTCCACTGATTAATTGTCCTAACTGTCAGGAAATTTCTCCTCAGTTCTAAGTTGCTTCTCTCCTTGATTAGTTTCCACCCATTGCTTCTCGTTCTACCCTCAGGTGCCTTGGAAAATAATTTGACTCCCTCTTCTTTGTGGCATCCCCTGATATATTGGAACACTGCTACCATGTCACCCCTAGTCCTTCTTTTCATTAAAACTAGCCATGCCCAGTTCCTGCAATCGTTCTTCATATATTTTAGTCTCCAGTCCCCTAATCATCTTTGTTGCTCTTCTCTGCACTCTTTCTAATTCCTGCAACCATTTTCATATGTTTTAGCCTCCAGCCCCCTAGTCTTCTTTGTTGCTCTTCTCTGCACTCTTTCCAGAGTCTCAATATCTTTTTTATATTGTGGCAATCAGAACTGGATGCAGTGTTCCCAGTGTGGTCTGACCAATAAAAGTTCAAACTTAGTTATTTTGAAAAGATGCTGCTTCACTGATGAAAGACAGGCAAAAGCTTTGGAAAGAAAGATCAATGGTGAATATGTTATTTTCATTTGGTGGACATCCAAAATAAAAATGGAAAAGTATTTGACTCACGAAGAATAGATTTGCATTCTTTAAAGATATGAAAATACATCTAAAACAACAGATGTGTCTTTGGATTGTAACTAGAAGTTATTAGGATTTTATTCAACTAACCGGGAATAAAACCTCAAACAGGATTAATAGCTTTAATAGGAAAGTGGAAGCAAGAATTATTGTGTCCATGCATCTTCTATCTTGGCCCAAGTCATGGCATTTGGTAGCTTGACTGCTCATTAGTTTCTTTTGTATCAGTATAATAACACATCCCACTGAGTGCACATGTGTTAAATATTAATAAATTGTGGTTCAGTCAACTATCTGTGCATGTGAACATATATGCACAGAAACAAATGCTTAAAGGTTAAAAGAAAACTTTGTAATACCTTCTCCTTTCTGCTTAGTCTGCACAAACTAAACTGTTAAAAATAGTTCTGTTTACTGATTTGAGGATTATATCGAATTATCAGTTGGCTTTACTGAAATATCAATTTATTTTATTGTCTTTGTTTCAGTAATCATTCAATGGTCTTAATTACAACCTAACAAATAAGTTCTTTTCAAATCTGAAATGTATTCAGGGAAAAAGAAATGCTGTCTATGAAACAAAGGTATCCTTTAAAATCTTAATTTTAATTGTACTGTATGTTCAATCTGATAGTAAATAAAGACAGAGAAATATAAAATGAGATGCATACATTAACACCCAGAGAGAGACCTATACTGTCAGTGTTACAATACAAATGTCAGTATATTTTTCTGTTCCTGTAATAGGAATGTCAATATGAATGCCATTAAATTGTGGCTTTTCAGCAATTTTCTCTAAATATTGGGAGAAATATGTAATTCTAAAGAGAAGTAATTTTACATTCACTGTTCAATTTTAGTTTTGTAAAATAGGGCACTATATTTACATGTACATCATGTCTACAAAAAGTACATCTTAATGAATTAAATGTGATTTCCATAAAGATACCTACAAAATGGTAGTCCATAATATGGCATGATGTGTACCAATATATACGAATTCCTCTGATGTGTATGCAGTCTTCAAATCATTTGATAATTTTCAGATGCTACAAACGTGGCAAATACTTACCAAGAAGTCAAATAGGTTTCCTTGAGAGATTTACTAATCAGCTAATAAAACAATTTCCCTCTGCAGACCAAACATTTATATCACAGGTTTATATTGATGCAGAAAAATACATTCATAGATTTTACTTAATAATGTTCAACTTAAGTTTCTGATTGCTGTTTTCTCTGTTTGATAGGTGTGTGAAGAGAGACAGCTTTTCCTAGTGTTGCTGCTAAAAGAAGTCAAGTTTGTTGACGTAACTTATTAAGGGGAGGGAGGGAGGAGAAAGTAATTTATTTTTCAAAAAGAAATGTCTCATTAATCCTTTTGAACATTTCCTGTATGCTTTCATGTCAGATTTGGCCTCTGTACAGAACTGCTGCATTATCATTTTCATCTGAGATTTGAGCATATTGGAGGAACCAGAGCTGTTCTTTTTTTGTCCTGTCACTTCCCCCCCTCCCTTGGAAATGATGAGCATATGGCAACCACACTCTCTGGATTTTCAAATGACAGGAGGGACTTTCTTGCGATTCCGGCATCCTGTCATCAATGAATCCCCGGACATTTTGCTTTTGCAAAACTAAAGATGGTGCTTCGTGTTTGCCATAAGGACAAAGCTTAATGCGATGCCATTTTACCACAGGAGCCCTCCATCAGTTAATTAAACATGATATAAATCACGGCATGGATTTGCAAAGTAAGATTAATAGGACTGCACCAAAACGATTGAGGGATCATCACCAATGTAAGAGGACAGATATGCCCTCATTTGAAACCCAAACACTTCTGAACAGGCTTGGTTGGCTTCATCTGTAACCTACCCTGGGTTGCTCAATATGTGAAGCTGTCATCTCTCACCCCTCAATTTAAACTTTCAGAACAGTAAACAGAGCAAGCGTTCAGCCTGGCACAATGTCATTGTTGGTATCATGTTCATAAATTTCATTTTATGGAATAAACTTCTTTTGAATCTCCCTCCCTCCCTCTCTCTCTATGCCTCTATGTGTGTAAAGATCTACCACATGTCTCTGTTCAACTCAGTTAGATTGTATACTCTCAATAAAGGATGTCTACCCTTCCACTCTTCTTCCCATGCTATAAACTTTTGTTAAACTTTGAGCAGTGACAGAAATAAGACAGGGGCTGTGGAAGATCAAAGCCCTTTGAAGGACGTTCTGTAGGATTTCAGAATTCTGAAAAGGATCCTGTGTACGAAATATAAATGTATTGGACTACCTGTATTAACAACTCTGCATTCAGTAATGCCAAGTATCTGATAGTAAATAGGAATTCATTTTAGAGAGGCATTCAGGAAACTGCATTAGTGGTAAGTTTGCTGTGAAGCCATATTGTATCCTTCCCCAAGCTGGCAACTTCCACCCGTGCTGGGACTGCAGCTGACAGAATTCTCTGCCAGCATTGCCATTGGCTGGCTGAGAAGCCTGCGAATTGCAGTCCCCACACATCTGGAAAGTGCTGTGTTGAGGAAGACAAACATATTGTATATTATGGCACAGGATAATGTTGAGAATGAGTTTCTGGTTTTGCAATATGTATCAGCTGGTGGTCCCAAGTTCTTTATGAGGTGATATAATCTGAACCTTGCTGCTCATCTTTTTGACTCAATTAACTCAACTCAAGAGCCCAACCCATCTGTCGAGCTATCCTGATGTGCATTCTAGCAATTAAATGTGGTACATCAGCAGGAGTATCATTAAAATGGGGACGGGAGATTTCCCAGAATTCAAACTGAAATGTAATCGTAAAGGTTCAAGACTCAGGCTGTAAAAATATATATAAGGATGTAGATCAACTAACATCAGTCATTCAGTAATAGTATGTTTAAAAATCAAGAGTTAAAGAACTATTTTGAATTTGGACCAATCTTTTGTGATTATCCTAGTGTGTCAAGTTTGCTTTGGGTATATTGTGAGTGGCTTTAAACACAGCTTTACACACACATCCATTGATAAGGGAAACTACATGGAGTATATACATAAACTACTTTCTGGTAATCCATAATATTAAGGGATTTTGTTTCTTCCTCTATGTTTTAAAAAGAACTGAACTGTTTTTCTTCATGTTCTTGTTTGATAAAACATTATTGATCTGTGTGCACAGTATGTCAGTACATAGGAACAGTTTTTTCCAATTCTATCTTATTTTATTGTGTTATTCTCTTCACTTGAATTGAATTTATCTTGCATTTTGACCTAATCTGAAGAAATTCCAGAATTATCCCTCCATTTTTACCATGCATAGTTAGCACATCTTTTCCCTTTTCCCCTCTTCCTTTCTGAAATCTAGGCATCTTTTGCATGTCTGTATCTGTTTATATTAAATATCTAGAGCAGGGGTGTCAAACTCATGTCGTGACAGCATCATCACGGAATGTATCACAACTTTTTTCCTCTTCACCAAACTGGGCACGGACATGGGCGTGGCCAGCATGTGACACATCCGGCCCACGGGCCACGAGTTTGACACCTCTGATCTAGAGTATTGATAGGCAGGTAAATAGTCAAGGTTGAGGCACAAATTTACATATATGCTACCAATACTAATTATATTAATTAATGAACTATATGAGTTTCTACATCTAATATTAACATTTGATATATTTGATATTTAATAATTTAATTAAATTATTAATTAATGAATGATCTATATACAATTTATATAAATGGTTTATTTATCTATATACAATTTATATAAAATGTTGGTGCTTTGCATCCATTCGTATTTTTTTTTTGTCCATTCATATATATTTTTTGTCTTGGACCATGAATACATTTTGATTGATTGGTTCCTATGTCCTTCTTTTATACATGGTTATTTAATCATCTCAACAGTATCATTTTAATCACAGTAAGGCACTACATTCCAACATCCCCTACAACATGGACCTGGAAGCCATCAAGACCATGATTACTAATGGCAAAACAGCATACTTTGGCACCAGAGCATGTGACTTTGTACTAATCTTCACTCTCTATATTTTTGGGTAATAAATATCAAATTTTGTGTATGTACATGGCTCCTTAATATGCTAACATCTTCGTGGCTGACCTATAACAATTATTTCTGAATTCTCCCACCCTGAAATCCCTCCTTTATTTGAGCTTCATCAATGGTATTTTCATCATCTCTACCTATGGAAATGAATCACATCAAATCATTTCATGAGTTCGACAATTTCAGCAACTAGTGAGGTGGTTCCATTATTATTATCCCTTCATTTATTATTATTCTTTTATTTCTTTTTATGGTTTTCTAATTTTGCTAATGTGTTACTGATCATGATTTTTATTGTTTTAGTTTCGTAGATGTTTATTGTTTTAGTTTTGCTGTATAACTTTCAGAGTCACATGTTTGTGGGATGGGTGGCTATATAAATTAGATAGACAAATGGATAAACAAACAAACAGGAACTTCCACCATCAATCTCGGCCCAGATCTATCTACAGGATACACCCATTTCTTTGAACTCATCATGAAATTACCCAATGGACATCTGAGTATGTTACACAGGAAACCTAAAGTGTCATACATACCTAGATGTTTCTCTATTTCACCCAGAACACCGCACCAAATCAAGAGACAGGCTCAATGTCACAGCCACTTTCATTCTGACCCACTTGAATAAGATCCTTAATTAATGGAATTAAACTGAGCACTCAGGAGATTGTTTACCAGTAAGGTAAACAAACAAATTAATACGCCAGACCAACTTCCAGGGTGGACCTATTACATGACAGACCACAGAAATGGAACAATACTATAGAACACAGCAGATTCTCACAACTGAAGCCACTCGATCATATTGTTAATAAGTCATACTGGAAAATGACCTGCACTTTCTCAGGTACTAGCTGAAAGCTCATACTTGCATGCAATCAACCAACCTGAAGCAGGTTCTCTCAAACAGCAAGTAAAAACTGGATAGTGATCCTAACATGGGAACCAGGCCCTGCAAACAGTTCCAAATGTCTACCTTATCTCCACATCTACATCAAACACACATGTTCTTCTTCCCATGTCATATATGTCATCAACTGTCAGCAATGTCCTTCTGTATTCTATGGAGGACAAATAGAAAAAAACCTATTTGGAAAAGAATGAATGCACACAATTTTGAGATCAGGACACAAGACAAGGAAATAATAGTTAGTTCAACTTCCCAGAACTTTCCATAGAAGACCTGAAAAGACAATTTTTGAAAAGCTGGACCTTATAAGCACCATCAAGGAAGAAATTATTGAATTCACATACATGAAAAAGTTTCAGGCAGCTTCATAAAATCTCAACACAATAGTAATAATACAATACAATAGTAGAGTTGGAAGGGACCTTGGAGGTCTTCTAGTCCAACCCCCTGCCTAGGCAGGAAACCCTATACCATTTCAGACAAATAGCTATCCAACATCTTCTTAAAGACTTCCAGTGTTGGGGCATTCACAACTTCTGGAGGCAAGCTGTTCCACTGATTAATTGTTCTCACTGTCAGGAAATTTCTCCTCAGTTCTAAGTTGCTTCTCTCCTTGATTAGTTTCCACCCATTGCTTCTTGTTCTACCCTCAGGTGCTTTGGAGAATAGTTTGACTCCCTCTTCTTTGTGGCAACCTCTGAGATATTGGAATAATGCTATCATGTCTCCCCTAGTCCTTCTTTCTCTTAAGCTAAACATACCCAGTTCCTGCAACCGTTCTTCATATGTTTTAGTCTCCAGTCCCCTAATCATCTTTGTTGCTCTTCTCTGCACTCTTTCTAGAGTCTCCACATCTTTTTTACATCGTGGCGACCAGAAATGAATGCAGTATTCCAAGTGTGGCCTTACCAAGGCATTATAAAGTGGTATTAACACTTCACGTGATCTTGATTCTATCCCTCTGTTGATGCAGCCTAGAACTGTGTTGGCTTTTTTGGCAGCTGCTGCACACTGCTGGCTCATATTTAAATGGCTGTCCACTAGGACTCCAAGATCCCTTTCACAGTTACTACTACTGAGTAAGGTATCACCTATACTGTACCTGTGCATTCCGTTTTTGTTGCCTAAATGTAGAACCTTACTCTTTTCACCATTGAGTTTCATTTTATTAGATAGTGCCCAATGTTCAAGTTTGTCAAGATCCTTCTGTATCTTAAGCCTATCTTCTGGAGTGTTGGCTATTCCTGCCAGCTTGGTATCATCTGCAAATTTGATGAGTTCCCCATTTATTCCCTCATCCAAATCATTGATGAAGATGTTGAAGAGTACTGGGCCTAAAACAGAGCCTTGGGGTACTCCACTGCATACTTCCCTCCATGTAGATGCAGTTCCATTGAGAACTACATGTTGAGTGCGGTTGGTCAGCCAGTTACCAATCCATCTGGTGGTGATGCTGTCTAACCCACATTCTTCTACTTTATCTAGTAGTAGGTTATGGTCTACCTTATCAAAAGCCTTACTGAAGTCCAAGTAAACTATATCAACGGCATTCCTCTGGTCCACTAATTTTGTCACATTATCAAAGAATGCAATAAGATTAGTCTGGCATGATCTGTAGTTTGTTTTAATGTGTAGATTTGAGTTAGATTTGACTCCTGGTGACTGCTGCATAAGTCAGTATAGTACTGTAACGGTTTTTTTGCAAGGTTTTTCAGAAGTGGTTTGCCATTGCGTTCTTCCTAGGATTGAGATAGAGTGACTGGCATTTTCATGCAATTGGGCATTTTAGCACATTGTCGCCCACGTAACATACATCTGCCTAACCAACCTGTCTTTTCCTCAGTCCATCCCTGCCTCACCCCTATTTAAATCCTATCCCAGCCTAGCCACTATGCACCTAATGAATTGAGCTGCAACTCATAATGTGTTATGCCCTGTATTAAAATGTGTTAATTAGAAACAGTTCTGCCAGTCCCCTTTTTAAAACACTAATATTGCTCTTCTTCTACAGTTTGTGGATAGTTTCTTTCCTGTGTTTGGGTTCTTACTGCCAAGTCATTGATGTTTTCATTCATATTTTCGAAGAATGAAGAGTCCCTAAAGGTAAAATCCTGGTAATTACAGGGATGTGTCCATATAGCTTTCTAGGTAGCAATGTGAAAAAAAAATGCCATTGCTATTCTTCTGAGTTATATTTTCCATTTATCAATCTAGTATATGTTGGTTTCACATCCAAGTACTAACCAGGTCAAACCCTGTTTTCCTTAATCCTGTTTACGTTAATATGAATCCTACTTGGTTTTTCTGATAGATGCATTTTATAGGCAGCATTCCCCAACCTGCTTTCCAGATGTTTTAGACTTCAACTTTTGTAATGGGAATTGAAATTTAACACACTTAGAGATCTTTGTCTTAGGGCAGTCTGACACTGATTGTTCTGAATGAAGTGGCAGGATGACCTGGAACAATTTAAAATGCTTGGCTTGATTTCAATGGCTGTTCACAGTGTTCAAAATCCATTAGAAGATGCTGAAGTGCTAGACTAAGACCTGGTTACATATGTCACATATTGCTTCTGTCTTCAGTAATAGCATGGGTTCTTCCAGGTGTTGCCCTTCTTCAAATCTAAAGTTTTCTAACTGTGGCTTTACAATATTAATCAAAAGTGAAAATGTCTTATCATAGTCTATTATCTTTCAAATATTACTCAGCTACAATTTCCAGATCCTTCACCACTGCTATGCTAGTTGGATTGGATGGAATTGTAATTCAGCCACATCTGGAGTACCAGAGGTTCCTCACTTTGGATAGGCATGATACTGTCAGAACTGATGCAAAATAATTTCTTCCCAAGCAATAATGCCTTGGCCAAGTGTTGCTAACATAACAAACATGTGGTGGAATAATTGGAAAATATTCTCACTCTTTTACTTATTTAACATAGTATGCCAACAAAATTCTTGAATTATATTCATCTTATTTCAGATTCAGAAACAAACCAAAATGGTCCCTAGTCTAAATAGAAAGAAGCTTGACCTTTGTGGCATGTTCTTACATCAGGAAGGCATCTGAGAATGTTCACCAATATGACATTTTCCAACAAATGCCTAAACCACAAATTTACCCAACCAAAACGAATAAAATACAATAGTCTAACTCAGTTTCTTTTCCTAAAGTGAGCCTATGTAATCTTCTCAAGCAAAGAAAAAAATGTTTAATATACAAAAAAATGTTCTAAAGGCAATTGAATAATTAGACCTCTGGTATTTGCCGTGTCAGAGCTATAAAAAGGAAAAGTTGCCTTATTCAAGCAGCCATATACAGTATTTAGTGTAAATCATTAAGGTTTGGGAAAAAAAAGGCATTCTGGTTTTAAAAACGTTTTGTGCTCATTCTTCTACATATTCAGAGCATCTATTCTATGCACAATCACAGAATCTGGCTGTTAGGCTATTGTATTTTCCATCTCTTTACATATCCACCAAACACCCACCCTTAGTTCCAGCTAGTCAATCATCTCTCCTTCTCTCTAGGACTTGAACAGTATTACTTTGAGCAGGTGAATTGCCTGTGAATCAAATGTCCAAGAGTGTTAGAGGCTGCACTGCAATAAGAATATTGCTCCAAGTTTCTTAGAGGACAGGCAGGTGATAGGCAGATTAAATAGACAGAATATCTACAAATATTCCTCTACAGTATGCAATAACATTCATTCATTCTTTATTCTGTACTTTCAAAGTCATTCTGCACTGGTCAATCTGATACTGGTAATCTCATTCTGTGGCTCGAAGTATTCTTATGAGGAGGTAATATTAATTTTTAAAAAGAGTCTCTAAGAGAACCGTAGCAGGCATAATGGGGAAACTATACCACTAGTCATTTTTCATGGTTCAGCTTTCATTTAGTAGGTCACATAATGCTTCCCTTTAGCTTTACAACCCTAAGCAAAGTATATGTGTCAAACGTCAACTTTTTGATAAATGCACAACAATCTGCTCCACAAAACTTGATTGCACTTTATAACTTAAACAGGTGCCGTTATTCATCAGCATTTCACTCTGAACTTTATTCCCTAGTTGTTGTTTTTTACTCCTAACTAAAAAGATGACATGCAATTCACATCTGAAGAATTGTTCTCCATGTTTCAACCTTACGGACATTACAATGGAAAGTTTAAGTTATTTCCCTCACCTGCTCAGATCCGTGATTTATGATGGCCAGAATACTGCATATGCACTACATTATATAAATGGCTCTGAGCAGCATACGCAGACCCCTTCATAGTGGGAAAGGTCGCCCAGAAGCAACTGTATCTGCAGGCAAGGAGTTCTTTTTGTCCTTTTGAGGAGACTTGGAATGAATAACAACCAAAATAATGTGTGATTTTTTTTCTCCTGATCCAGCTAAGGTTTCTTTAAATTGAAATGCCTCAAGTTCCTAAAGCATTAATGTCCATTCTGAATCACAACATGATAAAATTGCACACGAGTGTGTAAGGGTCTACGTCTGCATCATGACATATTTTGTCTTTCTTTACCATGGATATCTCTGTGCCAAAGCGCACTTCACCATGGCACATGGAACAAACTCAACAGAGTCCACTAGCTTCTATGTTCCTCTTTTCAAGTAACAAAGAAACATTTGTTTCTGAGGGGAGAGAAAAATCAGTAGATGACTTGGAGAATGGGCAATTTGCTTACCAAAGCTTAGAACAGAACCAAATGTTTACTTGGAGAAAGAACAGCAGAATTATTTGGAATGGAAAGCATTTACTCTATAGTAAATGCATTGAGTTTATTTCCCATGAGAATTTGCATATGATTATAAACCTCAAAAATGGGTTTTAACTTTATAATTCCGCTTCCCATTGTTTTAAAAAAGTTGTTGCATTCTGATGATGATTCTTCCCTTCCTTTCTATCTTAGAAAGAAAGAAAGAAAGAAAGAAAGAAAGAACGAACGAACGAAAGAAAGAAAGAAAGAAAGAAAGAAAGAAAGAAAGAAAGAAAGAAAGAAAATCAGTCAGTCTATGGAGATTCTCCGTTACCCAGGTCATTGTTGTCCCAAAGGTATTTTTTCAAGAGGCAACTAGAGACCTGAGAAGCAAAACATCTTTAGAAAAATATTACAATTGATGATACAATGAATCTTTTTGTTAGATGCAAAGTAAATGATTGAATTTATTGAAAGATACAATGTAAAAATAAGCTGTCAAGATTTAGTTAAGCAATAACATTTCGTTTATCATTTTGTAAAGGTTATGAGACTTGGGAGGAATACCATTTCCTGCACGATGTAGCTGTCAAAATTTGTACCCATACCCACTACCCCTTTCCTTAAAATTTTGTAAAACCAATAAAAAACTTTTTTTTTTTAAAAAAAAGAAGCAAAACATCTTCAAAAAAACCCAAGAAAGTCCAGTTGCCTCTTGACAAAGCACCTTTGGGGAAAAAAGAAAAAAGAAAGAAAGAACAAAAGAACGAAAGAACGAAAGAAAGAAAGAAAGAAAGAAAGAAAGAAAGAAGAAAGGAAGGAGGGAGGGAAAGAAAGAAAAGTTACTGAGTGGCCCAATATTGAAATGATTCATCTGTTTGAAAGACAGGAAGTGTCTTTTACCCTGTCCAAAGGAGAAATGTATTAGAACTTCATTTGTTGACTTCATAGAGTCAATATTGTATTTGATTTCCCCATATATAGCTGCAGAGAACACTATTATCACTGTGTTGACAAAGCCAGTCTCTCTGCTGAGCTAAAGATGGTAGAAATTACTTGCCATATTGGTGCTTTTATACCTAGCAGGTATAAAAGCACAAATACGGCAAGTAATTTCTACCATCTTTAGCTCAGCAGAGAGACTGGCTTTATCAACACAAGATACCTAGCCAACCACTTTAGCTTAATATATGCTATAAACCCAGTATGCATTATTTGATGACTTATCAAACACCAAGCATTGACTTAATTGAGTAAATCCAGGGTATGTTGATAATGGATGAGGATGACAGGTGAATATAGCCACTGCAGTTTCCTAAACTAGAGATAGACAAACTTTCTTTTTTTTTTTGAAAAACTTTTTTTGTTTATTTTTAATTTTCAAAACAAACATAAAAAGTCCTCCTTCTTTACATACTGTAGAAAGTGTATCAGTTGGTTACAAAAGGTTTTTGTGCATCTCTTCTACCGTCATCAAGTATAATTCATATTAACTCTAGTATCTTAACTCAAATGTTTATACATATTACCATCATCATACTTCCACTTTTATTTGACTATAATTGTTTAAATGTCCTTCATCATGAAATATAGCAAAATTTAGTACATAACCACATACTGGCATTTCATTTACTTATTTGTAAAATCCTCCATTAACATTAAATCCTTATATCCTATTCTAGCTAAACATCCATAATATTTAATAACAAAGTTTTCTAATCCTCCTTTCCAAATCACTGTTTACAATTTACATCCAGTTCCCTTATATTATACATACACACACACACACACACACACACACACACACACACACACACACACACACACACACACACACACACACACACACACACACACACACACACACACACACACACACACACACACACACACACACACACACACACACACACACATATATATATATATATATATATATATATATATATATATATATATATATATTATCATTATCCTTTCTTTATTTGGCTGTATTCTATATCATAACATTTTCCCCCTAATGATCAAAACTTAACTGTGTCTAATTTAGTTCTTTTTTAAATTGTTATTATTATTATTGACCTTTATATATAATCCAAAAGGATTTCTAGTCTTCCCTTCACGGGTATCATTCAATATTCATATCCAATTATTGCTTATCATAACACTACACATTGTATACAGTATTATCATTATCAATTTTTTATTTAACTATACCTATTATCACTAAATTTCACTAGGTTTAGCTAGTAATTTTAAATTATACTCTTCCATCTATCAACCTGTATCTTTCCAATAACAAAACAATCTTATGTCCTCTGCCATTTGTGGTATCGATCTTCTGAGCTTCTTCTTGATCAGCTTTGTATGGACTACTCCTAGCAACTCCTTGCTTGTAAGATCTCTCATATAATCCTGATGCCCTCTTTCTGTTTCTTTATTCCGCTTATTTTTAATTGTCAGCAGTGTTATCCATATTTTTTGCTGATAAGGTTTCATAGTCCATAAATTCTTTACTTTTTTTTTCTTCTTCAATATCTTGCCCTTTGAAATAGATTTCCTCTCCATTTATTTCCTCTTTCAATATTCCATTCTTTACATTTTCATAAACAAACCAATTGCCATAAATATAATAATAATAATAATAATAATAATAATAATAATAATAATAATAATAATAATAATAATAATAATAATAATAATAATAATAATAATAATAATAATAATAATAATAATAAAAAATTTAAATTTATTAGCCGCTCCCTTTCCAGACAGGACTCGGGGCGGCGTACAATGGAGTATAAAACAAAAACATGTATACAAACACATAAACCTACATATATACAGGACATAACATGCACGGAGGAGGTAACAAATTACATCACATTGGACAATTAAAAGTCACCATTAAAATACCCCTATTGTAAACACACAATTTAAAATTTAAAAATTTAAAAAATTTAAAAGAACTGTCAGGAGGAATAAGAAAAAATTTATGGTTGAGCCAGGCCAGATAATTGAAAGAGGTGGGTCTTCAACTGTACACGGAAGGAGCGGAGATCGGAAGTAGTCCTGATGTCACGGGGGAGGTCATTCCATAGGGCTGGGCCCATCACAGAGAAGGCTCTGCTCCTGGGTGTCGCCCCCTGACACTGTTTGGCGGACGGCACCCGAAGAAGTCCCTCTCTGTGTGAGCGGATTGGTCGTAGGGATGTATGGGGCAGGATGCGATCCTGCATGTAACTAGGTCCTGTGCCATGAAGTGCTTTAAAGATCATAATCAAAACCTTGAAACGCACTCGATAGACTACAGGAAGCCAGTGCAGCTCGCGCAGGAGAGGTGTTACAGGGGAGTATCTCGCCCTCCCCATAATCACCCGCGCGGCCGCGTTCTGGACCAACTGCAGTCTCCGAGTGCATCTCAAGGGAAGCCCCATGTAGAGAGCATTGCAGTAGTCCAGGCGAGACGTCACTAGCGCATGGGTGACTGTGCGTAGGGCATCCCGGTCCAATAAGGGGCGGAATTGGCGCATCAGGCGAACCTGATGGAACGCCCCCCTTGCCACGGCTGTTACATGGTCATCCATGGACAGCCGGGCATCTAGGAGGACGCCCAAATTGCGCACCTGTTCCATGGGGGCCAGTTGCACGCCCCCAATGGCCAGAGATGGAAGCAACTGGTTGAACCGGGAGGCCGGAAGCCACAGCCACTCCGTCTTGGAAGGGTTGAGTTTTAGTCGGTTGTCATCCATCCAGACCCGTACGGCCTCCAAACACCGGGACATCATTTCGACGGCCTCATTGGGGTGGTTCGGGGTGGAAATGTATAGCTGAGTATCATCAGCATACAGATGATATCCCACCCCAAAACCACGGATGATCTCGCCCAGCGGTTTCATGTAAGTGTTGAACAGGAGAGGCGAGAGCACCGACCCCTGAGGCACCCCACATGTGAGTGGCCTCCGGGTCGATCTCTGCTCCCCTGCCAACACACGTTACGTCCGGTCAGAGAGGTAGGAGCCAAACCACCGTAGCACGGTGCCCCTGACTCCCAACCCCTCTAGCCGGTGCAACAGGATACCATGGTCGATGGTATCGAACGCCGCCGAGAGATCTAATAGGACCAGGATAGAGGAACAGCCCCTATCTCTGGCCCTCCAGAGATCATCAACCAATGCGACCAAGGCCATCTCCGTGCTGTGCCCGGGTCGGAAGCCGGACTGGCGCGGGTCTAGATAATCATTCTCTTCCAGGTGACGTGGGAACTGTTGTGCTACCACACTCTCTACAACCTTCGCTAAAAAAGGAAGGTTGGAGACAGGACGATAATTGACTAGGTCTATTGGGTCCAGGGAAGGCTTCTTGAGCAGGGGCCTCACCACTGCCTCTTTCAAGGCGGTCGGTAGAAGCCCCTCGCCCAACGAGGTGTTCACTAGGCCCAGGAGCCAGTCGCGTGTAACCTCCCAGGATGCCAGTACAAGCCAGGAGGGACACGGGTCCAATAAACATGTGGTAGGTCGCAGACGTCCACGCAACCTGTCCAAATCCTCGATGTCAACCGAGTCAAACTCCTCCCAAAGCGGTCCCTCAAGACTTGCCGCAGGCGTCTCAGCTGGACTACTGAAAGGGGCCCATCCCTTCCGGATTTGAGCGACTTTGTCCTGTAGATATTTCCCAAACTCCTCTGCTCTGCCCTGTAAAGGGGCTTCCCGCGGTCTCTCAAACAAGAGAGAGCGAGTCACCCGAAACAGGGCGGCAGGGCGGTTATCTGCGGACGCAATAAGAGCGGCACAATATTGACGTTTGGCTGCTCTTAATGCCACAAGGTACGTCCTCAAATAGGCTCGTACCTGTGTTCGGTCAAATTCGGAACGGGAGGATCTCCAACGGCTCTCTAGGCGTCTCTTGTGGTGTTTCATCACCCTTAGCTCCTCGGTAAACCAAGGGGCCAGGGTGGTTCGTCGCCGCAGGAGAGGCCGCAAAGGCGCCACCCGGTCTAGGGCCCCGGTAGTCGCACTATTCCATGCGTCTACCAAGTCCTCCACTCGGGGGCGGGTCAGGTCCACAGGAGGTGGCCCAAGCTCCGTCTGGAACCTATCTGGTTCCATCAGGCGCTTGGGGCGGAACCATCTAATACCTTCCGGTTCCGCCTCCCCGCAGCGGGGTGTAGCACCGGGGAAGTCAAGCCGGAGAAGTGAGTGATCTGACCATGACAGGGGAGTAATAATTGGATCCCCTATTCCCAGATCACTTGTCCACTGGCCAGAGACAAAGACAAGGTCCAACGTGTGGCCTCCCTCGTGAGTAGGGCCCTGAATTAACTGGGTCAGGTCCATGGCTGTCATGGAAGCCATGAACTCCTGAACCCCCTCAGACGCTTCTCCCATCGACGGCAGATTAAAATCCCCCATCACTAAAAGTTTGGGGGTCTCAACCGCCACCGATGAGATCAGCTCGAGGAGTTCAGGCAGGGCCGCTGGTGTATAGTGAGGAGCCAGGTATACTATCAGCAGGCCCAACTGCCTCCCTGGGCCCCATCTCACGACGAGGGACTCACACCCGGAAGTCTGTGGCACAGTGGACTCTCTCGGCTCCAAGTCTTCCCGGATAATCACTGCTACCCCACCGCCCCTTCCCTGGGCCCGAGACTGGTGAAATGCTCGATAACCTGGCGGGCACATTTCCACGAGGGGTAAACCTCCCTCGTGGCCCAACCAGGTCTTGGTTATTCCTGCGAGGTCCGGCTCCCCCTCCAAAATTAGATCGTGGATGAGGGGGGCCTTATTGACAACGGACCTCGCGTTGCATAACAGCAGTCTCAGGCCTTGGGTCTGTAGATCCTGACCACCTAGTATGCAGGGGTTGGTACAAACGACCGGGAATGACCAAAAACCCCGGTCTCCCAACCGACTACGCGCTCTTGATCTGTCCTCGCACCTGCCCCTCCCCACGACCGTTGGTATCAAGGAGCCCTGCGCAGGAATGCTATCTTCCCTCTCCTCCCCCACTCCGCTCCCTCCTCCTTCGACCACACCTAGGTGCCTGGCTCTCCCATCCCTCCTGACCTGTTCCCCACCCCCACCCCTGGAACCCCTTACAATTTTTAAAAACAATTAATTAAAAAACCCCTCAATGTGCGCTTCCTCCACCTCTCTGGGTTAATGAACCCGTCCTCGAGGTGGGCCCTTGAGAGGGCAGGAGGCCATAACTGTGAGAGGGGGGACTCCCGCAGTAAAATAAGGTCAGACCTCGCATACATGATAAATGATAAATAATAAATACACCGGGCTAAAGATGGATTCTGGGTGCTAAAGGTGTTAAATAAGTCTACCCGTTAAAAATCATGACAGAACGGCAACCAAGATTACAAGATGAGAGAGATGGGTAAAGAAATAGGTAGAAGTGGCTAAAAAATAAGTAGGGCCTATAATCTACAGTTCTCAATAGTAGGGGGTTAGGCAGTTCTTAAAGATCCGTAAGAGTACAGTTCTCAATAGTAGGGGGTTAGGCAGTTCTTAAAGATCCGTAAGAGAGTGAGCAGATGATCCATAGCGGGCGGGGGGGGGGTTCAACAGCTCCCCACAGTCCTTCCAAGCCCCAGGTGGTAAGGGGTTAAGCCGTTCTCAAAGTCTATACAAAGACAAGCGGATAATCCATAATGGGCAGGGGGGGTGTCGATGGCTCCCCGTGAACCTTTCAAGCCCCAGCGTCGCCTCCGCGCCATTTCAGGCGGCCTCTGTTATTCACTCCACACCTTCT
Source organism: Natrix helvetica (assembly GCF_964273705.1). Classification (NCBI taxonomy): domain Eukaryota; kingdom Metazoa; phylum Chordata; class Lepidosauria; order Squamata; family Natricidae; genus Natrix; species Natrix helvetica. Next base: position 130,001,930 of record NC_138552.1, on the reverse strand, counting down.
GCCGGCCTCCGGCGCCCTCCAACAACTCCGGCAACTCCGATGTTTCAAGCCCAGCTCAAACCTCCCACGACCTCCACTGGGCTTCTGGTAGGCTCGGGGCTCCCAGCGGGTCCAGCGGGTCAGGGGACTGATGTTTAGAGCCCCCGATGATCTTCCGGGCTGCCTCTGCCACCAGCGCCTCCCTCCGCCTTCTCTCGTGTGGGACGCCATCGTGTCCCCGTCGCTAGCTGCTCAGGGCATCGCTGGTCTCACCTCGGGCTGTTGTAGCTGTCATGGCTTGCAAAAACGCCCGCAAATGCCGGCCAAACAGATCGTAACCGCCAAGACGCCAGCTCCAGCAGCCGTCGACGCCTGCAGTCTCCCGGAGTAAGCCGACGTGCCCGCACGCCGACCGCCATTTCCCGGCTCACTACAGATTTTCAAAAAACACCGATTTGCTTTCTTCCACTCTCCTGTGCCGTCCGGCCACCCTGGGGGACCCCAAGGGTCCTGAAATAAGCCAGGGTGGTCATTGGGTAGGTTCGTGGCCCTCCAGTTCGTCTAAAGGACCAACAGCACCCAGCAAGTTTAATCACTTTATATTCATTTTCCACTTCAATTCTTTGGATTTTAATCCCCTCATTTTGCATTTGGTGAACATCATCAAATTTTTCATCACATTTTTCTGTTAGCTGTTCCAAATATTCCAGTTTTTGTTCAATTCTCTCATTTATATTTGTTAGTTTTAGTAATTCTGAAAATATTGTCTGCAAGCTTACAATCTCTATCTTTTCTTGACATTCTGCCATCTTAAACAAAAGTGCTCTCGCTTGGAAGATTTTTTAAAGTTAAAACATGGATTCACAAAAGCCGTTTTTCCCCCTCTTCTCTGGTTGAAATGCTTCAAAGGGACATTTGACTTATGCCTATCGCTCTGTAACGAGCTGTCAAAACAAACCATGAAGAAAGGGAAAAGTTCCACTTGAATACACAAAGTTCCAATCAACAAAATCTCCCAGCACATAGCGCTTTTAAGATATTTCTTTTTTTATATCTATTTTGTATTTCGAATTAGAAAAAGAGGTCCAGTCTTTAAATGAATTAAAAAAAATACTCTTGAAAAGCTTTAGTCTATAAATCACAGAGAGTCACAGAGAAAAAAAAGTAGAAAAAGAAGACTTAATCCGTCCATTTTAAACAGCTTGTAAAGATTCCATCCATGAAGATAGCATATAAAGAAATGGGATAACCACTGTCCAGAACCATTACAGATTTAATTTCGCCGCTTGATTCTTCTATTCTTCAATTTAAATCAATTTTTAAGTTTTTATAGGCAGTCTCTCTTTTAAAACAATAAAGATTCCTCACCAGCTGGAAACACTTTCACTTTCCATTCTTTCCGTTTTAGGGCCACCCTGACTTCATCAGCCTTGGTTGGATTTTTTGTCACCGGCTTGAAGAAATTTCTCTTGCTTCTTTCGGGGATTTTGCGATATCCCTGAGATCAACAAGTTGTATTCTTCCTGTTCACTGTCTCTTCAGGACAGTTTAGATCCATTTGGACACCACCACCACCACCCCGTGGCAAAAGTGTCGACTGTGATCTCAGAGCATTGAGATCACATGTCGTGCTGTCGCAACTTCGGCCCCGCCTCCGAGGTACACAAACTTTCTGATAGTTGTATGTGTCTAGTAATTTGGGGAGGGAATAATTTTTCTACTCCTATCTTTTCCCAAGGAAAGCCAGGGTAGATTATAGTGCAATATTATGTATCTGAATGCTATATGCTCTTATTCTCAATGATATTTATTCCAGTGTAAGTACTGAATACATAAGATTACAGTTTTAGATTTAAATTCTGAAAATGTATTCTAGTGTCCCAGAGAAACTACAAGCAAAATATTTCTTACCTCTCTTTCAGAGTTTCTCTCCAGTGACCTGGCAAGAGCTATTTGTAAACAAAACCTATCTCTTCTAAATAAGGGTATACATCTATACCACAACAAACTGATTTATTGCTAATTACTTATTGTATTGGTAATGCATAGCTGAAAGTTTCCATAGACAGTTAACTTTTTGGCAGTCTTATAAAACTCTGTTTCCTTTTTGAGAAAAGCATGGTATTTTTAAATTTGTGATGGAAATACCCCTGCAATTTCATTGTGTCCCATGAAAAACAGATTCAAGCCCATTGAAGAAAAAGCAGAGCTTGACAAAGTGAATGTAAACAAAAAAAATCAAGTCATTCTAAGATAAACTCAGGATTTCAAGTCATTTCAAGAGGCTCCCGATTAATGAGCGGCTGTGCCCTTGTGACAGAGCCGAGGTTGAGACAGCAGAGCATGTCCTTCTATTTTGCCCTATGTATAGCGCGGACAGATCTATGTTACTGTCTCTTCCTGAAATCGTCCCTTCTGGACCTGATGGCTGTGATTTGTTTGTGCATTGCCTTGGGGATGTCTCCTCGTACATCACTTCTCAGGTTTCCAGGTTTTTCTTGAGAGCTGGGACCATTAGAGGAGAGAGCTGTAACCTCCCTTTGTTGGGCTTTTGGTGAATGACTGCTGTGTCTCTTTTGTAGTGGTCGTGTTTTGGTCTGTGACTGTAAATAAAGTATTATTATTAACTCAGGATTTCTGAAATCTTCACCGCATGTCTTCAAAGTAGCCCTATATTTATCACAAAGCAGAACTACCATATTTATCGGCGTATAACACGCACTTTCCCCCCTGAAAAATAGGGGGCAAATGATGTATGCGTGTTATACGCCGATATAATGTTAAGAAGCCATGTTTTTACAGTTTAATACAGCCCTTTAACAGCCCTCCCTGCTCTATGTAAATGCGGCCCACCCACGGCAAGCAGAAGACCTTTCAAATTTCTCTCCCCCCACCTCCTTTTCGCGCTTTTCCTTTCCCTTTTCCTCCTTCAAGCTCCTTGCTCACTGGAGGAAAAGGGGAGGGGGGATTTCCGAGTTCCAAAAGCAGAAGACCTTTCAAATTTCTCTCCCCCCACCTCCTTTTCACGCTTTTCCTTTCCCTTTTCCTCCTTCAAGCTCCTTGCTCACTGGAGGAAAAGGGGAGTGGGGGGGGATTTCCGAGTTCCAAAAGCAGAAGACCTTTCAAATTTCTCTCCCCCCACCTCCTTTTCACGCTTTTCCTTTCCCTTTTCCTCCTTCAAGCTCCGTGCTCGCTGGAGGAAAAGGGGAGTGGGGGGGGATTTCCGAGTTCTAAAAGCAGAAGACCTTTCAAATTTCTCTCCCCCCACCTCCTTTTCATGCTTTTCCTTTCCCTTTTCCTCCTTCAAGCTCCGTGCTCACTGGAGGAAAAGGGGAGGGGGGGATTTCCGAGTTCCAAAAGCAGAAGACCTTTCAAATTTCTCTCCCCCCACCTCCTTTTCACGCTTTTCCTTTCCCTTTTCCTCCTTCAAGCTCCGTGCTCGCTGGAGGAAAAGGGGAGTGGGGGGGTATTTCTGAGTTCCAAAAGCAGAAGACCTTTCAAATTTCTCTCCCACCACACACAGGAAAAGCAGACAAGCAGGAGAGAGAAGAAAGAAGGCAGGAAGGCAGAAGGAAGGGAAGGATGGAACTGGAAGGGAGGCAGGAAGGAAGGGAAGGAGGGGAGGAGGGAGTAAGGATAGACAAGCAAGAGGGAAAGAGGAAAGAAAGCAGGAGGGCAGAAGGGAGGTGGAAGGAAGGAAAGAAAAGCAGACACGCTGGAGGGAAAGAGGAAAGAAGGCAAGCAGGCAGGAAGGAGGCAGAAGGAAGGAGGGAAGGATGGAACTGGAAGGGAGGCAGGGACGGAGGGAGGGAGAAAGGAAGGATAGGAGGATAGGGAAAGAGGAAAGAAGGCAGGCAGGCAGAAGGGAGGGAGGTGCAAGGAAGGAAGGAAGCATAGATAAGCAGGAGGGAAAGAAGGCAGGCAGGCAGGAGGAAAGAGGAAGGAGGGAACTGTAAGGGAGGCAGGAAGGAAGGGAAGGAGGAAGGGAGGGTGGAAGGAAGGATATACAAGTAAGAGGGAAAGAGGAAAGAAAGCATCTGAATGTACTAAACACGAGTCTTCAGGGAAAAGATGCTTCAAAGTTCTTTATTTGAAATTTAAATTTTTTTCCTGAAATTTCCCTCTTAAAATGAAGGTGCGTGTTATACGCCTGTGCGTGTTATACACCGATAAATACGGTACATATTACACTTAAGCATATGCTCATGTATATAATAAATCTCTTACAGGAAAATTTGGGATCAGGGCTGCTTACTATTTCCCAGTAACAATTTTCTATTACAATTCTTTCAGAATTCTTGTATTTCAGAGTAGGTTGATCCATATAAGGACTTTTGGTGTGTCACAGGATAAGCAATTGGTAGAGAAAATTATTTTTAAGAATTAAAAAAAAACCTTCTCAAACCACTTCTCTTCTTTCCCTTGGTAAGTAACACTTTCTAAAGAAAACAATTTTTTTAAGCAACTAAAACAAATAATAGCAATAGCACTTAGACTTACATACCACTCCATAGTGTTTTACAGCCCTCTCTAAGCAGTTTACAAATGTCAGCATATTGCTCCCAACAATCTGGGTCCTCATTTTACCTACCTCAGAAGGATGGAAGGCTGAGTCAACCTTGAGATGGTCAGGATTGAACTCCCGGTTGTGGGCAGAGTTAACCTGCAATACTGCATTCTAGTCACTGTGCCCCCACAGCTATAAAATAAATAAATTTATTTTCTGAATATCTGGACTATGTACTATGAGTCAGTTGAAAATTAAGGAACTTTATAAATCCATTAAATATATAAAATAGGGTTTCTAATTTATAACTTTTTACCTTGGCAGAATGGGATATTTGCAGATAAAATTAACCCTTCAGGCATTTTGCCCAAGAATAGCATTTTCAGTTTGGCGAGTTCCAGAAAGACCACATTTACTATTTTGTTTGATGACATGATTGATTGATTGATTATGTGCCATCAAGTTGTTTTCAACTCCTAGCAACAACACAGATAAATTAAATGAAATTGATAAAAAATGTCCCAGTGGAACTCAGCATAGAGATGTTCTTAAAACAATAGTGCTGCAGACATCAGAAATCTATGTATGTAGTAATGAGGAAGTTATGATGAATGAGAACACTCCCATGCTTTTTGTCCTTTGTTCATTTGCCTACTAACAGGATAAAAAATATGGACAGAATGGTTAACAAAAAGGAAAGACCTGAACATCCAAAGTTTTTTCCCCCCTCAAAAGTTCCTTAGAGTTATTTCATCCCAGCATAAACAGACTCCTTGTAATCTACCATAGTTTAATGAAAATGACTAGGGATAACATGATATTAGATATCTCAGAGGTTGCTACAAAGAAAAGGGAATCAAGCTATTCTCCAAAATAAGCTGAAGACAAGATGAAAAGCAATGGGTGGAAACTAATCAAGGAGAGAAGCAATTTATTTATTTATTTATTTATTTATTTTTATTTACTGAGCGCTTATAGACCGCCCCCTCTCCCGAAAGGGACTCGGGGCAGTGTACAGTCCATACAAAAATACAACATATAAATAACTAAATAATTGAGCAGTTAAAATTATTAAATAGGAAGATAGAACTAAGAATAAATTTCCTGACAATTAGAATAATTAATCAGTGGAACAACTTGCCTTCCAAAGTTGTGGGTGCTCCAACACTGGAGGTTTTTAAGAAGAGATTGGGCAACAAGTTGTCTGAAATAGCGTAGGGTTTTCTGTTTCAGCAGGGTGTGTTGGACTAGAAGATCTTCAAGGTCCCTTCCAACTTTGTTATTCTATTGTTCTGATAATCTATTTTAACATTCCTTGGCTTGGGTGGATGCATCTGCAAAAAACACTAAATGCTACCCTAGCCCGGTGTGATATATTATTTCCATATCTCACACAAAGCAGTTTGATTGGAGAGCCTTGAATCAATCATTCAGTGATTGTTTCTTTTGCTAGATTCCTTGCTAGAGCTACCCATCAAAATAATTAATCGCCTCTTCTCGTTTGCACACTTCTTCACCCCAAACCTTTCCTCATTCTGATAAAATGATTTTGGTTCCTATGTCCTTCTTTTATACATGGTTATACTCTGAACATTATGTGTGTAAAGAACCCCGGGTAACAGTTTTTTTTTTAAAAGACAGCTTTTATGAAGTGAATGGTTTCTTGAAAGCAAACTAGATCATTTCACAGATCTATCTGAAATATTTTTTTTATCCTATTTTGGTCTTGGTCTGGGCTTTTGTCTGCTGGCTTTGAGTTGTGTGATATTTACGAGATTCTTAATCTGTGCTCCAAGGCCCCAAACACAAAATTAATTCTAGAGGAGGAGGAGACGGAACAAATTACAGATGACTCATTTGTAGTGCAGTTTCAGGATAATTCCTGCCTTTTGCCAATTTATCTATCCTTGAGAGGTCTCTCGGTTTTCTACACAGCCTTTGGACTTATATAAAATGGAGATGGACTGATAGTAGCAAGTGAGATCACGAGAGTGATGAGGTAATTGCTCTTTTCTTGTTGCGTTCCTTTTTAGTTTTTCCAAAGTAAATCTTTAGTTAAAAATCCTTTAAAAGAAGTTCTTGAATTACAATAGCATCCACAGGAGCAGATGGTTTTAATGGATAAGATATATGAGTATCTTAATCAGATTGAGTCCATGTTTTTTCTCCCTTAAAGGTCACCATTCCCCTCTCCCACCCCCCACCATCCCAAAATACTAAGTATTTATAGCTGGAAGCTGGTTTTCCATAAAAAGAACTTGGAACTTACATACTTGCTGGCTCTTTGTTTTTCATTAATCCGACTCTTCTCAGGAACTGAAGTTCCCAGCATGTCGAGGTACCCTGGAACCCAGACTGTGATCCCAAAGGCTGAATTTATGTAAACTCTTAGAAAGAATGACATACAAAAATATCACTGTGGAGTTCATTATGATTGCTTTTCTTATGATTTTGAAATTCCAACTTCAACATGGTAGTAAAATTTTAATGGTACTGTTTTCAATTGTGTCCAAATATTCATAGTTGGTGCAATAATCTGATCAGAATAACCTTATTTAAGCTGCTTTAAAACCAAATGTCTTAGCCTTCAATCATTAGAGCAGCAACGGGTTTCATCCGATACCTCAAAATATTCTGAATATATAGTATTTTAAACTTTTTCCTCTCTCTCCTTTCTTTCTTCAAGTCAATTTTTAATTCCTGGTGAGTCGCAATTTTCTTGGCAAGATTTTGGAAGTGATTCGCCATTGTTTCTTTTCTATAGCTGAGGGAGAGTGAGTGGTCCAAAGTTACCCACCTGGCTTTGTGCCTAAGATAGGACTAGAATTCATAGTCTCCCAGTTCTTAACCTGGGACCATAACTACTACACCAAACAGGCTGTTTAAATAGTCCATAATTGGCAAACTAAATTTGCCATTGTCCTGGATGCTCATGTGTTTGCATATTTTCAATTGTTGAGAGTCTCTCCTCCAGGGATGAGGAAATATGTCAAGACTGCAAATAAATAAGCCAACAAAAATACTATTCACATGTTATTTTTCATCACTTTAGTTGAATATGATGAAAAATGGTTAAAGGGAAGCAGCCTCTTACTAGCTCCATGTTCAAGACTTTGTTTTTAACATTTTCTGCAGAACATAAGAAAGTCAGTCCAAAAAGGAGATCCTACACATATACATACACACATACAAACACACACACACACACACACACACACCATTCTTAAGACTTTTGTTCAGGCAACATCTAACATACAGGAAATTCAAAAATGTCCTTCCCTTAAGTCACCAAAGAGCTGTTCCCCATAAGATCTGAGTGGAACGCCTTTGTGGTTTAAGGAAATATATTTTATAGAGCACTTTTTATTAGAAGAGGATTTTATAAAGCTTTAAAATTAGTTTGACATTGAGTCTTTATTCATTAGCACTTGGGCCATATCAAAGTGCAAAGTTCCATTACTAAAATTTGATGAAGGCAATATAAAATGGAATTTGATAAATTACAATTTAAAATTATAGAAACATAAAAATAGTAAAGAAAGAAAATATAAAGTAATAAAAGAAAAAGAAAAAAAGGTAGTTAATGTAGTAACAGGAAATCTACACCATATAGTTGTATAAAATCTTTATGATACTGATATGTGCGTTTACTTCCCCCCCCCATCCCTCAAATATTCCTATCAGATACCAGAAATTTTGGTAAGGTGATAATGGTTGAGAATTAAAGTGCAAGCCTAAGGAAGGCTGGAAATGGAATTCTGAGGCCAATTGTCAGAGGAATCCAATTTAAGGAAAAAATGTGGCTGGTAAATAAAAGGTGATGAAGGAAAGCAAGCCTTGATGGCAAAGCATCAGCTTGAGACCATTGACAGTTTTCTCCAAAAAGTTGTATTTTCTTTGAATGGGTTCATCTGGGTCTGTCCCTGATCCAGCTCAAGAGTATTTCCCTGACTCCATTAAATAGTTATTAGCCAGTAAATCTAATACGTTTCTTACAGTAACTAAAAGCTATTTTTCAGGCTAAGAAAAGAAAATACTTTTCAAAACTATATTGTGTCAAGACTTCAGAAGAGCAGCATTGAATAGAGAGAGAGAAAAAACAGGATCACAGGAATCTTGTTAAATAGCTAAGTATTTCAATACAGCAGTGGAGATATACTGTATGTATGTATGTATGTATGTATGTATGTATGTATGTATGTATATAGCCATATGTATGCATGTATGTATGTTTGTATGTACACACACACACACACAAATACACAGAGACACCATATTTTTCGGACTATAAGATGCACCGGAGTATAAGATGCACCAAGATTTTGAAGAAGTAAATTTAAAAAAAAATTGCACTCTGCGTGCCTCATTTTTTGTGAAAAATGGGGCATGCAGAGAGTTTGAAAGGCCTGCAAAGTGCTCCCAGGGGCTGGGAGGGGAGGCAAAAATGAGCAAAAGGTGCCCTGTTTTTCACAAAAATGGGCTCATTTTTTTCAAGAAAAAGGGCATGAATATGCTTTGGGAGGCTTGTAGAGTTCTCCTGGGAGGGTCGGGGGGAGCAAAAACACCCCCCAAATGGCCCATGGTTTGCTCATTTTTGCCCTCTCCAGCCCCCAGGAGCACTTTGCAGGCCTCCCAAAGCCTACAGATGTCCATTTCTGCAAAGGGGACAGGGTTTCGGGACACCAAAAATTCTATATTCAGTGTATAAGATGCACCCAGATTTTCACCCTCTTTTGGGGGGGGAAGGTGCGTCTTATACTCCAAAAAATACTGTGCATACACACACACACACACACACATACACACACACACAGCTTCCTTCCTTCCTGTTTTCCCACACTTCTACATTCTTCAGCATCCAAAGTTGCTTGGTCCACATTTTAACTTAGCAAATTTTTTTTAAAAAAACAAAGTCCATCAAACTAACAAAACTATCAGACTCACAGTATCCGCAATACACTATATTGCCAAAAGTATCTGCTCACCCATCCCCATAATGAGAAGCAGTTGTGAGCAAATACTTTTGGCAATATAGTGTAATTACAAAAGTAATTCCTGTTTTACCCTCACCATCTGAAATTTGATTAAGATTAGGGTTCATGACACTTTAGTAGAAACATAGTGTCTCCAGAACTCGGTTTAGGAGTCTCTATGTTTCAATCAGAATGAACTCGGGTTCTAGTTACTTAGTTTTGGAAATGTAACAAAACAAAGAAGCTTAAGCTTCTATGAAAATGCATTTTTTTAAAAAAATAAAGAAATGAAATGAGATTTTGACTGAACTCTTGTAAAAACAGAGGTCCTGTATCATCTCAGAATGAAGGGTCTTCCGACTTGTCTCAAATGCAAAATTTGCTTTTTTAAAGAAAAAGAAGGGAAGGGAGAGAAAGAATGGAAAAACGCCAATGAATTCTATAAGGGCGACTTTTATAAGTAGGGTCATGCTGGATTAAGCAGTTCTCACCAAACTTTTGCTCCTCAATTGCTTCTCCCTCTTTTGACTATAAATTCATGGATGTAAGCATAGCGCCCCCACTGGGATACTGTAAATTAGTAACAGTTCATAAAGCAGAGAACAAAGGCTAAGTTTACTTCAGGTGAAATGAAGTGCCACAGTCAGCAAGGGAGCAGTTAGTTCTCCTGCTGGGGAAGCAGCTGCTCTTGTCACAGGCAGCGACATTCATCTCTCGTGACACATAATGATGTCTGTCCAGCCCTCCAAACAGACAGAGGAATTTAAGTGACCCACATTCTGTCCATCTCAGTGGGAAGGGCATTAGAAAAGAAGGCAGCTGAAGGAAAAGACATCAATAACATCAACAAGTCAGAAACGAACAAGAAAGTTGTCTTGAAGTTACTCTGCACCTCTGGGACCCTGCTGGGATGACTTTTGCATTTTCTGCAAAATAAATTGCTGAGGACGAGATCAGAGGTAGGGGGACGTTGCTGACATAACAATGTTGCCTTATGGAGGAAGTGGCTCAACACAAACACAAGCAGCTGCAGATGGGTGAGATTTGAATGGTTCAGTCACTAAAGCAGTCTCCAAGGTGCATTGCAGCAGTACACCATTTGGAGAAGTAATTTAATATCTCTCTTTTTTTGTGTGTGTGTGGGGGAGTTCTTTTGATTAAAAATAAGAACCATAGATGCTTGCAGTTTCCATTCCTGTTTAAACCTCAAAAACATTTCAGATTAAGAGGTGCTTTAATGTAGCACTAGGTAACATGTAAAGCTTCGTATACTACAATAACACAAGGTAGGACATCTTCAAGACCTTGTTATCTTGTCAAAATAGTAGAAGCAGCATCATGATATCATATGTACAAATGTATGACATATGTACAAAAGGGAAAAGCCTTACATGACTTGATTCCTCTTGCTGTCTTGACTATTTGCTGTTGGGAAAGAAGCATAGTCCCAGTTTGTCTGTTTGTCTTTCAGATCAACACAATCATTTGATACATTTCTATTAAATGTATACAATTTCTCTAAAAGGCACAGAGGTTCCCTAAAATTAATTTAATATAATAGTTGGGAAATCGAGCTTGGTGTTGTGATTATTGCAGTAGTCTAAAAATTGGGAGACAGGGAGTTCTAGTACAAAGAAACAAGCTAGCACAAATATTAAAAAATACCAATACTGTAATATCAAATATAAGAATCAGGTCACTACAAGAAATAAACAAAAAAAGTGTATAGCACAGCTGCAATTATAAGTGAATACTTGGGATACAAAATAAAGGGGAAAAAGCCAAACAGGACACAACCAAAATGGAAGATCAGGTTGGAGAATAAAATCAGCATGCTAAGATCAGATGCAAGCAGGTTAGAACTGATGAAAGAAATGAAGCTGAAGAACAAGAAGATCAAAGAATATCTAATCAAGAAATATCATCCAGAAACAAGGAAGGTTAAGGAAGCACTGGAAATAATAAAGGGGAAAATAACATTTATAGCCAACTGGATCAGGAGACACGAAGCTCAAATTGTGCACCATAGGCAAACCTTCAATTTCAGTTAAATCAGAAACATTCTATCAATGAAGAGACTGCAGTGAATCAGTCAATGCCTCATAAAAAAGAAACAGTGCAGCTCGCTCTGGATACATCTTTGGTATAACCCAAATAAATACGACAAGAATGCAGCTTGTGATAGATACATCAAAAACATCTGTCAGGCTATCCCACCTTCCTTAAATGAAGCTGTATGGAAAAACATCATCTGAAACAGAATCACTACTCAACACTATCTGTATATAGCCAAGATATTGCAAAGGAGTTTAGACTGGACAAATGTACCATTCCTACCATCAACAGAGCAAAAATAGTGAAAACTGAATGACTCAAGATGCCCTATGGAAATAAAATCAAAATCTGGATAAATACAATTACTACAAATACCTGGGCATCCTTCAAGCTGACCAGAGGTGGTCATCAACAGGTTCTGACCAGTTCTGGAGAACTGGTAATGGAAATTTTGAGTAGTTTGGAGAACCGTAAATACCACCTCTGACTGGTCTCGCCCCCATGTATTCTCTGCCTCCCGAGTCCCAGCTGATTGGGAGAAAATGGGAATTTTTCAGTAACCTTCCCCTGGTGTGGGGAAGGAATGGAGATTTTACAGTATCCTTCCCCTGCCATGCCCACCAAGCCACACACACTAAGCTGTGCCATGCCACACCCATCAAACCATGCCCACAGAACCGGTAGAAATTTTTTTTGAATCCCACCACTGAAGCTGACAACATTAGATGGGTTAATTCTGATTGCACAAGGCCAAGCCTTAAGAACAAATGCATACAAAGTCAGAATTGAGAAGACAGAAACAGACAACAAATGCTGCCTCTGCAAAGAAGCTGAGGAAACCAGCAATTAGCTGCTGCCAGAAGATTGCACAGATTACAAACAATGGGATGACAAGGTAACAAGAATGCTGCATTGGAATACCTACAACAAATAATTTGCCTGCAAACAAGAACTGGTGGGAACACAAAATAGGCAAAGTACCGTAATGAAAAAATAAAGAACTTAACGTCTCTGGGATATTAGAATTCAAAGAAAAAACATCTCCCACACAACATCTCAGACTTCAAAAAACAAACAAACAAACTATTGCTAAGAAAGAAAAAAAGTCTAGACAGTGGACGTGGCAGTACCTGGAGACAGTAGAAGACACAGAGAAGGAACTGGAGAAACCTTGAAAAGATCTTCAAATAGAAATAGGACTGTGACAAAAGATGGCATAAGTGGCATCAATCGTAATAAACATGTTTGATGCAATTTCAAAATATCTGAAGCACCACTTAAATACCATCAGAATTGATAAAATCACCATCAGACAATTGTAAAAGGCAGCTTTGCTTGCAATATCTTACATCCTGAGACAATATTTTTAGCACCATCAAACAACACCTATTGCAAATCCTTGGGAAAAACTCAATGGGTGAATAAAAATGCCAAATCCAATCCAAACATCTGGCTGTGCAACCAACCATTGTAAAAATACAAACAAAGCTCAAGTATGAGCTCAAAAATATTGGATTTTGATTTTATCTTTTTTCAACTTGATGTACTTCATTGATTTGATGTTAGTAGCAAGAAGTGGTCATATACTGTACATAGGGTTGACCATTAAATGGAGCCTGTCAGTGTATTACAGAGCAATGCTGATCAAGATCTCCTATGACAGAATGGGACAACTTGCCACAGCTAACTTGCCAAGGCCAATTCACTGTGGCCAACTTGCCACAGGACAATTTGCTATGGGACAAATCAACAAATACAAAAATGTAATTAATTTCAATGAGACCATAGCCAATAATAATAAAGTCAATCCAGAAATACAAGAGTTACAATAACTTTGATGAAAACGTGATCACCAATAATAAAAGTAACTGAATCGAACAACTAGTACAGCATTAAATTGTCCTGCAGCAAGTTGTCCTGCAATGAGTTGGCCATGGTGAGTTGTCCCATAATGAGTTGGTCATGGCAAGTGCCTTTGCTTTGTTTAAAAATTCCTCTATCGATCTCTATGCCATTTGATATGATTAATCGCAAAAAAAGCTACTAATGCTATACTAAACTAATAATGTTACAGGAAGGTATTTATGTATGTGTTAACTAATTCATTAATTAATTCATCAATGCATCTATTTCTCCTATAATGGGCAGATACCTTCTCATCAGGAAATCATAGCTTGCCCAGAAAATGAACCCCATCATACTGCAAGATACACAAATCATTTGTGTTTTTTTCATGCTGGACCATTAGAGGAATGAAACTCCAAAACTGGTGAACAGTTGAGTTAAACTATCTTCAGTTCAATCCAAACTTACTGAAAATATTCCCAAAGAGCTAGAGTACTGAATGCTATGGGAAATAGGAAACCAAGGTAGCATCGTTGCAATGAAAATGACACAGATGGATTTGAAGAAAAGCATTTTTAGCAAATCAGTTTTGAAATATCATCAATGTTATTGTTAAAATGCATGTTAACAGTTTATAAAATGGCTCCATAAATCCAAAACCTTAATAATAGTTGCTATCCATTATCATTTATTAAAATTATATCAAACAATAGTGATTAATGACACATTTTTCTTTCATCCATGAAATTAATAAATGGCAATTGGTTCTTTGAATTTTTTATGACCCACAACCCTGTTGATATACATAACTGATTGTAAGCCCCTTTTCAAACAACAAGGGTGCAACCATATGAGTTGTCTTGCTTATGCTTGTATTTATTCTTAGCACTTACACATTTTAACACATTTTTCCATAAAAAGCAAATAATAATAAAACAGCCTGAGTGATAAATGTTTCAAAACAGTCAACGCAGCTAGATTTTTAATGGTTCTTTGACAGATCAGCCTGGCAAACTTTTTAAAAAAGAAAAATACTCAAAGTCTGGCTAGTTTTGCTATATTTGTTATAAACATTTTTAACATTCAATCTTTCTTGTCTGGGTAATTTACAAGAGTGTTTCAGTCATTTGGCAAGAACATTAAATTATATCAATGCAGAAGTGTTTAATTGAAAGTTGTTTTAATAACAAATGGTTTACAGGCACCAGAGCAGCCTTCAGATGCATTAACCATTAATTTAATAATCTGAATGCCATGAAGTAAATATTAAGACAGAATACCAGGTTTGCAGTTTCCTGCCAAGCAATTTTTAGGCCAAAATGTAATTATATTTGGTAACCAATAATGTGATTTTAACAGGGATACAAGATGTTTTTTGAGCAATTTATTTACAAGAATCCCCCCCCCCCCAGCAATACTCAAGTGGTTGTGAAGAATCAAGCAATTAAAAAAAAAACACCCTCTGTGAAGCCAGCTAGAAAACCTTTCCTGGCTCCAATTTTATCTCTGAGGGAGTTGTGTGAGGGCTTTAAGAATCAGGGTTTTTGTCGCCCTGAAGTTTATCACCAAGTCTGACTCAGGCCAAAGTTGCCGGCAGCTCCCCTCTATGTTATGTGAGCCTCTGAATTGCACAAAACTTGTTCCTCAATCTGCTTGTAATTAAAAAGGGGGGAAATGGACTTTTCTGGGGATGGTGTTATGTTTAGCTCTGTATGCGGCCTGTTACGGTCTTAACAATGACATCAGGAAAAGTTAAGAACTGTGCCTACTTTATTTATTTAAACAATTTCTATGCCATTTTTGGGGGGTCAGGTCAGCTCTCTAAAGCTGTTTATATAAAATAATAAACAGCATCATCCTCTGAAAGTCCCATTCTGAAAAAAAAAAAAAGAACAGTTATCACATTCTGACTCTTGCTTTTATGTTGTTATACTTAACCCAAGGAAAAAAAATATTTAATTTGAAGCCAGAGCTCACTCAGGCTGCCTGCTAGACCTTGCTTTGACTGCCGTGGGTTGATTTCTGAAACATAACCTCAGATTGTCAAAAGATCCTCCTCTTTCACCTCCCAATGGTAACCAGAAACAGCCTCTGCATTTTGAGAACCAGAGAGAAAAGCTGGAGAAAGGTGGGAGAGGAGACCCACAAGAGTTGTAAGCAGTTCAAAGAGAAGTTTCCCAGCAGCAGAGGGATGGAGTTCAAGAATCTGGAGAAAGCCAGGCAGTCTGTAGATCAGCGCTGAACAACAGAGTTTTTTTAAAAAGAAAACTCTCTTGATCTGAATTCACTTTCTAGTGATTATATTAACACGTCCATGCAATTTTCTTGGTGGCAACATAGAGGTGGTTGCCATTGTTGCCTTTCAGGATGTTCATTTATTCATTTGTTCATTCGCTTATTCGTTCATTTGTTTTTAATGGTCTGGTCTAGCTTACAGCTCTGGAATTTGCTCCACCTTAGATCTTCTTTCTTCCCACCCTCCCTCCCTCCCTCCCTCCTTCCTTCCTTCCTTCCTTCCTTCCTTCCTTCCTTCCTTCCTTCCTTTTTTCTGTCTTTCTTTCTTTTCCAAATTTAGCTAGGAGGCACAGCATCCACAAGCAGACAAGAGGGGTTTGAGTGGCGCCAACAGCACAGGGGTTGGTTGCTGCTAGCATTGCTGCTGGTTTGGTAATTGTAAAGCAGTTCAAAGAGAAGTTTCCCAGCACCAGAGGGATGGAGGTCAGGAATCTGGGGAAAGCCACGCAGTCTTTAGATCAGCGCTGAAAAAATTTGCTGAAAATTGAAAATTGTTCTGCACATGCGCAGAACCGAAAAACAAGATGGCAAACCGGTTCGATGGCATGGCAGGCTTGGGTCGCTGCCAGTTCCAGCGACCCAGGCTGCCAAGTTACTACTGGTTCAGCCGAACTGGTTCAAACCAGTAGGAACCCACCTCTGCAACAGCATCATGGCACAAGCCCTGGTCCATTTCTATGTGTGTCACATCATTGCTAGTTTGTCCCAAAATGTTGCTTGTAGAGCAACACTCCAGTGCTGCCTTTTTCATTCTGATAAAATCCTGAGGATTCTACTTGCATGACAGTGTGGGGCTTAACTGCTTTCATTTTAAGTTCCTATAACGATAAGATGCTGTGATAAATCCATGTGGGAAATTAAAATAATAGCTACAGTCAGCTGATTCAATGCTGATCATAGAAAAATGATTGAGAAATGCACGATAAGGAAGAGTTAGGATATATATTTATGAGGGGTTCTGGTGGGGTGATCAGTGTTGATGTATCCTTAGCACAGGGGTGTCCAAACTTGGGAACTTTCAGACTTGTGGACTTCAACTCCCAGAATTCCCCAGCCAGCATGGCTGGCTGGGGAATTCTGGGAGTTGAAGTCCACAAGTCTGAAAGTTCCCAAGTTTGGACACCCCTGCCTTAGCATGTCAACTGTTAATATCTGTCTGATTCCATATTCTTAGCAAAAAAAAAAAAAAGCACCACTATACTTAACTACATTATCCTTGCTGCCTCAGTTCCTCTGGAAATAACTTACTGTAAAGATACCAGTAGTTAGGAAAGGTAAAGTTTCCCCTCGTACATATGTGTTAGTCATTCCAAACTCTCAGGGGCGGTGCTCATCTCCGTTTCAAAGCCGAAGAAGCAGTGCTGTCCGAAGACATCTCCGTGGTCATGTAGCCAGCATGACTAAACATCGAAGGTGCAGAGAATGCTGTTAATTTCCCACCAAAGATGGTCCCTATTTTTCTACTTACATTTTTACATGTTTTCAAACTGCTAGGTTGGCAGAAGCTGGGACACGTAATGGGAGCTCACTCTGTTATGTGGCCCTACTTCGAGCTGCCGAACTGCTGACCTTTCTGATCAACAAGCTTAGCATCTTAGCCACTGAGCCACTGCATCCCCTTAGTTGGGAAAAGTTAGGAAAAGATATGCACAAATCCATATATTATTGTGATAAAAAATGGTTAGGGGGGATATAAATGAGGCTGGACAGGATGCATTTTTCAGGTGTGTCAAAAATATATTTGTTTGGAAAAGTTGCTTTTTAGCAATTCAGAGGTCCCAAATTTTTCACCATGCAGTGATTCAGTGACAACTGTAAAAAGACAGCTAGAAAAAGACTTTTGCAATGAGGGAAAGGGGAGAGAATTGAACTGTGCAGGGGAGAAGCTGGACTTTTTTTTTTTTGCTACACCCTCCTTTCTCAGATGTTATTACTTGATGGAGAAAGGCAGGCATGAGAAATTAGGTAGACTGATTACTTACATTTGCCTGTTTTAGTCCTCTTCCAGTACAATCTAAAAGAGAGGTAACATTGCAATGCAGGCATCAAATATTTCTTTTGAAGCTGAAATTAGCAACACAAGGCCGCCTTCTTTTCATTATCAATGGGATAGGGAACTACTTTTGCTCTGGATAAACACTCTGAGTTAAAGCTTGTTTGCATCACCTAATTATCTTCATTTGTTTATCTTTCCTAATTCTGTCTTTGGCCTCTCACGGCAGTGAAACACATTATGTTCAAAGAAACAAGCCAGAATCCTGAGGGAACCATGGAGGGCATGATTTCATGATACAAGGAAATCTGCAGAAGGGAAACACCTGAGATTAAATAAGAAATAATTTTGTTAAGTGCTCCCCAACTGCTCACTCTGCTGTTCCACTGAGGCTGACACTTCTTGTTGGGGCCTTTTCATGTCAGGGACCAATTGCCCTTGATGATTAGAACAGTTCTTCGATAGATTCCTCAGTAAAACTGCCAGCTAGACAAGGTACATGGTTTAAAATGTGATGTTTTTAACTGTCCACTGCTGTGAGTCTTTTTGTTTTGGCAGCCTTATAAGTCTTAATAATACTAATTCTAATAGCAGCAAATTGAAGTTGAAAGGTGTCGAAATATTCATGACTAGCAGAGACATGATAACATGGTCAGCCAATGAAAAGGCATAGCAACTAAGTCAGCCAATGAGGGCTGTTTGGAAACTTTAACAATATTTGCTGGAGATAGCTAGGCGCCTGGGCCTGGCTATAGTTCTGAGTCTGTGCTGAGAAACAAAACTAGCCAGGACTCATCTGCTCTGAACTCTGAACTGAAACAATCTCTCCTCTCTACCACGTTGGAAGAATCTGCTGTTGGTATTGTACATTTACTCATGTGTTATTATGTATATAAAGAAGTTTATTACTTAAATGAATCCTGCTGAATCAGTTATCTGTGTGTGCTTTCTGGATTTGATTTTTGCAACAAACTTTGCCAAAAGGCTTTGGAAGGAAAACAAAATCAATGATAATGCCAAAATAAATTGGAGCTTCTGGAACCATATCAAAGGTATTCGCCAATTATTTGGAAGTTTTAAATTTACTGTTCTTGACACTATTGACTTAGCATTAAATACAATTCTTGTAAATCTCTTACATATTTCAAAGATAACACCTAGGCTCTTGGAACCTGCATTTTCAGAAAATGCCTAAAAAGCCTAATCTAAAATATCTGATATTTGTTGAATGAGCCGATGTTATTGCTATTAATAACCCAATTATTATCCTGGATGGCAGAGAATTCTAGTGATGCACTGCATGAAATTCCCACTCCAATTCATTTATTTATTAAATTTCTACACTACTGCAAACATCTGGGATCCAAACTTTCAGGCCATTTTATTTTCATTGGATGTCTGATAGATACCCAACATCCAATTGCCTTTTTTCTTTTTGAAATGTTTTGCTTTTCACTCAGAAGCTTCTTGGATGAAAAGTGAAACATTTTCAAAGGGGGAAAAAATACCCAAGAAAGTCCAGTTGCCTTTTGGAAAAAGCACCTTTGGGGCAACCATGCCCTGGAGGATTGAGAATCTTTATAGATATGTCAGATGGATCTTTTCTCAGAACAGGTTTCTAACAATCTGTGCTCATTCTGTTCTGGCTGTGAAATAATCCCATTTGTTCTAAATAATCCCTTCTTTCCATCCACTGTTCCAATCTGTTTGGGAAATAATCCTGTACATTGAAGAATATCTCTATTTCAAGCACCCATTTACCAATGAGTCATGGGTTAAGGATTGTGTTACTGTATGTAACAAATGTAAGTTGGGTCTGGTATGCAAAGGAGGGGAGAAGATGGAAATTTTGCGCCTCTTGTGACACCATCTGCCCACACGCCACTTACATAGCTACTTGATACAATAACGTCTGTGATCAGCCTAACCTGTACCCTGTTTCTTTTCATGACTTAGAGGAAGCGTCTGCCTAATCAAATCTTCCCTAATAAGCAATATTGCCAACACTGGTGAGACAGCTGCATACAATGCTTGACACAAGGACAATAGAATGTTCGTTGGATGGCATTAATTGACGTATCCATCCCCACAGCCTCTACTTACATGGCAACAATGAATCTTTTTGGCCCAGCATGCCAGATTGAAAATTGAATTTGCGAAATCAAACTGTAGTTATCTCCATGCCTTGATGTCCTCCCAGGTGAGCTACTGGGCTTCATGCTAATAACTTCTAAAGCAAGCAAACTTTAGCTAATTATGTGCTAGCTTATTCTCCCTTGCTAAATTTTGGCAGGTTGCTTCTGTAAATTATGAAAAATAAATGTGAAATATGCAGATGTCTTTTGTTTAAAGCAGATGTTTGGTCCTCTTTGCCAGAATCTAATCAGCTGCTTCCCTTGAGTTTCTTCCCCTTCTCCATTTTCCCCCCTTCCCCTATGTTGTCCAAAAGCTGCTGGAAAATGGAAAATTGGGGGCTGTAAGTTAACAACAATAGAGCTCTGTTATACAAACAATATGCCTCCTTGATATTGGAATTGAGGCATAATGAGCTGCATTCAACATAGGATTTTGCCCAGTAATAATCAATATAACCTTGAGAGAAAGCCATGTTAAGGCCACTGGTCATAAGCAAGAACAATCCCCATGTCACTGTGTGTTTGTGTGTGTGCATGCACATGTGTCCACATCCTCTCCAGGAACTGACCACAGAAATGCTATCCTCTGAATACTTTTCTCCTATAGTTAGGCTGAGATCAAGGTTACCTATGCTTCAATAATGGTGGAGATGAGAATGCCAATACCTGCACATTTTCTTATCCTTCAGAGTGATAAATGTCTTTCTTCTCCAAAATAAAAAGAAGGGGTCATGAACTATGTTTACTTGCCATCCCTTTGCATCTCAACTTTCTTGTTTTATCATTTAGAAGCAATTACATTTGATTATCTTGCTGTAAACATAGATTAAATACCTAACAATTAAATTGTAGGTATTATAACTTTTTTTTAAAAAATGCCACTATAGACATGCCCCCGGACATGGTTGAATCGCAAGACACATTGGGTAGCTTCGGTCCCAATCAAATAAGAAGAATTTAATTAAGATATTTTTGGGCAGAAAGGCAAATTATGACAATTTCCCTCCTGCTCCCACCCCAAAATGCACAGACACATACCTACACTAGGTTTTTCATTTTCCAAATTAAGAAAAATGCCAGAATGAGGACTGGATGAGGGATGAACATGAACTAAATGGCTTACAGTTCTATTTTTTGTAACTTTGTTATATGGTTTGCAAGAACTTTCAACTCCTTGCGCTTTTCATAAATATGATCCACACTCTATTGTGCTTTGATCTTTGCTAGTTCTGTCTCATTTGAGCAAAACAATTGGAATAATTTGGTGGAAATGTTTCTTTTCTAATTCCCTAAAGGCAAGTACTGATAACAGTTGTTTCTTAAATATTTGATTTCATTGGGTTGAATGTTCAATCTTTGGTCTAATGTTGGTCATCTAGTTAAGGCCAATGTCTACTAAATGTTAATTTATAGCCTAAAATCTTTGCAAAAGAGCATAAAAATCTGAGTATGTTTTCACTCAATGTTCAGGCCAAGTTTGATCAAAGTTTGTTTTTACTACAAAACTGTTTGTGCAAATTTCTCTTGATCTTTTTTTTTCAAAAGGTGGCATATGTACATCTTTGATTACTTAAAAATGTTCAAATCAGAATACATTTGCCTGAGCAATTTTAGATAGTTAACCTTTGACAAAGTTCTTTCTAAGGTAATTGGAAAGTACATATATGAATAAAAGATAAGTTGTGACATTCATTGAATTATAAGAACAGCTTACAATTTAGTGAATATTGCAGGTTTTATATTTTTATACCACTAAAGTATTCTAACAGCAGGCCAGAGAAAAACTTTAATTTTCATTTGAATTTAACATATGTATCAATTTTATTAGTTTTACTCTTCCTGTTTTTGGAAAACATTCAATTTTTCCTCTTTTACTCAAGTGTTGTTAACATTTCATACCAAGAATTTATATTTCCTATGCCAGTAGTGCTTCCTGTACCAGAAAACAAAAAAGAAAAGAAAAGCTTTCTGTATAATGAAAATTTGTACTTCATTGGGAATATCTTGAATTGTAACAATAAGTGCAAATTATGATCCTGGGAGTCTCCTACTCTACAACGGTGCCCAATGCCAATAAACTCAGGGTATAAAGCACACAAGCATATGGATGGAATATGGTCTGAATGGCATGACTGTGTTCCTTGAGCTGTAATGAATGTGTCCCAAGGTGCAATTGTACATCTGCTTGCAGAGCATTGATTATGAACAAGAAAATGTGATGTTTAAAGCTTTGCTCTGTGTTGTATTATACGGGTTTTGCTCTCTTCAGTCAGGGGCTGCAGTATGTTAGATAGACTGAAAGAGCAGGAGCTGTTTGTTCAAGAGCCTAATGGATTCACCTTTATCGAATCAGAGAATGTACCTATCGCTTGTTGATCTCAGAAGCATATAGGTGTAAGGGGCAAAGACAGATAAGTATATCTGTCTTTTATTAATCATACTATATAGCACCTTCCAATCAGCTCAGCTGTGGGGAATGGGAGGAAGGCAGTGGTGGGATTCAAATAATTTAACAACCAGTTTTCTGCCCTAATGATTTCTTCCAACAACCAGTTCACCAAATTGCTCAGAAGGTTTACAACCGGTTCTCCCGAAGTGGTACGAACTGGCTGAATCCCACCACTGGAGGAAGGGAATGGCAACCAATGTATCCTTTGATCTCCAAGACTTCTGTTGCTATGTGACAAAAAGTATGGGGAACCATGGCATAATAACAATATTTATTTATTTATGTTTTTGTTTGTTTCTTTATTGATAATTTAACTCACAAGCAGGTGACTGCAGGCAGCTTATAATATTAAAAATCCACAATGCAACAACCCTTAAAATGCCACCCCATATGCATTTTCTTCTCTGTTATTCTGAAATTTTCACTCAATTACGGTTTTTTCCCCCTCATGGAAGGTTATAAATCAATAGAAATGGAACCTGCCATTAAGCACCCTTGGGGTTCAGTGCAAGATGGAACCTGGATCTCTGAACATTTTAGATGGAAGCCCACTCAGGAACAAGAGGTTTTGTATATAGTGAACAATTACAAGATGATTCCAAATTTCATTCTGGACAATACTTTGATGCAAAACAAAATGAAGGCTGTGGGAAGAAAGGCTGTGGATAGTATATCATTTAATCACCAGATGACACTAAACCTAGCAATATCTCATTAAATCATAAGTTCCTATCTTAAAGAAATGAAAATAGATAGATAGATAGATAGATAGATAGATAGATAGATAGATAGATAGATAGATAGATGATAGATGGATGGATGGATGGATGGATGGATGGATGGATGGATGGATAGATAGATAGATAGATAGATAGATAGATAAATAGATGATAGATAGATAGGTAGATAGGTAGATGATAGATAGATATAGAAAGGTAGACAGACAGACAGACAGAAGTAGAAATGAGAGAGATGGATAGGTAGATAAAAAGATGATAGATAGATAGATAGATAGATAGATAGATAGATAGATAGATAGATAGATAGACAGACAGACAGACAGACAGAGACAGACAGACAGACAGACAGACAGACAGACAGACAGACAGATATGCTTTGTTTAAGAGGAGGGGTATATTTCTTTCCAGTTTCCTGACAAGGGTATTCTGTAAGCTTCAATGTTTTTGTCCCATGATATTAATAAATATAATAATGATGCAGTTCATGACTTGTATGCCATGTTTAATCCTAAATTCTGAAATCATTATTTGGCATGGTGCCAACCTCTGTTTCATTTTTATTTTTGAAAAATAGCAATCTGTGTCTCATTTTATTATCTATTTATTTACAGTTATGCTAACAAGGAGCTATAATATAACACAAAGTCCTATTAGATTTATGGAACTGGAAAAGAAAAAACAAGTTTTGGTTTTTTGTTTTCTTTCCTCTCCTTCCCCCCCCCCACTCTATCTCTCAACTAAAGAAACTTAATTTACTTCTGTTCTATTATTGAACAGCCCCAGACTCTAAGTAGCTATAGATGCTGTTTCTTCCATTATGCCTTTGATGTGCCGAGTACAGAAGCCCCCCCCCTCCTTCCTCAGTGTTCCAATATGGGAGAAGCTGAAACTTACAGAGTTGTTATGGGGGGAAAGCTACTTGCAGATGGGTTGTTCCCCCATCTACAAAATTTCTTTTTTGGGTTCTTGGAGAGAGAAATTCAATATAGACTGAACCTTCTGGCTAGAATCCCAAGCATAAAATTCTAGGCACCAAGTCTATCACATCATTTTGCCCATTTACTGGGCTGCCTATCAAAATTTTTGAAAAAAAAACTCACAACCTCCCCCCCCAAAAAAAACCTGTTACACTGTTCTATTCTGGCATATGTAGGTAGAATGATGTGATAAATTACCATACTTCCACTTTTTAAAGCTGCATTTGACGAAAAGACACATACACCCAGAGAGAAACACAAACTCTGACGACAAACACACAGATATACACATGCACACAGCTTACTTGCTTTTATTTCTAAAAGAGATTCAAATGCTACTTTCTGGACACTGTTAATTATACTTTCAGTTGAATCTTTCTAAGTGAATTTCACACAGAGTTAAAACATGAAAATGTTTACTAAACACTCTTCAAGGTGTTTTATTTTTAAATTGCAAGGCTTGCTGTTAGGTTAAAATCGAAGTCCCATGGTTCTTTCTTGGGAGTAAATCCTACTGGGTAGTATAGGGGGCGTTACTTTTGAGTAGAGATGCCTAGGTTTGCATTGGAAGTCTCTGTTGAATGTGAACATCTTTCGTTTCAAAAGACCATTCCTGTACAAATGCATTATTCTGTTAAGTCAGACAGAGGAAGATATAGGCAATATGGACAGATGGACAGCAAGCTGCTATAAAGCCCAGAGCATTCAGCCTAGCCCAAGGGGTTTTCCACGATCCTGTTCAGAGCCTTAAGAATTAAGTCAACTGCTCATGACTTATTTTTAGCAGCTTCCTTCTTTCTCCTTCTTCTCTAGTTCAAACTGCTTGCTACTCTTTGCACACCTCCACCAAGTGTCATTTGCAAAGGATGATCAACACACAAAAAAAAAAACCTCCTGGAAATAGGAACACCTCTAGACCCAGCATTTCTTAACTGAATATAGTTTTCTATTAATCCAGAGTAAAAATGTAAGGTGGTTCCTAATTTCAGCATGAATGTTATATAATAATGAAGATTTTTTTTTTAAAAAAAATACAGAATAGTGTAGGTTTCTTGGGTTCCTTAGAATAGGGGTCACCAACCTTTCGGACCTCAGGGACCACTAAATTCATAATTTTAAATGCCGCACACCACTAATATGATTTTTTTAAAAAGATAAATAGTATTTAGTACAATCTAACAAATACAAATAATTTTTCTGTGGCCCACCAAAATTTTCTCATGGACCCCCAGTTGGTAACCACTGATTAAGAGCATTGTTAAAAATTTCCCAAACACTACAGATAAAAATGATAAACCTAGCAAACCAAAACATTTATGTTTTAAGTTTTAAGATCATTATACAGTGTTAATATAATATAGAACTATGGACATATTTCAGCTTAATTTGTTCTA
Organism: Natrix helvetica; assembly: GCF_964273705.1. Classification (NCBI taxonomy): domain Eukaryota; kingdom Metazoa; phylum Chordata; class Lepidosauria; order Squamata; family Natricidae; genus Natrix; species Natrix helvetica. Next base: position 129,976,588 of record NC_138552.1, on the reverse strand, counting down.
GGCATGTTTAATTATTCCCACTTAGGAATCATATATATATATATATATATATATATATATATATATATATATATATATATATATATGTGTGTGTGTGTGTGTGTGTGTGTGTGTGTGTGTGTGTGTGTGTGTGTGTGTGTGTGTGTATGTGTGTGTGTGTGTGTGTGTGTGTGCGCGCGCGCGCGTGCATATGTATTTGTGTTACAACCCCTGGTATGCCTAAACTGGTAACACAAATACATACCTATTTCCCTGGCTCAACTGATAAGGAGGCGAGCCTGTGCGAGCCTGTGGCTTAGTGGCCAAGACTCCTGCCTAAGATATAATACAGCCCAGGTTCAAATCCCAGTAAGGGTATGGCTAGCTGATGAGAGCTATTTATTTATTTATCAGTACAAATACAACAAACATACATACATACATACATACATACATACATACATACATACATACATATATATATATATACACACACACACACACACACACACATACACACACACACTACTTTAATATGCTTAGTCTTCTTTCCGTTTCTGTAAAATAGTCATAATTGTTATCTATGAACAATCATAGGGAAATGTTGCATTTTACAGAAGGAATGGTCTCTTAATTCTCTGTAAAAAGCTAAACAAAGAACTTTTTCATTTAATTCACTGTAACTGAGCTCCTTGTACATGTACTGACAGAACCAGTTTATGCATGTTTGCTCAGAGATGAATCCTACTCAATTAAACCCTACCCCTTTATCATGGAGAAAGATGGTAATAATTTGCTCTTAATCACTTGGGCTCTGGTAAAAAAATATTCAATTCAAAGAAACTAGGGTGGGCAGAAAAAATATGCAATCTAGATATGGTGCTCAGAGGTGGTATTCAGCAGGTTCTGATCAATTCTGGAGAACCAGTAGAGGACATTTTGTGTAGTTCTTTTTTTTTTTGAAAAAGTTTTATTGGTTTTACAATTTTTTTAAAGGAAAAAGGGTAAAGAAAGGGTATAGAAAATTTTGACAGCTACATCATGCATGGGAGGGTAATCCCCCCAAATCTCGTAACTTTTACAAAAAAAGGTAGAAAAGGCATCAACATTTGAGTAGATATTAGCAGTTTTGGTTTAACATTAAATCATCAGTGTATTCAATCATTTTTTGTATCACTTCCAAAAATTACATTGTAACAACAATTGCAATAAAGTTTCAATTCATTTTTGTGACCTGAGTCTTCTCAATGTTGGATCCTCCCCCCTGTCTTCTGGCAGAGCCTCAGCCCCTCCCTCCTTCATATCTTGCATACCATCCCCTGTTTCGTCTAGAAGGGCATTATGTTTTTTAATGAAAGCCTCCGCTTACACCACTGTGTTAATTCTCATTCTACTGCCCTCCCAGAAAATCAACATACCTTCTGGCAATAACCACCTGAACCAGACCTCTTTATTATTATTATTATTTTGCTAAAGAGGAGTATTTTTTCCTCTTATCTCTTACTTTCTTTGGAATCTGTTTAAGGATGGTTATTTCTTTGTCTTTATATTTTAGTGGTCCCACCCTCTGAGCACCTAGGACCTCATCTCTTGTGGTCTTTCTAAGAAATTTAACATGGACTTCCCTTGGAACATTGTGTGTTCTAGCATATGCTGAGTTAATCCTATAAATCAGGTCAATATCCCATCAGAGCTGTTGTTTATCTCTGTTAATGTATTCTGCTAATATTGTGGTCATAATCTCCTTAAGGTCTTCATTCTCAGTTTCTGGCAGATTTTGAAACCTAAGAAAAAAGACATCCTTTTGAATTCCATTTTTATCATGTGGTTTTCAAATTCTACGTTCCCCCTTTGGATTGTCCTAACCTCCTCCCTCATCCCACACACACACATAATCGGACTAGACGTAGAAGATGTCGGGGCCGAAGAGGCCTTACCAGGCAGTAATTTTTTAGGACCCATCATAAAGCTCAGAGATAGTTATAAGTCTATACAAAGAAATGGCGGCTGTGGAAAAGCACAACCGGGAGAGATCACGAGGCAGGCAAACCCAGAAGGGATTATTAGTCTTCCAGTGCGGCTCTTAGCCAAATAGTTAAGTCCAATATTCCAGATCCAAGGGAAGTACATAATAAGAGAGGGTCCTAGAGGTCTCTGGGGTGGAAAATAGTTCAAAGCCAGAAAATCTTCCAAGGAGGAATCTCATTCGTGAAGTCAAAGAAGAAGGAGGAAGTTGGCTATCTTGGCTCAGCCTTCACAGGAGGTCAGGAAACAACAAGTCCAAAGTTCTCATAACTGGTTTAAAGAAAGATCAACTCAGCCATCCTCTCTCTTGCAATTGTAATAAAAAATCATCCTCCCATTTTTTAAGGGAAGTGAAAGTCAGTTTTTAGCTGTCTCTCTCTCCTCTGAGAGGGAGAGATGTTACAAATGCCACTTTTCCGAGGGGGGTGGAATCCCCCCCTCCAATCTTAAACTCTTCTGAAGATTGAAACAGAGTTTTAACAAGACTGCAATTCATCAATTGAGTAGATTAACAAAAGACTTGGGGAGACTTCCCACCTCACCGCACTTCAGCTGTAGCCTTCGAATTGATTATTTCCTTCCAGGCTCCGTTCGGCGAAGACGCGCGGCAACATGCAGCGCCGCCACGCACCCCCCACGCTTCCTGGCTCCTGGGGCGAAGCTGGAGACCCCCCCCCGCAGCCGCAGCCGATCCAGGGGGTCCCAGCAAGCCGCCCTGTGGCAGGGCGCCCCTCCAAGGCACCCTGTGTTCCCAAAGGGAGCCCACCAAAAAGGCGAGCAGCGGACGAGCATGTCCATCGCCTTCGGCACCGGAAGTCTTTTCACATTTTGTGTAGTTCTAGCAACCTGTAAAAACCACCTCTGACTGGCCCCACCCCCATCTATTCTCTGCCTCCTGAGTCCCAGCTGATAGGGAGGGAATGGGGATTTTGCAGTAACCTTCCCCTGGAGTGGAATGGGAATGGAGATTTTACAGTAACCTTCCCCTGACACGCCCACCGAGCCACACTATTCTCACCAAGCCATGCCCACAGAACCAGTAGTAAAAAAGATTGATTCCCACCACTGATGTTGCTAATCCTTCAATAAAAATAAAAGCATTGCTTTATACTAATAGTGTTTTGTTTTCTATCTAGAATAGGACAGTAACTCGGTAACATTTGCAGAAAGATTTCAGAAACCAGCTAAAAAGGACATAGAGCAGCTGTAGTAATAATATTAACCATATATTATTTACTTGCTCTATATATTGTGCTTTAGGAGTTCAAGGATATATATGGTTTTCTTTCCTCATTATATATATATATATATATATATATATATATATATATGTGTGTGTGTGTGTGTGTGTGTGTGTGTGTGTGTGTGTGTGTGTGTGTGTATGTGTATGTGTATATATATATATATATATATATATATATATATATATATATATATATATATATATACATATACATATACATATACATATACACATATACACATATACACACACACACATTCTTAATTCTCTCAATAAAGTTATGTAGTAAGGTGTCTGAGACATACTTAGTATACACATTTCACCAAGTCATGGCTTGTTTAATCAGGGTTTATTTATTCAATCACTGTAGACTTAGTAACTACATCAAATAATTCTGCAAATTGCATTGGCTAGAGATATTGTGTCTAGCTTGCAAAAAGTGGAACAAGGTCAAAATAAACCAATAAACACAGAGACTCTTTGCTTCTTCTGATGATGATCTTGATTTTTCCATCCCAGATACTGGAGACTTAACCTCAGTTAAAATCAAATAAATTGCCTTTGGCCTACAACTTCCTTTCTTCTTAAAGCAATGTTTATGAACAATAATACTAATAATCTATGGGGATTTTTTTTAACCAGGTGATATTGATAATCATGCCGCTTCTTTCCCTCTCTCCCCCTCTCCCCCTCTCCCTCTCCTTTCTTTTCCTATTAACTTTGAAGTAGTATATCACTATATCTTGTTTGAGGTTGAATCAAAAAGCTAAGAATATTCCATTTATATCCTCCTTTTCTGGCAATAGCCATAGTGGGTGTTAGTGAGTGTGTAAAAAAATACATTAAAATGTGGTTTTGATAAAATGGTTAGTGTGTGTGTGTGTGTTTTACCCTGAAATGATGATGTAATGCCATTTGCTATTTTAATAGGACTTATTTTAGGGACATACCTAGCAGTTATAAGAGATTTAAAAGGCACGGTCTGGTTTTAGTATTTTGCATTAGAAATCCAGTCATCTGGGAATTGCCTGACCACTCCCAGGACTGGTAATTGGATACAGACCCTTTCACCTCTAGGTCACAGGTTAGGGTTTGTTACAGGTCAGCTGTGCCTGGAAGTTGTTACCATGCGACAGATGTTCCAAGGCCTATGAGAAACAAGGTAGTTGTGTCTGCTCATTTCCTAGTTAGCAGGTGTCTCTATTATAAAGCAGAACAGATTCGAGAGGGTGATAATGCAAAGCCTTTGGTGGCTAAAAAAGGAGGCTCTGCTAGTTACAGAGGGCAAAACACAGCTTGCAGTTTGTGTGATGGTGGATTGCTCAATATTAATGAAAGTGTGAAACATGGAAACCGTAAGGCTATATTTTCAAATGGAGAATATTGTCCTAGAATGTTTTTACTCTTCATTATAAAGCTAGTTAATAGGCATTGGGAATCTAGAATATTTATACATTCAAACCAATGGTGAGTTGCTAACCGGTTTACTACCAGTTGGCTTGTACTCGCACGTGCGCCAATGCGCATGCACAGAAGCATCCAGGTGGGTGGGTGGAGCCTCCTGCCGCCACCATTACTGGTTTAGCTGAACCGGGCCGAAGCAGGAGCAACCCATCTCTGATTGAGACAAGAAACAAAAGCTGAAATAAGTAAGACATACTCTGATTTTATTTGCCATTGTCTCTAGATGGTGCACTACACTTATATTAGGTATAATATTAGAGCTTTTCTCTTTAGATGCAGCCCAGTTTAAAACTTCTGGGTATGTTTTGTGGTACCTGACTTTGTAACAGTCTTATTAGAATTCCCCCCTGCAGAAAGAGTAAATTGCTGTACACTTTTTAAGACGGCACATATCTGTATACATTCAAAAGTCACCAACAGTCAAGCTGTAATAGAAGATATCCTGCTTTATTAGCCTGAGGTTTCTTTGTTGTTAGTTATTTTATGACTAGTGTTTTGTTGCATTTAATTTATCCCAGCTACAATCCAATGTTGAATTGAAAAGAAAACAAACAATAATTCAAAAGAAAAAGCTGATGACTAAAGAAAACAGAAGAAAAAAGAAAAGACCAGAGAGGAAATAAAGTAAAAGTTGAAGTGTAAATTTCAATCTGTTTTTCCAAGAATGTGCCATGATATTAACTAGTCTAAGAATTGCATCACATCCCTTAATTATTTTTCCCCCAAGATGGTGGTGCGCTTAGACGCTGCGGCTTTGAGCTCCTGGTGCCACAGTAGAGTTAGGTAAAAACTAGTCTATACCCGCAGTGAGTTATTAAAGATTGGATCTTCTAGTCGACTAGATATTACCAGCGACTTCCAGCGGTCTCATAATATACGAGTGACATAGTAAGACTGCCAGGCTCTACATGGATCGTTGTTGGGCCTAGGAGGTGGCGAAGAGAGCAAAAGCAGAAGCGGGGATGCAGATCTGGTTTGCTAGTTCAGTTACGGAAGCAGCCTCACAGACCAGCATTACCAAGCATTTTTCTAACCAACTCTAGAGCCTTTGTCCACAAAACTGATGAACTAGAGCTATGGATGGCAGCGAATAAGCTCATTCGTGACTGCTGTGTGATGATCATCACAGAGACCTGGCTTCATCCACTTGTTCCAGATGTGTCAGTGGAGCTAACTAACTGCACCACACACCGCTTTCACAGAAATACGAACTCTGGTAAAAGCAAAGGTGGAGGACTTTGCATTACTGTCATTTGTCGGCCATTTATTTACCTAGAGAGATTTCTGTTATAGTTATTACTGCTGTCTATATTCCACCTGATGCAAATGTTAGCATAGAGCTCTTTAAGTTACATGACACCATTGAGAGGCAGCAGCAAACTTACCCTGAGGGCTTTCGTCGTGGCTCGGGATTTTAATCAAGCCGGTCTAAAGTCTGTTCTCCCTAAGTTTGTGCAGTATGTGCAGTGTACCACCAGAGGTAAGAATACTCTAGACCATATGTACTCAAACTTAAGATAGGCATATAGAGCAATCCCCCTCTCCCATCTGGGTATGTCTGACCACATCTCTCTGCTACTGTGCCCAAAGTATATCCCCCTTAGGAAAAAGATATGACCAGTCTTGAAAACTGTCAAAATCTGGCCGGAGGGAGCACTCTGCCAGTTGCAGGACTGCTTTGAGACTACCGAGTGGAGTATATTTGAACATTTGGAGCGGCAAGAATTCACTGACACTGTACTCTCATACATTAAAACATGCACAGACAATGTAACAGTGAATAAGTGCATCAGAGTTTACAGTAATCATAAACCTTGGATGTCAGCAGAGGTACAATCACTTCTGAGAGCCCGAAACTCCACCTTCAAGGCAGGAAATGAAGACAAATACAATAAAACCAGGGCAAACTTGAGAAGAGGCATTAAGGCGGCTAAACAGAAATACAAACAAAAGGTAGAAAGTATCTGGAAGATAATAACTCAAGACAGGTGTGGCAGGGGCTACAACACCTAGCCAACTATAAGGGCAATACAAAATAAAATAGCCAATGCTAATGCCCTGCTAGTAGAGGAGCTAAATAGCCAATGCTAATGCCCTGCTAGTAGAGGAGCTAAATAGCTTCTTCACCGCTTTGAGGTCAAAAGATCAGTCTCTGTGGCTCTAGCCCAAAGGCCCTCTGACCTCCAGCCACTCACCCTGGATGAACATCAAATGAGAGCTGAGCTGAAGGCTGTAAATCCCAACAAAGCTGCAGGTCCAGACGGGGTGTTGGGGAAAGTGGTAAAAACCTGTGCTGACCAATTAATAGGGGTCCTGACAAGGATTCCCTGCAACAGACTAGAGTCCCATCAGGCTTGAAAGCAGCCACAATTATCCCAGTTCCGAAGAAAGCAGCCATAAATAGCCTGAATGACTATAAACCCATTGCACTGACGTCTATAGTGATAAGTGCTTTGAGAGACTGGTCCTACAACACCTCAGGTCCTGTCTTCCACCAAATTTTGATCAACACCAGTTTGCTTATAGAAGCAACAGGTTGACAGGGGATGCCATTACCACTGCTCTACATATTGCACTGAGCCACCTTGAGAAATCTGGGAATTATGTCAGACTATATAGACTATAGCTTGGCCTTTAACATCATCTTACCAGGAATTCTCATTGAAAAGTTGATTGACCTGAATTTCCCTCCACTCATTTGTGAATGGATCAAAGACTTCCTGACGGATCGTCCACAAACAGTAAGGGTTGGGTCCTTTACATCTTCCACGCTGAAGCTCAGCACAGGCTCCCCTCAGGGATGTGTGCTCAGCCCATACCTGTACTTGCTGTATACATATGATTGCATATCCTCTGATCCATCCAACATCATAATAAAGTTTGCAGATGACACAACAATGCTGGGTCTCATAACTGGAGGGGATGAATCAGCATACAGGGAAGAAGTCCAGAAGGTATCCGCATGGTGCTCAAGAAACAACTTACATCTAAATACTAGTAAGACAAAGGAGATGGTGCTAGATTTCTGGAAGCACAGAGAGGAACCTGTCCCACTGTATATCAAGGGGGGGCTGTGTGAAGAGGGTTTCCTATTTTAAATTCTTGGGAGTGCTTATTAGTCAAGATCTCACCTGGAAGAACAACACATCTCTGGTGATTGGAAAGGCCCAACAGAGACTTCATTTCCTTAGAGTCCTGTGAAAAAATCAGGTGGAACAACGTGTGATGACCTCTTTCTATAGGTCCTCCATAGAAAGTGTCCTCACATATTGTATTACAGTATGGTATGCTGGTTTAACAGCTGCAGACAGGAAGGCACTACAGAGAGTGATTAATTCGGCACAAGAAACCATTGGTTGCCCTCTGACACCACTGGATGATATCGCCAGATCTCGCTGCTTTAGCAGAGTAAGGAAGATACTCAGAGATGTATGGTCAGTGTCTCTTTGCACTTCTACCATCGGGCAGAAGACATCAAAGTATAGCCAGTCGAACAAATAGGTTTAAAGATAGTTTCTATCCTTGGGCTGTGAGACTTTTAAATATAACCACAATCACTCCATGCACACACTAGTTTTTTTCCTTTTTCTTTCTTTTTTCGTTTCTGTTTGTACCAGTGAGATTAAAACCAATGTCATTGTATTTAAGTACAATGACAATAAAGATTATACTATACTATACTATACTATACTATACTATACTATACTATACTATACTATACTATACTATACTATACTTAATTATTCTATGCCATTAATACTTTTTTTCTGATTCTTGGAACATCCAGTTTACTCAGCTGACTTCATGAAGAGAGCTTCATTTTCTTCATTGTTTCTTTCTTTTAATAAGTTTAATAATAGGTTTGTCCTATTCTTCCATAGCAGGATGACATATACCTTTGCAAAACGTTTCCAAGACAAAAACCCAAGAAAAAGCACTCAACCTTTCTTCAATCCTCTCCCAAAAGCCAGTCCTGAAAATATATCTGAATTCCCAAAGTCCCAAAAGTATCTATTAGAATCTAGTTATATTTAAATTGGACCCTCCTGTTGAGCTTTGAAATATGTGTTCCTGGTCATCAAAGTTTCCACAATAAGTGATTTTCTAAACCATATTAAGTTTGCTAACCCAGAAATAGCACAACCATTAAACAGAATATCTTCTTGAACATCTTTTCCAGAGCCATTTGATGCATTCGTCCTTTTCTAAGAATAATTGTTGATGCCTATGCATGGAGGTATCTTGCTGGAACATATGTAACTGTTAATATTAATGGAAAAGTGGTAACCCCCACTGTCTTAATGCTTTTTAATCCCAACAAGAGAAAATAAACAGTTTTCATTCTAATCTGGGTCTTTTCATTATCAAACTCTGAACCTTCCCACCTTTTCTTCCTGTTAATGTATACTACAAGTGTATCTCTTTCTTTTCTTGGGGCCTGTTAAAGTATATCTAGATCTGTATACCCAGTTTGTATCCATCACCCATTTTGGCGATACGATGCACCATGCAGTCCTGAGGGCTAAGATGAACCAAGCAAATGAAAGTTCAGTTCTTGTTCATATGGGAGATGTGTGGCTGGTCTACACTAGTGGCAGGGCAAAACATGTACATGCTCACAGCAGGACAAATGACACAGCCCTGCCACCTGTGGAGGTATCCAGTCAGGAGGTTTCGAAGTATTTGACCAAGAATGAATCATTGCTCTATTTTATATCAGACCTTTGGAACTGTAAGTTGTGGCCTAACCACATATAATTTTTCCTCAAACCACACTGATATTGGTGCAATGAATCTACATGCAGGGGAGGTGGGGGGAGTCTGCTTTGAACTACTTGCTTTGCTAAAATGGATGAGTAGGTCAGCAAAGGCAGAGAAAGTATTAACAGGTCTTTCTGATTATCTCAAAAGCAACATTAATTGGTTTCTTTGCTAATTTTGGACTCAAGACAATGTTTTAATTTAAAATTAGCCCATTGTTCCTAATGAGAGAAACAATAATGGTAGAGGGGCTATAAAACAACTGAAATCTGCCAAACCTGGAATAAAATATAAGGAAGAATTGCTTGTTATACAACTACATTAAATTTGTTTATTAGCTCTAATGCTGAACAATTTGCTGGCGCTAGGATTTTTCAGTCACCGTGAGAGAGAAGATGAGGGAGGCGGTTCACTTTCATTTGCATTCTTGATCCCTGCTGCTCAGTTTATAGCACTGATGCTATTCATACAGTCTTTGCAATATTAATTTTTAATTTATGGTGCTCATTAGGAGACATTTAAAGCAGAACAATTATCATTTATCTTGATATATTATTTACTAAGGCTTGCTGTCACGGTTAGGGACTTGTGATTAGTGGGAGGAGAATTGAAAGAGAGAAAGAAAAAGAAAGAAAGAAGGAAGGAAGGAAAGAAAGAAAGAAAAAAAGAAAAAAGAAAGACCCCAAAGGATCCTAGATGGAAGGAATGATAGTTTAGATCTTAAATTGTCATAACCTAGGGTTTGAAGTTCTGATAGTGGGATAGTATTATGTAGACCACTGCTTTATCAATTATTTACCTACTGACATTGCTCATCACTTATTGTGTTTTTATTTTTCTCAAGCATATATTATTTGTTTGTTTGTTTTTAAAAAAAACATCCAACACATTCCACATATTTACACAGTTTCAGCAGCATTTATTTTGGAAATGTTTCTGTTCTAAAGGATCTTGGCTTTTATTCAAATGTGGAAAGAACCAAGAATTAAAATCAAAGAATCAATGATGTCTGTCTACATCCTTCAATCAAAATACTGGCATTACCTCTAGGTAAGAGATTCTGAAACTTGAATAATCTTCCAATCTCAAAATCTAGCTGCAGGACCTAGGTTTGTTTGTATTATTTATATATTTATATTGCAATCTTTTGGTGTATGTAAACCTTGAGTTGCTATGCAGGAATAAATTACACCAGTAGGATGAAAATTCACTTCTTCCAATGCCTATGAGCTGTTTTTGAAATTAGAAGAGACATATTAGTGAAGCAAGCACTTTTCTCTTCTTCCAGGAGTTGGATCTGCAAATCTTAAAGAAGGAATCAAGTACATAGTGCCCTCAGATACCAGCATGCTTCTAGATCAGTGGTTCTCAACCTTCCCAATGCCGTGACCCTTTGATACAGTTCCTCATGTTGTGGTGCCCCCCCCCAACCATAAAATTGATGTCTCAGTTCCTAAAACCATCGAAAATATGTGTTTTCCTATGGTCTTAGGTGACCCCTGTGAAAGATTCATTCGACCCCCAAAGGGGTCCCAACCCACAGGTTGAGAACCACTGTTCTAGATCAACTGGCTGGGGAATTCTGAAAGTTGAAGTCCACACAACTTCAACTGGCCAAATTTGAGAAATACTGTTCTAGGAATTTCTTTTGGTGCCCTTTAAACTCCCTGACTTTTACAAGGGGCTGCATCACATGCCCCCAAAATCCAACTGTTTCCCATCCCCCCCCCCAGTTTTCCCCATCATTGCCTTAAAAGAAGAGAAAACTGTATAATCATATTCTGGGATCTCTCTAAGCTATACAAACAGTCCTGGCCTGAATAAGACAAGAAAGAGGAAGGAAATGCCCAATTTAGAAATAATTTTTCCCCAAGTTTTGTCATGCCCACTATCAACCCTCTCTCACTACTTTCATTTCAATTTGAGTAACTCTATGCTTTCTATGGTACCTAAATGTGATTATGTAGAACTGTAAACTTACTAATTCGAGATTGGTAACAAGTAATTCACACGACTCTTAAAAGATGAATGACCTACTGAGAGAAATTGAGTCTGGGAGTTTCTGAAACACAACCACTCCCATGAGGGTAAACACCCAATTAAGCAAAGCAAAGCAGCAGATTGTACAGTAAACTGCAATGATACCAAAGTGGGACCTGCTTCCAGAATCCTTATCACACAAATGCTTCCATTATCTACTCACATCCTGATGCATTCAATAGATTTGTAAGCCACAGGCTTTATGTGTTGACATTATCACATGCCCTCTCTCCTTCTATTATTATTTTTTTTGGCAGACTCTTGGGGTTGTAAATATCTTCAAGGTACACAGCTTATGGCTACAGTTTATGATAGACTGGAAAGTACTGTACTAAACCAAGTGATTTAACCTAAAGTCAGATTTCCCATCTTTGGAGGGGTGTCATAAGAGTATGTCATAAACACTCTCTTTGAGAGTATGTCATAAACACTCTCACAAAATGGTGGCCCTGGTGGGTGTCACAAGAAGATAAATAAAACTATAGATGACTTATCTTCCCCCCTCCTCTCTCTCTCTCTCTCTCTCTCTCTCTCTCTCTCTCTCTCTCTCTCTCTCTCTCTCTCTCTCCCTCCCTCCCTCCCTCCCTCCCTCCCTCCCTCCCTCCCTCTCTCTCTCTCTCTCTCTCTCTCTCTCTCTCTCTCTCTCTCTCTCTCTCTCACCCACAAATGCTTTGGTAAGGATCTTGAATGAGATTACCCTTCGTATGACTCTGTTGTAGGCATAGCAGAAGCTAAGGAAGTGATGTTACAAAGTGGAATAAAGTACAACAGGTCCCATTCCATCATCTCTCTAGAGTAACCCTAATTTTTATGCACAAATGAATGAATGGAGAGGTCTAAGGATGCTACAGGCTAAAAAGGACACATTGTAGATTGAGTCCAGTGCTCTCCAAAATTCACTTGGGAGATTCCTATAATCTTGGTTAAGTATGACAATATTCAGCTGGAAATGTAAGCAGATGCCAGTTTTGAACAAGTCCAAAGACGTTCTATGGATTGTGATTCTCTACTTCAGCAGGCATATTAGGCTTTTGATGGGATCTGAATCTGCAGTAGCATTGCCAATAAAATCTCCTTACTTGCTTAATGCACTAGGATGACTTTTTCCCCAAACTGTGCTGCAGGAGCAATGCACAGATCTATGTCTGGGTAGAATATAAATAAGGGTTGTTCACTTCGTTATATTGTATCAGAATGTTATTAGAAACAAAAAAGGAAACATGAACAATCAACAGAAAGAGCTTTTGCATTAAATGTTGTTGGGTTAAATTCTTTGGCACCTAGTTAGTTAGAATGTACAGAAATACTAATAGTTTAAGAATCCATGTATAATTTAATTGAAGAAACATATTATCTAAGTTTTGAATTTTGAATTATTTATTTGTCAGTGGACAACATATATACAATGAAATTGGTTGAGCTCCTTCAGTGCACCCCCCAACACAATACTATCTATATTCTATAGAATATAAATAAATCTATACATTGCCCTGCAAATAATTTTCTTTTAAATTTATTTAATCAATTTATGTTTTATGTACATGAACATGTGTGTTTATGAATGGATTATGATCCAACAATGGTATCTGAAATGTAAGTGTCTGAGAAACAGATCTATTTGACTTAGTAGATTTGTTTTTTTAAAAAAACCCCACATTTCTAACTCAGGAGCTCAGTTTAATTCCTGCAGAATCTAGTCTAGTTTAGTCTTCCCTTGCGTAGAATAATCAAATTGACTATGGACTGAATTATTCCTGTAGTATCTGGAAGACCAATCCAATTTTTTCCCTATTAACATTGCTATTAGGATACATACATACATACATACATACATACATACATATATGTGTGTATGTATTTGTGTTACAACCCCTGGTATGCCTAAATATGGGAGGAAGGTCACTACTCCCTCTTTCTGTCCTTCGGCTTATCACAGAAGACCATGCAGGCAGAAAACCATATTTTTATTTTTAATGTTGCCTTTTTATATTTGTGTTGTATTTGTACTGATAAATAAATAAAGGGAGACTAGTATAGATCTATTTCGAGCTAATTAGCTCTCATCAGCTAGCCATACCCTTACTGGGATTTGAACCTGTACTGTATTATATCTTAGGCAGGAGTCTTAGCCACTAAGCCACAGGCTCGCCTCCTTATCAGTTGAGCCAGGGAAATAGGTATGTATTTGTGTTACAACCCCTGGTATGCCTAAATATGGGAGGAAGGTCACTACTCCCTCTTTTCTAAAGCAAATCAGCAGTTTGATCATCATTGTAATTTACAGCAAATTAAAGCAAATTCCAGCACCAACTCAAGAAGATGTCCTACACTGCATTTCTTCTATGTTCAAATCACTTGACTATCATATGTATATTGATATGTTTTGTAATATTGAGAGAACTTGAAGCTAAGGAAAAAGAAAAAAAGGTCCATAGCTATTGGCGGCAAGTTCACACTTACTCTTACTAATGAACCACAGTGGCACAGTGGTTAGAATGCAGTACTTCAGGCTACTTCTGCTGACTGCTGGCTGACTGCAATTTGGCAGTTCAAATCTCACCAGGCTGAAGGTTGACTCAGCCTTCCATCCTTCTGAGGTGGATAAGGTTCCAGATTGTTGGGGGCAATATGCTGACTTTGTAAACCACTTAAAGAAGACTGTAATTACTGTAAAGCATTATATAAGTCTAAGTGCTATTGCTACTGGTATCTAAGTGCTATTGCTACTGGTATTCTGATTGTGTGATAGGACTCTACTAATAAGCAGATCTTTGACAAGGCATCACCATTTTTTTGCTGTCTAATTTTTCCTCCAGTCAGTGTTTGTGCCAGTTGACAGACATATGTTGCAGTGATATCTGTGCCTTGACAAGTAACCATTTCTGAAATATATCATAATTTGATTGTGCTTTTTGTCTCGCTGACCACTAAGAGTAAGGAAATTGTCAACATGTGACTTGCTTGCCTTTTATTACTGTTATCATTGCTAGTGTTTGAAATGCCATTTTTGCTCCTTTTGTACCAGTTACAAGGGATACATTCAATGTTGGGTTAGGTGGCAATGAATACATTGATAAACACATATCCTGCCAAGACTTGGCATTAAGGACTAGTCTCTTCATCTATAGAAGGTCTTCTTTTGATTTTTGCTGAAAGGTTCCTTTACTTTTATTCTACTTTGGGGGTGGGGGGGAAAGAGGGGGGGGGGTTCTGGTTAATAATCAACTTTGTCTTTTCTCTTGCCTCCTCGTTCTTGCTCCTCCTTCAATATTTTTCTCTTCATTTGTTCCTCTGCTTGCTGGTTGTAGCTTCTTTTCCCTAGAGTCTCAGGTTAGAAGTTTTTCCCTTTTGTGGAGCCATGACAGGTGCCTAATTGAATGATGAATGTCCCTTTATTACTCTGTAATTGAACTGCCAGCTTTTTGATTGGTTTGTATAGATGGTCTGCTCCTCATCAAGCACTGTAGGGGGTTTAGTAGCTGGCAGCCTGGCCCATACTCCATCTGTCTAATCACATCTCTCCCACACTGGCTTTGGCAGAGGAAGAGGGCAGGATTGGAGGAGGAAGTTCTGGGGGGAAGAAAGTCATGCAAGATTATGCAAATACGCCA
The DNA here is from genome assembly GCF_964273705.1 of Natrix helvetica. Lineage (NCBI taxonomy): Eukaryota > Metazoa > Chordata > Lepidosauria > Squamata > Natricidae > Natrix > Natrix helvetica. Next base: position 129,961,465 of record NC_138552.1, on the reverse strand, counting down.
TCGTGCCGGCGATGAGAGCATCATATTGCTACATGTGTCTTGGAGGCGAAAGGGAGGAGGAGTTTTTGGCATCCTGGTTGCCTAATGTGACAGGTCCTCGATGAAGATTAATGGTCCTTCCCTGACTGACAGAGAATGGGATGTGGGGCAGGGAGGGTCATTCATCATACTCTGACAGGTGTCATTCAATCCGACGGCAGTTCCACACTTGCTCCTCCAGCAGTTCCATTTTTCTACCGGTTAAGCAAGGAGTTTAATAACATCCCCAGAATTAAAACTCATTCTTTGTAGCAAGCCTGACAGCTGAAAATAAGAAAATCAATTCTTCATATGTTATAGCCCAGTTAACTGACTAGGGCTTTGACTTTAATTTAGACTCCAGGCAGAATTTCAAGCAGGGGCTGCTTTTGGAGGGAATCACCCATTAAAATGTGCCAGCAGCACTGGCTTCATTCTGGTTATTGCGGTGAGATTAAAGATGCATTCCTTAATACTACATGTCAACTTTGCACGAATTTGTGCTCAAGCAGTTCTCATGGCCGATGTGAAAGTCTGCTTCCTGGAGGAGAATCATGTTGCTCTTTTACTCCTCTTATCTAAAACTGACAGGCAAGAGAACCACAAGTTGGACACCTTTTGTAGGCATACAAAGCCTGTAAGTAGAAGAGTTCAAAACTTTATGAAGTCAGGGGCTAAAGATCTAATGAGATACATTGGGCTGTTAAGGTTACTCTGGAATTCTGAATCCTTGCAATGACTATTGACAAAGTGAATACTGCTTTATCCTCACAACTAAAAGGATTGTTTTGCTGAAATACATTTGATAATACTTTACCAACAGCTACTTAGCCAACATGTATGTTCTAAGTCTAAGTGAACCAGTGTAGATCAGAAACACATACATCCATTGAACTTTGAAAGTCTTAATATTGTTCCTAGTTCACAAAGTTGGAAGGGAAGTGACATTCTGTAGAGTTATCCCTCAGTTCCAGGGCCTTAGCAAGCATTTATTGAAACTTGGGATTTTTTTTAAAAAAATGTGATTTATCTTAGGTAGCCACTTTGCCTACAGTAAGTGGGATTAAATATTCTATTGCATATATATAACCTCTTCCATGCTTACAATAGCAGTCAGCATTATAGAAATATTTCTGAATTAAATAGCAATTTGATAGGAAGGTCAACTGGCAAGATGCCTCAGAACACATTGCTTGTTTTAAAACCCCGCACTGTACTGTCACTAAGTCCAATACTCACTCTTTGGAGAAGTGATGAAGGTCAAGTCTAGAAAGCATTTCTCTGCTTTTCTGTGGCATCACCAATGCTTTAGAATGTTCTGATGGAGTTATGGCTAGTCTCCTCCCTAGTGGTCCTCAGGAAAATATTGAAGACACAAAATAATTACTCTTGGAGACCTACTCTTATCTTAAGTATCATATTGTTATTACTTCTTTTTTCTTTGTTTTCTTTCAAAAAAAATTGAAGGGACGGACACACACACACACACACACACACACTTCCTTCATCATGGAAGAGTCAATGAAAGAATTAAGTGTTTCCCAACCAGCATGTTTGTTAATCCTGTGGCTGAAATTTTGGAAGATATCAAATTAGGGAAGGCAATTCTAGAGTTTCATTTAGTCAGGATTTTACTGATATTTTTCCAGATCAAGAAAAAAAAAGAAAGTTAATCAGAATCCGCTTTCGTCACAAAGTTTGCTTTGAATTTTCACTAGGAATGTGACAATCAGTACAATGAATAAGGAGTAAGCACTTTTAATTGTGATAAACAAGTCAAAGGCTACCGGCCCAATTCTGCTTCCAAGATGAGACTACTAACAGAATCAAAGAAACAAATTCTCCATAGCCTTCTTCTACTGTAACTCCAAATGGCTCAGCACGCAAGAAGACGTCCAGTCATCCTACCTAAACTAGGGAAGAAAAGGCTATAGCAATGTTTGTCTCAAACTGATACCCGCAGAGATCTCGAGACCTTGTTCTTTGGGGCAACAAATATTAAGTTTTTTTAAAAAAATATTATTATACAAGTCATTTTTGAATACTTCCAAACTGAAGGGTGAAGTTACAAATAATTTCCATTAAAAGAAAACTTTTTTGAATTCCTAGCTAGCATGACAAACTTGCTAATTAACAATTGTGGAACCTGTAATCCTAATACCGTGATGGTGAACCTATGGGATGCATGCCATAGGTGGCATGCAGCACCCTCTCTGTGGGCACGTGAGCCATCACCCCAGTTCAGCTCTGCCACACTTGCACATGCACCTCCTGCTGGTCAGCTGGTCATCAGGTCTCTGCTGTGCATGTGTGTGGGGGCATGTGCAGGGGGGCAGCACACACATGCATGGGCAGGGTGCATTCGGGGGCATGGCACATGCACAGGAGCCATGTACAAATTGCATTTTGGGGGTTCAGGCACATATGCATTCATGCGCATGCACGGTCTGGAAAAGGTTAGCCATCACTGTCCGTATACATCTGGAGGGTGCCAGATTACGGAAAAAGCTCTGCCATTTCTGTTTAGTAAGATCAAAAAGTTGATGAAAAGTTAACAAAAGGTTTGTTCGGGTGTAAGTTCATTGCATGCCATTCCGTGCAGGGTTTTGCATTTTGTGGAACATCTCAGAGAAGAAAAGCAGCACAGAAGAATCTTTTGGGTTCAATAATATGATCCTGCTTTGAAAATAAACCATCTCCTTCTCAAAAGAGTAGAAATACCATTTTTTTTGCCGAGGACTCAGTGGCATGGTTTGCACATTTCAAGATGTTGTTTTAGCAAGAAATAGTGTAAATATTTTAAATAAATAGAGAAACGATCCATAATTAACTGGTGCATACACAAAATGAATAACCATGACTTACATACCACAGTGGCTGATTTTGCACAACATCAAGACAAAATCAGAACCCAAATATATTTTAGCACGGTGCATGAATCAGGCCAGCGTTTGAGTTTGTGGTCCCTAAATTGTTGGAAGCATGACTAAAAGAAAATATGAGGATAAACTAATTACAAAATACCAGTCAAAACAGAAGCAGTGAACTAAGTCTCCTTAAACTTGTAATTCTGCTGTAGCTGAGCCAGGAAGTTAAAATAGACTAGAGGTTTTTTTTTCCCCAAAGGCCTTGGAATTTATGGAATTTTTGGTTGTGACATTATAGGACTGTCTGATTCGGGGCTGCAAAAATTTAGAGGGCCACTTAAGGGCAGCAAACAGCTCAGGAAAGTCTAGTTCTTTCTGCCCTCTCATGGCCATCTGGAATTTTGCAGGCCAGATCTGGTAGCTTTACAATTATGTTCTTGTTTTTGATAAATTGGATGTACAGCCTGTGCATGTCTGCGTGAGGATGTGCGTCTGTTTTAATGAACAGCGTTTGGTGTGGTGTCCCTATTTCCTGCAGGCTGTCATTATGAATTTAAAACTGCTGAACAGCTTTTGCTTCTCATCTTTTTTAATGTCATCACATTCTAATCTGATGACAAACAGTTGGCCTGAAATTTGAATATAGTACTATGGTAAGCACAATTTATGCTCTTCATGGAAGCTGATGATTTGTAAGGATTACAGTGTGGACTTCCATGGAACTCAATCCCTAATCCATTTGATAAGTTTGTTTTGGTGACCACAGAACTCTTGCTTGAGGAGAACATGGCGAATTTAAGATTTATATGGGTCAAACGACGAAGTATGACCACATTCCACTGAAGCTTAGGCTGAAAATGAGAAGCCTCTCTAAGAAGCATGCTTACTAAACTGCCAAAATCTATTAGAGCACATATTGCTTAATTTAGGAAGTAAATTAATTGCTGCCAATAGTGGATATAAAAAGGGTCAGATTTGATATGAGGAGAGAAGTTGTTTACACTGTTTACATCTATCACAAATCCCTCAAAAGCTAATTGACTGTACTGTTAAATTGCTAGGTGGACATATCATGGAGAACAATTAGTTTTATATTTCCCATCCCAGGCATAACATTAAAGATGATTTGATAGCCAGACACTACTCCCTATACAAACTTTTTTTTCTAACCCAGCATCTTCCAAATGTACTAGGACTACAATTCCCAGACTTCCAAACTTGGATTGTCTTCAGTGATTGTTGTTTCTGAGAACTGTAACTGGGAAAACAGTCTGCACCTTTCAAAATCTTCAGCATCTGACCTTGGGGTTGCGAGATTTTCTCAGGCTACAAATGGCTCACGTAAATTCCTTTTCTGCCTCCCAGCTCTCCATACATTACAATCATATCCATCCTCCTCTCTTAGCTTCTTTGTCAAGTTGCAAGCAGAAAGAAGCACCTTGTGAGTCATCAGTTTAGCCATTTCTCAAAACTTGATACCACTATTGCTTTTTTCTGAATGAAATTTCTATCTTAAAAAAGCTCAAAAAGTATACTTCCTCCAAGTGAATACGCACATAGAGTTCAGGATAGACAACAATAGTTTAAAGTGCTATAAAATTTAATATTTAAGCTATTTAGAACAAAGCCAAAATATTTTTGATTAAATTATTTAGAAGAAAACCAAAAGCAAGACAAAATTAGCCATAATAGTGATTTTTAATATTTAAAAAAATATTAAAGGAAATTTCAATTTTTCAAACTTTTATCTACTCTGTGATGCTTTCCTCTTATGCATAGATGGTGCCAATTTTGACTGCATAAGGATGTGGCCTGAGAAAATTTGCCTGCTTTTACTAGATAAGGTGGAGAAATCTAATTTCTGGGCCCTCAGACATGGCTTAGGATTGTCAACATATACATGTAAGTGTAAGCATAATCAAATTTCTGGCATTTAGAGCAGCAGTATACATCATTATCTAGCCATAGATAGATGTATATATAGGTGGAATGTGATTCTGTGTTTGTTTTGAAAGTATCATTGAAATCATGCAGAAAATTGTGCCAAATGGTTGCCCTTTGATCACAATGCCTCCCAAGAGGGTGAACTGAGAGTCTAGACTCATTATTCTCATCAGCTCCAGTCTGGATTGACTTGGCAATCAAAGTATGGGTGGGGTGGGGGGAAACAGGACATTTGGAGAGAAACTCTTTCCCTAGTTTTACCTTTCTCAAGGAAAACACAGTGTATCTGCCTCCCCCACTGCAGGGCTGTTCTCTGATACTATACGGACATCCATCTAATCCCTTTGGACTAGTCTTTGTTATCCACACTGACACAATCCAGAGCAGAGAACAGAAAATACACATGGTGTTATTCAAAAGGGAATCCCTTGCATATTCTGATATTCCTTCACTAACACCTGAATTTTACAACTTCCTGTTTGAGCCATAAGCAAACAGGTTTCTCAGGATATATTGGGGGTGGTGGTGGAAGGGAGGGAGGAGGGAAGGAGGGAGAGAAGGAAGGAAGGAAGGAAGGAAGGAAGGAAGGAAGGAAGGAAGGAAGGAAGGAAGGAAGGAAGGAAGGAAGGAGGTATCATGTGTAGCAGGTAAATACCAAGTGAACATGTGATGCTTTCATATATTTAGACTGTACATCCACACTTTTAAGGTCTTGAAAGTAATGAAATGGTTTGAATACCATGGGGAAAGTGTCCTTTTCAAGTGTTATTTATAATCTTACTATTGAGACTTTTGGCCTAGGCTCAGGGAAGTTTTTTTTTTCTTAAAAAAGTTTGCATTCAGGAACTATAACAGAGAATCTTGTACCTACCACTGAGATAAATTTCTTTGTGGCCAATATAGGTAATATTCTATTTATAATGGAGAATAAATATTGTAGGAGTCTTCAGGGTACAAACTATTTGCAAATGGTGTTTTATATAAATGCATGCTTTATTCAGGTTCTTAAAAGTATATGAGAAAAAAAAGAAATATATGAGGAACAACCCTTGAGCAAAAGAGGGAAACTAGAAACTATTTTTTTTTTAAAAAGCATGGAATTTATAAAACTGTCCCACGCAGAGTTTTGCGATTCTGGATAGGGTAGACTGAAAAAGACAAAACATAAGATACATATAATACAGAATCAATCTAACAAAACATAATCAACATATAACCAGATGGGTATGGCAAATACTCTCACAACAGAATGGTGATTCTATAAGATCTTGCTCCAATGTTTGAAAGAAAAAACAAATTTTCACATCTATAGATGGATGATGGCCTTTAGTTCCAAAGAGCAGCTGGTGACTCTGTATCAGAGAAGGGAAATTCTTTGTTCTTCTTACAACAGTTCATAGTATTGGTTTACAACACTTTATAGTATTGATTGGACAGCTTAAATGTTTTGGTTGGACATACTGAAATGTTTGGACTTTGCTCCACTGAATTATTGTTATTGTTCCAGAGGACTGGTTTCCCATTTCATATGTTTAGCCCCTGTTTACTATGTAGAAATATAGAAGTATTCAGAGTCCGGTTAACAGTCCAAGTCATACATGGTTCAGTAATTCAGTTATCAAAATAGTCAGTCTAACACACAAAGTATAGCTAAACAGTAGCAAACCACAATACCTCAAAATACACCGATCAGCTTCTAACAAAACAGAGAGCTAACAGCCATTCTGGCTCCCTTTTATGGCTGCTTGAGGTAACAAACCAATTACATCTCTTAAGCATTTAAAGTAACAGTAAAGTAATCATATCTTATATACATTGCCAAGCCAAGCCTAGGGTTACATCCCTAACAAGCCCTATATCAGAGGCCACTAATAGCTTTGCCTTAACTCTCCTTCCATAGGGTATTTTCAGACAACTATGTTTTGTCAATTGCCTCTTCTGATTTCACAATTCACGCGTATATAGAAGTGACAGGATATTCTGACTAATTCCATGCCTAATAGGGCATTATGGGAATGGGCAAGCTTACACATCTGCAATCTATAGCTCACAAAAAAGAAAACAAAAGAAAATAGTTAAACCAGCACTTGCTTTTTCTGGCCAATAGAAGCGTCAGCCAAGCAATTGCCAGAGAATACTGAGTATATGTTGTGACTCCTCAGTTCTATATCCAAACATATATCCTTTTCCTTTTACCAAAAACAAGTAGCAGAAATTAAAATTGCCATAGTATAAATCCTGAAGCTGTCATGAAAACCCATGGAATGCAAAATTAACCCATGGAATGGCTCAGTAATAGTATTATATTTTCTTCACTTGGTAGTGTGAGTGCACACATCTGGGCATGCTCAGAACCTTCTGCCCTTGATGATGGCTGGGTGGGTGGGTGGAGCCATGTGCCGCTGCCATTACCAGTTCGCCCAAACCAATGCAAACTAGCAGCATACAACCTCTGGAATGGCAGCTATCATGACTTCTTGTATATATGATGACTATAGTGTATAAAAATGGAGAAGGAGCAAAAATCAGATTTGTGCCCTTCATTCAGTGCCACCATTAAAATGCAAATATTGTTCCTCTGGTTTCAGTTTGTTAGGTTAATGCACAGTGTGAGTGAGTGGGTGATTGATTGATTGATTGATTGATTGGCTGATTTGTTGATTTTGTTACTTTAAGAGGTATACACTCTGCATTCCAGATCCTGAAAGGCAGGGTGGACTTAAATCAAATAAATGAGTACTGTAATTAAATCCTTATTTTAAAAAAGATGTGCAAATGTTATCTCTGTGAAAACTACAGGTCCAACTGCCATTTAAAGTTAACACAATTAATTTACACAAGCACAGAATGAATAAAGTAATCCCACCCCACCCCAGGAATTCAGGGATTTGATGATTTGGATTATTTGGAGTTTGTGGCCTCATGACAAGTTTGATTATATTTTGGGAGTCTAACATTACTAAAAATGGTGTCTGTTTCCTGTTCTAGATATTTCTATCCTCCTTTCCCTCAAATGACCTGTAAATGAATTCTCTGAAATTTGAAAAATTAAGGCACAAGTGTGTCTCGTCTCATGCTGTTTTCTATAAATGTCACTATATTCCGATTTAAACTTTTAGATGTGGCTTTCAGTGGAATTTCTTTTCAGATGGGCAATATTTTTATAGAAATGAAAATGGAAGAAGTGATAAGATTTGAGTTGTGCATAATTAATTTATTTTCAGAGTTCATTACCAAAAATGGAGGATACTTGGATAGTTTTAAAAGAGGGTTGAATAAATGCAAGGAGCCAGAGATGGGCTGCTATCAGTTCGGACCAGTTCAGGCAAATCAGTAGTTCTGTCCACCAGCTCGTCCTGCCCACCCATCCTGGAACTAGCCTGTCCTATTTATCTCACTCTCTGGCTTCATTCCCCAACTACAAAGCCCAGCTGATTGCTGCACCTCACTTGCTCTACTCACCGCAGCTGTCTGAGAACATATGCTGTGTGGTGAACCAGTTGTTAAAGTACGTGCAGCCCACTTCAGCATGGAGCCCCAGTTTTTCAAGGACTATCAGTCTTACAGAATCATTGTTATTCCAAGATTGGATACAATAAGTCCGCAATTTCCATTTGCAAAGAAACAATAGGAGGAAAGGATTATAATTCCAGTGGGTTCTTGTAAACACCTCCAAAGCAATCGGTTGGTCACTGAGGGGACCCCCAAAGCCAGATTAGGAAGGGCGCTTTTCTGATTCACCAGGACCATTCTTATCTTCTTAAAAGAGAACCAATTCTCTCTCTCTCTCTCTCTCTCTCTCTCTCTCTCTCTCTCTCTCTCTCTCACACACACACACACACACACACACACACACACACACACACACATCTATTTGTGTTGTATTTGTGCTGATATGTCCCTCCCATATTTGGGCATACCAGGGGTTGTAACACACATACATACATATACATATACATATACATATATACATATATACATATACATATACATCATATACATACACACACACACACACACACACACATATATATATAATACATATAAACCTCCCTAATAATCTTAATATGGTTATTGTTAAAAGTTGTATATCTCCAACTGCAAAGATGGGAAATAGGAAGAGAGGATGATAAGTAGATATTAACTCTATTGAAAAGAGGTAGAGAAAAGTTGAGGCTAAGGGGAAAGAAATATCAAAGTTCTATATAAAATTATAGTTTAATATGAAGTCCTACTCTTGGGATATTTCCCCCTGATTCCAATTATGAAATGAACAAATCAGGATTTCTAGCTTGAATGTAATACCAAACTATAACTATAACATGGTTAGCTCTTTTTGTTGTTGTTGTTCCCATTAGAAGAAACTACCCTTCTGTACTTGAGAGATTATTATATATAAATAGGCCCATTATGTACTTGAGCAATTCAAACAATATAATCTCCTCTTAAACATTGCAATTAAGTGAAGAAGTGGGCATAGAATAACTCCATCATTTCCTGGGTATAAAATGGATTTCATATGACATTTTGTAGATAAATGTAATGATGCATACAATTTATATTATGCTGTTCCATCTAGATATGATTATTTGGGCAGAAAATATCTGCAAGACCAGAAGATGGTAGAAATGAGAACCTTGTACTCTTTAGTGCCCTCTAGTGGTCATATACAAATTTGCAGTTCAAATCTGGTAACCCTACATTACTGTCTGGGAGGGGAAAATTCCAAACAAATAAGCTGAGAAAAGTTGAAGTTTTCCAATTTCTGTGCTTTAAAGTTTCAGTCCAGACTGACCATTGCCTTTTTGATGGTACATATACATTAGAGTCAGTTTGGTATAGTGATTAAGGCTACAAATTTGGAGACTATGAGTGTTTGTTCTGCCTTAGGCATGAAAGCCAGCTGGGTGACTTTGGACTGGTGAGTCTCTCTCAGCTCAACACAGGATTTCAGAAAAATAGAAGGAAGAAAGAGATTTAGGTAAATTCCTTACCTCAAACTATTTCTAAAAATAATAAAGTCGGGATATAAATAAATAAACAAATGGCAAAATGTACATTTTAAAAAAAGACAATGAAGTATGTTTATAATTCTGTCAATAATATTCTGAAATGAGTTGCACAATATGAATAATGTATATTGTTTAGTTTACCTCTTAGTTTCAGAACAGGAAACACTGATTTTCAGTGCAATAAATGTTAAATACATCACAGAATAAAGGAATGCTACTGGAAGAGATTCTTAAAAATAAGATAAATCTATATCGTAGATTATATATACTCATTTGCTTAAAAAGAAAGGAAAATTGTATTAGCCTTTTTTCACTCTGTGATTTAATTTGGCCAGATAGTATTCTCCTTGATTGTCTCGACACCAATCGGTACACACAATATGAACAATCTCATATATGCAGATGACACCATTCTAATGGTGGAAATGAGGAACTAAAGAACCTCTTGATGAGGGTGAAAGAACAGAGTGCAAAAGTTCATTTGAAACTCAACAGTAAAAAAACTAAGATCATGGTATCTAGTCCCATCACTTCCTGGCAAATAGGGGGGAAAATGGAAACAGTGACAGAAGGTGATTAAAACCAGTGGTGGGATTCAATTTTGTTTTTACTATCGGTTCTGTGGGCATGGCTTGGAGGGCATGGCAGGGGAAAGTACAAAATCCCCATTCCCTCCCCACCCCACTAACCTGCTTTCCATCTCCTGTTCAGGGTAACAAAAAAAGATCAGCTGGGAGACAGGGAGGCAGCGGGGCCAGGGCCAGCCTATTTGCAAGTTCTCCAAACTTCTCAAAATTTCCACTACTGGTTTTCCAGAACCTGTCAGAACTGGCTGAATACCACCTCTGGTCAAAACCATGAAATTAGAAGATGCTTGCTCCTTGGGAGGAAAGCTATGACAAACCTAAACAGCATATTAAAAAACAGAGACATCTATATAAACCTTTGCCAACAAAGGGCCCATATATTCAGAGTCTACAGTAGGAAGGCTGAGTGACAAAGAATTAATGCTATTGAATTGTGATGTTGGAGAAGTCTCTTGAGAGTCCCTTGGAATGCAAGGAGATAAAATCAGTCAATCCTAAAGGAAATCAACCCTGACTGTCCTTTGGAACAATAGATACTGAAAGTAAAGCTCAAATAGTTTGACCACCAAATGAGAAGAGAGGACTCCTCGGAAAAGAATCTGGTGCTGGGAAAGTTTGAAGGCAAAAGGAGAAGGAGACGGCAGAGGATTAGATGGTTAGATAGTGTCAACAATGCAGTGGGCATCAATTTGAGCAGACTCAGTGTGGAGGATGGGGGAGGGGATGACATGCTGTGGTCCAGGGGATCACAAAAAGTTGGACATGCACAGCAACAATAAGAGCTACACATCAGCTGATTTTCAACTAGGTCCATTTCTTTTTGTATTTTGACAAAAGATGGGCCCTTGAGGATAGTACATGGAATCAGTGAGATGCACCAGGCTTACAGAGATAACTGTCTCAGAATTGGGGTATCTTTACTTGCTTATTAAATGTATTCTTCTCCTGTTAGGACAAAATCCATGCAAACTCTCTACCTATAATGTGTATATTTGCTCATAGAAGACTGAAGTCTTCACATTTTTACACAGTGTAGAAGTTTAGATGACTAGCCAACTTGAGCTCAGGGGAAAAGCATCTGATCTTACCGTTGAATAAATAATCTTTCTGTCCTTTCCCTTTTTCTTTTCTTTTCTTTTCTTTTCCTTTTCTTTCTTTTTTATGGTAACCATAAGAAACATAGTTAGATAACCTTATGATTTAGATCTTTCACATTTTTGACTGTAGAGAAAGACCAGATTATTTATAATCACGGAAGTGTAAGCTTTTCAGATGACAAATTGATCTACTTTTTAGAGTCTTCACCTTTAGACCTATCCAGAATGCAAGCTTTTTGATCCTTGGTGGCTTGTAAATTTCTAGAAACAGCTTCTTATCTGCTGAAGCAAGCTTTATGATCACCCCTTACATTATCTGCCTGATATTAGTAGGCAACGGGGAGTTTTCTTTCTATTGTACCAATGTGGAAGTTCTAAGACTTGAAGACTTTCAGCTAATAAATGTGTTTAGTATTGAGTATTTATTGGAAATGGGAATAAGCACTGAATTCAGTGGCACTTGCATTTCATATTGGAGAAGGTTTCTCCGTGCAGTTCTTATGAGTTGACCCAATTTGATGGCACATAATCTACAGTAATTTCATTTTTTAAATCTTTTTATCTTGGAAATCTTTCTCTTTGGAAGGTATCGGTACCACTACAACAGCAGAAGAACAAATAAACGAAATTAAAGTTCATGTTTGAACTTTGCATTTATCCACAGATCTGTGAAGCATAACTGTAGTACTTCTGAAGAGTTTACACACTACTTTGGCATCACTGAGATTCATTAACTGTATCTCACTTTAAACTGAAATGTATTCAATGTCTTCTCAAAGCCACCACAAAGAAGAATTTATTTAGAAAAATTACAATGCCCTTTTAAGTTACAGTAAGCATTGGGAAGTGTAGGAAGTGATTTATATCATCATAAAATTAGCTTCATATGTATGGTTTTCATCCCTTAAAAGAGGGGAGGTCCATCTCCTAAGCATTATGTCACAGCTAGTGAACGAGCATAAGACAGCATCCATAATCATATCTTTTCTCTCCCTTTACTGAAACATGTAAAATTAGTCAATGAACCTTAAAATTGTGAATACTTGAAATATATATATATATATATATATATATATATATATATATATATATATATATATATATATATATATATATATATATATATATATATACATACATATATACACACACACACACACACACACACACACACACACACAATCATGCTAGATTTTCAGCCCTATACATTTCACAATGTTGCAATGCTGTCTTCAATTCAGCCGCTTCATATTGAAATTTCACACACAATAATTGGCTGACCTTCACAGCTATGGTAGAAACTAATTAAAGCTGTAAGGCTTTGCTAGCTATTCTTTTTGTGTGAAATGTGAAGTTTGGTGATAATGAAATATGGGGTACAGATGTTATTGTCTCAGATAGACTATGCCTTTGGTTCACACTAATGAAGAGCAGCAATTATTAAACAAGAAGTATTTTAACCATTCACGATTTGAGTCTTCCAAGAATAATCTTTTCCCCCCCCCCCCCAGTATCTTGCAATATCCTATATAATTAGGGAGAAAAATACAATGCTTGCTGTTCAAATAACAGATGGCTGTATAATTTTAGTTTTAGTTTTGTGGTTCATAGATCTTGGAAAGAAATTATATAAATGTCTACACATATAAATTGACTTGTTTGCTTTATTTTGGAGAAGAAGAAACAAACACATTTGAGTTGTATATTGCTAAGAGAAATTTGCTATCATTTACTTTAAATCTATCTGTCTGCTCTATAGGGTTAATTGTAGCACTTATGTTACATAAAACCAGTCACCCTAAATAGCATGCCTCTAGACAAAATTGTCTCTGGATTCTTGTAATAAAGTATCTTTCAACAATGACTGAACACATAATAAGAAGGATTTTTATGGTAGGATTTTATTCTCTGTTAGTCTACTACTACAGTTCTTAGTTTTAAAGTTACAATGGTACTGAAAAAAAGTAACATGATCAATTTTTACACGTATGACCATTACAGCATCCCCATGTTCAAAATTCGGATGTGTGGCAAACGGGCATATATTTATGATGGTTGCAGTGTTCCAATAGGGTCATTTGATTATTTTTTGCAACCTTCTGACAAGCAATACAATAATACAATACAATACAATAGTAGAGTTGGAAGGGACCTTGGAGGTCTTCTAGTCCAACCCCCTGCCTAGGCAGGAAACCCTATACCGTTTCAGACAAATAGCTATCCAACATCTTCTTAAAGACTTCCAGTGTTGGGGCATTCACAACTTCTGGAGGCAAGCTGTTCCACTGATTAATTGTTCTAACTGTCAGGAAATTTCTCCTCAGTTCTAAGTTGCTTCTCTCCTTGATTAGTTTCCACCCATTGCTTCTTGTTCTACCCTCAGGTGCCTTGGAGAATAGTTTGACTCCCTCTTCTTTGTGGCAACCCCTGAGATATTGGAACAATGCTATCATGTCTCCCCTAGTCCTTCTTTCTCTTAAGCTAAACATACCCAGTTCCTGCAACCGTTCTTCATATGTTTTAGTCTCCAGTCCCCTAATCATCTTTGTTGCTCTTCTCTGCACTCTTTCTAGACTCTCCACATCTTTTCTACATCATGGCGACCAGAACTGAATGCAGTATTCCAAGTGTAGCCTTACCAAGGCATTATAAAGTGGTATTAACACTTCACGTGATCTTGATTCTATCCCTCTGTTGATGCAGCCTAAGACTGTGTTGGCTTTTTTGTCAGCTGCTGCACACTGCTGGCTCATATTTAAATGGTTGTCCACTAGGACTCCAAGATCCCTTTCAGTTACTACTACTGAGCAAGGTATCATCTATACTGTACCTGTGCATTCCGTTTTTGTTGCCTAAATGTAGAACCTTACTGGCCCAGACTGTAGAACCTTACTGGCCCAGACTGTTGCCTAAATGTAGAACCTTACTGGCCCAGGGGTTGGACTAGAAGACCTCCAAGGCCAGCAAAGTCAAGGGGAAGTCAGATTCACTTAACAACCATGCTACTAAATTTACAACTGCAGTAATTTGCTTACCAACAATGGAAGAAGGGTTATGAAATGGAACAAAACTCACTTAAGAACTGTCTTGCTTAGCAATGGAAATTTTGGGCTCAATTGTTTTCGTAAGTCAAGCACTACCTGTAATGCAGTTTATTAAGGTATATTCATGTAAAGAATATTTAATTTACTTTTCTTCTATTTTCTAGTTCTGAAGGATCTAGGAACAGTAGTGGATTTAGCAGAATTTCAAATCACCAAAAATATGGGGCTAACTATTTATTGCCTGATTCTTCTTCTCATCAGACTTTTGGTAAAATATTCAGCACAACCAAACTTCAGTTCAGGTAAGATCTGATTTGCAAACATATTGTAAATTTTCCATGTATTAGAATTATAGGTCATTTGCAGAATTTCAGTATCAGTATTAATATTATTATCTTTAATAATCAAACAAGTCTGGAAAATTCTGAAATCGAAGCTAAATAGTGGAAACATAATTAAAGCAGTTAATACCTGTGCAGTCCCTGTTACTCAATATACAGCTGAAATAGTTGACTGGACCCAGATGGAACTTGATAACTTGGATGCTACTAAACCCTAGTAACGATGCATAATCCTATACACACAAAAGGCAATATTTATCAGGGGGTAGAAGATTACTGAAACAAACTGTAGAAGAAGAAAAACATGGTTTGAGCAACTGTATTAAGAAAAGCCAAGAACCTTTGCTGAGGGAAATTAGTCAAGAAAAGTCTTGAAAACAACAAGGTGAAATCTGAAAATAGAAAATAAACAATTGAAAACTGATTTGTTAATTGGAAAAGCAAGCCAATCAGTGGTCAATATTTTAACATTATAGATGCAAAAGCTGATAAAACCCCTACATAGTTGAGATCAGGAGTGTTAAAGAAAGAATCTGAGGACTACATTTTAGCAGTACAAAAACAGGCTTTGCCATTTAATTGTGTGAAGCCAAACAGTCAACATGTAACAAATAACAGCAAATGTGGCCTTTGTAGTAAAACAAATGAAGCACTTGACTATTTGATTGGTAGTTGCAGTAAAAGTTCACAAGCTGACTACAATCAGTGTCATGACTGAGTTGCCAAAATTATCCCTGGGAAATTTTGCCAGAGGTTTAGATTTGAATGTAGTAAAAACTATTGAAACCATCAAGTTGAGACAATTTTGGAAGATGACCAAGCAAAAGATGTTATGTTATGTCAGGATAACTTTAAAACTATAAAAAAGCACAGGCTAAAGGGGGGGGGGAATGGGCGAAGAGTAGAATTAATGACTATGGAATCACCTCATTATTTCACCAGATGAATAGAAGCTAACAATTTCCCTTCCTAAAAGCATCCATGACAAATTTATTTTATACTCGTACCTTTAATAAGCATGGTGGAAATGATTCACATGGAAGTTTGATTTGTAAAATGTAAGGGATTATTTTGTAATTATTCTGCGGGTCTCAATTTCTCAGAAGCTCTGCTCTCAGAAAGGTAGTCTTGAGAAAGTCCTCATTTGGCTTGAGCAACTTGATCTTCAAAATGAAGATAATCTCTTTTTAAAAAAATATATATATGATGAATTTAGAATTAAATATGGACTGCTAAAAATACACTATATCTTAGGCCTGAATTTTAGTAATTGACACCAATAATGTGTCAACATTAAATCATTCATGTTTTTATAGTGAATAAGTCTTTATACTTGTAAATATGTTAAAGAAGAGCATGTAGGTGGTAGAAGAATTATGCTAGAGTTTTAACAGCTAATAAATCTTTATTTGAGCAAGGGACCTCTAAAATTTAATTAGGCATACAAAAGCAGAGATCATTCAGAGGGTAGAAATGTACCAGTACTCACAGGAAGAAACATCTGCTTTGTAGAAATTCTTTTTAGATTAGAATTTACTCTTCTATTCCTAGGTCAATAAAAAAAATAGTTACCCTGTTAGAATTGCAAATTGGAGAAGGAGGGTTTCTGCTTCATGCATCTAATAAAGAACTGTGTGAAAATAATGTTATTTTGTTCTGTATCCTAGAATCTTAACTGTCTTATGCAGAAGACGAGGAAAAGAATTTGCCTTGAAACTTCCACATGTACGGGATATGAGGAAAAGAAGGATCTGTGTTTTGTTTGAAAATTAGATCGCCGTCAATCTTGACCAGAGAATTGAATGCAGATTAAGTGATGTGTGACAAGCTTAAAACCCAATTATTTCAATGGGAGCTATACATGACTGTCATAGTTTGACACCAGCTGAACATGAACCAGTGTTAGCATTTGTATAAACCAATCAAAAGCCTGTATGGAGAAAGACAGAGACAGCTTTGGCTCCATAGTGTTCTCATGGACAACCTGGCTTACCCTTTACTGGACTCACACAGTGCATCAGTGATAGGGTGTCGTCTTGCAAAGGTTAAATATTGGCTTCTCCTGTATAGAGAAATTGATGCTGGAATGTCTGTAAGAATTTTGGATTCATCTTCAAGGCTTACTTCTGTGGGGGTGTGTGTGTACATGTTTGTCATGCAAAATAGACATATATAGAATTGCATTTCAAAGGTGAATGTGGGATGCTGCCACTGCTAGATTCCTCTTTTAGACACCAGAAGCTTTGGAATAAGTCTGTATGTGCACACAATCTGTAAATACAGTGGTACTGTATTTGAGTACAGTGGTACTCAACAGCTTTGGAACTCATCAAATTTGCACACAATGCATTTTGACAGGAAAATTTTGTCCTGGTACTCATTGTTGGTTTGGTACTCAATGAACAAGCTAGAGAACTTGTTGTTGTAGGCTGCCTTTTGACTCACTACATTATTCTTTTGGGGGGGGGGGTGTTCGATACTCATTGTTTTTGGTACTCATCAAACCTCTCAGAACCAATTAATGATGAGTACCAAGGTATCACTG
The DNA here is from genome assembly GCF_964273705.1 of Natrix helvetica. Taxonomy (NCBI): domain Eukaryota; kingdom Metazoa; phylum Chordata; class Lepidosauria; order Squamata; family Natricidae; genus Natrix; species Natrix helvetica. The sequence continues at coordinate 129,944,010 of NC_138552.1, read as the reverse complement.
TACACTAGTCATGCCATGAGAAAGAAACAGAACATTTTCTGTTGATGGGGAGAGTGATTGCTTCAATTTGTATATCTGTTGTTCTTTGTATCAAGGACAGGATCTAGGAGATTGAACACAGGACTTTCTTATTTGTTGGGCAACCACTAAGTTTTAGTTTTTTCTTCATCTCCTTGCTTATAAATGCTAGATAGTTCTTTGAATTCATTTTATGTGATCCTTTCATGTAGATTAAATGACTGATCAATTCCTTTTATATTGCTTCTGCATAAGCCATCTTGGTCTTCATAGTTTTTTTAAAGTACACCTGAATACTAGGTATTCAGAATTAACCTGAATACCTAGTATTCAGATTAATTATGATAGATTTATAAAAACAAATTCTGAATAATGAAAAATATGCTTTTAGGTGAATATTTAGAAGAATACCCTATGGGGGAATATAAGTTCAGCTAGAACTTATCTTAGATATAATACATCACTATTTTCAGGGGCATTACAAAATGTCCTTTGGAAAATCTCACCCATTCTTGAGACACCAAATGCATACATACCAGGATGCAATCTGGGTCGGTCACCAGGAACAGAGGTTTAGTCTTCTGAGTTTTTGGACTCATGCTGGAGCCTATCCTCAGGAAACTTCTCTCTAGTTTGCTTTGGGCTATTCTCTGTGTGATGTTTATATGGTTACTGGTTGTGCATGCCTTTTTAGTTGTTGATTGTGGTGTTGATAGACAGCTATTATGTTGTTGACTGTTATTTTCTTGTGCTGGTTGTTTTTGTACCTGCTTGTCCAACAATCTTAATAGCTGCAAGTTTCCCATTTATGCCTTTTATCTGAGCAGTAGACTAATATTCAACCATAGCCTACACAACAGGCAATGGATACTGGGAGAATTCTTTTATTCCTTTTAGCACAAGCCATCTTTAGTTGAATGAGTTTTACATGTGAAAAATCAGTTTCATCATTGCATAAACTTCCCACTGCCATGACATTAAGGGGAGTGTTTGGTAAGTATTTTTCCCTAGAGCAGAGTGTGCTTGGTGAAAGGAGAAGTGAAGCTAGGAGAATCTATGAATTCTTTTTCTTAACTTGGGCCACACCACTTTCTGACCTCATGCCTATAGCAGAACAGGGATCAGGGATGGGAACAGCATAACTGATGATGACACACTTTCTGTGGTCTTGAAGACTGTGGGTAGCATCTTCATTCAGCTGTCAAAAAGAGCCCAAATATTCACAAATGCCCATCATGCATAAAAGATGAAAGTGTTCAGTTAAAATCAATATCAATAATAGGAGATTGCACAGATCTGCTGTTTCAAATCTGTTTCAGCTCTACTCTAGAGAAGATAGTAACATGGCTGGTGAAACATCAGCACTATCTGGAAACCAATGCATCAATAAACAGAAGCTTTGAAATTACTGTACACTTTATTCTAGTCAAAAAGACTGAGCAGTGATGATGATGATGATATATTTTAAACTGTAGTCCCATTGCGCTGCAGTAATGAAAGATGGCCTCATTTATTTGCAGCCAAATTCAGCTTCAGCATTATTCCAGCAAATAACGTTGGGGAAAATTTGATGTAAAATTGGCCTTTGGCTGAGCTTCTGACATACAAGCCATGGTGATGATCATGGCATCGGGAAGTCAATGACTTGAGATATCAATGTTCAAGAGCACAGATTTGATATACATGAGTCTGGAGGACTATGAGAAAGGGAAGAATGTAATTCACTTGAATGAAAGTAGCCTGAACTGGAGTTGATACATCTTTACAGAGAAATGAAAGTGTGGGAATAAAAAGGGTTATCTGTATATAGGAAAACATTAATTGGTCTCACCTATAATTTTATGAGTTCATATGAAACTAGAAATCCATAACTTAGTCATAACTGCATGTTTTATTATGGTAAAGGGAAGTAATAGAAAATACCATGGATGGGTTTGCAGAAAAATAGTACAAAATTCCAAGTAAATGTGATTATAAAGGGGCCATAAATTGATGGTTGAAACCAAGACGTATTGAAAAAAAAAAGTGCCAGGGTCATTTAAAGTCCTAAGAAGGAAGGAGAATGATGACTGGTGAACATCTGGTTAGGAAAAGGTCTGTTTCAAGTGAATGATTTAAGCATAAATCTATTGATATATACACATGGAAAAGATATGAAAATGAAAATACATGACTGATTTGATTGTTTATGATGAGACGTTATTGATGGGCACAAGAGAGATGAAAGATTCTGAATGTGAGGCAGACCATTTTTGATAAGTGTCAAAAGTGAAATTTTGGAAGAATGAGCATGGAGAAAAAGGAAGTGTGTGAAAAAAAACCCCATGACAAATTCAGAAAAAAGAAAGTACAATCCCTACATGCAGAAATATTAGGAGACAAATTAATTTCCAAAAAATATGAATACAAAAAGAGGATGCCAAAATTACTTTAAACAGAATGAAATGAACTATATTGTAGACTGCCACTGAAATATGGAAAGTTAAGTTACTGGGAAGTATGAAAAAAGAAGTTTGGTAGAATGATGAACTGAAAGGGCTAGGGATGAAGAGAAATATCTCTATAAAAGAATGATTGCAACTCAAGAGTGAGAGAGAAATGAGGAAATGAAGATGATAATGATGATGTTGATGATTCATTTATCAAAGGCAGATAATTGACTAAAAAATATTGGCCTTGTATTCTGATATACATTATTCAAATTCGACTTCTTGGAATATCTTGAAAACCATTTTGGGAATCAGCAATATAGCCTGCCACCTTAATTGTGAGACTGAATTTGCATTCAATGCAACTTTCCAAAAATGCTACATCATATTAAATATAAATAATAATGATGTTTATAACCAAGTAATATTATTATTTGTTAACTGTTTGGGTTAAAACTGTTTGAAAGGCACATTTACATCACAAACTTAAAATGGTTTAAGTCATCTTGACCATACTTCTTCATAGAAAACATTCCTTGAGAAACATTGGCATTTTCATTTAGCTGTAATTTTCAGGATTCTTTTGAGAGCCACACTAGCCAAACTATATAAAAGCAATAAAAATTTGCTGCTGAGGTTTCCCTGTTTTGATTTTCTTTTCCTGAGTGTTTTTCACGAACAAAGATGTGCAAGGAAAAATAGATATTATATCAATTTCAGTCTGGTTAGAAGATTTTTATATGGCTCCATTTTGTAAATATTTACTGTCTTTGTCCCAAAGGTGTTTTTCAAAAGACAACTGAACAAACATTCTTCGTTTTTCCTTGAAGATGTTTTGCTTCTCATCCAAGAAGCTTTTTCCATTCTTGGATGAGAAGTAAAACACCTCCAAAGAAAAACAAGTTGTCTTTTGAAAAAGCACCTTTGGGACAATCATGACCTGGATGATTGAAAATCTCCATAGATACATACTATATTTCTTTTCTCCTTCTCTTTTCCTCTCAAAAACACAGACACTTTTCTCATACATAGGTTGTACTGCATTTAAATAAATTAGATTTTTAAAGAGATTAAGAGTGGTGTATATGCACACACACACATGCATACACACGTTGTGTGTGTGTATGGGTGTTCATCTGTTAGTAAATATATTTTAAATATTCTTCTGAGGGATACATAGTTAATACATATTTTTCTTATCCCTTCTTATGTGCTGGATACAAATTGATGGTGACATAACAGGGGACTTTTTGACTAAATATTAAGGCCCAGCTATGCAGTTGAAGTGTTGATTTATTTTTTGTTTATGGTGGAAAATATACAGAAGGGGAAAAACGTTTAGTATTGAAATTTTATGATAATAGTCAAGTGCCTGCTATACCATTGGCAAATCTCTATGGCCCCTTCTCACTTCTGTTTACATATTCCTGGATTTTGACACATACAGCTGGGTTACATTTTATAGCAAGTTGTTCATTTTCTTCCCATTTGTTTTCAAAATTTAGTAACTTGAAAGTTAGCCACATCTGGAAGCAAATTTTCTGCGTCAAATTCCACAGCACAAGCTTATGTGAAAAAAAGTTTGTTCCCTGTGGATTAAAAGTATTCTCAAGTGTCTGTCAAACATCCCCTGGGATGGGAAGAATGCAATAAATATTTCCCTGTAGATTCTCAACTTAACTCCCTTCTTCTCAAAAGTTCTGTAGCTTTTCTTTCTTTCATTCATTTAATATGGTAAGTACTAAGTATATACAAGCACTATCCTTTTATTTTATTTGTATGCACAGCTTTGTTTCTGAGCTTTAAAGAATTCTCCAACCCACTGATGAATATTCTGAGGAAACCATCCCAAATAATTTGATATCTGTTTGTTTAATCTCCAACTGCTCTACTGCCACAGCTATTCATCGCTTAACATAGCTAAGAAAATAAAATCTACTCTCCTTTAGGAATACAGATAATGTTAGTTGGCTCTGTTATCTTCTCTAGTGCTGGTTTACATTATATATTCCTCCTGGTATTTAAAGGCCTGGGACTTTAACAGCCCAGCAGGGGGTAGCCAAGGACTGGCAACTTGAAAATTGTCAAATGTGTGACTTCCTTTTCCATGGTTTTTAAATGATAGTCTTAGGGAGGTTTAACTTTCTGATATCCCATGTTAGTAACCGTATTCTCTCCTCCTTCCACTATAGACAATTATGCCATGATTCCTCTGCCATATTTAAGACTTTATAAAAGTACCAGGCATTTAAGTAATTATATTCGTGGATCTGATCACAGAAGGAAATATGTTTACATAACAACATATTCTTGTAATGATATGGTGCTTTTTATGACAGTAATTTGCCAGCATCTATGGACAGGGAGACTGTAAATCCAGATATATGTGTGTTTGTTTTGTTTTGTTTTGTTTCTGGAAGTTTGGAGCAAAACTATATGCAAAGGAATTTTGGCAGGCTTTGGAAGTGCATCAAACTATTTTTTAAACAAGTTTCTCAATGTTACAGCTTTTGAATTAAAACGAATTATCATAGCCATATATAGTAATTATACAATTCTTCATTTCAAACAAATAAATAACTTGGACACGTCTAATATTGGTAACCAAAAATACATTCACCAATCTACTATTTCAGTTACAATATTGACAGACAACTATTATGACGTAGATATCACAGTTTTATGGATATATATTCCAGTTTTTCTGGGGTCAAGTAAATATTCACAGAAAGTATAGGTACTTAAGAAGCATGGGTGAGCCATTTTTTTTCTGTTCTGTACCAGTTTAAAAATATTTGTTTGTGTCCTATGAAAGAACCTGAAATTGAAAATAAATTGGTACATCCCAACATTAAACAGATATCAATCAGTCTTATATTACAGTCACAGACCAGAATTAAAAAAATAAAACATTTAAATAAATAAAACAGAACAAGGCATAATAGCATATTATTGTTAGAGATATAATAATTGATGGGACAGTCTGCCTAATTTTACAAATAGCACTTTGATCAATTTTTCCATAAAGTATGTATTCCTATACATATTTTATCCAGTGGTAGGTTTCACATTTTACCACTGGTTCACCCTCTGTGCACCCCTTCCGCAAATGTGCCCAGCTTCCATGCATGTGCTTCGCTCTCTCACGCACCTTCCGTGCCTGGGCCCAGCCTCAAAAGACATGCCTAAATAGGACGACATAGAGCCGAGGGGAAGGGTATAGCGATATCTGCTACATGTTTGGGCGAACTGGCCCGAACTGGCTGAATACCATCTCTGATTTTGTCCATTGAACATGCATTTCCAGTTTGCTATGCACTGGAAAAAGGCTTAGCATTTCCATTGATTCTGCAGGATAGTAATAATGATGATGGTGACATAGTTGTCATCAATTATTATTCAAAATTTGTTGCTGATATTATTTTCTCAAACACTGCAAGTAGAAATTGAGGGGGGGGAGGTGTTGTAAAGAGATTAAAAAAAGGGCAAGAGTGCTGTACTGGAAGTCTTGAAAGTGTCACCATATTTACTCATGTTCAGAGTAAACCAAGGTAAACTATGCAGTCATTGGACTGGAACTCAAGAACCTTAAGAATAATGAAAAATAAGTAATAGCACTGTTCTCAAAAGTAAATGTTTGGGGAGTGCAATGATTAACTTGCACAAAGAATACACATCTCTAAATGCTCAAGAAAAGGAGTTGTTACCTGGACATACTATGTTAAGACTAATTTTTGCTAGGATTTTAAAAAGATGCTGTACAAAAACTTTGCTGAGGTACAGAGCTGTAGACAGCTTGGGAAGGGTATACAGCTACTTGACTTTTCTAATTCTTCTGTCACCTATCTTTTCTAATCTCAGTACTCTTGTTGACTGATGCAGCTTTCACTCCTAAAAGTTCCAAGAAGATTTCACAAAAGATTCACAACATTATACAAGATTTGACTGAGTTCATATGAGGTACAGACTCTGATGGAATATAAGAATGTCAAAACCTTCAGGATGGGTGAGTGTTCTTGTATGAGATCTAAGGACTAAGTAACTGTTAGGCATTTTATGATGTTTTAATAAAGGTTCTGAAGGTATCTGGTACAGATCTGATAGATCAGGGTAGGGGTAGGCTGCTGGGGGTTTGCATGGGTTCGGTCAATCTTCTAGCTAGGATTCTGCCCACTTTGGTGAACCCCCAAATGCCACCCATGGCTGGCCACATCCACCCCAGTGGTGGGTTGAAGGCGGTACACCCCAGTATGAGCCGGGAGCACCAGGTACCGTTCCGGTGTTCTGGAGGGCCCACCTGCCCGCCCGCCATCCTTACCTGTATTTGAGTACTTCAGTGCTTCCGCGCACATGCACAAAGGCACAGCCCCTGCACGATGCAGCTGGAGCATTGTGGAGGCATCGTGGAGTGTCACAGGAGGTAAGGATGCATGCGCGCACTGCACGTTCATGTGGTGGACACTGGGCCCCATTGCACCGTACCAGTTGCACCGGGATCCAGAACCCACCACTGATCCACCGCACCCACTATCTGCCCCTCCCAGTAGTCTCCATGCAGCCCATTCATCATGTCACGTAAGTGCAAGGCCCATGTTGAGGCTCAGTGAGGGTGGGGAAAATGGGCCTACCAGAGGTTTCTGGCCTCCAGAGGGCCTCTGGAGCCCGAGGGAAGCAGTTTTCACCCTCCCAGAGACTGGAAAACCTCCGGAGCTTGAGGAGGATGAAAAATGTCTCCCCTGCCATGGTGCAGAAGACCGACTAGGCCATGCCCACCAAGCTACACAGGAGCTCACTCTGTTATGTGGCACTGGGGATTCGAACCACTGAACTGCTGACCTTTCTGATCGACAAGCTCAGCATCTTAGCCACTGAACCACCATGGGTATATGATATAACACTCACATTAATCACAAATGAGGATAATTAATATGGATTATAAACAGAAGCTATACTTAGTAAAGGTAGACAGATAGAAATGGGTGTACACCTGAGAATAAAAAATGAGAACCCAAATGTAAATTTTGTCACAATTCGTGTACAAACCCTGTACAAGCAGAAGTACATAATTCAGTGGTGAAATTCATTTTTTTTTACTACCGGTTCTGTGGGTATGGCTTGGTGGGCGTGGCAGGGGAATGATACTGCAAAATCTCCATTCCCACTCCACTCTGGGGCCAGCCAGAGGTGGCATTTGCCAGTTCTCTAAACTACTCAAAATTTCCACTACCGGTTCTCCAGAACCTGTCAGAACCTGCTGGATTTCACCCCTGACATAATTGGTGTAGCTTTATTACTCTGTCACATTGCTTTGCTATGAGCTATATTGTAATTCTTCTCTACAACCAGAAGCATTTTTCAAGGGCAGAAAGACACTTTGGGCCAAACCATAAGATTCACATAATTCTTTCAAAAGTCCTGCTGTTTAAAGACACTTAAAATTGCTTCATCTTTCTCCTGAAATTCCCATTAATAAAAATATCCTAGGATTGTTTGTTTAATGAAGAACACATACCATTTGCAACATTGCAAACTCAATTCTTGGCATCTTCTGGAAGGAGTAGAAAAAAGAAATTCCAGAAAATTAAAAATAATCAGTGTCAAGAAGTGCTAACCAAGATAGAAACAATTGTGCTCCAAATACTGTCATGGTTGGAATATTTGGCATTGTTTAATGTAGCCTAAGAACTGGTTATATTCATTTACTTCTTGAAGCCCTCAGACTCCTTAGGTTAGCAGCTGCAGTCATATACAGGACCTTCTGCATATAACCAGTTAGGGTGCTTTCTTGCAATAGGTTAGGCATATACAAATTCTAATAACCCCAAATTGATCTAAATAGAACTTTTGATCTCCTAAGGATTGGCCTTTTAGAAAGATCCTACCTGCCATGGAAAAATAAGCAAACTACCACATGTGATGTAATTTATCAAATGAAGAACTGTTCAAAGATAGAACATTACCAGCCTGCCTGAAATATATTTATATGACTACACTGTGCATTCTTAAAAGGCCACATTCACATATAAAGCTAAATCATGCATCCTGGTTTATCTAAATTAATGGATGAATAATGTATGCTGCTCAATTGTTCCTCAATATAAATAAGACAAGCAGGATGGTTAAGTGCAGTTTTACATGCCAAGCAAACTTACAACCATGGCTAAATGCTTGCCAGTAAAGCAACTTCTGGAGCCAACTTGAAATCAGAATTGCAAGCTCTTAACCATAGTTCCCAACTTGCAGATTATAGGAAGCTTTTTCTAAGTGGCAGATTTTGGCTTTTTCTTTCATCCATAAAAACTTAAAAGTGCATGCCACTCATGAAAATAATAGTAGATTAGACCAGGATTCGAATTTGGTTGTGTGCTCATCTTACAGTGGACACTGACTTCTAAAGCTTAAGTCTCAATAAGGTTATTAAGGTGCCCCAGCACTCTAATTTTGTCACACCAGATGGCTTCCCATCTGGTTCTGTGCTATACATTTCTTCTTTCAGTCATCCCATTGAGTTAAAGGTTTCTGCTGAAGCTTTATCATCTGCTATGCTACCATCAGAGTTTATTTTGCCTCACAAATTATATAAAACTCTAGTTATAAACTCTCTTCCCTTCAAATTCAACCGAACTGCTACATTACTAAAAACATTTTCCTCTTCTAAATTAATAACTCTCATTTTCTATACACAGCTTAACTTAGCAGACTTAGGAACTGCTGGATGGCTTTTCCCAGAAGAGATATAATTTGACTTTTTCTTTCCTTTGATTTATTTTTATTTTCATTTTTTTTCCACTGTACTATATGGGAAAGTTATAATACAGCAACAGAAAATTCTGTAAAAGAAATTTCCAAAGGTTGAGCAAATATTTTGTGAGAAAATCCTCATATAAAAGTCTGCAGATTTAAGCTATCACATATTTAAGCTACAGCCCAATCCAATGTGGTTAAGGAAGTGCAAATATGACAGTGTGTGCTCACTGAATTCAGAAATCATGGCTAGGTGAACAAAAATGAATACTATGATTGGAAGTCAGTTTGCTTAGTGGGACTTCCATTAATTCTGTGTCGCCTGGTCATAATATAGATTCTTGAGATATAGTTTTAGGTTGGCCTTTTCTTTCACAAACCTGTAATTTGAACTGTGTAGAAATTAGGACAATGTTTATTGTTGTTTCTAAAAGGTTATAAATGGAATAAAGACTTTTTAAAAGCTTAGTTCTAATTTGTGGCTTGGAATTACACACACAAGGAGAATTTAGCTTCAGTTTTAGCCACTCTTCCTCCTTAATTCCCCTCAAAACAATGACATTGAGAATATTCTTTGTATTTAATTTCTTTACTGAATTTACACATTCTCTTGATTCAGACAATGCATTGGGCCATAATGGGTCTACATAATATTTTAGACAATTAAAAAAAAAACCTGAATCCAGATAGAGCTAACCCATCTTAACATATTTGCAAAAACTCCTATAGGTCTAAATTGGTTAGGTGCAGTGGTGGGTTGCAGGTGATACGTCCTGGTATGGGCGTACCGGTGTCTGCCAGGAGCACCGGGTACCGTTCTGTTATGGTGCTCCTGAGGCCCTCCCCCACCCACCCACCCGAGCTCCTTACCTGTATTTGAGCTCTTTGGCGCTTCCGCGCATGCATATGGACATACAGTGCCTGTGTGACACTCTACTGAGCAGCTGGAGTGGCGCAGAGGCATTGTGGAGGTAAGGACGCATGTGTGTGCTGCGCGTGTGCACGCGGGCATGTGGGAGACGCCGGGCCCCATTGTACCGTACTGGTTGCAACAGGATCCGGAACCCACCACTGGTTAGGTGTCTTGGGTGAACCCAGCCTAAAACTTCTAAATTTTCTATTTCTAGTTCAGGGTGAATAAGGCAAACCCATGACTTGTACCTAATGGCTTTATTTAGTGCAATTATGAGATCCATGGGAAATATTATGCAGAAAATTGTAACCATCCAGAATACTAGGGCCTGCATATGCATAATTGATGTTAAATACTTTGCAAGTAAGAATCAAATCTGTACTCAACATTTTTGCTGACAGACATAATATAAGCAATTGTAAAAAGAAAAAGAAAAGAAAAACCCTCACAGGAAACAGCCCCTAAAGATAAAGGGTTGAAGCCACTGTTGGCTCAAATTCACGGTCTATTTTCTCCAATGTAAATCAGTTCATCCAGCTGTTGTATCTTTCTTACATATACTCCTGTCTTCTGAAATCCAGCTAGCATGTGGCAACGCTCCAAAAGTAAAAATTGCTGCACATTACGGATAGTTTACTTTTCTTTCTTTCTTAATTGTCACTATATTAATTACTGTTTAGAAATGTTTTACCTTATACAATGATTCCCAACCCTTTTTCATAATGCAGACTTGTAGATTGTCACCAAAAGCGTTTCCAGACTGTTAATTTTGGTATGGTCTCATTTTGAATGCTATATGTATGAAGAGCATTGGTTAATGCCAATGTCAGGTAAAAGCAGCATTTGAATTCAGAGATATTAAGTTTACAAACCAATGTTTGTGACAAAAATTGAGCTGGAAATAATAAGCTATCCAAGGTATTAATGCAAAGTCTCTTTTCAGCTAAGTCTGATCTGTGGTAACAAGTCTCGGTCATTTTTCTGGCAATTGTAAAGAAATTTCTTTTTTTATGGGATCTTTTCTCTTTATTATTAAGCTTACCTTAGAGTCCTGCTGTTTTCTTGTGATCCTCCAGTCATGTATTAACTATGTCTAGTTCTGCTTAGATGTTCAAGGTCAACTAAGTGTTGCCCTCTAGCTGGGCATAAGAAATTTACAAGATGAAGATCTCTGCCCATGTATATGTACACATCAGTGACGTGCGTTGAGGTTTATGACTGGTGAGGCACTGACACAGTGCTGAGTTTCAAATATTTTTAGACTTGTGGACTTCAACTCCCAGAATTCCACAGCCAGGCATGCTCAGTTCCAATTTAAAGCGACAGCATTTGTTTTTCTCCTTTGCTCCTTCTTTCTTTTTCTTTTTCTTCTCCTTCCCCTCCTTCCTCCCTCTCTCCCTTCCTCCCCCTCTCTCAAACACACACACACACACACACACACAGAGAGAGAGAGAGAGAGAGAGAGAGAGAGAGAGAGAGAGAGAGAGAGAGAGAGAGAGAGAGAAGTTGGATTGGACTATCTCTCCTACCCCTTCCCTCTTCACTCACAAACAAACAAACACACACACACACACACAAGTTGGATTGGATATCTTTTCCAGTGGCTTGAAAGCAGCTCCTCTGCCATCCCTCCCCCCATTCCCCTGCTGCCTTTCCCAAACACCTCCACCATTGCAAATGCAGCCTGCTGTCTGGGTGGGAAATGCCTGGAACACAATAAAGCCCACCCACCACCTCCTGCTGGCAGGCTGGGGTGAGAGGAGAGGCAGAGAAGCCGGAGGGGAGCCGAGCCGAGCCTTCCAAAAGAAAGAGGCTGGGGGGAAGTGTGTGTACTACAGCATGGCTCTTTGCCTGGCTTCCTGCCTCCTCCTGTGGTCTCCTCAGTGCTCGCTTGTGCTCTCCCTCCCCAAGTGTAGTTTGATTTCAGGTGGAGCCACGTTGCCTTTTCAAACTTGTAATCAGTGAAGCTGGGCTAGATTTTTATATAGTTTTATCCAGCTGTGTGTGTGTGAGAGAGAAATGAATGGGGGCCTGGGGAGGAAGTCACTACACTTGGGGAGGGAGAGCACCAGTGAGGTTAAGCAGAGTCATCCACGGTGAGGCAGCAACTAGCTCAGCTTTTTCCTTTTCCTTTTTTTTTTTCATGATGAGAGTGGTGAGGCTATGCCTCACTTGCCTCATCTGACTGCACGTCACTGGTACACATACAGATACTTGTAGTACCTTCCTAGACCACCAATAGTCTATGGATCACAGATTAAGAATCTATGTGTTTTGGGGTTTTATGTAATCATTAATTTATTTTTCAGCTTGTTTCTTTGTACTTAAGGCTGAGCAGTATGGGCATTCTTGTGCATTCATTCTTCATCCCAATATTTAGTTCTCTCAGTTTGAGGAATCGGTCCGTGTCTTCTGATTTTTTCCTGTCTGTCCAAATGCTTCTATTGTATTAAGAGAGGGATATCAAAATGAATACTTAGACGTAGCCAAGAAGTTGACTTCTTTTTCAAGATAGACAGAGATCCATTCACCCATCCACCCATCCACCCCCAATGAAAATATTAAGGGATAGTTGGGAATGGTTTACCTCCAACAGATAATATTGGATTATGTGAAAAGAGACTCAGGAAAATATGGAGGTTAACAAGTATGTGAGAGAAGTTGCAGTCAGAGTTCCTTGAAATCACCAAAGAAGAGCATGTAGGACGCACAACTACCATATTCTTTTCTATCCTAGCTCTGTCCACATTTTATGAATTTCTCTTTGCTCCAAGGATCAACCTTGGACATTCTTGCTCATAGCTCTAATTCAGAGGTCCTTGAACTTCTCTGACACATACTGTTTACTATTCATATTCACATATATACTCTGTGCGAGAACTATAGTTCTAAGCATCTCACCTGAAATGAAGTCTCCAGTTCTAACTGGAGGCTAGGTAAGTGACATAAAAATTCAATAAACAAGCAAAAATAATGAGAAGAACAGAAAAGGTGGGCTTTCTATGCCAAACACCACAATTGTGCACCATTCTCTGCACATATTGTCCCCTCTTCAGTGGGAATGAGTAAGCTTCTCCCCCACCATCTGCCCTCCTCTCCACCCTAAATGATGGACTACAGCTAAAGAGGGGGGGGGGGTAGTGGTTTTAACAGTGGTTCTGAATTTAGATAAATAGGGCCTGCCAAATGTTGCTCTCTGGATGGCAAACAAGAGTTTTGCATGCACATTTTTTTCATAAATATTCCTTACATAGCGAGTAACTTGAGTTTAATAAAACATTTGGCTTATGGAAGGGAAGATAAAATGAATGTGCTTTAAAAACACTGTGGGTTGAACATGCAGTATATTATATGTAATACACCAAATGAAAGTCCGTGGTAACATTCAAATGAGCAATTATTTACTGTTTTGTTAAATGTTGACATATATGACAGCGATCATATATTACTATAAATAGTTTTCAGTTAAAGATGGCTCATTAGTTGTATAGGCTGCATTCATTTTAAGGTTCAGAGTCGCAATATCTTCTGGCTTTTTCCCCCCATTTAATTTTTGGCAGCAGGCCAGTTGTAGATATGCATAATATTTCACTGTTAAACTCTGCAAACAGAATATCCTGCTGTGCTAAAGAAAACATTACGTTTCATACCACATGAAAACTATCCATCATTTTTAAATCAGTCCCCCCTCTAAAAAGAAAAGGGGGGAAAAGAAGCACAAAAAGAAGAAAAACCATAGCTTCTACCTGCTTTTTCCATCAACCTTTAGAACAACAATAACTCTAAGGCGAAGGATGGGCTCTTTGGACATGATCCATTAAAGTACACGCTAATTACAATGCCCCTAACATTGGATTTGCTAAGCTACAAAGAGTGACTGTGTAATAAGACCTTACTGGAATCTCCATGGTTTGGTCTGCACATGCTTTAAATGTTTCAGGTAAATTAAGAGCACAAACATCTTCGCTTGGTCTCTCGAGGACTGTATCACTTCCTACCAATGCTAGGGAAAAACAGTGAGTTGTTCAGGCATCACTTTACTCACACAGAGAAAGGAGGCCTAAAAATTTATTGGTTCTGAAGAATTAGAGAGTCAATTATGCAAGAAAAAGACTGGATACAACAGGCTTTGTTGTTGTTGTTGTTGTTAGCCAGAGGTCACTTATGAAAAAAGTGAAATCTTGTGTGGAAAACTGCAGAGATCTGTCCAGACGGTCATCAGGAGCCAAACTTATGTTCCTGCTCATAGGCCATAGTGATGGGCATGTTCCAGATTTGCACTGCTTTCTTCCCATACATATTATCATTCAGTGGACTTGGACATGGCAGCCCTTTGGGGAGAGGATGCTTCCACACAGAGCACTATTGTCTTTTTCAGCATAAGTAACTGAGATGATTTGGGGAATAGCATATTGTAGGAGCAAAACAGTTTTATCCTGCATGCCTTGCTAAGGAAGGAGAAGAAGAAGAAGAAAAAGAGCAAGATTGGTCATTGCTATTTTGCAATGAAAATCTGGCTGGCAAAATTTTCCACACTTTTAGTGTTTGTCTTCTTTGGGAAATGCATTTGATGTTTATGAAATCAGCTTCTCCTTTTTCACATTTCAGCCTAAATTGAGTGCTGCCTAGAAGTCTGATCAACTCCAGGGTTTCCCCAGCTCCCTGGGAATTGACATCTACAGATTTGAAAAGTGCAAAATTGGGCTAGCTGTCAAACATTGGAAGTATCAGAAGGACAAAAACAATTTCTGCATACAATCCTTGATCGTTTTCAGTTGTTTCTCAATCTCAGCAACTTTAAGAGGAGTGGTCCGCAACTCCCAGAATTCCCATGCTCACTGGGAATTCTGGGGGTTGGAGCCCTCATTACTTACAGTTGCTGAGGTTGAGACACACTGGACTACAAGACATTGGATTACAAGACAGAAATGGATCCTTCTTTGGACGAATTGACTGAAAAGACCCCTTTGTCCTCAAATCTTCACTCTTTTGTGGACTTCAGCAAATAAAGGAATGGAAAGAAGGCATGAGGTTTACACTTGGCTTTCATTACAATTTAAAATCTCAAATACAAATATTTAACTCATGTGATACTGGATGCAATGCAACAGATGCATTCCTATGAACCTCCATTATGTTTCTAATGCAGGCCGAATGCTTGAATTACATTTTTAAAAGTAAATGCAGATAGTCAAGGTCACAAGAGTTTTACTGTGTGATGTGGTTTTGGTCTAGTAAAAGAATTATATTACAACATCTGCAGGCTGAGAACAGAATGTCTGACCTTGCAACTGGATAGGCATCTCTGAATGCCTTAGGAAGAACCTTTGATTAGAGCTTGCATTTAAGCAGGAGGGAGATAATATATATAAAAAGAAACCACTAAGCCTGGCGTGAGAGCAACATGTTGAGGCTATTGTCGAAATGATTTCCCCTGTTATTCATTGTTCTCTTCCTTCTGAGGGTAACTACTCTATTTATTAATTCATTTATAGCCCATCATAATCCCAGCAGATTCTGGCTGGGGTCCCACAAAGTCAAGACTATTAAAATTCAGGTGTAAATCATGTTTAAAAGTCATCAGTAAAAATTAGCATGTTATAGATGGCATTCATTTAAGCAAAGAGGCCAAGGCTGTTCTGACTGATTTTCAAGACGCCATAGAACAGGAATACTGCAGTTTGGTCCATACCTCCTGGGGTAGGTGACCATCTCAAATGGAGACCATCCACGGGAAGGTCTCTTGCCTGGCCCACAGATCATGAACTTCACAAGGAGGGGACCAACAGCAGGATCTATGCTACTGACCAGGCCAGACAGGCAGATTCAATTTTAGCAAGGCATCACCTTAGTTTCCTCAGACGTGCCATAAAGAGCCTGAAAGATAATAACCAGCACTTTGAATATTTCCTCCTCAGCAAGAAATAAAACATCAGAATACCCAAGAGGGGAATCTTTTTTGTCCATCTTCTCAGATATGCCAGGAGGCAAAACTTTTATGCCAACCATTCTTCAAAATTCAGCTTGAAAAACAAAAAGATCAGTCCATAGACTACAAGGGGGAAACTTCAGCATACCTGAAGCTACCTGGTTTTTCTGGTAGAACAAAATGAAAAAAGCAGGGACACCATTTTTCTTTACATTTCTACTTAGTCCAGACAATACCGTCTCTGGTCTCATGGTGCCAAGAAAGTTGGCACAACTGCTCAGTAATCCTGGTCCTTCTGACTTCCTCCAGATGAGTTTTGGGATGTCAGATTGAGCAGGACCCATAGCAAACCTTGATTTCTTTTAATGAGAGCTCAGAAGAATGAAATCTTGTTTATCTTTCTGAATGATATAGATAGCTCTTCTATCATTAATTTCCTAGGCTGGACAAATTTTCCATTGATAAGGAACTCCTTATCAATGACAGAAAATGACAGAAAATGGTTGGGTCATGATTATGAATTGAGTCCAATATTAGGGGAGGCAGCAGAAGGGCACAATAGGCAACTGAAACAGACTGCAGAGAAACTAGTATAGAGAAATGGACATTTGTAGCCTTTCCATCCCAGTCTTCTTTTTCTTAGAGCAATACTAGTTGGGTACAGTGATTGGATGCCAGCCAGTCATTGGCTTATTTTTTTTAAAGCATAAGCCTCTCCTAATCATGCAGAATTCAAATATTTGAATCCATATTTAGATTTCTTAGAGGCAAATGAAGTTCTCAGTTGTGTCAACCGAATCAGAACAGAAAGACAAAGATTCCATTAGCCCAAAAGAGGATAATTATGTTTTATGGATGACCATATTAAAGAATATGGACTGTACAAACAAGAAAGAGGGTTGAGAAAATGTCTACAGAACCCTTATATCTTAAACACAACCCATTTCAATTTGTCCCCTCTGGATGCACTACAGAGCATTGAATGCCAAAACAACCAGACATAAAGAGTATTTTCCCCCATGCAATCACCCTGCTGAACACTTAATTCCCACAGCACTGTCTCACTTTCATCTTTTCTCATCTTCCCATCTTCCTACAGTCTTCTCCTATTGGTTTCTTGCGATTTACCAATTGTTGTTTGTAATTTATGATTGATTGTAACTATGATTATGACCTATGACCTATTACTTGCTTTTTATAAGTACACTGTGAGCTTATGCATCAGAGATGAATTTCTTGTGTATCTGATCACATTTGACTAATAAAGAATTCTATTCTATTCTATTCTGTTCTGTTCTGTTCTGTTCTGTTCTGTTCTGTTCTGTTCTGTTCTGTTCCGTTCCGTTCCGTTCCGTTCCGTTCCACTCCACTCCACTCCATTCTACAGAAGCTAAGAACTGAGAATGTGAGTAAAGTCCAAACTAATGCTTGCCCTATTACCACAAAAGACCTCAGGTAGGCAGGAAACATGAGCTGAGTGATCTCATTGCTTGACTACTCATGTTAATGTCAGAGACATCATCACACAACTCAACTTTCCCTTTAAAGTTCTCCACCTATGGAAGTAAAGTTACAGTTGACTCTGAGAGCCCCCCCCCAAACATCAGAAAAGGTATCAAACTTCACATTGAAGGCTCTGATTCACTTCGGTGATAGCACATTAAGTTGGTTGTGTCAAAGCTGGTCCCTTTCTTAATGGACTTAACCAAAGCTTCACTGAATCCAGTCACCCACTTCCATAGCTCTACTCCTTATTATATTGAGTTGGAGTATTTTGCACAATGCTTTTTTGCACTTACAGCATTTTTTCTTCATTAGAACCAGTTATCCAAATCAGTAAATACAAACTCTGAAACCAGTCCATGGATTTTGGCAACATGCTCCAAGTATTCAGTGCTGTTGCCATCAAACCAATTTTATCCACCTCAATCTCTTATTTTAATGGTGAGAAATGATATAGTAGATGGATGCCATGCTTACAATTACAATTGCTTGCTCACTGTTTTGGCTCTCATAGGATACAGTGATAGCAAACTTTCATTAGATCTGCCCTCTCCCTCCTCCCTTAGTATTGGCTTGGCCCTGCAAGAGAGAGCCAAGAAAAGATATTCCACACAATATAGTGGAATCCAGCTGAGGTGCCAACACTTGATCTCTGACTGCCTCTCTGAATTGTGGGCTATAAAATATCCATCAAGAAAAGCACATTTGGTAATTCTGGATATTAAATGCAGAATTCCTGCATATTTTAAAACATTCTGTTGCTTATCATGCTGCTTATATTTTCTCTGTATTCTTTTTCTTTTGAATTGGTCAAATCTTCTGAATGTGCATTCTAAATAAAACAACAGCAATGACGACAGCAACATAATGCCTCCAACTCCTTCACAAGGTGGAATGGATAATTTAGAGATCAACAATGTGTTTGCTTGGTTAACATTCTGTTTTATAACCTTGTGGTTATCAGTTTTGGGTTTCATCTGGCATTTCGCTGCTTGCTCATCCATCTGTGTGAACTCCTTCTGTCTCCGGGTTATTTGTTGCTGGGTTTTGTTTTTTCCATTAATTAACCAGCCAATTAATCCTTTGGCATTAATTTTGAATTATTAGATTCCTAGCACATGTCTTTGGGCCACACACATATTCCTGCACCATAATTTGAGGGCTGTATATTGTGCTGTTGCTATAGGATTATAATCTGTAATTTAAAATTTAAAGTGGTTTTGAAAAGTCCCAAAGGTGCTTTTTCAAGAGGCATCTGGACATTCTGGTTTTTCTTTGAAGACGTTTTGCTTCTTGGATGAGAAGTGAAATGTCTTCAAAGAAAAACCAGAAAGTCCAGTTGCCTCTTGAAAAAGCACCTTTGGGACAACCATGACCTGGGTGACTGAAAATCTCCATAGACAGTTCGTATTAAATAGGATGCTTTGTTCATCTTTGATTTAACCAGTGAAGTCCTTCTCTTATTCCGAAGGAATGGATTGCCCTTCTATGTTTATCCTTTGTATTCTCCAGCATTGTTTTATAATGTTCCACATGTGAATGAGCAAATTTGAACTTACACATTGCCTTAAATCAGTGCAGACACGGTTATCTCAGTAGCAATTCCACAATCTGTCATACAGACAGTGGGTTTAGAAAAACCAAATACCGCTTCAACATATGGGTCAAATAAGTTGCCTTTGGTTCATAAATATTGTCTTCCCAAACTGGTCTGCTGTCTGAATCATACAGTGGCTGGATGTCATAAAACTAATTCACAATTAATTGTTGTTTCATTTACTATATGCACCCCCACTTCCTGTTATGGAAGGATAGCTTTACTGTCAATCTGTTTCTTCTCCACCCCAGCCCTCCAATTTGTTTTCCTCTTCTTTGTCCTGTTTTCCCATGCCTGGGAGAAGGATGGTGTGTGTGTGTGTGTGTATGTAAGAAATAATATCATGTACTTTATTTTAAAAAATAAATTGTAAAGCCACCTTCAACATTTATGTTTTAATGAATTCTATGAATACAAAATCCTTTGCAGAGTAGTATATATACCCAAGAAGGGGCTACTTCAGAAAACATGCAATTCACAGGGGGACCCAAAGATTTATTAACATGAACATATCTGGGTTTGAGCCAAGACAGAAGATGGCTTCAATTCCTTTATATTGTCTTCTAAATTTGTTCTGGATGGGATTGGGGAGTGTCTAAAAAACTTCAGAGCAGATTCTGAGATTAGATGAAAGCAGGAGGGAAAGTCCACGGAGCAAGTGGAAAGCTGCTATGATAGCAATGGATTTTTCTCCACATTTGAACAGTAAGAAGAAACCCTGAAATTGTGATTTTGATAGCATAGCAGACTATTTTGAAAAAAAATAGGAGGATTGAGATATAATAAGAAATTGCAGAAGGGGGAAAAAACCCCTAAGTTTCTATAGTTGAGGAAGGAGATGATGACCACAGCATGAATTAGTATTTAGCAAGATCTTCATATGACTTGCTAGTTGCTTAAGATTAACCTGTCTTCCAGGACTTCATGACTATCCATCCTGTTATCACTGTTGTGTTTTATGATGCAATGCCTTCCAAAACCAGCACCAGCTATGTAGTATTGCTTTAGGCTAGAAAAGAACAAGACACAAACCCCAGAC